>NC_135513.1:7510010-8140843 GCF_051989575.1 Stigmatopora nigra
ACAAAATGTGACATTCACATGTGGAAATATTTTGTAAGCATTATTACAATTTTTTAAAATGAAAAATAAAATAGAAGGCTAATAAATGCATTTAAGAGTTAACTAGCCCCTGTTAAATTATTATTTGGATGACTGAATTCTTGCCTTTCAATTCATGGTCAATGAGTTAAATAAACCCGATAAAGGATTCGTTTTGTTAAATAAGCGTTTTATTCTGAAATTTGCAAGTCTTGGTCTTTTACTTTGAAGAGCAAGATGTTCACATCGCAAGTTGAAGCGGAAGCGCGTGCACATCAATATTAAATCACCCACTCGTCGGTCATTGTTATTGAAGCCGAAAAAGGACTTTTCGCGGCAGTATTTGTATATTTTTTTGCGTCAGAAACTACTTATTTTTTTTACATAGCGTGTGGTTTCACTACAAAAGTTGTCGTTGAATGAACTGACACGACACTGGGAAGTTATTGACGACAGCACGCCGAAGTCTAAAACTTGCATCTGCGGAAAAAAATGGCGTTTTTGAAGATGTTTGGGGTGAACAGCGTCTTCGTGACACCTTAATTCCGCTTTTGAGGTGAGTGTTCGGTGTCAAAATTCAGCTGCTTTCGCTTTCCAAACGCTGCTAGCCTGTCCTTCACATACCGGCTGCTAGTAAAGCAGATGCTAGCTCGTTAATTTTCATCGAGGTTTACCCCCGTGACCTCCTGGTTCTCCCTCATTTTATTCCAGAAAGTGAAATTATCTGACTTAAAGTCAAAACGGGGTCGATCAGCGAGAAGGAGCAGGAGGATTCCTCCGGCTCAGCATCCAGCTCGAGTGGCGTGAGGATGGAGTTGGCCACAGTGAGTAGTGTACTTTGTGTTTTTTTTTTTTTTTTTTGGTACGGAATACTCGTTATTGTCTGAATTTTGCTACCCTGCCTTGCTGCGAATAATAGATGCAATGGTGGATGTTGATAGACATCTGCATAGGCCATCATAGAGGTTCATTTCAGTTTCAATTTCTTAAGTTTTGTTTTGACTGCATCTCTTTAGTTTCAATATGACCCCTTCTTAATATATAAATAGTGCCATTTGTCTGTAAGTGTCACGAGTACAACTGCATAACCTTGAATCCATTCTTATTACTGTTAAAGGCAACAAAAGTATTAAAAACAAGGCGTTTAATGCTGATTTTATTTACTCTAGGAAAATCAGTGACATCAAAAAATGAAGTCTCTTCATTTGTCAAAGACAAAATTAAACTGCACAGTTGTATTAACCGACTTATTGCACCTTTTAATACTGAAAAATTAAATTAAAAAAAAATTCTATCATGAATAGCGCTTGTTATTTTACTGGTAACATCATTTTTCAAAACAGTAGGAAGCTTGGTTTGAGTCCCATAAGTAACCCTAAAAAAATCATTTTTCTAATCAACAAAACACCTCGACTAAGTTAAAAAAAAAGTGAATAATTCCCGTCAGACACCTGATGATCATCAACCAAACCCGGGGTGAGCAATCACATGCAGCCTAAGTGTTTTCGTGCTCATTACACCCGACAAAAAAACCTATCCACTCGCTTCCCTGCATACACCTCAAGTTCATGCGACACACTGAGCATCATGCAATGAGTCATGGCATTTGACAAAGATGCGGCGCAGCAGCGAGGGGGGTGGGCAGATGTGCGAGCGTGTCTCCACGAGATAAAGATAGAAGCCCGTAGAAAGCGCCGCCCGGATTAGCGGCTTCTGCTGGGGAGGGTGTACGAAATTAAGCAGCCTCACAAGAGCCCTTTTTCTTGTGGCTCTCCGTGGCAGCCAGCGACGCTTCATGCGCTGACATGTACTTTGCGACGACGGCATCGCTTCTTAGGGCACGGTGAAGTGGGGCAACATGCAGGAAAAACAGCAGCCTTCCGGCCCGGGGCCAAGCCGCTTAGGGGGGAAGGTAGGATGTTCAAGTACAGTCATTTTCAAATGTATTGGAGGGCTTTAAAATAGCTCCTGTCTTTCAATTCTAGGGGAAAAAAGGATGTCTTATTGCGGCAATTGTTTTCCATCAACAGGCTTCTGATTTGAATTAGGTCATTGAAATGGCAAAGCGTTTTCATACCAGTGGCATTTTGTTTCAGTTGGCCTTTCTGGGTGCGTTTTGTGTGTCCTCCTTCTCTTTTCATCCCTCCATCCGTCCTTTTGTGTCCGTAGGCTCATCCAGCTCTCAAAGCCTTCATGTGCGGCTCCCTCAGCGGCACGTGCTCCACGCTGCTCTTCCAGCCTTTGGATTTGGTGAAGACACGGCTGCAGACCTTGCAGAATACCGCCAAGCCAGGGTGTGTTTCGATGCGCATGTGACTACAAAAAGCATTTATTTGTTGACCCTTGCATGAACATGTTTTTTTCTACTGTAGAATTCAAGTTCACTGGCATTTATTTTGTCTTACAGTTCACCAAAAGTTGGGATGTTAAGTGTCTTTCTCAACGTCGTTAGGACAGAAAATGTCTTCAGCCTGTGGAAAGGAGTTTCTCCCGTGAGTAAAAGACCCAGTAAAACCGTTTTTTTTTTTTTATTGTTGGGCCTCCTTTTCATTCAAATCAACCCAAATGACATGGATTTCTCTAAACAGTCATTTGTCCGCTGCATCCCCGGCGTGGGCATCTACTTCAGCACCTTTTACTCCCTCAAGCAGCACTTCTTTTTGGAAAGGGCGCCCAATGCCGGTGAGGCTGTTCTCCTGGGTGCCGGTGCCAGAGGGGTTGCTGGCGTCTGCATGCTGCCCTTCACTGTCATCAAAACGCGCTTCGAGGTAAAAAAAAAAAAAAAAAAAACCCGGGCAGGGCTAAGCGACAAAAATTAATTGGCTAATATATTCGTCTCAGAGTGGCTTTTACAACTATGTGAGCGTGGCTGGCGCTCTAAGAAGCATGTACGAAACGGAGGGGTTGAGAGCGCTCTTCTCGGGCCTCACCGCCACGCTGCTGCGCGATGCCCCCTTCTCGGGGATCTACGTCATGTTCTACAGTCAAACTAAGAAGAGTCTGCCTCCAGGTGGGAGCTCACGTCTTGAAAATAATTCAGGACCCACCGCTTATATCTGTGTTTGGGAAAATGTTATTGGTAGAAGTGACGTCGTCCGTCTACGTGCCCCTGGTCAACTTCAGCTGCGGCGTGGTGGCGGGCGTCATGGCGTCGCTGGCGACGCAGCCGGCCGATGTGGTCAAGACGCACATTCAAGTCAGCCCGTCGCACTGGAGCACAGCAGATGCTGTTCACTACATCTACATGGTGTGTGTTAAGGAGGATTTTTAAAATGGGTGTCAACACAAATTCATGTGTGTTTAAAGTGATTTTTAGTGTGTGTTGTTTTTGTTAGTCCTCGATTCACTGATTATTTTCTCATTATTCCACAAATTGGCTCGTGTATTATTTTCACTCGTAATACACTGACCCTTAATATTTAAATTGTTAAAAGTCTTCTCGGAAAGAGCTTGAAGTAAGAATATTATCTACCTAGTGATTGTTTTCCAAAGCAACTGCTAATGTTTGGTAATATCTTCATTCAAAACAAAGAAAATCAAGCATCAATAACTAGGAAAAATCCAAGACTATTTAGTTGTTTTATTTTTTTTCTTTCAGTTAAAAATTCAAACCAAAAAGCCAGGAACCATTCAATGTCCCATCAGTTTAACATGCATGTTTTTGAGATGTTGGAGGAAACCCTGGAGAAACTTTGAGAGTTGATTTGTTGCATCCTCTTGCTAAGCTTAGTGTGTTCGATCATCATCGCTTAAAAGACATAACATTTTCTTTTTATTTCCTTCCTCAGAAGCACGGCCTCGGCGGCTTCTTCCGCGGCGCCGTGCCTCGGTCCCTCCGTCGCACTCTGATGGCCGCCATGGCCTGGACTGTCTACGAACAGCTGATGGCTCAAATGGGCCTCAAATCCTGAAGTTGTCAAAATTGCCAAGCTGAGAGAATGAGTACGAATGTGTTTGGGCGCATGCTGGTAAATTATTATGAAGCAATGTGAAAATGATTCGAAATATCTGACAATGAGTGATTTCGAATTTTCTCACAGGGCAAACAAAATCTATGCCAAGTAGCAACACTGACAGGTTGAACTGCACTGGATTCTGTCTTGAATTTGGACACATATGCACAGGGTTTCTTTCAGGCTAATCATCTCCATCGATTTAGAAAGGAAGATAATCAAAACGGGTTGGCTTTTAGGCTCAGACAATCACAAATGCGATCTGTGGGACAACTTAACAATTTCATGCAATCAGAGATATTTGTTTCTGATTGGCTAGAAGAAATACGGGCTTTGATCAAATGTCTGCCTTCATGTTGCACAGCCATTATGTGCAAATACAGTTTTTTTTCCAACTACATTTCTATTCCGCTATTACACATTAGAAATCTTAAATTATATTCCTTTGAAATTATTTAAGTTTATTCCTGGTGGGGTGCACTTGATGGTTATGTCCCTTTTAAATATGTGCTTTAAAAGGTTGCTTGAAACTAAAAAAAACTTTTTATTCAAACAGTTATGGTGGGTATGTCACTAAGATTATCCTCAGACAAAAAAGATCTATTTAAAAAGCAGTATTGTTTGTATATTTGTGTTCTTTTGCTGGTTACCTAGTGTTAAGCAAACTCAAATTTTAAAACAATAACTTTATTAAATCGCTCATTTCCTCAATTAGTCGCTTTTTTAAAATTAATGTCTAAATGGATCCGCACAGTTTTAAAAAAAAAAAAAAAGAAAAGAAAAGCATCTATTGCCCTTTGGTAAATAAACACCCAGAACACTAACCTTGACAAACACGCTGTCAAAAATACCATGTGCATAAATAAACAAATTTGCCTATTCCTGGTGTAAACAACTCAAGGCACTTTGCTGTAGATATTTTGACAGAGATATTTGATATTGATATATTGACGTGGCTGTGTTAACGTTGACACAAATTTGTGGTAACAGTTTATGTTTCTGCTGTTACTGATCGTAGTACCGCCTTGAAGACTTGAAAAGTGTCTTATTGTTTTTTTTTTTTAATTTAAGTGTATGTCACAGTGCACTCTTGTCCTTCCTCCCTTGTGTGTGGTGACCATTCGAGCATTATTACTGAACATATTTGCTCTGTGCAGTGTTGCCTCCAACATTGTGCCTGTCAGTTTTTATTGTTAATCGCTATACCTTTTCAATAAATGTGTTCTTATGAGCCACCCAATGGGGTAATGGTTTTTCTGTCCCGGCAGTGTGGGTTCGATTCCCACTAAATAGTGGTGTGATTTTTTAAGTGTGAGTAGTTGTATGTTTCATTGTGCCCTGTGCTTCATTTTTAGGTTAAATGGATCCTAGAAGGGGTGAGAAATGTTTCCAAACAATGATTTTAGCGTCCCACAGTCGTGTCAGATTGCATGATTTTTTTCCTGCAAAATTCTAAATAGTAGTAGTAGTATCATATAAATGTCTAGAAGTAAAAAACAAACACCAAAGTGCATGTGATCACAATGTTCATAATGTGCAATACTACTGTATTTTAAAGGATTAAATCCCAACCATAAAGAATTCACATCTTCCCCCACAGACGTTAGGATGAATACAATGATTTTTTTTAAAGTATGAAAGCCCCATCAACACGTATTTACAGCCCCGCCCATTGACTAATGCATGTTATTATGAAAACAACGTATTTTTCTTTTAGGTATTAAAGAACAACCAAAAAGCATTTACAGCCCCTCGACACAAACATATACTGACTAATGCACGTTATTATGATTTTTTTTTATGTGTCCTTTTTTTAATAGGCGTGGCCGAGGCCAGAGTTCAAATAGCCGACGTCAAACGACGCCCTGGCTGATAGACCCGGAAGCAGGACGGGTGTGTGTGCGTGCGTGCACTGCAGAGCAGCTCAAAAGTGACGATTTGCCGACGAAATCCTGCCAAACTTCTCACGGGACGATGCTGCACATTTGGTACGTTGTCGTTTGGGAATTTCGAAGCCCCAGTTCTCGTCTTCAGAGTGATTCGTTGACGCGATGTAGCCCCATGTGTGTGCAGACAGCAAAATGTTTGCAAACAAATTGGCTACATTGCGTTACCGATCGCTCTCTGTTTTAAACGAAATCATTCCTTTGTGTGTTTCAGTCCCTCAACGAGCATCGACTACTGGGAAACAACAAGAATGTGGCCAAAACGACCAGAAAGGAGCAGCTTGTCGACGCCATAACAAAGTGAGTCATTTTTAAATAGTTCCGATCTTCTCTATCCGTGTAATCTTTAAACGCCAGTGCTCAGTGTTCAGGGCTTTGCGCTATTGGCTCGATTTTCATCACGATTAATTTTTTTTAAATAACAAAAAAACTGTGGATAATTTACCCACACAAATGTCATTAGTGGATGTGTAAGGAATAAACAGTAATCCCTCGACTATCGCGGTTAGTGTAGACCAGACATGGCTGCGATAAATGATAAACTGTAAAGTAGGCTCATCCCTATTGAAGTAAATTTAAAAAAAAATACTAGTAGCAAGTGAAGGAGTAACTTCCGCTTGTGAGTTTCTGTGGTTTTTCACATCTTTTTGAACTTAAATAAATTAAACTTTCAGCCCCTTAATGTTTTTAAAGACCTCAGGGCTTGGACCTTTTTTCATATTAGTTTTAACAAAACAGATTTATTTAACAAAAGTGCAGGTGTCATTTTTGACTAATTTAAACATAAATGGAAAAACAGAAACTTTGTATATTTAATTTTTTAAGAATGAATGGATTTGAAATAATTGAGGCAGAAGTAGGATTTATTTTATCCTTGTAGGCCACTGTCCAGTGTTTTCAAATTTCCCACCACGTGATCATGATATATTCTTGTGGAGGAAAACAGACGGATCGTTTTTTAGTCTTTACAGCAGACTGTCTAATATTGCCTTTTGATGTTTCATAGAAAAAAGCTAAATGTAGGAGGTAGTTTTGTCAAATTTTGATGCTCGTCGCTAGTCTGTACTTTAATCTATTGTGCCTTCACTCCTTTTTTTGTTTCCTGCCTATGTCGAGATTGGTTCTGCCAGAGCCTATCTCGACAGGCAGGAAAACAAAAAAAACATTTCCAAGGTCTTACCTTTTATTTTGAAAAAAAAACTCATAGATTTGTTCTGCCTGAGCATATCTAAGTTTTTTTTCCAAAATAAAAGGTAAGGCCTTGTGAATGTTTTTATTTTTTCAGAATTCCACCCAAGGGGGACCAGGTTTCATGCCTGAGCCTATCTTGATATTTCCAAGGTCTTGCCTTTTATTTTGAAAAAACTCAGATTTGTTCTGCCTGGGCATATCTGAGTTCTTATTTTCCAGAATTCCATGCCTGTGTACCCCATGTTTTTTATATGACTCTGTGTACTGACTCTTTTTTTCAGAATCCACCAGGGGGACCTGGTTTCTGCTTATGAACAGATAGGCTCAGGAGGTTAAGCGAGAAACAATCTATGAAGTTTTTCAAAATAAAAGGTGAGCCTTTCTCGATGGTTTTTTATTCAACTCTGTGTACTGACTCCTTTTTTGTTTTATAGAATCTGCCAGGAGGACCTGGTTTCTGCCTATGAACAGATAGGCTCAGGAGCCCCAATCTATGAAGTTTTTCAAAATAAAAGGTGAGCCCTTCTCAATGGTTTATTATTTAACTCTGTACTAACCCCCCTTTTTCAGTTTTCCTGAATTCCACCAGGGGGTGGAGAAGATTCAATTTTTTACGATGCTGTAACACCAGCGGGAACCTATCTACAAACTTTTTCAAAATAAAAGCTGAGGCTTTTATTTTCTGGATTGCCTGCAGGTGACAAGAGGAACTACTTCATCTTTTCAAAATAAAAGGTGAGCCCTTCTCATTGTTTTTTTAACTAACTGTGTGCTAACCCCCCTTTTTTCAGTTTTCCTGAATTCCACCAGGGGGTGGAGAAGATTCAATTTTTTACGATGCTGTAACACCAGCGGGAACCTATCTACAAACTTTTTCAAAATAAAAGCTGATTTCCTGTTTTTCCAGATTTCCACCTGGTGACAAGAGGAATTACTTTATTTTATTCAAGTTTTTCAAAATAAAAGATTTGAAATGTATACATGTGTGGGTCTTTATCTAACAAAAAATGCAAGTCACAATCAAAGTTTAAATAATTTATGTAAACATTTGAACTTCAGCACACTTAAGAAAACATCTGTAGTAAACAAAAAACATAAAAACACTTAGAAAATATTTTTTTTTTTAAAAAGCAGGGGGATAAACACTTAGGAAAAAATTGACAAAAAGCAGGGGGATAAACACTTAGGAAAAAATTGACAAAAAGCAGGGGGATAAACACTTAGGAAAAAATTGACAAAAAGCAGGGGGATAAACACTTAGGAAAAAATTGACAAAAAGCAGGGGGATAAACACTTAGGAAAAAATTGACAAAAAGCAGGGGGATAAACACTTAGGAAAAAATTGACAAAAAGCAGGGGAAGTGTAGAAGATGAAAACGGGAATAAATACAGAAAATATATCTTTAAATGGACAAAAACTTAGAAGATAAATCTTTAAAAAGGGGGGAATAAAGACTTGGAAAATAAAATCTGAAAAAAGCAGGGTTGGATAAACACTTAGAAGATAAATCTTTGAAAAAATTGGGGGGGCTAAACACTTATAAAATTAGAAGGAAAAAAACACTTTTCTTGCTCCAACATTAAATGACAACCCTCTTACCTTAAAGATCTAGTCAAAAAGCTGTGGAAATGAACAGCCACTGAAATGTCATGATTTAGGCTTTTATTGAATTGGGATTTTCAGAAATACAGAGACACCATATGATGCAAGAGAGACATCTTCAAGTGGGCAACCAAGATACCTCAGGCCTGTTGTGTGCAAGAAAAATAGCAAAAATTAGAATATATAGAGACTGGAGATTCAACTTTTTTTGTGTGGGGCTAAATTTTACCTTGACCAGTCCCAGTCTCCCCTTCTGTATCCTCAAGTCATTTAGGCACACTGAAAGCTGCATCTTGGTGCTAAACAGAGAAAAGTTGCACAAAAAAAGCACAAGTTAGCATATATACAGCCTGGAGATTCAATAGGTGGGCTTAGTTGTGTTTTTTTTAATGGGAAGTAGTTTATATCTGCTAAACAGTGAAAACTTGATTTAACCATGGCATTTGGGGGTTGCCAACCAATTACAGCAGAGAGAAATCTTACAAGAATTTTAATAAACGATCAAGATAAAGAATGAAAATAAGTTAGCGAGTGCTCTTTCCCCTTTTCCAGACAAGGCGATTAAATATACAGACTGAGGGTATCAAACTCGGGTTGATTTCACGTGAGCTGTACTATTTTGATTTTTTTCTATTTAAATTAGATTTAAAAAAGCTGCATCAAAACCCCTAAATATTGAATGTGTTTTTATAGATCTAAAACAAATGTTTGAGCTTTTTTTTCATGAGGGAAAATATCTTGTAATAATTTGTTTTTCATTTCAAAAGGAAACAAAATATTTAGTGGAAAATGTTCAATATTAGCATGGAAACAATTTTTAAAATAAATGTACTTTTAGATTTTACGATATGCTTTTTTTAACTTAAAAACACCAAAAGTAAAAAATGGATTAAAAAATACAATTATTGATTTTAAAAAGGAGAAGAGGAGGTAATATAATATACATGTATAATCTTCATTTAAATTTGATCCTAACAGAAAGTCAGCACTCATGATTTACTTGACACGGCGGGCCAGATTTGGCCCCCGGGCCGCTACTTTGACACCAGGGAGCTATGAGAAAGTTGGCTTCAATTTTGTATACATGATTTCTTGCCAAAACAGAACAATTGCAAATAAGGAACGGGTGTTAAGCACGCTGAATGAAAACGATTACATACAAAACAACAAGAACTAAGTCGTGCCCCTGGATGTCATTCTAGAGTGAACACTTACCCAGAAAACTGTCGGTTGATGTCTTGCGTTGTTTGATTAAATTTAAAGTCTTGCTACACGACTCAATAATGGAGAGAAAACAGAGAACATTTTTTAAGAACGCTTTTTAAGTCAAATCGTGACGCTAACACTAATGCTGACTAGTAACATGTGGCACAAAGCCAGTCGAGAAAAGAAGCCCATAGTACTTAAATTATCGACGGTGTGTTAAACCTGGCATTAAACTAAGAGATTTGTTGGCGTTTTGGGCTCAATTAATTGCTGAAAAATCTCCCGATCGCGTGATAAAAACGAATTTAGGCCAGTAAATTGCGAGACTCCATACCTCGTTGGCGTGTTGGCGTTCTGGTCCACCAAAAGGAAAAGTCACTGCGCATGCGCTTAATTAACACCCAGCTGCGCCGACAATAGGCGTAACCACGCCCATATTGTTCCGTCACATTGAGGCGTAACCACGCCCATATTGTACGGTCACATTGAAAGTGGAAAAGATAGTGAGTTAATTACCTCGCTCCTAAGAGTTGGTTTGTCCTCCCAACCAGTCTATGTTTAAATTTAGAAGATGACGAAGGATAGTCGTGAGTTGTGTGTGGTCTTGTTGCTATAAAACAGTACCATCGTGGTTCTGTTTTGGCTTAATTGGCACAATGCAATGCAGGTTGTTGGCAAGGGGGTTTCTTTAGTCATTAAGATTCGTTCGTTAAGATTGGGCCTTTATAATAATTATTTTACACAATTCGTTATGTCTTCTAAGTTGTTGCCATAAAATAAGTAATTTTACAAAGGAAAAAAATAAAATAAAATCACACACCCCAGATGGGACTCGAACCCACAATCCCTGGCTTAGGAGGCCAGTGCCTTATCCATTAGGCCACTGGGGCTCGTCCAAGCACCAGACACATTGTATTTTTATACAGTTACAATACTGCTCAGCTTTGTTTTGGGAATTTCACGTTTATAAAGATAATTTTAATAATTCGTTTAGATAGAGATGAATTGATTTTGGGACAAATTATTTCGATATTTGCGTTAGAAAGCAATAGAAATAGCACTAGAATGTTTGCTGTTGCTAAGCAACGCAGACGCCCCAGTTATGTTCACGAATTTAGTCATGCCTTTCCTTTCCTTATCTGTTGTCGCTAGCTTCATTAGAATACTCACTGACAAGTAAATGTTATTTTTGTCCCTAATAGGTTTTTCTACTTTTATTTAAATCAGACGATAATGTTTTGTGTCGAGACAATGTGACGTCGAACGCTAGTCGTGAACCAAGATGGCGTCCCCGTGGAAGTATTTTATAAAGTCGTCGAGGAAAACCTAAAAGTAAATGAACATTTAGCTTCTAAAACATTCTAAGGTAAGAAACACGGCAAATAAGGTGTTTTTTAAATTAATACCGTCTTTTATTTTCTTGAACTATTTTCCTTACTTCAGCCAAACATGACTGCGTTTTTTCAATGTGTAGTGTTGATGCTTCGACTTTTGTTTTAGGGGCATTTACCATGAGTGTTGTTATAAGTAACTAAAAGGCTTTGAGAAAACATTTTAATATGATTTTATATATTTTTAAAAAATGTATTTATAAACACACACAAGCGTCGTTGTTGCTAGGTGACTATGCAAAGATGCATACACAAACACCAGAGACGTCCTCAGTTATCAATGATATATATGAGGACTTGCTACTTATTCAAAAGTATACTTTGACTAGTCTATAAACCATTTGACTTTACTAATACTAATAATGTATCTTGTTTGTATTATCACTCAAAAAGTGTATTTATTCACACGCACATTAAAGCCTATTATTTATAGCTGCTTCTCAACACTGTGTTCCCTTGTTATGAAAATTCATCCTTGTATTTTAGGACTAATAACTCTTCTTTTGGAATTCTGGTTATTTCAAGCCTGAAATGGGATGGAGCGTGGAACTGTCCAACTCTGGCCTTCTCTTGCACATGCAGTTTAATTGCCAAGACTAGCTAGCCGTGGAAACCTACTCCATATTTGGAAGTTCGTTCCAATAATATTTAAATCAACGTCCACTTTTGCCTTTTAGAAATAACAATATACATTGGAGAGAGACGTCAAATTGTGTGCTTTTTTTAAAAAAAAATGCTGATTTGTCTGATCGCACTCAGGGACTCTCCGTTTTCTCTGTTTATCTTCAAATCAGAAAACCAATTGTTATGGGCCCAATGCTAATAGACTTTACAATAAAATTAACTTAACATGCATTCATTGTTCTGTGTTTTAACAGCGTTAACTTGCATTGTTCCCCTCAAGCTGTTTGGTTAAAGTTGTCAGCATGGTGAGTGGAAATTCAAAACATTCGTCTTATTACTTGGCTTGCATATGATTATAATATTGCTGTTGTTGTTGTTGTTGTTGCAGATCCTGTCTCGTGTGAAGCCAGCTGTTGGCGGTGAGACGTCCAGCGTCAGTGAGAAGAATAAGAAAAACAAAATCAATATTCCCACTTTGGAAGAATATCTGCAGCAAAGAGATTACCTTGGAGCTTTGACTCTCTTGGAGGTGCTTTTGCCTCTATACTGATCTGTTTACATTTCAATCTCACATTTCTACAATACTATTGACAACTATCCCTTGTATAGTTCCAGAGAAGTATTGGAAAGCAAGAGGAAAATACAGACCTCTGGATTGGCTTCTGTGCTTTTCACTTGGGGGATTACAAGAGAGCAATGGAGGTACTTATTATTACCTCATAGTTAAAAGATTCATGGTGCTTTCATAACTGTCCTGTTAACCCCAAAATCAAATGTATTTCTTTTTTAAAAGGTGTACAAGTCGCTAACCGAAAAGCCTGATTGTCTTCCTGATGTGTGGGTCTATTTGGGTTGCACCATGTTTCTACTGGGCCTCTATAAAGAAGCAGAGGAGGCTTCACTAAAAGGTAAATCCAAAAACACCAGCAATTTTCCCACTGGAACTCTTGTGTTTTCATCTAGCCAAAATTTGACACCCTTGTCAGATGAAAATAAAAAAATCAACAAAACTACACAATAACACAATAGCCCTTTTGTAGGGCCAATCTATTTTGATGGGGAGGAATGATTAATAATAAAAAAAAAATACAGAGAGAATTTTAATGGAAACATACCATCCAGATATGTGGATGTCACATTTTGAGTCTCGCGGGCTCCCCTCATATACCAAAATTTTGTGTCAGGTGAAATGAGTAGTCCTACTGCTTTGCAAAAAAAAAAACACATGGAAATTGCCACACCACAAACCCCAATTGCCCACAACAAAAACCCAGTTACCCACAACATGAATGCAAATAGCACAAAGTAGACATGGACTACGCATTGGCATTATTTTGCATTTGTGGCTATTGCGTTTCTGTTTTTTTTTTTCTCTTGAAAACCGTTTTCAATCTTAGTTCGTGTTGTGCTACTTACATGTGGGCTTTTTTTCTTTCTTACAAAGCGTTTGGATTATTCAGTTCACCTCACACTTGTCAGCCACTTTAACAGTATAATGTCAACATGTGCTACGCCAGGTCTTCAAGGGATTAATACAAAAAAATGTGATGGGTGGATGAAATAAAAGTTGAACAAAATCATAATATCTGTGCAGCTCCAGAGTCTTCGCTCCGAAACCGGCTCCTCTTCCATTTAGCTCATAAGGTAAAGTATGTTTCTTTCAATTCTTTCCTCTTTTCTTTTTTTAGTCAAGGTGTTGGTGGCAATGTTGACGTTAACCTGTTCTTTTTTATTTTCTCAGTTCAGTGATGACAGCAAGCTTTTCAACTTACACCAGAAACTGCAGGATGTGACAGAGGACCAGCTGAGCTTGGCTTCCATCCACTACATGCGCTCTCACTACCAGGCGGCTATCGAGATCTACAAATGTCTCCTTTCCTCAGACAGGTGGGCTTTAAACCAAAAACTGAAAAGCGCCACTGAAAACAAAAGCATTTATTAAAAATATTGTTCTATATTTGTTAAAAAACCTCCACATAATTCTGCTTTCCATTATTTGTCTTAAATGTCAATAGTTATTTCTGAAGATAAAATAAATAAAAAAAAAATATTGGAAACTGGAACTGACTTTTCAACAATACTCAACAAAAATTCTAATGAAATACTACTAAGTGAAATACTTGTCTTGACCCACAATACATAAAAGTGCTATTATGACCCAAATTGTACCCGAGGCCAAATTTATTTTCTGTTTTCATCTGGAAAATGATATCCACCTTTTAGTTCTAATCTGTCCAATAGTTTTGACACACTGGGTCATCAAAAGCTTGCCTCCTTCACTGCGCTACAAACATTTCCAGACCACAGTGCAAATTGATGTGGGACCATCCCTGATCTCTACTACTGTTCACCCATTATTAAATAGTTGTATCTGTGTTGGCTGCTCCTCCAGAGACTTCATAGCCATGAAGGTTTATGTGGCTCTCTGTTATTACAAGCTGAGCTATTACGACGTGTCACAGGAGGTTTTGGCGGGATATCTACAGAACATCCCGGATTCCGCCATCGCCCTTAACCTCAAAGCCTGCAACTACTTCAAACTGTACAACAGCAAAGCAGCCGAGGTGTGCACATGGCCTGTTTTTTTTTTATATATTGACTTGAAATTCAATGCCTGTCTGTCTTTATTCTCCTCTCTTAGGCTGAACTGAAGAACCTCACCGATATATCTTCGTGCCCTTTTGAGTTTGCTCAGGAACTTATCAGACACAACCAGGTAAGTTCACAGTGCGCAAACTGTAGGCCGGAAGTTCTTCTACAATAGTTGTGTTTAGTTTTATTCCACCAAATAAAAACATAATGGATCCTATGGAGCAATTTGAGCTGGGATAGGCTCCAGCACCCTGCAAATTTGCTGAATAAGCTGTGTTGAAGATGAATTCATAAATGATTCGTAGCATAGCTTTTATTTAATGAGTGACCTGTTTTATACCATTTGACAATTAAGCCCTCTTCAAAAACATGGGCAAGACTTTTTTGAGACCAGACCAATTTTAAAATATGTAAGAGGACTGAATGTAATGTTTGTGTCTGGCTACAGGACTATTGCACATTAGCTTGATTTGAAGAAAATTAGGCATCAAAATTAAAATATTTGCCTAAAAAAAATGCATTTTTTTCCCAAAATCCTTCTGCCCTAATGACCAACAACATTATGGGATCCACCAAAACTTGTTTGCCTCCAATTCAAATTGAACTCCGACATGCAATTAATTTCCCATTAAACACTAATTTATATTAAAATAGGAGCCACCAAATCAATACACATTGACGCTAGAATCCACAAAAATAAAAGGTAACATTCTATTAAATCCCATTGACACATTTAGATAAAGTTAAACATATTTACCTATTCAAACCCTTCAAGTTTCAAAAATTGACAATTAAAATATTGATCATTTTTACCAAAATGTCATTGTTTAGGAGCAAAGATTCTACCAACTACCATGCAAGCATTCCCATGCGTCTTCTTCAGAAATTACATTTTCTAGTTCTATTTCAACACTCCTTGCCATTCTGTTGTAGGTAGTGTTTTCTGGTGGCCAGGGGGCGCTGCAGGTGCTGCCCCCTTTGATTGACGTCATCCCAGAGGCTAAACTCAACCTTGTCATCTACTACCTGAGACAAGGTGACTGATTTCATTTGTTTAAAAAAGAGACTCAAAAAAGAGTTTAGCATTTTCTCCCATTCATTCAAAAAGCCACTGAAACATGATCATTGCATGTATTATATGTCGCATAGATGATGTCCAAGAAGCTTACAACCTAATAAAAGATTTAGTGCCTGCAACAGCTGAGGTGAGGATACTCATTTTTAAATGATTCAATGCCACCACAAAACTACAAAAATTTCCAATATTTTATAATGGTAAATAATAAAAGGGGTCAAATCAAGAAATTTAATACACATCTATACTCTTCAATTTAATTTGATCCTAAAACAGAAAGTCGGCACTCATAATTTACTTTCCCGGGCCACACAAAATGATATGGCGGGCCAGATTTGGCCCCCGGGCCGCCACTTTGACACATGTGATATACATGAAGGAGTAAACATTTTTTAAAACCAACCCGGTTTTCCCACACTACTTGTAAAAAAAAGTGGAATCTGCATAGCTGATATAAATATTTTAGTGCAGCATAGCAAATGCTTAGATTTTAGTACTTGACTTTTTTTGTCTTTTTACCAGGGGTATATTTTAAAAGGAGTGGTGAATGCAACTCTGGGGCAACAGCATGTTACGGTGAGTGTTTGTATGGGAAATTACTATGTAAGTACATACTTGTACAAAATGCGTGCGAGTATGCTAACTCCTATCTATTTTCTCCAGAGAGATTACTTAAATGTGGCGCAGCATTTCTTTCAGTCGGTTGGCAACTCAGCCAGTGAATGCGGTACGTACAAATGAAGTGAATATTTTGGGAGCTAAGTGAGTATGTGTTTATTTCTATTATATTTGTCTTTCAGACACTATTCCTGGTAGACAGTGTATGGCCTCCTGTTACTTCCTTTTGAGACGGTTTAAGGATGTGGTTGTATATCTCCAGTCAGTCAAGGTTGTTTATGTTTTTATTTTTACACAAAATAGGAATTATGTTGTGGAATGTGTTTCATTAGATAAAAAATCACCAAATTTGACATTTTTTGGAAAAATTTGATTCGAGAACATTTTGCTCAAGTGTTTTTTATTTTTATTTTAGGGTTTCTTTTATAACGACGATACGTTTAATTTCAACTATGGCCAAGCCAAGGTGGCCACTCACAAATTCAAAGAAGCGGAGGAAGTAAGTACCAAGGCGCCGTCGACAGGACTGATTTCTGTTCCTTCTGCAAGACTGTTCACTATTCAATGATATGATTGCTTTTTTAGATTTTTCTCCTGATTCAGAGTGAGAAGCTCAAGAGTGATTATGTGTACCTCAGCTGCCTGGCACGCTGCTGTATGTAATGTTTTATATGTAGCTTTGTTTTTCTTCACCAAATAGTTTTGAAGTATATGTGAAGTATGTGAACATTCATTCATAATTGCTTTTTAAAAACTCATCTACTTTGAATACCATCCATTCATCTGCTTTACTGAAGTTAGCCTAATGTGAGTGTGAAATCTCTCTGACAGACATCATGAATCACAAGGGTCGTCTTGCCTGGGAGCTTTACTTGAAGATGGGCACTTCTTCTGACTCTTTCAGTCTGCTTCAACTCATTGCCAATGACTGCTACAAGGTACTTCACAAGTTAAGCTTTTATCTAGCTATTTAGTTTTTAGACACACGAAAAGTAAACCAATTGCCATGGAAACAAAGTTTAACCTCATAAAAGCAAGGAGAGACCAATTGAAACTTCTGTTGACATCACTTGAGGTCTAATGGATCAGATGCCTATTTTCTGGCAAAGCACCTCTAGTTTATAGTCACGACAGAGGATGAAAATACATGTGGCTCTAGAGCCGCAGGTTGCTGCCACCTGATTGGATGCTTATTGTCATTTAATGGCACTGAAATAGTCAAACCATTTTTTACACCAATTCTATTTTGAAGTTTACCATCAGACTTCTCTCTCTTTATGATATAACTTTTATGAAAATTTAAAAGACTTTTTTGTTGTTGTTTTTTTTTTAATTTCAGATGGGGCAATTCTACTATGCAGCCAAAGCGTTTGACGCACTAGAGAAGTTGGACCCAAGCTCCAACTATTGGGAAGGCAAGAGAGGGGCTTGTGTTGGCATTTTTCAGCTCATTTTAGCCAACAAGGAATCTAAGTATGTTTTTTTTTAATAATGCCTTTTTATTACATGGAACGCTTGTAAAATGTATTCTTTCGCATTTATTTGTGCACAAGGGAAACTCTTAAGGAGGTGGTGCTTCTGCTGCGCAATTCCGGAAACCCGCAGGTGGAATACATCATCCGAGCCATGAAAAAGTGGGCCAAAGACAACAGAGTCTTCCTTTCTTGACTAACTCACACTCGTGTGAATTCTGTGCACACATCAGCTGTCCACATGTTTAAAGATAACATATCTGGTGTACCGTTTAGTTTTCTACCAAATAGATGGTGTACTGCCTTTATTTTGACCAAATATATATGCATTTTAATCACGAGCATTGAATTTGTCGATTTTATTGAGGGAAAAACTATTGCTAAAGGACATTTTTGGACCAATATAGCCTTTTTCTACTCAAAGCTGAACCCCTTTTTAAATGTAATATAAATAGGCGAATAACCGTAATGTCGGAGCCATGTTTTTATGGTTTGTATTTATTATTATTTGGACATTTAAAAGCCTCTCTGTACTATTATTTAACCGCTGAATGTAGACACTGACCTTTAATGGCCAGGGTCATTGGTAATATAGAAATGTTAAATAAATGAGTTGGGATACGGAATAAATGATGCAACATACTTAGTGCTGGGGGTGGGGCTCAGGGTTGGTTTTGTTCCGAGCCCCCTAACTCCAGGGGGTTAATCCGGACCATGGTGTCACTATCATGTTTCAAGCCGTGTCTTTTACACACATACTGATGAGTCAACAGGTGTCTGCTCTGCTGCCATGTGAACAACAGCATGGCTGCCGTTCAGCTGCCATTGTAATGTTATAAACGCTTCAATCAGCAGTTTCCCTGAGATGTCAAATGGTATGTATATATTTATGTGTTAAATGAAGGTCCCTTTATTGGGCACTTACTTAACTAGTTGAAATGGACTGTTGTCAATAATAGGCAATGGCTCAAATACTCTACATTTGAAATGTAAGTGTCATTGGGGGCCGATACCAGGGTGTTTTTGTTTTTCATTTTAGTTTTCCCCCTATCGGTTTATTCATTTATAATTGTATTTATTTAAATGGATAAATATTTGAAATACAACAATATGATGTCCACCAGTCTTAATGGAGTTAAAATAAAAGACCAAAAATAGTCACTTGTACGATGAATGGTTAAAAGGTCATTAACATTTTGTTATTTGATATCCTTTTATTTATTATTTAGATTATTTTAAACCTACAAATACATACAACACTTTGTTGCAGATATAACTAGACAATAAAATAGAAATAAAGTTAATTCTCTTTTTCTTTATATATTTTACAGGTGAAAATTAATGACATTTATTTTTCATGAAAATAGAGAAATTTGGGTTGGGTTTGAAGTATATATTATTTTGTTGCATAACAAAAATTAAACAAAATGACCATGTAATTCATGACTGTGGGACAACATTCTGAAAGGTCATCAATAGACGTTAATGTTATCGACTGTTGAGAAAGGAGGCGGGACTAAAGTCGGGGCAGCCGCTGATTGGACATAATTCCACCCCCACCAATGTTACGACGTTTCCGGACCAGGCGTGCACGCATGCGCAGTGACCCCTCTTCCACCGTCTGATATTTTATTTACTCCCCAAACCAAGATGGCTCCTGTGAATGTGTCGGTCCCATAGCAAATCGAGGATGCGAGTAGCTGCCGGAAAAACAACTTTCCCCCGACCGTCGCATCCCCTCGATTCCGATTCGTATGGTTCGGAGGAGGCCTCCACCTCCCCGTAGCCACTGAACAGCCATCGGGGCTTTGCGGAAGCGTCCTCAAGGCACCGATTCGGAGTAGTTTGGCCAAGTATCCTCGTCTCCCCCTCGCCGTGTGTCCGGAGAGAGGTGCGTGAAGGCGCTCATCCAAATGGCCGAACCGAGAAAAGTGCATTTTGTCACCCTGTCGGCCTTCGCGGCCGGGGCCGCATCGGAGTCGAGGAAACGTCGGCTGGAGGACGAAGCCGACTACAACTTGAGCGAAGACGATGAGGTCGAAGCGGCGACGACGGTGGTGGCAGCGGCGGACGGATTGACAGAGACCGGGACAGGAGGTACCAAACCCGGCGAGAGGGAGAAGGACAAGGTTGTAGCCGAGAGGAAGGCGACGGTGCGACTCAACCTGCCACTCTGCGAGCCCGACGACCGCACCTCAGCTGAGTTCAATTACGGGGAACTCCTCCACAACCTGCAGGTACGTTCCCCTGTTCTCGCGAGTTAGTCGGATTCGGAATTTTATCACACTTTGCCGTGTTCGTGTGGACTTGCCATGGTTTGGATAAGACGAAAGTAGGAGGAGGAGGGGGAGGAAGGTGGGAGTGCACCTTGTCCTTATGTGGATGACCAGCGGATAAAGACGGGGGGCTGCTTCTTGTTCAACTCCCGATCCGCTCCGTGAACAGCGTTAAGGGGGTTTGACACGGGGGTGCTGTTTGCTACCTGTGCCTGGGTCGCCTCTTCATACCTGTCAACCTCGAACCATTTGTGATCTTACCAAATTTTGTTTTCGCCCTTACATATATGTATAAATACATGGAAAATCTTACCACTTTACTTTTTTGTAAAAAATCACGAACAACAAGTAGAAAATGTATGTTTATGTGTTTATTGCTTTTTGAAGATTGAATCAAACCTGCAAATTCATCTGTTCTTGTTTCCCACTCTTTTCTGTGTCTTCCATGCTGTTCTCTCTTTTTCTTTGGTGCTGGTTCAGCCAATTTCAAAGTCCTTTTCATTGAAGCCATTGTCAGATAAATCAACTTGTACCACGTGTAAGAGTGTATTCTTGACTTGTAAACAGACCAGAAACAGCTGATCAAATGAAAGTAAACATAAACAAGGGAACAGGAAACGGAAATCACATGGTGAAAGTGTTACAAAACGAAATGTTTATCATGATCTTTTTTTTTTAGCCAATCAGAGGCGCCGGTACATATATCACTTGGCAGACATGCGTTTCCGGGAAGAAACAATGGCGGATGGTGAAAAATGGCTAGAAAGTGCCTTAATTTATTTTTTTTTCTCAAAATCACCGTTTAGCGTACCATTTTCATGTGTACAGCGTACCAATATAAAAATGGGCTTTCAGTTGTACCAATTACGGCGAGAACGTACCAGTTGACAGGTATGCCTCTTGCCCAGCAACAGTAAAACGCACCAACAGGCAGACAGGCACACAGCCATTAGAGGCGTCCACATGCGGCATCATCGCCTCTTCTTCTCCTGCTCGCTGGCCCTCTGGCTGCAGATGAGTGATGAGCACCAGGATGGAGCATGTCACACACCACTGGGGGCCCCAACACAGATTGTTTTAGTTAGGCCACTTGAAATCAAACGCGGCAAAAGGGTCCCTCTGACTAGAAGTTTATTTTATGTATGGTTTTGGGTAAAAAAAAAAAAGAAGTTTCAAAGTGAAAGTAGATTTTCAGCAAGAGTTCGCCAATATAAACTAACTATTTTTGATTATTTTAATAAAAAAACAAACATCTGGCATTGAGGACAAAATTGTAAAATGTTGTATGCAACTATATTGTAGTTTTGTTTTTGTCAATTAGTAAAATATCACATAGTAATTCAATTCAAAGTTATTGCACTCTTTAAGAAAGCAGGACCTTACTTTTGCCCCCAACTGTTGTGTTCATTAATCACATATTTTATCTTTGCCCTCAAGCCTCAGTGTCAATACTCTTTTTCGTCTTGTCATATCATCTACCGTGAAAATTTGAGTTATTGCAAAATTCTTTTTCTGACCTTTGTGACCTTTGAACTCACAACCCCAAAATTTAGACTCGCCGGATTTTCATAGAGAAAAAAAAAACAGAACATTCACATGACCCCAACCTGAAGTCATTTTAATTGGAAACCTTATGTTTGTAAGAAAAATAAAAAGGTGGCCGTCACGAACGGTCATGATTCAAACTAATATTGGAATGGCTCAATTTTCAGAGTTCTTAGATAAAAAGATAAAATCACTGTGCAGTTGTGAAAGAGATGATGAAAGATAGATAAAGGCTAGCATACTGGTGAGACATCAAAGTGTAATAAGAGGAAACTTAAACCAACTGTCTTAAAAGCAGGTTGAACAACCAAAAAACATGAACCAATGCAAAGAAACTGAAGTTAACATGACCAAACTGCAAAAAACATTGAGATTTACATACCTAAACACAACAAAGAATAGCTGTGGATGGAAGTCATAATAATTTCATGATGAATTGGGCATCCTCATTGAGGAAGGTTATATCATGCAAAGAAAGTGACATTTAATGAAAGAAATAAAAGAATATAAACAAATATTTGGACACACTTCTTAATGCAATAGTTGAAAGGATGTTTTGGGATCTTTTTTTTTCAATACAATTACAGATTTTGCTATTGAAAAGAAGCTGGGAAAACAAAATTGCGGCCATAGCCTGAAATCTGTGGTGGAATTCAAAGAAAATGGTCCAGACATGCCAAGCTAATCTAGTAACAGCAATCAGAGAAATGTGGTGCTAGAGTAATGAAGGGAACTGTGTCACATATTTTAATCTATTATAAAAGCTTGAGGTGATACAACAAAGTATTTCTTGCATGTTTGCCTAATCATTCCTTAAATTTTGTCCTCGGAAGTGAGCAATTACATAATTAGTTTCCCCCCTCGACTTGATCCAAAAAATAATTGTTTCAGATTTCAACACATTTTATTTCTTAATTTCTTTTGTATTGCTTAAAGCCAGAAACATTAAATCTGAAAGGTTGTTTGAGGTGGTTAGTATCACTAAAAATGATATAGATTACAGGTTTTTGAAAAATGTTCTTAAAACACCAGTTTCATTTACTATATTTTTGGATTATAAAGTGCAGGGGTAGTCATTTATAGTCCAGATCGCCTTATTTATAAAAAGTTAATACATATGACGTGGACACTTGTGCATAAGAATAAATACATTGTTCTAGTAAATTATGGTGGGTACACTATAATCCAAATTTTTGTATCAATACTATCATGTGTGTTGGATTTCTTCGAATAGTATGCAAATAGAAAAAAACGAAAAATAAAAATGATGACATTGATCTTGTTTGGCTTTTCATATTCAATTTTGTTTTTGTTATAGAAAAAGAACAAATCTCCAAGTGTGAAAGCGGTCCCCAATCCCAACCCCAACGACCCTTTCAATGATGACGAGCGGGAGCGACTGCAGGTGGAGGCGCTGGCAAAGAAGTTTGAAAATAAATACGTGAGTTATTATGAGATTTATTCATGTCTTTTTTTCGAAAGTACAAAACCAAAACCACTTCGAATGAAATCCCATTACAAACAGTTTTATGAAATCACATGGTTTGTCAAGTCCTTTGTAAATGTTTTCAGGAAATAAGAATTCCTGGTACAGTCATACCTTGACATACAAGTGTCCAATCAAATGAGGAATTTGAGATATGAGTACAATTCTGAGCAAATATTTGCTTTGAGATGCGAGCATACGGAACAACTAGTTGGCCGAGAGGCTGCTTATGATTTAAGCCCACTGTCTTTCTCCCTCGTGCAAAGATCTCTACGAGCACTGGGCGGAGCATAGCATTTTTCCGTGTTTTTTTTTTTTTTTTTTTTTGCGTTAGTCAGTGTCGAATTAAAGGAAACAATGGGTCCAAAGCAAGCCGGTGCAATGAAGGGTTGTGCGAAGAAAAAGTGTATGATGACAATCGATATTGAGCTCGAAATAATCGAAAAACATGAGTAGTAGCTCGTTGTTATTAGTTGTTTTTGTGAGTGTTATTTCAATACCATGGCTGGGATAATAATGCTATGAGGGTTCAATACAAATATTAAAATTAAAGGAGAAGCAGAAGGGTACACAAACTTCAATGGTTTCCATCGTATAATTGCACTGATAATTTTCCCTTGGATGTAAGTGGAACTGTCGTTACTATTTTTGCAAATAACTAAATAAATATATAAATAAGGTGACATTTGGTTTGCTATGAATGATATTTTTCCTTTAAAAGTGAGTTTGTCAAGGACATGACTCATTGTTTGTTTATTTGATGTTGTAGGGCAACATGACAAAGAAGAGGAAGGACAGGATGCAGGATTTGATTGATATTGGTTTTGGTTACGATGAGACTGACCCCTTCATTGACAACTCTGAGGCTGTGAGTAAACCCTCCCACAACTTTATTCCGTATTTAATGATAGCGAACTTGTCAGAACCCCAGTTTCTCTTTGATAAGGTCCAATTTACATCTCTGTTTTTGTTGTTGACTCATCTCTACCAAAGACAGTGACTTTAACTGACATCTTAGGTCGAAGTCAAATCTTAGCTAAAAGCATCTTACAGCACGATTAAACATTTTTTAGATGATCAAAGATTGATTCATCATTTAACTATTTACTTTGGCAGTCAGTGGAGTTTGATCTTATTTCTTTGCATGGATAAGTTGTCTTTGGTCTACTATTCACAGCCTGGATCTATGATGTAAGACTCCCATGGCACAGTTCTATTTTTTTCTGCAGGCATGTAGCGCACACCAGATAAGGGTCATGGCATTGTAATAAATAACAAAATAAGCACAATATTTTGAATGCACCAGCCCAAAAATCAACAATATACAGAAATGAAAGTAACGCCGAACCAAACATGCAAATTTGATATTTTTCAATACTTCTACGTGCATTTTTTTCATATTTTATTTGCGCGGACTCGGGACTCCTGACCTGAGTTGGGAGGAGGACGGGTGATTTATGATAACAAATTAAAGCCTTTTTTGTAACGAAATCTAATATAAACAAGACTTTATAAACATTTACATCTTCTATATAATAACATAGATGTTTGACGATCTCAACTGTTTAAATGCCTGTGCCACATTGACTACATTCACAAAGCCAATGCAAGTTTCTCAAGCATATTAAGCAATCAGTTTGAAGCTTTCCCACTACTCACTCTTAGTCTTTTCACTTCTCATGTCTTGAACCCGACATGATGATTGATATTTTAGGCTGATTTGCGGGTCTGGTTCGGGCCAAAGATCTCACCTCTAATGGGGAGTTTGGCAACACCAAAAGTCACAGACATACTCCATTTTAATTTCACCGGTAGTCCAGAATTTGGATCCAAAAATGAACTAGTTATTTGAGTTATTCAACCTTCATTAATGTCCTTGCTCTACTAAGGGTGTTATCGTTTACTTAATTCAATGTATAATGGCGACAAACTGTTTTCTGTTTCTCCCCCAGTATGACGAACTGGTACCCGCCTCTTTGACTACAAAACTAGGCGGTTTTTACATCAACACTGGTACGCTGCAGTTTCGAGCGGCGTCCGATTCCGAGGGAGAGGACGGCAAGGTCAGTTTAAAATCAATGTCCAGCGTACACATGCGAATACAAATTTGAATGGTCAAGTGACCTTTTAGCGCTCTAATTTCAGAAGGCAAATGACAATAATGAGCAGTCTAAGACGAAGAAGAAGAAGGAGATGGTCCACCTGGAAGAGAAGAAGGGAAATGAGCCGAAACAAGGGTAAGGAATTGGGTTCATTGAATCAATGCGTCTTTTTTGTCTAAAAACAAGCATCAAATCTACAAAACGTCCACAAAACTTGGTCAATTTTTCGCATGCGTAAACTCATCCAAGGATTGTCATGCCTCTTTAGGCCGCGGGCATTCCGACTCGCTGTCAGTTTGCAGCCACCTTGGAGAAAAGCGCCTATTATCTACGCTCACATAGGCCAAATAGTCAAACGTGGAAAACAAGAGCTAAAAATAACCACGGCTGCCATTGTGCCTTCACCAGGGCGGACAATGTGGGCGACTGCTCATTCACGCTGCAGTTTAACAACACCAGAGCTGTCAATTTGTTTAGTGTAGCATCAAATATGTTCACTAGGGCTTTAATTGATTAAGGTTAGGGTACACGATAAATTATGTACTTACTGTGTCATTTCCAGATACAATGGAGTACACTGTCACTCTTAAAGGGAAAGGAAAGCATTTTTTTTTTAAATGTCTCAGCAAAATTGACCTATCTATTGATAGAAAATAATATATGGTGGGCATAGAGGAAAAAAACTGTACTATGCACATTATATTTTAGAATTTAGAATATATTATATTTTTTTTTTCATGTTTCGGTTAAAAAAATGACTATCTTAAATATGCTTGCTCAAAGGACCTTAATATGCAAAAATATAGAATTTCAAGGAAGTATAATGACAAATAATATAATGATTAACACAAAGGACAGTGATTGTGAGCACGTAAATCACAGAAGCGTTCAAAAACAGTTTAAAGTAGGTTAAAAAAATAGGCACTCTCTTTATAGTTTTTGTAACTTTGCAATATATCTGTGTCTTTTTCGATTTCCCATGTGGGATACAGGCAAAGCCTGCATCAATTATTGTGGCTGTTAATGCTGACGAGTGGGAAGGACAATCTGAAATACTTGCAATTGGCTAAAATAGAACTGCCATTTAAAAATGTGAAATGGTTCTTTTGCTGACTTCCTGGAATGATTGCCTTTTTAAGGATTTTTTTTTGTCTGGTATACTTCATAGTAACTTTTTTTTACGAATTGTTAGATAAAATTCCGCAGGAATGCATGTGATCAAAACTGTGTCATGCGCACGTTTTATTATCGTGATTATCCTTGAGATGTTGAAAGGAAATATTTACTTGACAAATGACACTGATGGATGAGTGATTTAAAGAAAAAAAATCCTCTTAACTTCCAATTTTCTGCAGTGTGGCAGCTGTCAGCCTCCCTCGTCCCGAGAAGAAAAAGCGTAAAAAGCTGATGAAGGACTCTTTGTGTTTAGCGGCAATGCTACGCCGCTTTACCATGGAGAAGGAGCAAATGAGGAAAAATAATCCCAGCCTGGCTCCCACGGGCCTGGCAGAGGGCGTGGCCAACAAGCCCTCCACGGCCGATGCGGCCAAGCACCTGTCTGACTCCGCCCATCAGCCGGTTATCACCAATACGGCCGGCAACAGCGACCTGCTGCTCTCCGACCTGACTGCCGACCCCGCCATGATGTCACTGCTGGGCTCTGCCAATGAGAAGGAGCTTCAGGACCTCCTTGGCGACCTCGACTTTGATATATTGGATGGTGACCAGCAGCATGCCGTTTCTACCGTCAGGGAGAATGGCATTCTGGGAGTCGGTGCGCCCGGGCAAAGAGGAGGAGCTTGCGGGGTTGTCCAAGGGCGAGGCCAGGGATCTTCCAGTGGACTGTTTTCCCCTCCGCCGCTGCCTGGGGGGCTGCCGCAGCCTCTCGTCAAGCGCATCGAGGATCTGCGGGCGGTGAGTTGTTTGCTGCTGATGTGCAGGGCAAATGCTTAAAGCCAGTAGAGTCACAGTTCACATGTAAATGTACAAATCCGTTTCAAGGTCCCCATTGCAACTCCCTAAACCAGGGGTGGGCATATCAGTCATCGAGGGCCGCTGTGGGTGCAGGTTTTTGTTGCAACTGATCCAGCAAAGGCACTTGAACCAATGAGATTTCTGCAGAAAATAAGAAGTACCTGACTGCAATCCACGGATTGCTCTTGTAGGACACCAGATTGGTGGGAAGGTGTCGTCTTTATGAGTTGGAATGAAAATCTGGCCCCACTGTGGCCCTTTGTGGAATCATTTTCCTGCTCTAAATCCTTGATGGGATTGTACCCATTTTTTTATGAAATATGTGAGAAATGATTTATTATGCCATTAATATGAATATGACATGCAAAGATATTTTGCATTGGTGGTAGGTGAGGGAAGAGCAGGGAAACATTTGGCAGCTGATATAACAACACATCTTAACATAAAATGTTGTATAATTGGTGAAATATCAATCCAAAGACGAGTACCTTTTTCACAATTGTCCTAAATTGCAAGGCATATGTCGTCAAACTGGGTTATGATAGCACGACTCGTTGATAACGGAGTCATTTTCAAAATCAAATCCAGGATGATGCAAATGGATTTACATTTTGTAACATGAATTTCCAGAGACAAAATTTCATAACCTGAATATTTCTTATCTGGAGACGTTTGCAAGTAGAGGTGCCATGCATACTTAACAATTTATAGTGCAAATATGTATTTTGGGTCTTTTAAAACCTTTAAAAAGAGATGAGGAGAGAAATGGTCCAATTTTGTAGCAGTAAGCATCCATGCTTGATTTTTTTTTGTCTTGTCTGTGAACCTTTCATAAATGCAACATTGAAAAATACCAAAATAAGTATACGAAGAATATCAGTGTTGGTTTGCACAGCTGCCTGACCTGCTGCTGTTTGCTGATTCAGCTGTTTTTCTCCCCACAGGCTTCTCGTCAGTTTGATCAGGAGGGCAGAAAGAAATTTTTCACTCTGGACATGAATAACATCTTGTTGGAGTGAGTATGACAGTACCGTCCCTGGACATGTCTTGTGCATCATTCGAAGCTAACCTTGTGTTGCGTGTCCTCCATTAGCATCGAGCTACAGGTGCAGAAACAGGCTCCTGAAATGCGCCTGGGCATCTATGCTCACTTGGAGGCCTTCGTGCCGTGTAACAAGGAGGCGCTCCTCAAACGGCTGAAGAAACTCAGCCTCAAGATCCAGGTGAGGGCGGCTCAGTGCGACAACGGGCTGCAACCGACGCCACCGCCCCACAGCATGGTGCGTGCCACACTTGTCATGTCACTTTTCACTCTGCTTTTTTTATATTTCAGCTCAGTAGTGTATATTTTTAGTACAGTAGTACCTCGTGATACGAGCTTAATGCATTCCGGGACTAAGCTCGTATGTAGATGTCAATTATTATTATTATTATGACATTTTTTGCTTATCCCACCTTCCCATATTGAATCATGTTCTCTAATCACCTGAGCTGCCTTGTTAGTAAAAATGTTTGGACTGCAGGTTTCTTTTTATGAAAACGTCTATGGCAGTGCTTCTCATTTACTTTCTGTTCCACCCGAAGGAAGAATGAAATGTTTTGCGCCCCCATCTTCAACCTTCATTGTAAATAGTATGATTTTTGTTTAAATTTCCAAGTATACTTCTATATATAAGTATTACTATATATTCTTGTTAAAATTAATACCATTGACAGTGAGCATGTCACTACTATCCACTGAGTGAATGTGTAATTACACTTTTAATCTAGTTTTTTTTTAAAAAAATCATGTTTTTCTAAGTTTTCTAAGTTTTCTAAGTCCGATGCTCCCTGGCAATGATTCGTGCACCCCAATGGCATTGCTTTGCCCACCCTCCCTTAGTTGAGAAGCACTGGTCTACAGTATGGCAATACATCAGTCAATGCCAACAGTGTTCATGTCGTTGAGTATTTCCTCTTGTCGGCTCTTTTCTAATCCCAAATGTGTTCTGCGTAGACTGCTGATTCAATAATGCGTGCTGCTGAAAAAAACGCTCAAGCTTTGTTGACCAAACAAATGAGGAAAAAAGCCTCAGCTTATCTAACTTTAGCCCCTCTTCTCTCCCTCTCTCTCTCATCTCCCTCAGGATGACCGGATGCATATGCCTCTGCTGGAGATGAAGCTAGCCGTGTGTAGTGCGATGCCCGCACAGATCGCAAGGTACAACATGGACTGCATGGCCAAGGCGGCAAAGTGAGTTCAAATGGCATTCTTTTCATTTTGGCTTTCATTAATGTGAATTTGCTGTCCTTTCACCTGCTTTTGGAAAAAACAACAACAACAACTACAGGCTTCATGCCCAAAAAGCTTTTGGAGGACAATACAAAACCTTCCGTTTTGGTGCTAGATATCGCACAGCACTAAGCTAGAACTATTTATTTTGTATTCTAGCTGTTTATAGGTTGCTTTAATGAAAATCAGACATAGGCATTGTCGTCATCATTGACTTGACAAAAAGCCTAGTAGTCATCATACCCTCAGCAGCGTATGACGAAATTGTATAGTGCTTCTCCACAAGTTCGTCTTCCCAGGCCAGACAGATTTATGACATTTATTTATGACATATTCATACTTGTTAGCTCTCCGCCTTGAGCGCCATTTTCCGGCGACTACAAGTTGCCTCACCGATGCCAACAAGAATAAGATGGATTAATTGACATAGCTGTGCCTTTGTGCATATACAGGCAGCAGTCAGAAGAGGGGGAGAGGAATGGATCAGAGGAGGAGGATGAGGAGAAACCCGGCAAAAGGGTGATGGGTCCACGGAAGAAGTTTGTCTGGGATGACAAGCTCAGGTATTGACTGGACCCAATTCTTTTGGAAATCTAATGCTACATTTTTGGAGGGGAGGTTTTTTTTGTTACTTTCTGATACTGAGGTCTTCCCACGCACTGTAAAAATAACCCAAGACTTCCTTCACATGATGTTTTTCTCCTCCACAGTGTCTATTTTCTTTATGACCATTACAGTTCAGTTCATACTTGTTTTTGTGTGTTCATGTGTATGCAGGAGTTTGCTTTGCACTTTGGTGAGAGTGAAGCTGAGCTGTTATGACATGGAAAGCCAGTGTTCTCTATCTGTCGAGGACTACCTCAAGGCTTTTTTGGAGAATGAGGTTAAACCACTGTGGCCCAAAGGCTGGATGCAAGCCAGGTCGGTTGCCATGCGTCTTTCTCACTTTCTTCTTTATGCTTTAATTTCTATCAAATGTCACAAACCAGCATTTTTCTACACTGTAGAAAAACAGGGTTGCCTAACCCATGTTCGAGAAATAATCAAATAGAACTTGCTTAACATTTAAATGTATCAAAATAGCAATTATGAGAAATGTTGGGGCCTTCTTTAGGGGATACATATGACTTTAAAAAAAAAAAAAAAATTACCATCACATTGCAGTTAATCTTTTAAAAAAACAAACACATCACTGTGTTCGCATTTTGGCCACCGGAGGGCAGAATTTGCAGTGTTATGATGTCTTTTCTTTTTATAACAGTCGCAACAGAAACTAAATTAAAAGCACTGCATTCAGGGGTACCCTTTTCCCCATCTTTCATACAACTTTGTTACACTTTTACAAGATTTTTAAAGGATTATTTGATGGTATAATGAGGACATAGAATGAGAGAATTTACATGTAAAATGAGACTAATGAAAAATCCATGTCGGGGCAAGCACTTCTGCTATTAATTTTGTAAATTGAGGCACCACTGTATTAAAAAAAGGTATTTTTTTATCATCAATGACGGTACTTAATACTATCATGTTGGTAATTTACTGGCTAACATTTTAGTAAGACAATGTATTTTGTATCTCTTCAGGATTCTCTTCAAGGAGAGTGTTTCTGTCCACATTCATCTCACTGGAAGTCTGTAAGTATTTCTTTCTTGCCTGAGCTGAATGTAAACACAGGGCAATGTACAAAGGATAGTCAGTATTTGTTGTTTCATTCCTCCATCCAGAGCCAAGAGGCGAGTACTGCCTGGGCCCAAGGCCAAAGCTAAGGTTGGATGGAAAACAAAAAACAAACCCATCATGCAGCCATTCCTTCCACCACTGCATGGCTAATGTTTATCTTCTGGTTTGTGCATTCCAGGACGGCGTGTGGATCCGCAAACCTCCGCTGGCAATGCCTCCTACTCTTTGCGTGCCCACCTCGTCCGCTCCCTCGCCCCGCCCGCCGCCGCCTCTGTCTTCGCCGTCGGAGCTCATCTGTCTATCGGACTCTCTGGACGAGGACCTGAGCGCGCCGTCTCTGGACTCCATCTCGCACGCACTGGCCCTCCTCAGCAACGCCGCCAAAGGCCTAGGCCCCTCCGACAGTCCTCTATCGCCGCCTCCTCCGCAAATTCCCACCTCCTCCCCACCCCCCGTCGCCCCCCACTACCCCTCGCAGGTCACCTGCAGCGCCTCCTCCAAGATGGCGAGCGCCACGTTGCTGGGGAAGATGAGCACGCCGGCCTCCCTTCCCGCTTCTTCTTCTTCTACCTCTTCCAAGACCCTCTGCAGGCCCTCCGACGCCACCTACAGTCTAGTCAAGACGTCGGGCCCCCTCGGCCAGAGACAAATTACCTCGGCGCCTGCCAACAACAGGCCCAGCGCCATCGTGGTGGGCAAGATGCATCCGCACCCCGCCCCGTCGCCCCCAAAGCAGCGCCCGCCACCCACGGCGTCCCCTCTGATACCCCCCCATCATCAGAAGGGCCTCCTGGTCGGCAACCCGGCCGGTACCTCGGGGGTCCCTCCCCAGAGTGTGGTCAAGGGCAACGGCGGCGCCATTCCACCCTCCCCGCAGTCCCGCCCCGTGCCCTCGCCTCACCCCGCCACCCTGTCGCCATCCTGCCGCGTGTCCTCGCCGTCGCCCGTCTGCCCGAGCACCTCCTCGCTCCAAGGCAAAGCCCGCTCCCAGCACCCCCTGCCCAACTTCATCACGCCCATGCAGGCCACGCTGACCAAGCCCCCTCACAGTACAAACTCTTCCCCCATCATTAAGCTGACGCCTCGGCCACCGCCGCCCACTCCGCCCCCCTCGTCCCCGTCCTCTTCGTCCCCCTCGCCCTCCTCCTCGCCCTCGCACCCCCCTGGCCCCAAACACCAGTATTCACCCAAAACTTTCCGACCGCCTTTCGGCATAACAGGTAGTGTTCAAGGGTCCACGGCGAAGCAGACGCAGGGCGCCTTCACGGGGGCGCCCAAACTTCCGACCGCCGCCAGTGCCCACAACTCGCCCGTCAACAAGACGACCTCCGCCATCGGTCACGTTAGCAAAACGCCGCCTCCGTCGCCCTCGGTTTCTTCGGCCAATCACGGCCAGAGGCAGAGGCTGGTGGGTCCGGTCGGACAGACTTTGAAGGCGGGGAACGGCTGGTCCGCTTCGGGAGCTTTGGCCACGCCCTCCACCACATCGCACCTCTCGCAGGTAATATTTGTTTTTAATCAAAGCACAGCTTTAGAGGATAGGAGTGTAGTAAATGCATCATGGGACATGTTAAATCAAATTTCCATTCGCCATGCTAATGTATTGTTTTTAAATAGCCATAACTCAATTTTGACAGCACAAATAGAGGGAAAGCAAAAGATGACCCTATTTTTCAAACTGTTAAGTGCAATGAGGAGGAAAAAGTCCCATTTGTATATAAGTCGCATTTTAGGGCGGGTCATTTTTTTAAAAAAAATTAATAACAAACATAATTTAAAGTAAACAAAGTATAATGGTGAACAACAGACTAAATTGGCACCTGTTAAAATAACATTTACAATTTTTTAGAGGATAAGGCCTTAAACAGGCTTTGGGTTTTACGGTATATTGAAGACAGAATAGATTTTGGACAATGTTACTTTTGCTTAAGAACTCGGCTTTTTTTTTTCTTGTTTAATGTTAAAATGTTAAATTGTATTTTTAGGCCAAGCCCTACACAAGGGTTATTTATCCCAGGTGTGGTCCCCCCTGCTGTGTGTTCAGGTATCGGCGGCGGGCTCCCCGCTTCTGGGCGGCCCCTCGGGCCTGCCCCTGGGGTTTGGCATGCTGGGGGGCCTGGTGCCCGTCTCGCTGCCCTTCCAGTTTCCTCCGCTGCTCAACTTCACCCCCCCAAGGGTCCCGGGTCCCGCCGGCATGGGCTCGGCCCCTGGTTCCAACTCAGGATATCCGTTAGCACAGAGTGACCTGTTGGGTGAGTGCCGCACAATTTTGACTATTTACAAAAATGATAGGACATCATTTCGGATGGTACTGAAAAGTTAAATACATGTCGTTTAATAAGACAGGCAGACCTGGTCCCGATTTGGTCCCGTTTTGAACCTGGTTTTAGTTCAAATGTACTAGACACATTCTTAAAAACGTGTACTGTTTATTAATACCTTGATTTAACGTCCAAAAAAAACATTTTCTATTTTTTTTATTATCTAAACATTCAATGCCAGGAAAACTCTTGTGGAATATTGAAATATTTTAAATAATATAAAGCAAATACTGGCACCAAAAACTAGTGATCCATCAGAGTGCTGTTTGGACTTTACATTTTCTTTTGATTTAATCTGAAAAATTATTATTATTTAACATGTTATTATTTACATGTGCTGTTTTACTCAAGTATAAATAAAAGTAAAGTAAATAAAAAGCTTTTTAATCAAAAACGGATGTGTTTAGGAAGGAAAATCTCCAAAAATGCTCAGTTAGTCAGGTTTCACCCAAAAATTCTGCCACTATCAAAACTGAAGCAGTTGTATATATTTAAGTAATTTGATAAAATTTGCTACAATTTTTTTTTATTTTTTATTTTGAAAAAGATTCAATTAACTCTTTACCTGCCATTGACAACAGAAGATCTGCTCATTAATGCTAATCTTTCAGTGCCATTTATGGGGCTAGGCATTCAATCCACTCTGACTGTGAAGATCTGATGAGGTTTAATTTTCTCCCCTCAGATCTGTACAAGAGTCTCCAAGCCGGGTCGCAGGCCGCTCTACCTCCTCACTTGCAGCTGGCTTTCTCAGGTAAGACTGACAAAAAGCAGACAATACCGACAGCACCAACAACACCAATTTAATCCCATTTTTGACGAGCCAAACCTAATTTGCGCTGCCATCACTTCGCCAGATGCCAACCAAAGTCAGGGCGGCGACAAGCGCAAGCCGACGAGCCACTGAAAGCTGCGAGCCACATCATGGGACTCTTTTTGATTGACTGACAATTGGGCCAATGGGACGCCGCAGAGCTTTTTGTCTTTTTTTTCTTCTTCTTTTTGGGAAAAAAAAATTGACCTGGTTGGACTTTGGTACCCAAGTATTTTTTTTTTTTTTTAGAACAAGGCAGAACAGGTAAAGAGATTTATTTTAATGTTATTATTATTATTTTTTGTCAACATGTTTACATCAAGCGACCTTGATCACTGTGGAAGGAAAGGACGAGAGAATTTCTATTTAAATAGGAATCTGATGCTTAGTTTTGGTTGTGTCCCACTTTTTTTTCTTTCTTTTTTTTTTTTTTTAGTGTTTTTATCAACGCTTCCCATTCTCCCGCTCCCACTGACGACTGTTAAATCGTAGCTTAAATTATAAATATTGATAAATTATTTGTAATTCACACAGGGATGGCGAGTGTATGTGTGTGTCGGAAAGATAGTAACGCGTGCGTGCATAGAGTTAAAAATAAATAAAATAACTAAAATAAAAAGATAGAATATACTGTTAATTCCGTATTCTCTGGATAATACAGAGCAAACGTTGCACAGGATGTTTTTCTTTGTTTTTGGGTGGTGTTTTATCACACTGGACCTTTTTTTTTAAGGCGGCTCCGCTAAGACTTGAAATGAGAACGTGAGATAAGATTGTAGCCATACTTGAATGATATTTTTTTTTCTTTGTTTATGGAATCGTCAGTTCTCCGATTTATAACACACGCCTTAGGTTGAATATGTTAGAATATGTTCTATGCAGGAGAGAAGTGGAATAGCAGTATGGACCGGAATCCCTTCCTTTGCGATCTGTTCTTCCTTGTTGTGTGTGTGTGTGTATGTGTGTGAGACATGGCTGCACGAAGAATGACGCCAAAGATTGTTGTTGTAGCCCCTCCCCCCCTGTCTCGCTTGCCCTCTCTTCAACAGTTGGGTTTGAAAGGTACAAGTGTGCAGACAATAAGACATTTCTAAACTGAATTGACTTGGTGGCTTCATCTGGTTTTAATTTTTTTTCGATTAGTTTGGGACAAAAAGTTTGATCCTGTGCGTCAAATATGGAATTAAAACAAAACAGGTGTTTTCCATGATGACTCTGATTTTCTCTTTAGTGAAGGGACAGCGTTTGTTTCACAGGATGAAAAATGGTGCCTCGTCTTGTGCTAGCGTTATGAGGTAATGGGGTGGAGCACTCAGAAAAATCCAAGTATGTAATGACCCGCTTCAAATCATTACACTGTTGTTTTGTTCAATAGATCATTTATGATAACTCAATTTCTCTGCAGCCTATCCTCACAACGGTGGTGGGGGGTGCTGGAGCACATCCCAGCCAATTAAGGGCAACTGGCTGGGGACACCCTGAACTGGTGGCCATTCAATCGCAGGGCACAAGAAGACATAAGTATTCATGCTCACACTCGCATATCTGGGATCAATTTTATAGTGTTCTCAATCAGCTACAATGTACATCTTTGGGATGTGGGAGGAAACTGGAGTACCTGGAGAAAACCCACACATACCCTGGAAGAACATGCATGGGTGAGTGGTTAGCGCTACGGCCTCACATTGGGGGACCTGGGTTCAAATCCAGGTTGGTCCACCTGTGTGACGTTGCATGTTCTCCTCAGGCCTGTGTGGGTTTTCTCTTGGTACTCCGGTTTCCTCCCACATTCCAAAGAAATACATGGTAAGCTGATTGGACACTAAAATTGCCCCCAGGTATGAGTGTAAGCGTGAATGGTTGTTTGTCTCCTTGTGCCCTCTGATTGGCTGGCCACCAGTTTAGGGTGTTGTCTCCCGTCTCTGGCCCGCAGTCAGCTGGAAAACTCATCGCGACCTTAGTGAGGATAAAGCAGTTCAGAAAATGAGATGAGCTTGTGTTAAACCAACAATTAAAATTAACGAATGCCAAACAGTGGGGTAAAAAAAAGTCAGCACATTTGACCTCCCTTTTAATATTAACTCTATTTGTACTTAGTAACAATATTTAGCCAAGCATTTCAAACAAAGCACATGAAAAAAAGTTAACAATGAATATGCTTTATTTTCCTTATTAAAAGGGCAAACAAACTGATTATTGTCTAGAAATGCAAGTAAGTATACAAGAAGAAATAACACTGGAAGGGAGTATTTGTAGTGAAATGAATGCCTGCTGGATAATAACAATCATCAGCAATGTAACACTAGTATCAACTGGATGTTAATTAACTATTTGAGGATGTTAAAGCTTCCAACCAAATGCAAAATATGCTGTACAATAATAACTATCTTAACTCACAGGCCTGCAATAGATAGCAATTGGGCAAAATCAAATGGAAAAGGACATTTATTGCCCTCAATGGCGGCCCATGAGTTTACTTCTAATCCAGAGCCAAAAAGGAGTTGGACAATGATAAAAAGTGGCGCCGCGTACTGATATGAAGCGACACTAGAAAACCAAAAAAAATGCTTATCTGCTTAGCTTTGGGAGCAAAAATCCTCGGCCGTTGACGTTCTTACTTAGTGTCTAAGGCACTTTTAAAGAAACAGACGTTGAATCTTTGTCCTTTTCCACAAAAGAGATGATGTGCACGTTATACGAGACTATCCAGGGCTTGACATTATGTCCGTTGCCAGATGATGCAGTTTGTTGCGTAAAAAGACTTGAAACAAAAAATACAGCAGTGCCCTGACTTAAGAGTTCATCTTTTTCCAATTGAAAACATAGTAACGCTGTCACATTAGTTGAAAATGTGCAGTCAGAATGTGGTTAAATTAAATGTAAAGATGTTTAGAAAACAGTAGCACTAAAAACTAAAACTATTTTTATCTTATGGGGGATTTTGATGTCATTAAAAAAAAAACGCAGTTTTCTTGTCCCGTGTACATTTAGCGGATTATGTCAAAAAGGTGAGCGGAATAACTTTGTGTAAAGTGCTGGTGCATACTTGCGTAATTATTGGTGTTTCCAGCCAATGGTTCCATTTTTTTGTAAAGGACTCGTAAGTCAAGGTACGGCTGTAGTGTGCGTTGTTGGCCAGCGGGCGGATGGGCGGGTTCTAGCCTTCATTCCAGGTTGCCCACGTCGTTGAAATCGCCCGCACGGCTGTCGGCGTCGTCGTCCGAGCGCTCGGCCGAGGCTCCGTCGAGGTTGTGGTGACCCGAGCGACCCGATGAGAAGCCCCCGGGAGCTCCTCGCCTGGAAATGCCACAGGTGGGTATAAAGTAGGAGGGAAGTGGTGTTGGGGGGGCAGACTTTGCAGCCGGCGTTACCTGAGTCTACTCTTGAGGCTGGTGATCTCTCGGCTGAGTCCCTCGCTGGCTTCGCTGGCATCGTCCAATTCCCTTTGCAGCTTCCTGCGTGATGCGTTGGATTTGGTGGCTTCCTCCTCGGCCTCCTCCAGCTGACGCTTCAACTGCTTCATTCGTGAGTTGCCTTTATCCATCTGTTTACAAATGTATGGTTGAGTTGATTTTAATTGCAAAAAAACCTCCAACAACTTTGCATTGGACTTCTTGAAGTTGTTTGACTCCGTGATTGAAGTTATGGGAGCCACTTGGCTCCCATTCAAATTCATCTAAAAACCCATCAACAATGTCCTAAAATATTGAATATGAATAATTTAAGTATACATTCAAGAAACGTTTAAGAAATCAATTCTGTGAATTACGATATTATGTTGTGCTATTTGTGTCAATTCAAAATCTGTCTAAATGGGATTTGCAGGTGGGTTTTTGCTGTAAATAAACCAAAAAAATTGCTGCACTTTCACTCCCGTCCACTACCCAACTATGCCTAGTAATCTATACAAGTAAATGGAAGGTGTGCTGATATGTAGTAACTATTCTTGGCTACACGAGGGCGCTGTTTCCTAGATCAAGTTGCATCATTGTAGTACAGTGTTCCCTCGGTCATCGCGGTTAATGGGGACCGGGACCACCCGCGATAAGTGAATTTCCGCGAAGTAGGGATTCCCCTTCAAAAATGCTTAATTTGAATTTAATTTAAAAAAAAAAAACATTTTTTATTTTATTTATTTTTACAACTGCTTACTTTAGGGAGCCTGTGGCCCAGTGAATAAGTCATTGGCCTCCCACCTCTGTAGACCTGGGTTCAAATCCTGGTTTGCTCTGCTTTGTAATTTGACCTAACTTTTCCCACTTGAAGGTACAATAAAGGACTAAGTATGATCTGGGTGTGAAAAGACACGAAACAACAAATACTACTGCCTAATATTGGAGAGTGGTGGCCCAGTGGATAAGTCATCAGTTTCCTGCTTCTTTGGTCTTGGGTTCAAATCCAAGCACCTGCAGATTTTCCCAATATTATTCAGGTAAATTAATGACATAAATTTACCAGTACTACTGCTTTCTCCCACAGGGTAGTGGCCCAGTGGATAAGTCATCAGTCTCTCACCTCTGTGGTCTTGGGTTCAAATCCCAGTGCAAGCAAAGATTTTCCCAATATTATTCAGTTAAAAGAATAAGTTCTAATGCCTAAGTGTCTAACTGAATAAGTATTTAGTGGTGGATGAAACATTTAGTCAAAAAATGACTAAGTGTTTCAGGTAAATGAAAGAGGTAAAAGTATAAGTACTACCATTTTCTCTCGCCGGGTGGTGGCCCAGTGGATAAGTCATCAGTCTTTCACCTCTGTGGTCCTGGGTTCAAATCCCAGTGCAGGCAAAGATTTTCCAAATATTATTCAGTTAAAAGAATAAGTTCTTATGCCTAAGTGTCTAAGTGTATAAGTCTTCAGTGGTGGATGAAGCATTTTGTCCAAAAAATGTCTAAGTGTTTCACCCCATTTCCTTGGATAAAACGTTTCAACACCTATGTATAAGTGGGGCACGAGTTGGTGTAGTGGGTTGCACACTCGCCTTTGCACAGAGAGAACGTGAGTTCGCTTCCCGGTGTCGGCGGTTCACTGACCAAGCAAGCGGTCGAGGGTCGGCCGAAGGCCGACCCGAGAACGCCTTTCGCACAGACAGGTCCTTCAACTGTCTTCCGAACTGCCGAAGGCAGTTCGGAATATAACCTTTTGCTGAAAAGTATGACTAAGTGTTTAATATAAATTAAAAAGTTTTTTCTTTTTTTTTCCCCCTTCTTCTTATTCCATTGACCAATTCTTCTTCCCAAGTATTTTCAGCCAAACGACGGCAGCGGGAATCGAACCCAGGTCTCCCAGACGGGAGTCCTGTGATCTAACCTCTGCGCCAACCAAGTGACTACACTTTTCTTTGTAATCATTTCAGTGTCTTTCCAAGAAGTCCACAGAAACAACTAAGTGAAAAAGTGTCTCGACCGGGAATCGAACCCAGGTCTCCCAGGCGGGAGTCCTGTGATCTAACCTCTGCGCCAACCAGGTGACTACACTTTTTCTTGTAATCATTTGAGTTTCTTGAGAAGAAGTCCAAAGAGACAATTAAGTGAAAAAGTGTCTCGAACGGGAATCGAACCCAGGTCTCCCAGATGGAAGTCAAGTGATCTAACCTCTGCACCAACCAAGTGACTACACTTTTCTTTGTAATCATTTGAGTGTGTTTCCAAGAAGTCCACAGAAACAACTAAGTGAAAAAGTGTCACGACCGGGAATCGAACCCAGGTCTCCCAGATGGAAGTTAAGTGATCTAACCTCTGCACCAACCAAGTGACTACACCTTTCTTTGTAATCATTTGAGTTTCTTGAGAAGAAGTCCACAGAAACAACTAAGTGAAAAAGTGTCACAACCGGGAATCGAACCCAGGGCTCCCAGACAGCAGACAGGTGAGTTAACCGCTACGCCACCAAGTGACCACAGTTTCCTATGTAATCATTTGAGTTTCTTGAGAAGAAGTCCACAGAAACAACTAAGTGGAAAAAGTGCCACAAGCGGGAATTGAACCCAGGTCTCCCAGACGAGAGACAGGTGAGTTAACCACTACCCCACCAAGTGACTACACTTTCCTTTGTCATCATTTGAGTGTCTTGAGAAGAAGTCCACAGAAACAACTAAGTGAAAAAGTGTACCAAACGGGACTTTAACCCAGGTCTTCCAGGCAGGAGTCCAGTGAACAAACCCCTGTGCCACCGAGTGTATACACTTTCTGTAGTGATCATTTGAGTCTCTTGACAAGAAGTACACAGAAACAACCAAGTGAAAATGTGTCCCAACCGGGATTAGAACCCAGGCCACCCAGACAAGAGGTCTCTCCCCCTCTCCCCTTGACCTGCACGTCGTTACGTTGAAAGAGGGGGAAGATGTTTTCAAATCTGCGGGCTCACCTGTTCTTTGTACTGGTCGGCATGACGGCGCTCGTCCTCCACCTGCATCATCACCTCCTTCAGCTTCTTCTCCGTGCGCCGGACTAACTTATTGGCTGCTGCCCTCTCTCTGAAGATAACCACCGATTGATGAGGAAGGGGAGGGAAAAAATGGACGGCGTTAGCGACGATGGACATCCAATCCGCAGAGAAGTCACGTTAGCACCTACTTTGCTTCCTGTTCGAGCTGCTCCTCCAGCTGCAGAGTTTTGGCTTCCAACGCCGCGATAGAAGCCTTAAACTTGGATTTGACCGAGCCTTCCAGCTCTGCCAGCTTGGCCTTCAACTCCTGTGTGGGACCCACGAGACTTATCCAGTTAGTAGATGGAAGTGAGAAAATGGCTACAGAATCATTTTGAGACGTAGGTAGAACCTTGTTCTGGCGCTCCATCTGTTGCCGAGTGTTCTCGCTCTTTTGGGACGCGGCGCGCTCTGCGGCCAACTCCGTATTTGCAGTCTCCAGCTAGAGATATATAATATAAGTCTTATATTAAAGGAAAAAAAAACTCACTATACGTGGTCAATTTTTTTATGTATATATGTGTTATTTTTCTCTGTATGAATGTATGTATGTGTTATTTTTCTCTGTATGAATGTATGTATGTGTTATTTTTTAAGTATGTATGTGTTCTTTTGTAAGTATGTATGTGTTATTTTGTAAGTATGTATGTAAGTGTTATTTTGTTACGTTTTATTATTTTTTAACAAATGTAAACATTACTATAAATCTACATTAAAAAGATATAAGGATTTCGTCAGATTCCGTTTTTTTTCTCTCCTAGAGGACCATAACTAGTCACTTGCTAACTGTAATGTGTTAAAGAAGTGTAAAAGAAGTAGTTAGGAGTGTGTAGAACACAAAGTTTGAGGGTTTGAATGAAGAGATGAACATGGCAGTGACTGTCCTTTACGTAGTGACTAAGAATAAACGACATTATACATCACCCGTTTTACCTGAATTGTGCTCTTTCTGAAGCGCTCGTTAAGCAACTCGCTGTTTCCCTGCTCCTCCTCCAGCTCCTCTTCCAGCTGGGCAATTTGAGCCTCCAGCCGCCTCTTTTCTTCAAGTAACATGGACCTTGAGAGGGCAGGCGGAAAAAGGTAAGATGTATGGAAACTACAACATCAGCAACTGACGTGATATACATGCTTGACACCGACTTTGCGGAAGTACTGTTGGAGATTTCGTCAGCCAGCTCATCTCGCTCCTGTTCAGCGTGCCGACGGGCTCGTTCAGACGCCGCGTGGTCCTATGAAAAACATTTCATGTTTCAATGCAATTGTGTAAATAAAGGGATTCATTGTGTTGTTTTCTGACCAATTAATATACATACAAAATAATAAACACACATTTTGTATGTGTGTGAGTCCACGTGTGTATAAGTGCATGTATGAATGCATGTATAAGTGCACGTGTGTATAAGTGCATGTATGAATGCATGTATAAGTGCACGTGTGTATAAGTGCATGTATGAATGCATGTATAAGTGCATGTATGAATGCATGTATAAGTGCATGTATGAATGCATGTATGAATGCATGTATGAATGCATTAGTATGAGTGTATGTATGAATCTGTATCCATGTATGAATGCATGTATGAATGCGTGCATGTGTATGCATGTGTGTATGTGTATATGCATGTATGTGTATTTGTAAATGCATGTATGTGTATATGCATGTATGTGTATGTGTATATGCATGTATGTGTATATGCATGTATGTGTATATGCATGTATGTGTATATGCATGTATGTGTATATGCATGTAGGTGTATATGCATATAAGTGTATATGCATGTATGTGTATATGCATGTATGTGTATATGCATGTATGTGAATATGCATGTATGTGAATATGCATGTATGTGTATATGCATGTATATGTATATGCATGTATGTGTATATGCATGTATGTGTATATGCATATGTGTATATGCATGTATGTGTATGTGTATATGCATGTATGTGTATTTGTATATGCATGTATGTGTATGTGTATATACCTGTATGTGTATATGCATGTATGTGTATTTGTATATGCATGTATGTGTATATGCATGTATGTGTATGTTTATATGCATGTATGTGAATATGCATGTATGTGTATATGCATGTATGTGTATATGCATGTTTGTGTATATGCATGTATGTGTATATGCATGTATGTGTATGTTTATATGCATGTATGTGTATATGCATGTATGTGTATATGCATGTATGTGTATATGCATGTTTGTGTATGTGTATATGCATGTATGTGAATATGCATGTATGTGTATATGCATGTATGTGTATGTGTATATGCATGTATGTGAATATGCATGTATGTGTATATGCATGTATGTGTATATGCATGTATGTGTATATGCATGTATGTGTATATGCATGTATGTGTATATGCATGTATGTGTATATGCATGTATGTGTATATGCATGTATGTGTATATGCATGTATGTGTATATGCATGTATGTGTATATGCATGTATGTGTATATGCATGTATGTGTATTTATGATGTAACAATGATAAAAATGGTTCCATTTTTTATTGGCGAATTATAAATTGATAAACGGAAAACGATAAATCTTTCTTTTGTTTTGTAGTTAACAAAAACAACAGACTAAGATTCTTAGTATACATACAATGGTTTCAGAGTACAACATAATGTTTGATTACTGACCTCTTGTAGTTGCAATATTTCAGCTTCGAGACTCTTCAGTTTCTTCTCATTTTCTTTGGACAGCGTGAAGATCTCATCCCTGGAGGCCCGTGCCTCTTCTAGCTCCCGCTGGTAGTCCTTCATCTGTGTCTAAAAAAAAAAAAAAAAAGTAGATGCAGACTGCGGTTCAGATACAGCTGTTTAAAAAAAAAGCAGTGGAGACAATACCTGGAGTTTTTTCAGTTGTTTCATTGCCTCGTCTCTGCCTTTGTTGGCTGCTTCTATCTGTCCTTCCAGCTCATTGAGATCCATCTCCAGCTTCTTCTTGGCTGCGACTGCAAGGGTCCTCTGTTTCCTCTCGTCCTCCAACTCTGCCTCCATTTCACGCACCTTTTCACAGCACATCACATTCAACTCACATATTGGCTTTAAGACAAAGGTTCCAAAGACAAACCTGTTTGACCAGGGCCCTCTTCTTCTCGTCGCCTTGCTCGTCCCTCGCCTGCAAGTCTCTATCAAACTGAGCTTTCATGGCCTGCATGTTGACCTCCAGACGTAATTTAGCGTCCTCGGTGGCCTGGAGCTCATCCTCCAGCTCTTCCAGCTGCGTTCGCATCTCCTCCACTTGTTGCTCCAGTGTACGCTTGGATTTCTCCAGCTCGTGGACCTGTAAAGAGCAACAGGCAGACTTATCAAGCTCCAATCAAGGTCCACTTCGGGCTTTTTACTTTAAACCAGTAGGTAAGAAAGACGGTTTTATGACTTTTTAATACAAATTCAGGCTGATGCTATTAAAATTAAGACCTCTCCTTCAATTGTGGTCTGAAAATTTGGTCTAAAGGATGACACCGGCAACTTACGTTTTTCCCCACATCATCTTTGGAGCTCATCAGGTCCTCCATTTCTGCACGGAGCTGTTTGTTGAACCTCTCCAGCTCTTCTTTGGCTTCCAGAGCCTCCTCCAGAGCCCTGGCCATGGACAAGGCCTTGGTTTCCTTCTCCCTGGCCTCAGCTTCCGCACGGTCACGCTCTTCGGCGTACCGGGCCGACACAGTCTTCTCCTCAGCTAACATCTGTGGCGTACAATGCAGACATGGCGGTCACATTCAGAAGAATCGACAGAGCAGGATTTTTTTTTATTCAAAATGGATCATGTTTGGTCATTGTGACAACCTGGTCAAACTTCTTCTGCTTCTTCTCCAGGTTAGACACAATTTGCCTCTGATGGTCCAAGTCAACCATTAGGTCGTCCAGCTCCTGCTGCAATCGGTTTTTTGTTTTCTCCATCTTATCCATGGCCATGGCCTTCTCCTCAAGACGCTGATTGCTCAGCTCCACATCTTTCTGGAGTTTTCTTTTCAGCTCTTCCAGGCCCTCCATGGCTCCCACATCCTCCTCCAGCTTTTTCTTGGTCTCCATCAGCTACAACATGTAACATATTTCTGAATGCTATCTTGGTTGAAGAGATTTGCACCTCATACCTGAGCCTGGGCCGTCTGCAGCTGTTTCTCCAAATTGCGCCGTGCCTCCTCCTCTTCCTCCTGCTGCTCCAGCAAGGTGTTCTTCTCCTCCTCCAACTGACGCACTCTACTACCCAGGTTGAGCTTTTGGCGAGTCTCCTCCTGCAGTGACTCCTGTAGGACATAGCCAAGCACACTTGCTCAATGATAATGCACCTAACATCATATTGTACCTTGCAAATGTGTTTGTGCAACATTGTGCACATGTTCACACCAGTAATTGCCCTAAGTGCTTGTTTCTGGCTTTTCTTTTCTTTCTTTTTTTTATTTTTTTGCTTCCAACAGGAGGTTAAAGAAGTGTAAAAAGGAGACCCATTTTTAAACCTCAGATTAACCAGATGGTTAAATTCAGACATGACAATTGAAATGTTGTGATCATATTTTAATATTCTTTACTGATTGTTACCTCATTTCCTTTTGGATCCCAGTTACATGAAAATGCTAATTTCTGATGATATATTTGCTGAATTCTATCTTCAAGCTTTCACAAAGTGTTAGTTTAAGTCTTGTGTATATTAGCTTATAATTCAAACAGTAGTAGCAAGTTGTATAATTGAAAATATTTGTGAAGTTTAACGCGATTAAAACATGCCACGAGTAATTGTGAGATAATTTGATAGAAAAAAAACAAATGCTGACTCTCCAATTTATCAAAGGTTGATGCATTTTTCAGACGTGTGAAATGTAACGTTTTTTTTTTTTAAAAAAAGAGTGTCATTAGACATCGTCGAATTTCATACTTGTGCATCCTGCAGCTGGCTTCCTAGGTTATCAGCATCCTTGGCCAGTTTGATCCCCTTCTTCTCTGCGTCCTCCAGCAAGGCTGACACATTGTCAAGCTCCATCTAGGGGAGCCCATGAAATGAGAGTTGGCCAAAATGTATCTAGCGATAGTTTGATGTGAAAGTCTACCTGGAGTTTGTGGGAACGGTCGGACATCTCTCCCTTGGCTCGCTCCATCTCAGTGGTTCTAGCTGTGAACTCCTGCATCAAGGACTCCAGCTTCTTTCTTTTGTGTTCAGACTCTGTCTTGGTCTGCTGCAGGATCTTCACCTCACAGACCAACTCTTTGTTGTCGTTTTCCAGACACTGTTTGTTCTTCTCCAAATTGGACTTGAACTGCATAAAAAAACAGGTTTTTGAGTGATATTTTGACATCAGATCACAATTGCTGTCTCTCATTTGTTGACTGCCAATCCCAACTTAACCACTGTTGTTATGGCCCCCTTCTAAGAAAACTCACTCTCTTTGCCTGATCCAGTTGCTCAGACAGTTCCTCCAGCGCGACGCCGTGCCGCTGCCTCATTTCCTGTATTTGGGCCTCATGGTTTTTGCTCTCATCATCAATTGCTTTTTTCAACTCAGCGACTTCTTGCTCTCGCTTGGTCCTTTAGTGAAAAGGAAGCAAAGAACAAAGATTGGTTTCTCTCTTCCTAATTTGTTTGAGCAGCATCAATTAAGCACCTGAGTTCCTGCTGAGCGGCAGTCGTGTCTAGCGTATCCTCCAGCTCAGTCTTCAGAGCCTCCAGCTCCTCACTGAGGTCCCTCTTGAGTTTTTCAGCTTTACTTCGACACATCTTCTCAGAATCCAGATCTTCCTGGAGCTCGGCCAGTTGGGCTTGTAGCTCTCGAATCTGCTTGAGAGCATTATTCTTCTGAGCAGTCTCTTTGTCACTCCTAATAGAAGATGTGCATGGGGCACAAGAAAGGATGTGTATTTTAATTGATAGAAAGAATGACATAATCGCTTTGAAATGTTCATTTTCATCAATAATGTATTAAGTTTTAAACATTAGATACGCTATGTTGGATATAGTGACGGGTCTCAACAATATCATATGTTGAGAAAGAGAATTGGAAGGGTTAGGGTTTATGTTTGTGTAGGTGTTCAGTGTCCCCTGGCTGATAAAGGGCAAAAGACACAATTGACCCTGTCAACATTGATTTCACCAATATCTTTGCCTGTCACGTCTCATTGTGGCATTCAGGAAGCTGCATTGTGGAAATGCGGTATTCAAGACTGGGAAAAGGAACTGCTTGCAAGTACATGGCAAGCGGAAGTCACCAAATGGGGAAAAAAGTGCCAAATGTCTGACGTGCTGTTTATTTTATTGGATGAATAAATTTGGACGAAAAATAAGTCATCCAATGACTAATTGAAACAAAACCTAGACTACTTAACATGAAGCTTAACCCCATGTGTACCTAGCCAAAGAAGCCTGCAGCTCCTCTTCCTTCTTTGCCAATTGCATCTTCAATTCTTCAATTTGCGTCTGGAGCTCAGCAATCTGGTCCTGCAGATCTGTCCCTTCAGCATCCAACTTGCGCTTGACCTTTTCAAGTTCCTGACGAGTTTTCTCTTCCTTCTTCAGACGCTCTAGAGGAACCCAAACCACAATGATCATATTTCATTAGCCAAAAACAAGTTGCCGGCGAGCGACGTCAACTTTGGTTCAGAAATGAGTGGTAGCTCTATGCCCTTTCTGTTTTGTAAAAGTAGCTCCCTGTTCTACTTGGCTTCAATAAAAACGGTAATGAATAAAATATGGCTTATAAAAATAATTCATCATTATTATTATTGCTAAGTGCCAAACAATACTATTATTGAGAGAACTGGAAGTGACTTCTCTTACCCTCCAGATCCACCATCATCATCTCCTGCTTATTTTTGAGCTTTCCCAGGTTCTTTGCTTTTTCTTCCTCCTCTGTAAGCATGGTGGTGGCTTCATTGATTCGATCTTCCAGAAGCTTCTTTTCCTGTGATGAACACACACATACAAAAAAATATTTTCAACTGTCCGCTGAAGCTTGTTTGCTGTTTTGATGTCTTTCATAACAAAAAGTCTCCTCCATTATTCAACCATTATAAATTCAGGTTGAAATAGTTCTCTTTACCTTGTGGAACTTAGTGTTTTGGTCCTCAAGCAGCACAATATCTTCTTCTAATTTCTTGATCTTTGACTCAGCGGTCACTTTATCGAGCTGGAGCTTCTGCCGTGCGGCTTCTTCTTCGTCAAGCTGCTCCTCCAAGTCCTTGACACAAGACAAAGATCAGCAACAATTAGGCTACACGCATTCAAAGGCAGATTTCTCCTATAACAAACAAACCTGAATATGTGACTGCATCTTCTTCTTTTCATTCTGCAGACTTTGATTCCTCTCCTCCTCTTCCTCCACCCGGGACTCCAGGTCGTGGAGAACCTCCTCAAGTTCTTGCTTCCTGGAAGCCAGACGAGCTCTCATTTCTTCAGCCTCAGCAAAAAGCTCTGTTTCTGCCTGAAGCTGCTCTGCAAGAATTGTCTTCTCTTCCAAAATCTGCACAAATTGAAATGTGTGGAATTGACCACTATTTAGGAAAATTCGAGTGACAACATTTGAGCTTTAGTACAAAATAATGTCAACCTGTTGGTGTTTCCTCTCCATCTCCACGAGGTCATTCTCCACCATCAGCTGTCTCTCCTTCACCTTGAGCAGCTCCTCATCTTTGGCTTGCATCTCCTCCTCCTGTCTAGTAACCTGCAGGAGGGGCTTCACCTGACGGGAAAACAAATAAATTGATGTAAGATGAAGGTTCACTTCCAGAAGATGCATGTGAGGGTTTGCTCACCTTGGTAAAGAGTCTCCACCACTGCCAGTGCCGCAGCTTCAGATAAGCAGCACAGTTCCTCTGAAGAACCTTCAAGGCACTTAGCTGTTGTTGTTTCTTTGCAAATGCCCTGGAAGAGAAAAATACGAGGACATCTCTTTAAAAATCCCATAGAGAACACTTAGAAAGTGCAGACCTCTATCTTTCATTCATGGATATAAAATCAGCACGTGACATTAACAATTTTTGCATTGATTTTCAATCTTTTATGGGGCAAGTGACTACTTTTGACCTAAAAAGAAAAAAAAGGACTCAACCTCATAAAAGGCACTCAGGTCTACGATAAAATGATTTCATCTATTTTTGTTTCTTCATGAATCATTATTGGAATTTATCATGTTTTATATATTGCTTATATATGTATATATAAATACAATAACAGCTAAATTAATCCAATTAAAGTCCTTATAAACAGGTATACACTGCTTTTGGCCTCCAGTAACATTCTGAAGTTTTTTTTTCTTTATTCATAGTTTTTAACTCATTGACCTTGACACACGCATCCCTTATGTTCAATTCAGTTAAACTGGTAAGACTAGCTTTAATTATTCGCAGCCAGCCTCTCCCAAGCAATAGGGATTGGAAATCTAATGCAGTCAAAGGAGCTAATGAGTTAATCTAAAACTGCCTACAATATACACATCTGGCAAGAAAACTTCTATCTAACTTACTTGCGTGCCAAGTATCCACGACACACAGACTGGAAGTAAATGATGATGTCAGTGATTTTCAGATCTCGCTCTTCCTCCAAGTGAGCCAGGATGCCAGTTCTGAAGAAGATCTTACTTTGGCCAATGCGAAATAGATTGGGATCCAGATCTAGCGCTTGAATCTAGGAAAAGAACACGAAAAATGTTACCGTCAAATGGTCATCACAACAGTAATTACAATCAGCAAATTAGTTACCATTCTCTCACAAGCTTGTTTCCCATCCATGAAGCCCTTGGGGATAGCATTGGGAGTGAGGATTTCATATCTAGAAGCAGAAAGGAAAATTCAGCTAAAATGTAATGCAACAATACAAAAAGACAACATTGAACGTCACCTTTGTCTGAACTCCTGGAAGACAATACGATTAGGGAAGCCCTGTCTACAGATACGTATCCCCTCTAAAACTCCGTTACATCTCAGCTGATCCAGCACCAGGTGAGGCTCCAGTTTCCCTGCCTGGAAAAAGACAAATATTCAAAGTTGTGACCACAGGTCTCAACTCTTTGGAAGGCAGTGGTACCACAAAAAAAACAACAACAAAAATCACAAGCAACATCATTTTCAATGACTGTATCTTTAAAGTGTACAATTTACCCTTTTTTCGTGGTTGGGAATGATACAGCGGACAAAGTTGGGGTTGGTGTTCCTTAGTGTGGCCATGAGTTTGGTAAGCGACTCCTTGTAAAGTTGACCCACGGTCCTAAACATGCCCTTCTTTGTTTTATAGGTGGCACCAAACGCAGTCTCGTTCATGCCTGCCACCTGGTCCAGGCCCACTATACGATCCACTGATGGGCAGAGATGACAAAAAAAAACTTGTTAGAAGTATGAGACTTGGGAGGAAAGGGAGAAACTTTGACTGATGTGGTTATGTAGTTACAAGGCTCAATGAAGATGGATGGCAGGAACACTATGCATGACCGGAAGATAGCAGCTATCACACATACTATCATCCTAAGTATAGGTTGCAGTTCATTTCAATGGTTAACAAATTTGGCAAGCCTGTTATAGTTGAGTGAAGAGTCCGACATCAATAAATGCTTGCTTATAACTTAAGTTATTTGGTGTATTATGGAAATAATCCTATAAAAAGAATAGGCAAGTTAACAAAGCTGATGGCGTACTTGGTAAGTGCTGGCAAAAGGTTGGTCACCTTTTTTTCTACTTTAATGTATAAGTATTATATGTAAAGTATTAAGAAAAGCCGTTTACTGTCACTGATGCGTAATGTTGACCAGGCCCTAATAAATGTGATTTTGGATTGAGGAAGAAGCGACGCTTGCAGCACAACAACTGCACATCATCTCAATGAATTTAAATTTGCATCTTTGGAACGTGAACAGAAGCAGGACAAGAGGGGGAAAAGCCAGGCTCATGCAGAATTTTGAACAATTTCTAGGTCTGTACAAACAAAATTGTTGGTTAGTGGTGTGGGGAATAATGTATGCATACTTCTGTGCACTGTTTTCAGCCATAATTCAACAGAGATGACATTGATTTTCCATAAAATGAAAATCATAAAACATTCACTCATAATGCTGTGCTGATGACAAAAAGAACAAAAAACTCAATGGCATATCCAACAACTTGTAAATGACGTTGCCTCAACATGGCATTCGTGTTGCCTTTGGAAAAGTCCGACATGCAACACCAAGCATTGTGACGTGTACGTAAAGTGTCCACATTCAGTTAATACTTAATGATTGAAATGTTCCTTTTTGGGGCGATAAGGAGTTGGCTTAAAGGTATACAATACTTGTTAATGTGAGCTATTAAAGTCCTGCCCCAGAAGCATCCCTTTAAACATAAGCAAGCAAAAACTAAGGTCTAAATTACATAGAAAAAATTGTGTTTAGTCTCAATCACATGACAAAGAATATCAACCAGTTTAGTCCATCTTCAAAAACTATCCAGAGCAGGCACATTGTAATAAAGCCCACCACCCAAAGTGACACATCAACTTACTTGTGACCTAACTTTAGATGAATTATAGTCAAAAGAATTTAATGAGTTTCAGACTAAAGCAATGCAATATGTGCCGGCTGTGTGAACCTTCCAATGCTCAGCTCAGGGCCAATAAAAATACCACAAAACGGCATCTGGCTTCAATTGGCCGCAATGGAGAAAAGTCAAGAAAAGTATGTCATTCAATGATACCTCTGGAGTCCTTGATTTACCTTGCTTTTTAAAATACAACAGGGTAAGTACCACTTTATAAGATAGTAAAAATCCAAACAACTGCGCTATGCCTCCGTTTAGGAATATAACAAAAGACCCATATGAGCAAACAATGTATACAAATTAAACTATAGGCAGCTACTGTATACTCTACTCTAGCTCAAGGCTTATTTATTGCTACCGCTGATGGCCAAGACAAGGAGCCATGCAGTCTTTAAGCAAATGGCAACAATGTCTGAAGCATGACACATAGATCCATCAGATCTGGGCTAAAATGTACTAGCAGGCTGTTACATCAACCTGTTGTTGCTGTACATATTGTATTCATATTGCAACTATTATTTTGGCCCAGGTCTGCCATGACACTACTATTCACCTGCTGGCTCATCCAGACTAGTGACATTGTCATAGAATGAGTCCCTTTGAATGGTCTGAATCGCTATAACACAGACAGAGAGAAAAGGAAGGAGGGATGTTAAAGAAGTCGTTGTGAGTGAGACTGATTGTAGCTTGGGTGACTGAAGCCCTTAAGTAGTGAATTGTTCAAATATATTGTAATGTTTTAAATGTTTTTTTTAATTGTGTTCATTTCTTTGGAGTGACTCACCATCTTTCCACAGCTCCGCGACAAATTTATCAGTGGACTGATGCAGGAGTGTAGCCACGTTGTCATTGAGGGGGTCCATGTTCTTCAACAACCACTCGTCTGCCTTGTAGTCCACCTGAGGAAATAGGCCGCGATATTTTGAAACCTCTGTGATGCAGAATTGATTACATTTATTGTGCATGGAACATAGTGAACTCTTCAGTTCACATCGGATCATTTGCGCATAGCTACTTTTGAACATTTGGCAATGTGGTGCTGCACTTTGGAATTCTTTCCACCAACCACACAAAATTGGAAATCTTTGTGGTTTTCAGTGATAGTTGTATGCGGTGCCTTTAATGTTAAGCAGATGTCCCCTTCAGCTGGTCCCTCTCGCTGTGTGATATATGGTATTTGTTGCATAACTACTAGCAGTAATTTCACTCATATTTTTACCACAGGAGTAGATTGGCTCTGAGCAGAACCATCTTTCAAATGGCATATAATCATGGAGGGAAAGGAATACATATGCTATAACATTATGCATCACTAAAAGTAGCCTACCACTCACAAACTATTTAATAAACACATCAAGGATTTTCTTTTTTAAACGTACCCTTCCAGCATAGTGTATGATGCAGAAGTCAGCTTTGTCTTTGAGTTGGCGTGGTTTTTGGAATTTGGTATGTGTTCCCTGTTCCTGGATAAGCTTGTCCACAAATGTCCTGTCGGTAGCCTTGGGGAACCAACACTCCTCATCCAACAGAGCTAACGCTCCCGGCGGGTTGGCCTGGAGGAACAGGAACAGAACTTCAAGCCTTCAGACTAAATACTTTTGGTGTCATAAGATTAAATGTCATTTGGACGCGACTACTGACAGGCCTCTCAATGAGATCAATGCAGGGTTGCAGGTCGAGGCCGAAATCAATGAAACTCCACTCAATTCCTTCCCTTTGGTACTCTTCTTGCTCGAGGATGAACATGGTGTGGTTGAAGAGCTGCTGCAGCTTCTCATTGGTATAGTTGATGCACAGTTGCTCGAAAGAGTTCAGCTGTTTTAAAAAAGGGAGAAACCATTACAATTGATTCATTAACAATGTTGTTGCTCCAGGTGTGCCAAACATCCACAAGAGACAATGAACATAGTCAAACCTGGAAGATCTCAAAGCCAGCAATGTCCAGTATACCGATGAAGGAGGCCCCCTGTCTTTTGGTCCTATCTAGAGCTTTGTTTATGCGATGCACCAGCCAACGGAAGAGACGCTCGTATGTTGCTTTAGCCAAAGCCTCCACAGCGAAGTCAGCCTGGAGCATGGACCAGAGTGGTTATATAGAGTAACTGTAACTTATGAAAATAGTGACATTGTATAGAGCTATGAACAGCCTGATCAGTATACTTGTATTGCCCTTTATCAGGCTATAGTTTATGCTGACATTCTCAATTTGACTGAGTGGGAAAGAGGGAAGTATTGTATAAGGGACCTCAGTGTAATATCTAACTCAGGGAATAATTGTATTTTTCAGACTATCAGTCACACCAGAGAATAAATAGGAATTTGATCAAGCACAGACTTTATACATTACCAATAAAACCGAGAACAACAAGCTAAAAAGATAGTAACACACTCATTGGCTTCCATTGAATAGTGATAATCTAATTTCAATTCAAGAGGAAAAGAGCCCCATGATTGGGCATATATCATGGTCAACATGGCTGAAAGTTGGGTGCCAATATGCAAAAATAGGTTTAAAGTTAATGTAATTAATCAGCCGTGAAAAACTTTGAAAAGAAATGCAACGTATACTTAGGCAAATACATTAAATATATTCGTGGTGATATTAAAATGCACAATAGCTGATCAAAATTTGAGGAAGTACAGAATGTATCTTAAACATGATTTCTGCACTGAGCAAAAACTACAGTAAATTTTAAGCTGAAGGCTGTGTTTAGTGATGCTTGGTCCACAGAATACCAACCTGCTCTTTGGTTTGAGCTTTCTGGACATAGTCTCTTCCCACTTTGATCCTAGGAGAGAGGATGGCTCTGGTGAACTCCATGACGCTAATGCCCAACAGGTGGGAAAGCTTCTGAGCGGCTGAAAAATGGAAAACAGGTCAGCAAGAAAACAACAAACATTCCATAAAACAGGCCGTATGCATTTTACCCAGTGCTCTTTAATAAATCAGAATATTCAGTCATTCATTCATTTTCTCTCATAAGGGTCCCTTATATTGTAAGACAGTTTCTACCATTTGTATTGAACATAAAAAGTAACTGTCCTGAGCTCATGAAAGGAAACTGTTTGAATCAGATAGTGAGCCTCTCCTTGAAGAAACATTGCCTAGTACTGGCTCCTGCTAGTCATATTTGGGAATCTTTTGCCTAGCTTCCTCTTTGGCACTCTATGCTCATTCTCCTTCTGTGTGTATATCTCTCTACGTTTTACAAGAACAGCTATGCACAGCCACGTTTGGAGGAAATGGAGCCTTTCAGGAGTAAATCTTCAGAATTATGTGCTTTAATAGCAGGTTGACAAGGTTTGAGGAGTAAAATACATAAATCCACATCCTGTGATTCTCTGCACACAGATCACAGTGTGGGAGAGATTAGATGGAAAGAGAAAAAGAAGGGAAACTTGCGTCTAAGGTTGCAGGTGTCAAATTATGGATGGAAGACATATTTGAAGATTTTTTTTTACCTGTATTATCTGGCATGGAGGCCTGGTCAGTGTTCCTTTCCTTTTTAAAGATGATGTTTCCAAACTGTAGTACGGAGGACACTACTTTCAGCATGGCTACGAAAACAATCAAACAAACAAACAAAAAACATTTAACATGATAGTAAAAAGGGACTCAAAAGAACCAACATCTCTTTACAAATTCATCCATTTTATATGGCTTGTCTTCAATAGATTACATAGTGAAACTGTCACATCATTAAATTGCATGCATCACTTTTGTCTAAGTCTCGTTTATGGTTACCAACACCGATGGACACATACCCAGTATCTCCTCATGGGAGAAGCTCATAATATGCATTGCCTCCATGGTCTCATGGAAGTTGTCTTTGTCTTGCTGTCCTGGGATTGGAATGTTGCCATTGGAAAGGAAACGGTAGTTGTTAAATCCCTCCAAAAGCAGGTCAGCTATGGACAAAAGAATGTCATAATAAGCCTCCAAAACACACTGATACAATAGGGATTTCAATAAGTGGCATGAGTTAGGTGTGGGCACTCCCCTATCACATCGAACTCATCAAAGGACTGTAGCGGTTTTATCCACAAAATGTGTACTTTGAGGTAGAACTAGTACAATGAAGTACCTTTATTGTATACTAACATTTGAGGTGTTCACCGGCTCCGGCCAACAGCTGGTAAAAAATGTGGAAGGTACGTTCATCTTTGGCTTGACGGATGGCTCTAGATTTCTCCAATAAATCTGAAAGTCAAATGGTCAAAAAGAGAAGAATTCTAAACATTCTGCATTTGATTTCCTTCCTACAAGTATGATGATAAAAAAAAGGAAATGTACATGTTTCAATGTTGGCTCCAACAATATACCCAGTGACATCAAAGTTTATGCGGATGAATTTTCCCTGGAACAGAAAATAGGGTTAAGGTTCAAACTATGTATGTCAATTTCTCACATATTGGTATGAATTTATTTCAAGTGCATTGTACTTTGTTATGAAACAACTAGGTGATGACATGTGATTACCTAGAATTGACTTTAAGAGATAAGAATAATCTTGCACTTACAAAACGTGAGGAATTGTCGTTTTTCACCGTCTTTGCGTTCCCAAATGACTCGAGGATGGGGTTGGCTTGTAAAAGCTGACGTTCCAGTTCACCCTGTAGGGAAAAAAAACAAGGTGTTACAGCGATGCTTTGCCACCACTTCATTTCAAAGAACAACAAGCAAAATGATGACAAAATAATTGTGCGTCGGTGATTTTTCCAGTTAAATAAAGTTCCATGCAGCCAAGCAGAAAACGTCTGGATGTCATGTGAAATTAGAATCATACAAGCAGGACAGACACATTGAAGATGTGTAAGTAGACAAAGAAGGACTGGATAGATTATGACAGCAGCACAGGAAAAAAAAAAGAATAGAATCTATCAAATGAAAACTAAGGTTGATTTAACTGCATACTGTTTAACATCCATTCAAATTGACTTTTTTTTTTGCACAAAAATGCAGAAAAAATAACAGGACATAACAGGCATTTAAAATAAGATGAAACTTAAATATTTGCTATTTTAAGTACTTTTACCTAATTTAATTTAACTGAGTACTGAACTACTTAAATGTCATAACTGACCATGCCCTTAGATTTCACATAGTATTGTCCAAAGTAACGTTCTAATTTCTTCTTAGGGAGAATTTCTTCACTAAACCCATGAACATTAGAAATACAATACTATTCTAAATATTGTAAAAAGAATAAATATTTAAGATCAAAACAAAATGGTTGCATGAAAATAATTTAACAGAAACTACTATATTTTGGGGGTAAAATGTACACAATATCAATAATACAAAAGTGTATTAATAGTTCTTTTGAGCTATTTAAACAGTCTTGGAATCTTCAGTGCAGCTATACTCTGAAAAGTATTTTTAAAAATTAAATGTATTTTCTTTTTGTTGAAATTGGGCATTAAATTATGATATATTAATATGATGAAAAAAAAGGATTATTAACAAATGGGTATCTTGGAGAATGTACTTTCTGGCTCTCTTAAGAGACAAAAGAGATTTTTTCCATGAACCGGCAGTCGAAATGGACACTTTGGACAAGTTAAATAAATAAATACACTAACACTGCAGCTGTTTAAACTTAAGCTGTTGTGGCACATCTATACTCTTTCCAACTCAAACCACAGTGTGTCCTAAATCCTAACCAGACAATTAAGAATGCTGAGGGAAAGACTTTTTTTTTACTCCTGCTATTTTTTTCTGGGGAATACATTTGCCAAATTTTAAGAATAGCTGAGAATCTTAAAAAGGGCCATTTTTCCACAAAGAGTAACATGATCAGTGTTGAGGCATGTGATGTCAGACTTGGAACAGACTTCATGCTTTTAATTGAGTCTTTGAGCAGCTGGACAATGACTAAAAGCTGGTAAAAGTCCAGTTATGTGCACTTAACTCAGCGATCGTGTGGTGCAGATTGGGATTTTAAATAAAAAAAAACTGTACTTAAAAGGGTATCAAACCGTCCCCCCTTTGGGTCACAAAAAAAAAAACAGACGCGCACAAAAAAAAAAATCAAGCCGATTATAAAGCCAGAGGGGGTCCACTTTAGTTGACCCACATTTTGGATGCATGGATGCAAGTGATGCATCTGATAATTGACACAGCCATCCATAAGTGACTCCAATTGTTGTGCAGATGCGACTGAATTGTGCACCATTCCTTTTGAGGCTCTCTAATTATTCAATAATTTTCTGCATTACCTCACTGTTTTTCAGGTTGAGAAGAGTAAAGGATCAGTTAGTCTGCTGCGGTAAAGCTTTTCGGGTGAAGATGTGTACTCAGTAGTAAAACATCTGCTTTTCAGATCAAGAAAAGTAGAAGGAAGCTTGTTTAAAAATTTTCTAAATAGTTCAATCTGGTCATGACAAAATTGATGTGGAGAGTCCGCAAGTTATATCAAGTTATCAGTATATAAGTTATATCTCGAAAACAATGGAGAGTAAGCGGATCAATTTGCCCAAGTGATCTAACTTTGGAGGGTCCAAATACAGAAAATCAGTCAGAGTAGTTTCGTGCTATGCTGAAAATTAAGGAAAACCACCGAAAATGAATGGACGTGAATGAAAAGCATCTATAGACCAGCTGAAGAGTGTTAATTCTTTCTAAACAGTGTGTTGGAAGCAGAGTTGGTAGCGGCACCCTTTTTTTTTGTGAGTAAGGTCAGTCAGATGTAAGGTTTCAATCTACTCACGTAAAAGAGGACTCCATTCTGTAGGACATGGGAGGGGATTTGGGTGTTATTATCGTAAAAATGTTAAATAAAGTACATTTCAATGTTGTTAACAACTTGGGAATCCAAATGAAACAGATTCAAAATAGAGTAAATGTAACAATGCAAAAGACTTCTATTGTTAGTGCTTCGGAGGGTCATCTTAAAATGTTTCAGGATAATAGTTGAAAAAACCCTCAATAAAATACCTAAGAATAAACAAAAAGTAATGAACATCAATAAATGATGCCACATTCACATAGACAACATACTATATGTATGTGAGACACAATGGATTTTTAAGAGTATGACATCTCATTAAAAGTAGTACTTACAACTGCATTTTGCGTCTGACGGTAAAAAAAAGAATTTGGACAAGTAAAAGAAGTAAATAAAACAAGAAATTCCATGTTTAAAATGTATCCAGCTGGTTTTCATTTTGAAACATTATTTTCCACCAGCTAACTAACGCCTGACAGCTATTAAAAAAATATTTGACTACTATAATGGAAGTTTGTTTGATTGTTTGCATGCAAATAAATGAAAAGGTGTATAATCAAAAATAGGGACTTGCCTGCAGTTTCACTGGTTTAGGAGATTCTGGCTGTTTATCACAAATAAACAAATTGTCAAGTGTTAGTCTCACTCATTTTCAAGAAGAATATCCGAACCCTAGAGCAATTCCGGTCGGTATATCTTTCATTTATTAATGTGGATATTCATTTAAATTATTTCATTTTCTTTGATTGAACGTTATTCAGGTTATACTCACAGGAATGTTGTGGTCTTTCTTTCCTTTGTGGGAGGAGGCAACGTGTGCCAGGTACTGGATGACCTTCTTTGTGTTCTCCGTTTTGCCAGCTCCTGACTCTCCACTGTGTGTGAGACAAAACCAATTAGATAAAGCTCAGATCAAACTTTGCAAAACTCCTATACTGGGACGATCTACCCAACTCACTTATCCCTACGCTACTTTAAAAAGCAACAACAAAGCAACACTGCTCTCAACAATTAATGTATATATTTTGACTTCAGCAAAACCTCTATATGTTTTAACACAAAATGAAGTGTTGTCAAAATCAAATAAAACAACATTTTTCATTAACATTTGTAAGAAGAAATGCTTCTTTTAACACTGCGTTTTAAGATTTGTTGAATTTCTGTCTGACACAAAATGTTGGCAAGAAAAATTTGAGCTAGTAAAAAGAACAACTACTATGTGGTATTTGTGGCCGATGTAAAAATAGAAGGACAAAATAAGATGCTCGCCTCTACTTGAAGAGTAGGGCTGCGGCATGGCTTAACTTTGGAATTTTTTCAAACTTCATTCCAGTCATACGTACGTTTTTGGTAGGAGAAAAAGCCAAAGGGCTGTAACAAAAATTTCAAAAATGATTTGGTCAGTGTCATAAGCACTTGTTGTGAAATGGTGATGCTGCCTGACTCCATTAAATATATGACTGCTACTTCCAAATTCATGTGTTCGTGTGTAAGATTTGCAGTTTTTTTTACAATATAAATTGATAGTAGAAGACTCACGTGCAGAGAATAGACTGGTCCTCTCGATCTGTGGGAAGAAAGTTTAAGAAACAAGAATAAGTTCAACTCAGTGGTCTGTCTTTCATGCTTTTTGACAATGTTTTAGAATGACAGGAGCCTATGTAAACTCTAATCAGCAGTTTTTAGAACGGAAAAATGTGGGCAAGTGTCAGCACTTAATTAGAAAAATTATACAAAACATTTTATAAAAGGATAATTTCACAGGTGTTTGTTAAAGAGTCCTTGCCAAGTGGCACTATGAAGCCAAACAACTGCAAAAGTAAGATAATACTTTTAGAAAGTCACATTCAGAATAGTCACATGAATCAGGCACTATTTCTTTTTCTCAGAGAGATAAAGTATAGTTTAAAATCATGCACTGTTTTCTATCAAACTATTTTTGTCAGATAGTGACTAAAAACCCATGCTTCTTTAATAATAAAAAAGGCCTATTCCCATTTATATGCTTTACCCCTAAGACTAATATGGCTATGCCCTCCAGGCCTGTTAACGGGAGATTTTTTCCTTCTAATCACATTAAGCTTCACAGAACAGAGTGAAGTCAAATAAGTCCTATGGCTAACCGAGTAGCAAAAAGATTAGATGAGGGGGGGTGGTAATCACTTGACTCGCTACATTTAGTGAAAAAAATCTTCCTTGACCTCCATAAACATAAAGAACTGTCTTATCCACATTTTCAAATGCGAAGTGTGCTACTCAACTGTAGTTATGAGTTTGACATAATTACTAAAACATAGATGTCTGGCAGAAAGAGAGACTCATTTTAAGTGGAATAGATTTGAAAACACACTGTCCTGTTTGTATGTCACACATTGTGGAGATGGAGAAGCATTGACAGTTTGACAATTTGACAGAGGCAAAGTGCAGACTATGCGGAAAGACATCTGTAGGATACAGCTGGAAGAATAATCAGGGACAATCTGGATTTCCTGGCATTGAATGGGAACTTCTTACAGTTGAATTCTGTGACAATGGGTGCGACGACACACTCACCTATACTATTTGGACTTTTTTTCAATTTAGTAGTCGTTTTTGTTTATATTCTATAGAGTTGAGTGTTTATTTTGTTTGCTTATTACATGCCTTCACATCATAATGAAAATGGAAAATAAAATTACTCAAAAAAGGCTAAATGCTGTGATCTCATATCGTAATACTTCTTCCACCAATCAAGAAACACTCACTGGAAAGAAGGTACTGGTTGAGTCAACTGTCACAAATGTCAACAGTGTTTCAAAAATTACAGTGGTAAATAGATTAAAATTATCTACTGAAGGGAGAAAATGACAAAGACCACTGGTGTCAGTATGGTTGCGCTGGTGTGTGTCAGCCACAGTTTTACACATGGAGTATAGATCTTCAATATGTAAATGTGGATTTTTTTTTTTTTAGGAAACGCTTACGGAATTTCTGGTAGTCTAACATATACTTATCAAGAAATAATCCAATACTTAAAATTTTGACCGAGGTATTGATGCAAACTAAAGAAAAAAAATATCTCTGCTTAATATATTTATAACCAATCACATCTGATAAGCAGTGAAGTACCCAAGAACTGATTGGAGAAATGTAAATGGAAAAATAAAGTGAGGTGGACATGAAGACTTACTTGGATATAATTTCTTCTAATTTCTCCATGCCAGTCACAGCTGACAAAACCAAATAAAGAAACTAAATATCAACATCCAATTTCGATTGTTATCCCTTTAGGCATACATTTAAAATAACAGATGCATACAAACTGAATGGTGTTCATACTATTATACACTTGGCACCTTAAATGAAGGTGGGTAGCACATGGTCTTACGGCTCTTGTCGTTGTAGATTCAAATTTGCACTCTGGCCTTCCTCCATTGGGCTAACATGTTGACTGACAGCAAACCTCAGGCTACGATTAAACACCAGGAAGAGTCAAGGAGGGGCTTTCTAACTGAAAGACCCCTGTTTTCACTACTGAAAAATCTGGTACCCTTCAAAGGTTGCTTGTCGCCGAATGGAACCCAACGACTGTTGACAGGACAACATTCAACATGCTTTTATTATTCAAAAAGATCCCTTTGGGATCTAAGAAGTCTCGGTCATTGGAGAAAATAAGGGCACTAACCAACAGCAGATGTGCATTAAGTTTTACAGCTTTGGTTGAACACTCGTTCGTGTTAGATAACACCTCATTAAACACCCCATCAAAGTATTGGGGCATTGCGTGCCAGGCTTCTGTTGGCAAATAACACAATTCCATCATTTGAAAAATATTTTCAAATGTTAATAAGCACTGTTGATATGGAAAATAAAGGTGAAGTCTAAACAATCAAACCAATAAAATGAGTTTTTTTTTGACTTTACAACTCAACTTTAAAATTCTAACAATCCCACAATTTAAGGGTTGCAGCATGGATTTTTAATGACTTTGTGACTATACTTGACAGATACGACTTGTGTGTTTACTATCAAAATGGATAATCGCTAATATTAATCAGGTTGTTGAGATCCTCAGGGCCACCACACACAGCAGCTGGCATCAACTAATCTCCAACCTACAAACCTCTTTTTTTCCCCCCCCAAACACAACACTGAATGCAACAGAAAATGGGCTTGAATAGTAGTGTATAGGGGGGGTGTTTATGTCCTTAGTCCCAAAATGGAAGATGACACTTGACCACCAGGTTGCATCTTAATAACAAGGGAATCAAATATTTTCTTAGTTAAATCTGGTTTAAGAGGCGGGTCTGGAAGAAACATTCATGACATTACCATGATATGAAGGCAAATATTAATCCTGCATTCCACAGACAGACACAATTAAGATGCAGATAAAACTGGGCATTAATAATAGACAATACAATTCTACAAGAAATATTCTGAGCTAATGTTTCTACAATATTTTTTGGCCTGACTTCAGTGTGGGTATTCTGGGTTCAAGTCTGACTCGGTGGCAATGGGATTGTGAGCCTAAATGGTTGTCTGTGCCCCTGAAATTGCCTAGTAATCCATTTGTGGTGTAAAATACTAGCCTGAAAACCAAAGGAAAAAAAACAATTTGTTTTGCCTCGAATGGCTGTGAAGTGCAAACACACTGACAAGCTGTCAAGATTGTCACCACCGTCATTCGTAAGCCATCTCCATTGCACAAAGGGGCTATTGTTGAGCACAATGGGGTCACCCTCTGAGTTCTGGTTGATCTGAGCTCGGTTGGACACTGTTCACTCAACGAGTTGGCAGGTGTGCAAACTACAAAGATGTTTGAAGATGCAATATAGCATAAAGGACTTTAATAACAAGTTTAGGGCTGACAGGACCTAATCAATAAAGCTATATTAAGGTGTTATGCGTGACCTTGGTAGATAAAGCGTTTATCTAACGGATAGAGTTGGGTCTACTTGCATAGTTTTTGATCTACCTAATTAATGCCTTGATCAACATTTTGTGTAACCTGTATCTATATTTGCTAAGCAGTTATGGTAACGAGAGTTATACTTGTTTTGCACCTTGTCGCCTTCTGGGCACTCAAAGCTTTTTGACACTATTTCCTCATGTATCCACTGATGGATTACTAATGAGATACGAAAAATTAAGACGGTATGTGTATTTTATTTATAACCTTCTCATGCAATAACTGTGATCATTTTAAGTTTTGATTTGTATGGGGGATATCAAACACTAAATTGAATGCAGATGCAAAACTATTCCTAGTTCATACTAGTATTGGTTATTTTACAATAAAGTAGCTTGTTATGGATATGAAAAGCAGTTCACTTACCTTGTAGCATACATCTGTAAGCAGACTCTGAGATGGCATATATGTGAGGGGGCATCTCATGCCTTTTTTTGCCCCGGTACATTTCCACAATGTTCTCCGAGTAGATAGGAAGGTTTTTGTAAGGATTTATGACTACGCAGAACAGCCCAGAATATGTCTATCAAAAACACAAACACATACAAAGAAAATAGTTAATCTAAATGCAGTACTAAATTTAGGACTGTATTTAATGTTATTTTTTATGAACAAACTGCTTATGGTAGGGACTACTTTAACTAATACCCAGTATCAAAAACGGAATTACTAATATAGTTGCCTGTGTTAGAACTCAATGTACACATAGACTGCAACCTGTACACACACACTGCTTTTTGCTTAAGGGGTGGTAAATAATCCATAGATATCTAATATTTAGGGGAGATATGTCATGACAGTATAACAAGAAGAAAAAAAAGAACTACATGAACCAATGCTGAGGTTACCTGAACATATATCTATAGTTTTGGGATGTATGTTGTGATCTTGGGAGGGGCCGGGTATCCAGCACACCACTACCACTACCTCAAAATGGACCGTCTCATAGTAGGCTCACATACTATAGTAGATAGATATATACAGTAACTTACTTGAGATATGAACAATTACATGGCTGTTCATATTTAATCATGCAAACCTTTTTAGCTGGCATTGTCTAAATATCCAGTACGTACAGTATTATGAGACACATTAACCTCTTTGATGGACCCCCTACAGTGGGCACAGCGCCAGGCAGACAGATCACTGCCACAGACCCAGCATGGGCTCCGGGCAGTCGGGAGACTGGAATGACTCAGCTGGCTGTCCTTAAAAGTGGACCCCAGGAGGTAATTGAGGGATTTGTGGGACTCTGATGGGAAGAGGTTGCCTGCCTAGATGGACAGCAATGACTGGAAACTGGCCAATAAAGCACCTTTTTATTTCTCAAAAACTGAAAATTCATTCTACTGAACATTTCAAGATTTATAATATGGCTAAACGTGGGCTAGATTCTCGCTAGTGGCGGTATGATTGTGAGAGCGAATGGTCGTGTCTTTCTGTGTGCCCTGTAGATGATTGGCGACCAGTCTATGGTGTAGTCTGCCTTCTGCTCAATGTCACCTGGGTTAGAATCCAGCAACCCCAGAACCCTTATGAGGAATCACAGTATGGGAGATGAAGGAATGATGAATGTATGCATCATAGGTCATAACTATTATCAGTTACAGCTTGAATGGCCCTAAACATGCAGGGAATGTACAGGTAAATGTCTGTGAAATGCTGAGCAACACAGCCTCCGTTTTCTCACATTGCAAGGAGAGATAAATTAATCTTTGTCTCATCTTTATCTGTTTAGTCTGAATCAGCTATTCTCTTTTTTTTTCCACACAAACGATGTCACATTTCATCTTGGTACTGTAATTACAAACAAACAAAAATTCTAAGCAGTGCACCAACAATAGCTGCAAAATATGACAATATCTGCGCATTGATGTGGGTGGGGTGAAGAAGCCTCGCTTACTCTGGCTTGATAGAACAGAGAAAAATCCTTTCGCTTGGTGTGCTTAATAGCCAAGCATTGTAAATTGGCCAAACAGGGAAACATATTATCATCAGCAATATGCATGTGCCTACTGAAGCTGCTTTTTTTGCCATATATTGACCAGGAAACCAATAGCACTAGCACACTCACACTGTTCCCCAAACATTCCCACCATCCCTTCAGGCCAAAATGTTGAGTCAATAAGAAAGGAGACATTTGTAACCTCTGTAGGACAAAACTACTTACATAAATGAGACCTGAGTAGTAACGGTCTTTGAGGTTGTGAAGTACGGAAGCTTCATTGAGGCAAGTGAGCTCGGCCATGTCCTCCACCTTGCTAAACTTGGGCGGGTTCATCTTCTGGATGTCATCCTTGTTGACTGATGCCTTCTTTCCATTCTCGGCCAACTCCACCAGCACCTCTTCGCCACGCTCTTCACGAATGCTGGCTGCCTCAAAGCCGTGGCGCTCGGACGGGATCCATACCAGCCTCTTGGCGGTCCAGTCCGCCTGCGAGGCTGGATTGTAAACCACGGCGCGGTCCACAAAAAGGTAACGCTCTGGATCATCTTGCCCACTCCTCTGTGACATTGTTGGCGGCTACAAGAAGCGACCCTCGTTACTTGGGTACCTGCAGCCAAGATACAAAATATTAGCACTAGTACTTCTACTAGAAGTTTCAAAATGAGACTTTAATGGGGAAAAGATCCAAGATTGAATCATAAAGTCAAATTATTAGTCATTAACGGTTGGATTTTTGAAGGAGCCGAGGGTAACAGAAAATGTCAGGAGAATAATTGGGTTTGAGTCGGCCCTTTCAATCAGTTGTACTTCAATTATTATCAGCAACGTCTTAAGCAATAATGAACAATAAACCAAAGATGCATTCAAAGTAATCCCAGTTGTCAGTCATCAATTCTTATAGTAAATTTCCAATTAGACAAAAAAATGCAAAATCTTTGATTTTTAGAAGAACAAACATTACGTTGCTCTACAATAATAAATCAAATAATTTGTCTTGCAATGACAGGAGTTAACAATTTTTATGTGGAAAAAGTAACTGAACATTCCTTGAGATATTCTGGCAAAATGTGTTGTTCTTAACATAACTTGGATTAAGGTATTAAATGACGAGGAACGTGAATGAGTGGAAGGAAACCTTTGATTCAACCACAAACAAACTCAAAAAACACAAGTTATCTGATGATGATACTTAACAAGTATCAAGAAATATTTAAAAAATAGTACAAATGTTAACCTTTGATTGACTGCAATACAAATAAAGTTGAATTGTACATTCAATCACTTACATCAGCATAAGTTGTAAAAATCATCAATAAACACCTTAATAAATATCGGCCTCTTCTAAGTACTAATAATCAGAATTGAAACACCACAACAATGTATGCTGAAGTAAATCCACCAACCATTTCATTCCTACGTAGACCTTTAATGCCCTACGCCTCCATCCTTGAACATAACCATCCTACGTGTACTGCGGCTGAGTCACCAATAAAACCTCGGCTGCAGTAGGAAATGCTCTTACACATAACGGTCCTACATTTTATTTAAAAGACCAAGAAAATAGAGGCGCACTCTTTAGTACATCAGTGACACTCATTTTTATCCCCCCACATAGACTAATATGCGTATTAGGCAGGTTACATAAAAATAAAAGTAAAAATGTATAAAAAAGTGTTTTTTTCATTTCATCCCCTTTTTAATCACAATAAGTCTCTGATTTATGTTGACAACATTGCTATGCTTTTGCTAATCAATCCATATTAATGAGAGGAGTAATGAAAAAGTTAACTATGATTAAAGTGGTGCTAGAGCTAGTCTCAATGCTACAGTGTCGATGTGACGCTCCTATTGGTGCATTTGGGAGTTGGCTCTCTCACTAGTGATTTCCATGTTTTACCTCACAGGTTTGTGGAGAGCCATATGCACTCATGGAAAGAGCCACATATGGCTTTCGAGCCGTACGTTCCCTACCCCTGCTATAATGTCTGAAAATTCCTGCGATATAGTCAAATATATGCAATTAGAATGTGTAAATATGGAGGTAATTAAGTGAAGTCGCAGAAATGAAACTGTGATTAAGTAAGGGGCTAAAATATTTGGGTAGATGATTCAATGTGACTTCTTTGACTAGGAAGAACTTCTCCAGCCAGTGAGCCTGCATGTCACGTGGGAGAAGATTTACTGACGAACGCTGGGAGAAGTCGAACCCACAAGCAGGTCCCGTGCTTGAACCCGGCAAGCGCCTGTAGGACACAAATGTGGGTCAGGTCACGGAATAATAGTGGGGAGGGGGGGGATCAGTGTGGCTGCTGTGGGTGACTGCATCCCCTTAGCTCTACTTTGTATGCCCCAAGGCGTACAGAGTTATTCCTGAACCAAAATGAGTGATACACTGAGCTTCTCTTAGACGAGATCACACATCTTAATTCAGTAGGTCTTGGAGATAAATACCCAAATCAAACTCACAAGATTCATTTCATTTGACAATGTAAACTTAAAAGTCAAAGTACCACGAGTGCTCCATTTATTTTAGTTTTATTCAAGGTCAAAATATGAATCATAAGCAAGAGAGCAACTGTTTATAATGCTTTTTCAGAGGTTCGTTAAATTGGACAAAAAGTCAAACACACAAATCCTTCCAGCACACTCGCTTGCTAAACCATAGGAGGAACCCCACTGAGCCTCCATCATGATGTCACTCATGAAGTTAAATCCCTGAAAGACAAATCAAAACATCAACACCAATCTTTATGACTCGGTTACCCTTTAGTTAATGTCTATTCTTGGTCTCATATTTTCATCATTTTTTTTAAACATATATTTTTAAAGTTAATGTAGTGTTTTGTTAAAAGGCATTCTTTTATTCCTTTGGACCCTTTATTAGAATAATTATTGTTTAACCTAAACAGGCCACTCATTTAACTCATTGGCTGCCATTGATGGTATGGGGCATCCAATTCATTTTGACTGCATGGGAGGGGGAAAGAAACATGAGCATTCTTGGATCAAACCCTCAATATTAGAATTGTGAGGGCGACACGCTAACCACTGCGCCGTATAGTTTAACAGTATGAAAAAACATTTTTAAAAATGAAATTTAAAATATTACTTCTGTCCATAACAAGTGTGTGCTTACAGATTTATTCATTCTGATTTAATTATGTATTTATTAGCGTTGTATTCGTTCATAAATTTACTCTATCGAAAAATACAATAATGATTTGAAGAAGAAAAAAAAAATCCTACTAAATTCTAATAGTTTCTTTGAAATGACCAAAAATAATCATTTGTCCTATAAAGGGTTAGTTTTTAAGCGTTTTATTAAATTCATATATGCAAAAAAAAATGGAATAGCTGCCCACTATTGTGACGACCGACTGAAAACAATGTAATAATACTTTTGTCATCATTTTAAACTAATAATAACAAGATCTGAATGTACAACTGTGTGTTGTGTACTGTGTTTGTCTGCTAACCGACTAGCTTCAAGTTGAAGTGGTAAAGAAGATGATCCGACTTCACGAATCAACTAAAGTTGCACGAAACAATGATCAAAACATTAAGAGAGAAATCGCAAATTTATTTTGGGAGGAGATCTAATTTTCTGTTTCGTGCTGCTTGAGACCTAAACTCCATCATGGGTGTGGGCGGCTTAAAGACGTCTGCCTGGGGATCAAATAAACCCAAGACAGACAATGACCGCACCATCTTAAAACTCGTGCATCGTCTAAATAAACGTGCATTTATTCCACAAGTACATCATCGGAAAGCTAATTCGAACGCGATCTGATGAAATGTAGAGACGCCGGTTAGCATTTGGTCGTCCACCATTGAAAAGTCACAGCACAATAATCCGCTAGCTACAGTTGACTCACGCCACTGGTATCAACGCCAAGGATGGGGAAAAAGACTTTAAGATCCATCTTGGAGCACATACCGCACGCAGCGGGTGAAGATGATCCTGCGATGGCGTTTATCAGTGTCCGCAGGGAAGATAAACACAAGGAAAAAGAGTCGCTTCTTCTGTGGCCGCCCTCTCATCAGTGGTACTCCACCACCTGGCACCTGCCTCTCAACCAAACTCTGGCCGGCCACAAGGGAATGGTCGCACGCCAGAAACGCCCGTGAAGCAAATTTGTGATCTGATTGGTCTTTGTTAATACTTACTCGTTCGCGATTGGTTAAAAGTGATTTCCATCTTCTGGTTGGTGACACTGCGGATGGGCGGTGGATGCTCCTGCGGTTGCTTTTTACCTCATCCTCCAAGTTTTAATACTGCAATTTTTTATTTTGTTTTAGTATGTTTAACGATTTTTACAGAATGTAATAGTGTTTGGATGTTATTTTGTTCGTTTATTATACATGGACACTATATGGTGTTTGTTTGAACCAAAAATGTTTAAATGGCGCCCTCTGTTGAATTAGGGAAGCATTACACGTCAAAGCCTTTCAGAGACTGTGGTAACATCAGTGGACAGCTATTCAGGGATGATAATTAACCCTTTAAGAGCAATTGACTACTTTTGGCACTAGATTTTTTAAAAAGTTAAGACTTATACCCTTAAAATGGTATGATGTGTGTATATCATGCATCTTAGCTCCCATCTCATCTCATTTCCTGAACTGCTTTATCCTCATTGGGGTTCCAATGGGTGTTGGAGCCTATCCGAGCTGACCCGGAGTCATTTTCTGTTTTAGAATCTTTATTGACTTTTAGAATGAAACACATTGTTGTATGATCAATAGAATTATGGAAGAACAATTCATTGAAGAGGTTTTGTTAGGTGTTCTGTAAAAATTGCAAAAGGAACATTAATGTTAGACATAGGTCAGCAGAGAAAAAAAAGTAATTTCAAAAATGTACATTATACCTCTGACTGTAAACCATACACTTAGTTATTTTCTCTGTTCCACATCTTCAATTGTTTCCGGGAGGCGAGCATTATTTGTCTCAGGAAGAAGTATTGTCAACAAACCCCCACCTAAAGCCATCATGGAAAATATAAATCTTGGTAGACCAACCCACACCTCGTCAAGAAGAGCCACCAGAGGGGATATAGCCACACCGAGACGAGCCAGGAAGGAACAACAGCCAAAACCATTTTGCCTGTGACAACAAATGTAAGAAGACATTCAACTTTTAGATTACATTCACCCATCCCCTTAAAAAAAATGTTAATTGGGCAAGTGACGTTATTACTACAGTTTTTTTTTTTCCACTGACCTCATTACTGTTGGGTAGAGTTCTGATGTGTACAAATACAAAACTGTAAAAGCTCCTTCAGAAAACATCTTTCCCACAGCGGCCACTGCTGTCTGACATGCAGCCATATCTGAAAATAAGATATCCAAGAGACACATTCTCATGTCCACTGATGACCAGACAATTTGTTTTTCTCTCTCAGTCACTTACATGATGGGATTAGTACGTTGCAAAACAAACACAATGCCGTCAGAAGAAGTCCACCACTCTGACTGACTCTCCGTCCAATTTTGTTCAAAGCAAAAAAGCAGAAAAACTTTGCTGGTATTTCGCTGACTCCGTAAATCAACTGTGTGACAAAAATGTTCACGCCATATCCGGAGATATTCAAGCTAATTCCATAATAACTGCAAGCTACTGCAAACCTACGAATGGAAAAAGAGATCAGTTCGTAACACATGCATTCATTTTCTGAACCGCCAGACGATCACAGGGCGTAAGGAGATGGACCACCATTCCTGCTCGCGCTCATACTTAGAGGCAATTTTAAGAGTGTCCAATCATCCTATCAGGCATGATTTTGGAGGGAGGAAACCGGAGTAACCGGGAAAAAACCTGGGTAGAACACGCAAACTCCACACAGTTGGACTGGTCTGGATTTGAACCTAGGACCCCAGAGCTTTGAGGCCAATGTGCTAACCACTCTAGCTGCTAGGCAGTTCGTAATACATTGTATTGGAATTAGAATACAGAAGAACTTTTGAAGTCCAAGATCTTACTTTTCAGAATTTGACAAAAATATTCACCCAAAACAACAAGACGGTCAAGTCAGGCAGTTGCTGGGGGTGCCGGCCAATAAAGGGGTCATGAGGGCTGCCACAAGAAACTCAAGATTGGCAAAAATTGGTCTTTGGAAACATAACACAACGACCCTAGCATTGCCGCTGTCATGTATCGAAAGGGACAAAATGGAAGACCTTGCATGAGCCATACCACACACAGCCAGCAATTAGAGTCCGTCTTCTCATCATTGGAGTCCTCACCAGATCCACCATAGAATACTCTCTTTTTTCATTTTCCACCACAGTTATTTTTGACAAATCCTGCAGAAGATGAGGCAAAGCAAAAATCATTTCTTACTCATTGTTAAAAAATGGCCTCAGACATAAATCACAGATGAGAGTTTGCACCTCAGGTTTTAGGTCGTCAATGAATTGCTCTGTGCGGTTTGCTTTTGCACACTTCTTCAAGTATATATAAGCAGGGTTCACCTTCCCATGGCTTATCAGCCATCTGGCAGACTCTGGAAGCCACCTATATAGACAGATAAAATGTATCTTTAGTTATGCTAGTAATGCTTTACTTGTTCAATTCTGATTCAAGCCTTACCACCAGCAAATGATTGCCGGCAAGAGGGGACTTGTTGCCGCGACTGTCAGATAACGCCAGTCGTTCACTAAGTAGGCCAGTGCACTGAGCAGCGAACTGCCCAGACTCCAGTCCATGCTCATAAAAATGCACACCCAAGTACGATGTTTGATATCCGCCCACTCTATGCCTACAATGAAAGACATCTTAGCATCACTTTGGAACATTCTGCTTGCTTCACAGTCTACAATCAGGACAGAAAAAAACATGTCTCTGACAAGTGAGAGCAGAGTTATATTTAATGGCTTTTAAAAAAAACTACTATACAAATCTAACATGACTTCAGTAGATTAGCTAGTTCCCATATCCACTCACATAGAACAACAGTGATTATGCTGATTCCAGAAGTTCCAAAGCCGGTAAAGAATCTCATGATGGCAAACATGACAAAATTAGTTGAGAGAGCACTAGCAAATCCAAAGATTGCAGTGATCAGATACGACACCAAGAGCATGGTTTTCCTCCCAAATCTGACAGAAAGAGAGAAAAAAAATCAAACTATTATACCAAAAAAAAAATCTTGTATTGTTCGCTGCTTAAAATTCAGACTTTTGTAACTTAGAATCCAAAGCTAGTCGTCAAAAAATTCAATGCATAAAGCCAAAAACTTGATTGTTGACTTTTTTCATCATTAGCATAAACAAAAACATTTATACATCCTCTTAGACAATTAACATAAATCTAAACGACCTGTCAGAGAGACTGCCCAGCACTGCCGCACCAAACATGACCCCCAAGAAGAAGATAGTGGCTGTAGTTTTGTTCAGTCTCTTTTTCTCACAAACTAAATCCCACTGCAGATCCAATTGCAATCAATTATTCGACCGACAATTAAGGTTTTGGCTGAAAATTTGTAGGGAAACAGATATCCAACTCACCTCAGTGGCTAAAGTAGACCTCATAGTGGAGGTATCGTACACCCATCCATTCTTACAAATCACTGTCGGTAGCACATTAATATCAGTGGCGTTCAGCAACAGATGATATTGAGGCTCTGCAAACATCTGACAAGAGCTCAGACTCTCATTTTCCTGGACTGGAATGCTGACAATAAGCTTTTCCCGACTGGAGAGATCCATAAAAACAGTTCCGTCATCTAAAGCGCTGATATTGCAGTGGTGAGAAGGAACAAATGCAATAAAATTGTTCAGCAGAAAGTGAAAAGGCAAAATCAGACGAGGAATCACCATTATTACCAATAGCCTTAATTGAAAAGGCCCAAAGCCTTTCAATTCTAACAACACGTCATCATACTTCATTCTGAATGTAGGATAGTTGCAATGGCAGCGAAAGAAGCAAAGAAAATAGTATCTTGGAGCCCTGGTTTACTGGACACTTCTGAGAATCTGTGACAACATGGTCACATATTGTGAACCGTCCAATATTGCATCTGCATCAACACACAATGTAGCAGGTGACCTATTTTAAGAATAAATGAGTTGCCAGTTACGGTTGGGAACTTGTTGCAATTATACATTACAAGAATTTTTCACCTATACATACTTTTTGAAGAAAACAATGTAATAAATGACCTGACAAAGAACTTTCCTTTCCTCATAATTTATTGGCCAGGGAGATGAAGCTGTACACAGATAATATTTTATTTACTTATTGCACAAGTGTGACAAGTTGGGACTGTAAGGTTTGTCTTTCTTTCAAGCACTGGATAATGACTGAGCAAAGGTTTCTTTAGAAATTGTGAGGTATTGTGAAATCCAAGCTTCATTAAATAAATAAAAAAGAATCAGTTTCAAGGCGAAATTTACTTCCCTTTGAGGGAAACTGCTTAATTCTTTCTTGGTCATTCAAACTATGCAACAGATACACAAATGAATTTCAGTTTGTGTGCATGTGCTACTCAGTCTTATTTTTTTATTCATTTTTGTCGTTTATTAACCAAATTCCAAAAACATACATGTGAGGGGTCACTTTAAATTGTTTATCTTCCATTTGAAATATTGTCGCCAAAACAAGACTGACATAAAATGCATCATATCAAGTCAAACAATCCTTCTGTAATCTTACTCTTACTTTGTAAGAATACCACAACAATCAACATGTACATCTTCCATTTTTACACATGCATTTTTATTTCCAGATTTCCAAACACGTTAAAAAATCCTCCTGACGTAACACTTTCATATCTAATCCCCACTTGTAATAATTTTCAAACATATGCATAATCATTGACTTAAAATGTAAAATCTCTTACAGGTTACAGTCTCTGTCAGTCTGGTCAAAAGAACAGTTCAGTTATTGAGTATTCAAACTTTATTGCCATGTACTTTTGCAGTTCCGCAGTTGTTTTCCTTCTTGGGCATAATGAATAGAATTTGAGCATTCCATTCTTCATTAGTTCACCTTACTTGATGTTAATTTTTTCCCTGTAATGTAGTACAGAGGATGTTAATTAGTACTTTCATGCATGGAATAATTAGTTCAGAAAAATATGTATATTAATGACATTTTTGTACTGTGCAGAGTACTGATTTCTTAAAATATAGATTTGTTTTTCTTTAGAAAAATTAAAATAGATATAAAAGAACACGGCACTCAAATATATTACTAGATTTTTTTTTAAATATATAATATTAGATTAGAAATTTATTTCATCCTGTATTTTGGAAATTTCTTGGTTGCAGTAGCAAGACAGCCATAAGAAAAAAAATATGAAGGAAATAGGAATAATTGCAATGTTCATTCAGGAGTACTATGATTTTAGAAAGGCCAAAATAAATAGATACATTGTGTGGTGGGGTTGACGGTTTAGGGTACTGCAGCCAAAACTATTAAAAAAAACATAAAGAAAAGCACAGCTGTCAAACCTATAGAACAAGTGATCTTTTTTCAAACTAAATAACTATTAAATTACTCAAATAAGGCCATCTCTTAAAATGCTGTATGCATGTACGCTGTTTAAGTGCCAAGTGTCTAATTTTTACAATAGCTGGTTACAATGTGGATGATGTTTTGTTACAGGAATCTCATCTACCATGATACAGCTAGCCTACCATTAAGAAACTGTTAGGAGTTAGTGAGGCTAAACTTCTGTAAGTATGGAGAAAAAAAGAGCAAGAATGCCAGAAGAGGTTTCAACACTTTACCTTGGTTTGTCAATATCATCAATAAAATCAGGCATTTTGGTATTTCGTGTTTCTGGCAGGAGTAATGCCACTAAACCAGACACGAGTGCCATTCCGCAGTAAGTCATGGCTGGTAGGAGAGGCCACAAATCCTCTAGTAGCATAATCAATGGCGATATGGAAACAGCCAGCCGTGCCACAAAAGACGTGTAGCCTACGCCATTCTGTCTGAATACAAAAAAAAGTGTTTCATGTAATGCAATGCCAGAAATAGTTGACTCAATTTATTGTGGACTAACCGTATAACTGTAGGATATAACTCAATTGTGTAGAAGAATATAACTGTAAACGATGCTTCAGACACACCTTTTCCCAGGACTCCGAAAATGGTACGCATGATCCACCTCTCTAAAGGAAGTTTCAACATTTTATCGGATTGTTTACAGTATATTTATATCGCCACTATTTACTACCTTTTGGGACAAACATGTTGATGAAAAGGAAGAGTCCAGTCAATAGCAAAGTCCCTGCCTGGACAAGTTTTCTCCCAATTTTTTCCATTGAGAGATAAAGGGCAAACTTCATTGGCAATTCAGTTGATGCAAAGATAAATTGAGTCAGGTACAAGTTTAATCCAAACCCACTGATATTCAGACTTATTCCATAGTAGGTAAATGCCACTCCAAACCTGCGGGAGGGGAACAAAACAATCATTCAATGACTTGTTGGAGAGTTTTGCAGAAATCTATCCACACAAAACACTCTTATTTCATTTCCAGGAATCTTAAACTAACCGTTTTAATAATTCAACAAGGTGTAACCTTTGAGCTCCCTTATACCTGCTTTATCAATGAATTGCTCAGAGATAAAGTATTCTGCAGAGAAGTTTACAAATAAAAAGTTCTTTAAAGTGTGAATTTACCATACAATCCCAGAGCATATGGCAATTTTTCTTATGTTTCTTGTCTTGAAAAGATCAATAAAAGTGTACTTCTTGTCATTGGAGTCAGTATCAAGAGATTCCAGTAAAGTCTGCAAAGCAAAGATAGAAACATAAAATTCTTACGGGTCATCTCAACACTGACTGAACAGGAAGAAAATTAATCTGAAATATACCATTGGGGTGATGGAGTCCATGCACATGCTTCTGTTGTTCATTTCTGCACATTGATTGATATAATAATGAGCATCTTTCACCTTTCCGTTCGCCACGAGCCACCTCCCAGACTCCGGAAGCCACCTGACCATACAAACATTGCCTCACCTTGAAATAATTGCCTACATATTGTAAACGCTGCACCTTTAATACCTCCAAGCAACCAAAGACAGTATTAGTGGCGAAGTCACAGCCAGAATGAGCAGCCTCCATTCATTTACCATATATGCAATTCCAACTAAAAGGCAGTTTCCCAGTGTCCAATCCAAGCTGAAGAGTATTCCAAAAAGAGTCCTCTGTTCCACGCCCAACCATTCTAAATCTGAGGAGATAATTGTATTATAGAGAGTAGCCAAATTATGAAGTGAAATATGAAAATATGACTTAAATTACTTAGAACTATGGAGATGATACTTATTCCAGAAATGGACATCCCGGTAAAAAAACGCATGACTACAAATATTGCATAAGACATGGAGAATGCACTTAGCAGGGCAAATGTCATAGTTGTCAAATAGGACACCAAGAGCATCCGTCGCCTGCCAAACCTGTACACAGAAAAGAAGTAGTGTGTCATTTACTGGAATACAACAATTGAGTTTCCATAAAACTTGAGAGTTTGATCAATCTACCGGTCACTAAGATATCCAAACAAAGGGGCTCCTAGCATGACACCAATGAAGAAGATGGTGGCCGTTGCCTTGTTCATACCTTTCCTGTTGCATACAAGATCCCACTATGGAGAAAATAAAAATGTTACATAAAACTGCAAAATATTTACATCATATATTTCTTCTTGAAGCAATTCGTATATGTAGAAAGCTGCCAATGTTTTGTTCCTTTTCACATTTGACTGCAAATTAGTAGCATTTTTAATTACAGTAATGCATTAAACTATTGAGCATCATTATTTTTTGCTTGTTTCATTGCTAAATTAACCACAACTGCCACCATGAAGTTGTACTGCATAATACATGTATGGGTGTATTTTCCTCGACTATTTAATTTGAAGAAATATTTGTCATTTCGAAAAGAAGTATAAAAAACAAATACCTCGAAGTATTTTTCTTCTATATGGTATCTAATGTGTGGTGCCATGAAAGTTAAATCTTATATTAAATATTAATTGGATCACAAACGAAAGAAAAACTAACTTACTTCTGTTGCCAATGTTGATTTAAAATCTTGTTTGTCGTACACCCATCCATTTTGACACTGTACAATAGATGGCTCCTCACCGCTGTTCAAAAGCTGCGAATGTTGAGGCTCAGAAAACATCAGACAGGAACTCGGACTCCCATCCAACTCTGTCGGAATAGCAATGACCAGCTTCTGTTCCAAGGTCAAATTTGAAAAGATGCTGAGGTTATCCAATCTGCTGATATTGCAGTGGTGAGATGGAACCCCTGCCATGAAGTTATTTAGCAGGAAGTGACAAGGTAGCGTGATTCGAGATAAGACCTGGATCAAGATTAACTTCATTTGGAATTTTCCAACTCCACCAATTTCTGCAAGTATGTTGTCAAATTTCATTTTGATTGGCTTCTGGACTCACTGAGATGAGCTGCCGTTTCCGATGGAAGTAAAGTGCGTTCAGCCCTGGGCACGGTAAGCTTTATCATAGTTAAGTTAATAATTACACATGTCCTTAACCCTTAAGCTTATTTCAGCGAATAATATGACAGATGTGGTCATTTGGTACACTGTTGACTTGATAATGGAAAATTTCTATATAAATGAATGTGTAAGGGTTTATATTTACTTAAATTTGTAATATACAGTAAAGCTGGAGATGGAATCGGTTAAATAGATAAAAATAAATAAGTACATTTGTTGCCAATGCATTTCTTTATCAATGATTATCAGCAATTATTTGCAGTTTTTTTTACAAAAGAAAAACCCAAAAACTCACACCGATGTAGTGGTATTATATTTATTTGAAGATGAGAAAAATTTGAATTTACACATTTTAAAATACATGCCATCTTTTCTGTTTATGTATTTTTCTTATTAATGGATTAAAGTTTAACAAAAATATTATTTGCATACATTTTAATTATGTGGTGGGTGTAAAACATGTATACTTTTGAGCCAACTTGGCCTTTCAGAGATCTTCATGGAAAATTTTCTGCACTGAAAGTAAAGGGGCCAAATAATATTGGAGATTTTTATCTGTTAAAAAAGTATAAGCAATAGATTTCATTCCACTTCACTATTATATCCCACTCATTGTTGATTTTTTATTTAAAAAGAAATCATGTCTTTATGTTTGAAGCCTGAAATATGGTTGAAAAGTTCAAGGGGGCCGAATACTTTCACAAGGCAGTGTAACTCACTCTTCCTTAGTGGAGCCATGTGAGATGATAACTCAACTGTGTCCAGGGGTGCTTCAATACCTCTTCTCGCTCTTTAATAACTACTATCAAAAGAACAAAGAAGCACTCCAGCCAGTTACTAGATGACCCAAACCTCTCTACTTCTTTCAAATAATCTGTACTTGGATCTATTTTCCATCAATGCAAACAAGAAGTAGGATGAAGAGTACAAGGCTGTTACCCCCTAAGGAGAGGAATCATTTCAGGGACGACGAACAATGAACTCTAAATTATTGTAAGTAACAATTTTTACAGTGGCTCATAAACTCGGACTTCCTATTCAGCTACTGCTGTTGTATGTTATTATGGATTCATACTTGAATTTATTTTGTAGTTTGGTTTGGACACTAGAACAATATTATTATTATTTAGAATCTATGATTGTTTTCTTTATTTGAATCTAAATTTAAGAGGAGAAATTATACTGCTACTCTGTGTCTGATGTCTTTTCAATTGTTTTTAGATTGTGTTGAGCTCTTAACTAAGGAAAAACAAAATTGTTAACTTTGACAAAACTTCTCTGTAGGGAATTGAGCTCATTTTCCTCACTATACTTTTAACATCAAGAAAAAACATCAAAACCCAGTTGAGGTATTCATTTGGAAACATCTGCTCGAGGTCAGTTGTAAAGAAACCAAAACATCGCTCATTTTTTCAAGAATGCTGACTTCCTGTTGCCATGGAGATGGGCAATCGTAGCAAGTGTAATGCCTTACTAGGAGATAGAAATTAAGTCTTGAGTCTTAAGTGGTAGAATGAAGTGGAACCAAGTTGGTCAGGTTTAGGCCCAAAACATAATCACTATGCTACCATCTTGTGGTAACTAATAGCTAGAAGCAAAAATCTGTGACTTTTTGTTTTGGTATGAATTTAGCTAAATGTATTTTGCCATGGTAGCCCTGCGGATGAGTGTTTAGCGCATTAAGCCTCACACTGGGGACCTGGGTTCAAATCCAGGTCGCTCCACCTGTATGGAGTTTGCATGTTCTTCCTGGGCCTGTGTGGGTTTTCTCTGGGTACTCCGGTTTCCTCACACATTCCAAAGACACGCATGGTAGGCTGATTGGATACTCTAAATTTCCCCTAGGTATGATTGTGAATGTGATTGTCAGCTGGGATGGGCTCCAGCACCCCCATGACCCCAGTGAGGATAAAGCGGTTCAGAACACGAGATGAGATGAATTGAGATATTTTGCCATTTTATAACACCACTGAATGATAAACAATATATTCAGTAGTGGGTTATGCCATCTGGTTGAAATATAAAACAAATACACACTGTCTTTCGTTCATAAATGGAAATGTTGCTGCAGTGCTTGTTAGGGTGACATCTACCCTCCTTTTATAAACAGGAGAAGTTGGAGAGCATCCACTCATTTGTTTTTCTTGTGCTGTTTTCCCCATCATATTAAATACCATTCCATTTAGAGCGTGACTGAATCACCAAAAGCAAGGTGAAGCTCCCTATAAGACCTGTAAGTCAACTATTTAATTCATTCCTTCATTCATTTTCTGAAATGCTTATCCACACAAGAGCCGCAGGGGGTGCTGGGTCCTATCCCAGTTGACTTCAGGCACCAGGAGAGGGACACTCTTAATTGGTGGCCAGCCAATCGCAGGGCAGAGGAGAAGGACAAGCATTCATGCTCACACTCATACTTGGGTAAAATTTCGAGTGTCAACCAGCCTACCATGCATGTTTTGGGAATATGGGGGGAGTACCCTGATAAAACCCATGCAAGCCCTGGAAAAACATGCAAACTCCACACAGGAGAACCAACCTGGGATCGAAACCTCAATCTCAGAATTGTGAGGCAGATGTACTAACCATTCCCCGCCGGGCAAATATTTACTAGCGGGAAATGTACCCCTTAAATACACTAATCTTAGCTATGAAACATAAATAGAACTGAAATAGCTCATCTCTCTCTTATTTATTTATTTATTTATTTTATCTCAGGCATTGTTTGCAACGCTGAGGATTTTATAGGAGAAGATAAAATGGAAGTGGAAACCGACAACCCAGACAACATGGGCCCTTCAGGTCCTTGGTCAGTTTCGGATGGTTCCAACGAATCTGGTATCCTTGAATCCCCAGAAGAATCCGATGATGAAATTCATTCAAAATCAAAGAGGCATGACCTGGAACGTGGGCAAATGCCAAGGCCACTCACACATTCGTCTTCGTCCTTCCTTGGACATGGTCCTGAAATGCCCCTGACTACTGAGCCCCTGTGCGCCAGTTGTAGGCAGGGCCAAGGGACTGGAAACAGGAGAGTTGAATCTTCAGAAGGAGGGAGTGCTGAAGTACCTCCTGCCACACTCATCTTTGGAATCTCAGTTGAGAGTGCTGAGCAGGCAGAGAGGTGGAAGTCAGAGTTTGACACAGATCTTTGCAGAGAGGACAGTCACGGAGAAAAGTGTACATGTAAGTAAAGTATCAAATCTTCTACCTCAACCTGTATAACCCTGATATTTGTGGATGATTTTTGTACAATATGTACATTTCAAATATGCATGCATGTACATAAACAGAATAATATCATGTCATTCATTACATGCTTTTGAAATAAAATGTCTTAATTGACAAAAACAAAACAGTATGTTTTGCACAGCCAATGCCCAATTTGATTGGGTCCTGCAAGAATATTTTTTTCTAAGAAAAAACACTTGGTGAGAAAATTCCCATGGCTTTTTTTAGGTAGGGAGTCAGATAAGAATAAAATATGACCATATGATTAGGCGTCATAACCTTATTTGATGGACACTAGCATGTGTCAGCCCAGTCTGTCATTTGATCCCTGGTTCAAAGTGAGTTCCTGACTTTGCCTACCTCCCTGAGTTAGCTGTAAGTGAATATGATGCTTTTATTAGAGCACTTGCAAAAGGAGCTTTTACGACCCATCGATGGCTTCCTTTCAGTTTTTGTTATTTATATAAAATTGTAACAAGAATGACTTACACTAGAAAGTTAGCTGGGATATTCAAAAAGTCAAATTTCTGAATAAATCATACATTGACATGTTTATTTTCTCTCCCTGTCTTTGCATTAGGTATTGATGAAGATGAAAGCCAATCACAAAGGCAGGTTAATGAGAACAAGTCCAAATGTAAGAGAATTGCTCACCTTTTAACTGCTGCACCCGACCCGCAAAATAAGGGAGCCGTATTGTTCAAAAAATGCCAGCAAAGGGTGAAGAAGTACACACTCGTAAGTTATGGGACTAGTGACAGCAAGTTTGACAGTCAAAAAGAATTGGAAGAAGAAGCAAGTGAATTCCAGGAGCCTGAGCTTGACTTTGTCAGAACCAGCGATCCGGACTTTGGAGAAGAATACACCATTTATCACAGGCAGCATGATTCAAGTGTAAATTGGGGAGGTGTTCAAGAAATGGAAGTTTTCTCTGGGACGGAAGGAAAGGGCGCCTTGATGTTTGCGCACCGCCGTAAACACATGCAAGGAGTTGATTCCGAGCGAGAATGGCATAATAAAGCATTATATTTGAAGGCACCGTCAGAACCTGGATTTCCAGTAGCAAGTAATATTTACAAGGCCAAGAAAATGTCCAATCTTTCTGAACAGGTCAACTACATGGATAGACACATTGATCAGACAAACCATCCCAGATCTGCGGTTTCAAACAGGACGGCAAAGCCCTTTTTAGGAGGTCAACCTGGTCTGTCCTCTCACAGGATGCCTGCCAGCCCTATTTTTTCAGTGAGAAACAAAGCTGTGTCAACATATAAGGTACCCGTTCCGATCATTTCAAACCCACACGCTTGGTCCCCAACTGGAGACATCATAGCTTCCAGGGATGAGAGAATAACTGTACCTGCAATAAGGGCTTGCAACCTGCCAGAGTCAAGACGTAAAAGCACTAACAAACACTATCAAACAACTCAAAAACAAGAATCAGACTCTCGGGAAAGCACATCCTATATAGAGGCAGAGGAAGACTGTTTTAGTCTGGGGGCAGAAGCTTGTAACTTCATGCAACCAAGAGCAGTTAAACTTAAGAATCCACCCCCGGTTGCACCCAAGCCTGCCATCAACCCCAAAAGTCCACCATGGTTAAGAGGCCCTCCGAATAACCCCTGTCTTCCTCTGAGGACGTCACAACACGAGCAGGTATCGGGACCCCAGCGACATCACCGTTACACAGACCAGAACTGCTCTCAAACTAAAAAAACGGCCGACTCCTCGGAAAGAGATCCAGCACAGGCAACAATTCAATCACCTGCCTTTGGCCGGGTATCGCTCAGCTCTTCTTTTCAGCCTCGTATTCAGGCACCCACGACTAATTGGAGCAAACCGCGACCCAGAACTGCTGTGAGTCTGCAGACAAGCTGTCCTTCTTTCAGCCCACATCACTCACAGTCAACCTTGCAGAGTAGACAAGAGAGTATTTCAAGTTCCATTGCCTCTAGTCCACCAAAACCAATGAAATCATTCATATCAAATATGTCACTGCCTCATCCAAAAGTCTTTGGCGGAGGTTTTGATCGGCCTGCTGGCGATCGCACCATTGAGGGAGAAGGCCAAGAGTTGTTTTCCAAGAGAGCGTCCAGAAAGGACAAGTTTGTGGTTGGCACCCCAACAACAAACCAGGTGAGATGCACTTCTCCAACAATGTCATTACCCCACTCTTGGAGATACTCATCCAATATTCGCGCACCGCCCCCTTTATCCTACAATCCACTTCACTCCCCTTTTTATAATTCACCAGCAATGAAAAAAGCAGAGCCAACGAAACCAACAGTAGCAACCAAACCATCGCCAAAACACTTCAACACTTTAGATGTCATGAAACATCAGCCACATTATTTGGATTCTTCACTGTTCCATTACGAAGCAGCCTCAGAGGCTAAAAACCCTATAGGCAAACCCGCTCCACCGTCAAAGTTTGAACTGACCCAAAAACTCAAACAAAGATCTGGCCTCTCTCATTCTCCTAATATCGCTGAGCCCGATTTTGAAAGCAAATCAGAGACTTCTGCCAAGTCCTCAGCTAAGTCCTCCGGTCCGGTAAGTTCTTCAACTTCCTCCACCAAATCGGCTCAACTTTTTGCAGTTGACCTGGACGAAAAGCACACTGGCCATCACATCGTTGCCAAGCAAGCACCGAGCGTGCAAGCCACAAACACGGCTTTCCAGCACTCGCCTTGGGTCGGCAGCTTATCTTCTTCTTTCTTTCCTGCATCTTTAATTTCTCCCAGCACACGTCTAATGGCTCCTCGGCCTAAATTTTCTGCTAAAAAGTCGGTAGCGACAACTAAACAGTGGAGGCCTGTTGTGATGCTAAATTAGGTCCAGAAATAACCTACTGGTGTAGCAACACAACCAACACTGAGATGACTGAAAACAGTTGTTTAATAAAGCAGACAATAAAATGCTTCACTTGACAGCACGTGTCAAAGTATGAGCTTAAGCATGCTTTCTGTGGAATAGAAACGTCAAGCTTTTCTAGGTCAGCTTCCTGACAGTTGTTCAAACAAGATGTCAAGGAGAATAAAACTAAATAAAATATGACCTGTACATTGACATTGTATAGTAAGTACATATTGAAAAATATTCAATCAATGAATACATAATAACTGATAATTTATATGTTGAAAGAACATTTTTATTAGTGTGTTTGGGAGAAAAGGTGCATGCACTTCTTAGATATTATTGTGAATACCTTCAATCTCATTCCAAAGTCTTCAGAAATAGAGACAATGTTGAATGCGTACATTTAGTATCAAAAAATAAATCTTCTCTCCTTTTGTCTGTCTTTGTGATACCGTATGAAATTTTCATACACATTTTGTTTGAGCAAAATTAAAATTCTCTTTTCTCATCCTTGTCCACTTTCTGTGTTCAGCTTTTGTTTCTATTTTTTCCAATCTATTTTTATCTGTCTTTTCCACTGTCATCTGTTTTACTGTCCTATGATTTACTACTATCTAAAGTCTAAATCAAAATCCAAAGTATGGTATCATATTAAAGCCCTGAGTCAAATGATGTTCATTTCTATTTATGCTTTGGGATGGCAGTCTCTAAGTAGAATAGAAATGTATTGGATTGGAATTAGAACAAATATTAGAGAACGGAGTGCAAATAGCACACCAAAAAATTAATTGAGACTTTTAGAGCTCTCTGGTAACATGACTATATTCACGAAAAATAATAAACATTCAAACAAACGTTAAGTTTTTAAGAAGAGTCTAAGAGAGTTTACTTAAATGATTTTTAAATAATAGCTGGAATAGGCTCGAGCATCCCCTGCGACCCTTGTGAGGATAAACCCTACGGAAAATGAATGAATGAATCATTTCATTGAACATTTAACCCCCACCTAAAAACTAGTGTAATGAAAGTGTAACCAGAGGATGGCAGCAAAGTCCAAAACTCTGCTGTCTAATAATCTCATCTCATTTTCTGAACCACTTTATGCTCATTAGGGTCGTGGGGGGTGCTGGAGCCTATCCCAGCTGACTTCGGGCAAGAGGCGGGTGACACCCTGAATCGGTGGCCAGCCGATAGCAGGACGTAAGGAGACAGACAACCATTCACTCTAGGGGTAATTTAGAGCGTTCAATCAACCGTCCATGCATGTCTTTGGAATGTGGGAGGAAACCGGGGTTCCCGGAGAAAACCCACTCAGACTCAGGGAGAACACAAACCAGCGAAAAGTCTAAACCATTTTGCTAAATTATAGAAAATGAATTATTTAGGATGTATTAAGGGGAAAACAATGATACTAAATTAGACAAACACCTTCCTATTTTCCTTTTAAATTTTTTTTTAGCTTTTGGCCTTTAGTGTATAATAGTCCAATATTCATGTGGTATCAGAAAATTTCACCCAGGAATAAACAAGATCTATTCCTTCCTCTGTTGTCTAAATGATATTGTTGCTACTTTTGAACAATCCAATTATGTTACACAAAAAAAAAAAAACAGTTTTTCAATTACGCCTTCAAAAAGACTGCCAGTTGAGCCTATACAAGCATTTTTGTATCAATTTTGGACTGAAGACACAAAAAAATGAATAACAATCATTGCCATTTCTAACAGGCTGTATATTTTCTTTCAGGGAAAAGGTAGAAGTCGCTCCCTCAGCCTGCCCAGACACTCTTCCTCTTCTGGGCATCTGTCACCTATGAGCACACAGACACCTCACCAATGTATTTCCCTTGCAAAGCCAACCCGGGCATCAAACGTCACCCCCTATAAACCGCCCACGCCCTGGGAGGTTGCATCTCAGAGCCCCTACGGTTTGGTGGATGACGCCTTTACATACCAAAATGTCTCACGTGTCAGGGCCACGGGGTCCCGTAGGTCCCTGTCCGAGCCTCGGAAAGATTGGAAATGCAGGCTGTCACTTGATCCGCTGGCTAGTCAGGGTCAATGCCGTATGGTCCCTGCTTACATGACCTCGACATCCATGAGAATGAAAAGCGCATATGACGAAATAACAACAGCATACGGGCCTCCTTTTAGACCAGCCCAGCCACTTAAGCCAGCTGGTAAACCCAGAATTATATAAGAGAGATAACACTTTGGAGGCTTTCAGAAACTAAGTGAAGTGGTTTTTGAGTTTGAATCTTATTCCAGGACTTACGTTTTTTTTTTTCATTTTGCATTTTCTTCTATTGTAAGGGTGGTGAATAAGTTAAACACAACAAGCAAAACTTTTAAACTTTGAGAGTCAAAGAGGCACACCACAAAGTGACCTGCCAAAAGAGACAGACACACTAAAACACACAATTAAAACCATATGTTTCACCATAACACTTTCTTGCCTTTACAAAACAACAATCCAATTTGCAATTATTCATAAAATATAATTTATTAGTTGTTTTTAATGGGCCCTGATGAATTGGAGTGTCTTGGCAATGTTCTAGTGTACTATAATATACACATTCACTGAAAGTAGGCGTTTTTTCAATAAATAGATTCATTCACTGTGTTACTTATGATAAAAAAGAATTCAACTGAAGTGTCTAAAAGTGGTGTTTAGTAGTATTTCATGTTTTAGAATCATGAGGAAACATTTTCCGCATTTTGTGCTGTGTTTGACACTTGACACTAAAACTTACTTCTGAAAAATGAGGCACAATTAACGAGGAAAGCTGTCACGTTTTATTTTTGAACATATATTTTTCATGTATTTCAAATTATTTTTAAACATCAGCACATGTCAAGAGCAGAAATAATGAGAAGTTTTTCTCCCCTGACAATGAAAATTAACATATGAAGGTGAAGTTGGAGGCTTGTTGCATGCAAAGGCACCATTTATGTAACAATTTTGGTTAAATACATCGTGTTGGCACCGTTTGCACAAATTACAGTATTAAAATTTGAAAAATTGCAATGGACAATATGTACTTTATTTTCAATGAAGTGGGTGAAACCTGTAAAGTCCTTCAAACTCATATATATTTGATTTATGATTTTTTTTGTCATGTCATTCCATTCCCCAGAAGAGATGAATCGTCTACTTGAAGTTTCATCACACTTGCATACCTGTCAACCTCGAACCATTTGTGATCTTACCAAATTTTGTTTTCGCCCTTACATATATGTATAAATACATGGAAAATCTTACCACTTTACATAAACAAGGGAACAGGAAACGGAAATCACATGGTGAAAGTGTTACAAAACGAAATGTTTATCATGATCTTTTTTTTTTAGCCAATCAGAGGCGCCGGTACATATATCACTTGGCAGACATGCGTTTCCGGGAAGAAACAATGGCGGATGGTGAAAAATGGCTAGAAAGTGCCTTAATTTATTTTTTTTTCTCAAAATCACCGTTTAGCGTACCATTTTCATGTGTACAGCGTACCAATATAAAAATGGGCTTTCAGTTGTACCAATTACGGCGAGAACGTACCAGTTGACAGGTATGTTATATAGCACTTTAAGACCAACTGCAGTAACGTACACCAAAACACAAAAGTAGCACTACCTATAGTCCAATAGCATAATCATCATGACTTCATTTACAGTCCCAACAGACAACCCGAAATCCTGTTTCAGTTTCTTGCTCAAAGACATTATTTCACAGCGGGCAGTAAAAACCCAGAATCGTACTGTCGACCCTTCGTGCCAGAACGACTCAAGCTTCCACCTCCTGACCGAAGGTACCACAACAGTTGTTTACTCATATGTTGCCATTCATACATTCCATGACATTCACATTCACTTAAAAAGGTCCATCTGTCACACATTAGTCATGTTTTGTGACATTTTTGTTGGGTTGCCGTGCAAATGGAAAACGAGTAACTTGATTGTATGAATGAAGAAGGTCACTTATGAATGCAGTCTGTACGGAATATCAATAAATTCCTAGATTGCCTGGAGGTTTTACTCCAGTGAAATGTTGACAAATGAAACGTCTAATGCAACTTCTAAGCCATGTTCTTTATCTCTAGAGGAGGAAGACGTTCTGGTCAGATGACTTGTTTCGTTCCATCCTCAACGACTGCCGGATGGTGTTTGAGAGTGCTCTGGAGTGTTTGTCAGGTTATATTTAGCCTATTGATGCAAGTTGCATTCCATGCACAACAGACACAGAGACACCCTGGCCGTGTGGCTTTAGTGTCGACGAGTGTGAAGATCAGCGAAGATCAAGTCGGCCGGTGGAGTTCGACCCCTGAGCGTCACCTGCTTTTCCCCCTCCAGGATACAGCTTGCAGGCCCAGGACACCATCGCAGGTACGCTAAACTCTAGATAGACTTCTTTCTTTTTATTTATATGTTTGTCAGTGCGTTCTAAACGTATAATTTCCCAAACATCATCTCTTTCTTGTTTAACGTTTTCACATTGTGCCTTCTAACGATAAGTCTAGAAATTGCTCATATCAAATGGCAAAGTTCTATATTTGAATATAGCAGTCTTTCTGGAAAGAATAAAAGGTGAGGGTGAGGGTCACCTTTTTTACATAGTTCGAATAACGGTCAATAATGGACCAAATAAAAGGCTTGCAGTAGAATTAAAGTGAAATAAAACTACTTATAGCACATGTAGGTTTAAAATGTGAATTTCCAGTGCAATTACTGCAGAACAGTGCCGATGAGTTATGTAATTTGTTTCTGTATTGTATGTTTGAATTAATTAATAAAACATGATGAAACTTTAATGATGCAAAAATACCATGAATAATTTTCTTATAGCAAAGACCCATTTAAAATGTATTGTTTTACTGCAGTAGAGCATGTTTTAATATCTAATTTTATGTTAACAATCTATCTACTATTTAATATAGAAAACACATGTAATAGGTTAGAATGTGCAGTTGAATCAGTTAATGTTCTGTATAAAAAGTTAAGAAGACAAACATAAGCCAAAATGACAAAATTGGGATTAAATATGACATTATAATAACAATAATTAAAACATATTCAAAGAATTTTAAGTGCTACTTGTAAAATCTCTTTAAATAAAAGAATCAATATTCCATGATAAAGATTTGTATTTACTTACCTTGTTTCACTGATTTCTTTTAATTAAAAGGGTGTAAACTTTTTTTAAATTGAACATAATATTAGCCATTCTGAAACATGTACAGAACAAAACACACCCTCAAAACTAATGTGCTTTAGTATCATAGTAAACAGAATACAGTCCTAAAAATCTTGTTTTGTCCTTGTACATCTATTTCTATGAAAAATATACCACCTATTACCCATCACTGTATCCCTGTATACTTTCATCATTATCTGACCCATTCAATGGTTTCTCTACTGTCCCACGTGATAAAAAAATGGCACAAAGTCAACCCTATCATGTATTCAAAGTCCAAACAACTTCATGGAGTGTCATGCATGTGTTTCCAGTACTCCCGTTGCACTCCATAACAACCTTGCCAGGACTTCCAATGTCACAATTCTGTACAATGCCAGCTGGAGAGAGGAAGAAGCATGCAGCAGCTATTTGTCGAGAAGTCCACAGTACCAATGGTATGGGCACACGACACTGTTGCAAAAATACAATATCCCTTCGAGGGATACAAGAGAGTAAAATGTCAGCGCTCCAACTTGCCATAAATAAGGCAAGGGCTACCATACTATCCATAGAAACCAGTGCTTTGTCTTTGCCCTTTTCAAAGCTCTATTTCTGGGTGGGGCAGGGCAAGGGCTGGAGGGCGGCATCTTTTGTTGGCCAACTGCGTGGAGCTGTTCAGATAACGTCAAGCTCTGTGACAGCTGAGTGCCTTTCTGTCACATCCAAATTAATTCTGTGCAATGACCACAACTTATTTTCCATGACTAGTTTGATATGACATGTAACTCCAAGGAATGATGTGTACAGAAAATCCAACAAGTTAAGACATGATACATGCAATGTAAAAAAAAAGGTAAGGGTTAAATAGCATGAGATGATTTGGCGGGGGAGAGGTCAGCGCATCCGCTTCACAGTTTTAGGATCATGGGTTCGATCCCAGGTGGGTTTTCACTTTGTGTAGTTTGCATGTTCTCCCTGGACTTGTATGTTTTTTTGATTGGTTGTCCGTCCTGCGATTGACTGGCCACCAATCCACGCTGTCCCCTGCCTCATGCCCCAAGTTAGCTGGCATAGGCTCCAGCACCCCCTCATCAACCCTGTGGAATAAGTGGTTTATAAAATGAATGAATGAATACGCTGAAATACATGATCAAATATATATTATTTTTGTTATTAATCTTGTTTTAGGAGCCGCGGGGGTACCTCTACTTATGAATGCTTCTATATACAACATTTTCAGGTTACAAAAAGGCTTTAATATGCAAATTACTGTTCCAAGATAGATACGTTGATATCGCAGGGTTTAAAAGTTACTCTTGAGCACCATTTATTAGACAAAACATGCTCACTTAGCCTGGTAGAAGAATGAAACAAACTTGTGGATCTATCCGTTACCGTAACTGCACATGTTCTTTGTGTATTCTTGCTTGTAATCCCAGGCAATGGGATGGATCTGGGAAAGAAACATAGCACCCCCAAAGACATCATGTTGGAGGAACTGTCCCTGCTCTCCAACAGAGGCTCCCGGCTGTTCAAGATGCGCCAGAGACGATCAGAAAAGTACACGTTCGAAAGCATACAAAACGAGGCCAACGCGCAGCTTAACGTGAGTTTACCATTGCTGTATTATCCGCCTTGTGCCGTGTGTGACAACACAATGACGATAAGAGAAAAGAGGGCCTTCTTCAAGAGGATACTTAGACACTTAGCTGACAAGCTACTTCCATGTTTATCAGTGTTTGTGGATGCATGTGTTTCTCTAAGGGCGTAGAAGTCGAGACTGTCGACTTCAACTTTGGCTCAAATTCACTCTGTATCTTGCAGAACGATATTCTGGCCCAGAGTGCACACATGATTGAAATTAAAGTGGACGCACCATCCAATGGAGATGCAGACGCAGAAGCTCCTAATCCAGATGCGACTGTTACAGGTAATAAAAATGTTTACCCACTCCATATCTAAATTTTACTATAATTGCCCCTTGTCAATGCAACTGGCATTTAAACAATACAATTGTGTGCTGAAATATGAAACTAAATGTTACTGCTGCTTATCTATGGATGAGGAGTGACCAAGTTAAGATAAGTCAACCTATGAGTGAGGATAAGTTAAGTTAAGATAAGTCAACCTATGAGTGAGGATTAGTTAAGTTAAGTCAAGTTAATGATTGGTTAACGAGTGTACCAATCAAACACACTAAATTGTTCCTGTTGTTGATGCCAACACTAGTTCTTTTGCAATTTTTGCTTTATTCAAATGCAAGTTTTTTGACTCCATGTATGCACTTTTTGCAAATCCAGATTTATTTTATTGTGTCATACAAAATTTTGGCATATATTTTAACTTCAAGCTAATGTAACAATGAGCATGCCCCTAAAAAATTATGAAAAAAGGGGAAAAAAAGTAAAAAATATTGCATTGGAACATCTCTAATTAATATTAACCTAATTTAACACAGCATCCATCATATGAAATGACAAAAAATAATAACATTTAAAAAAAATACATGCCAATACCAATATTTAAGCGAGCCCCCCCAAAATCATTTTTTACAGTGAAGTTCATGTCTCATTTATTGTATTTTTTTGGGGGGTGATTTTGTCATTCCCAAAGTGTTACCACTTCCCTGTGCGCTAAAAATAAGACTGACTGCCAAAAAGTCAAGCATGACTTGGGGATTATGTAATGTTGACATGAAAAAACAACAACAACAATCTGTAGAGTCATAAGAGTGAGCCCTGGGCTATCAGCGATTTGAAAATCATATTCATGAGCAGCTGTCTTAGTTTAAAAAAAAAAAAAAAAACCAATGATTAATGACAGGGTTTTTATATCATGATCCATCAAAAGCAACCAAGCTTAGTCCTGAAGGGGTGCCATTCTAGTGGGCATGTTACATGATGAGTGTACACTTCAAGTATGTGCTATTTTAAGACCTAAGATCATAATGATGGACAAGTCTGCCTGCCAAGGCTAAGGGCTCTTCGAGCACCCCCCCCCCCCCTCGTAATTCTGCACATAAACATTCATTCTTTGCAGTTGCCGTACACTGAAATGGTAAAATTGTTACGTTTTAAACATGCCTCCTTATGACTTGTAGATGTTTTCAATATGATATATAAAGTATATACTTTATAGTTTGGGATTTCCCATTTGTGTAAAGCACGAGGGGAGTTGCAGCATCTTAATTAAAAACAAACTATAATTTGTAAAAATAATTTTGAATTGAAATTTAACTCTTTTGTTATTAGTAAAGACAGCTAGAGAAAGAGTACCTATACATCATTTTTGATTAGGTAGGACGAAAAATGAATTTATTAAGTAATTTGGTTAAGATTGTGATTTAAGTTGCAAGCAGAGCCATTATACAAATTACACTTTTTTTCTTCTAAAAACCAATTGATTGTTCTCCTTCAAATTGTAAAACACATTTTTAAAAAGTGAATAGCCAAAGTAATGGGAAAAACTAAATGCAAATTATTATTATATGGGACTAGTAAGCCATACTTTTTACTCTAAACTATTATGTTGTTCTTAAAAAAATGACCTGGCACGTCACTTCTACCCTTTAAGCAGTAGTTTCCTTCAAATGTATGTTTTTCTTTGATAGACACAAACACTGAGAAGTTCAATGCCACTTCTATGCCCAAATGCTACCACTCACCCTGGGAGGAGGCCATCATCAACGAGCCGGGACTGGCTGAAACCTTCAAACTGGGCATGCCTGCGATGGAGCCTCCAGAAATTCCTGAATACAAATGCTTCAACCGGTGAGATCAATTCTAAACTGTGGCCCTTTAGATAATATATTCAAAACTTGAGATATCCAATTACAGGGTAGCGACTCCATACGGAGGGTTTGACAAAGCGCCAAGAGGAATCACATTCAAACTTCCAGAGTTTGACCTCAACTTCCCCAAGTACCCGGAGCTTCAAGATCCGGGCATCAAGAGGCCCACCTTCAACAGGAGCGCCCAAGGATGGATAACTGAGGGGACCCACCTCATCTTGCCCACAATCACCCTGGAGTCAGTCCAAATTCCAGAGTCGGAAGACCTGTAAGGAAGGAGGTCTCGGGAAGGGATGGCAGGGGTCCGGTGGGTCAGGAGGATGCAGGATAGCAGTGGGTCATAAGGTTGCCATTTTGGGTCCCCTCCATGCAACTAACGGCGGAATAGTACACTCAACTCTGCCTCCAAAGATGAGTGTGTGTGTGTGCGCTTAACACGTCATGTAAATAGAGAATGGATTGTGCAGAAAATGATCCCATAAGAGTTGCCAGTGGTTCTGAACATGGTATGTAAATAAAAGAGCTTCTTTGTTGATGTCACTCAATCAAAAATGGAGAAAAAAAGACATTAATTATTAAGTGAATAAGAGTTATTTCATTCATCTATTCAACAGTAGGAAATTATAGCGGGATTTAACTTGAAGTCATGTTCATACTTTTTACTGTAAGAGTAAATGCATTTTTAGAATGACACTATTAGAGAGGATTGTGACCGATTCAATTAAAATCTGCCATGACTCAGTTTTACTGCATTACTGAATGTCAAAAATGTTATATAAAAAAACTGTATTAAAATGAAGTCACTTAAATTTCTGAAAATGTCTTAAAAAAGACAAAGTAGGTCCTAGCAAGCACATATTAAACTAGATATTAAATGGATGAGACAGTAATAATGCAAAATAATCACAAATATTAATGGATCAAAACAAGAGAAGTGAGTGGACTTGTTCCTGCTCAAATGACTAAATATCATACAATATAATGAGACAGGGAAACATAACAAAGTTCATGAAAAGTGGAAATAAAAACCCATTGCATTGCAGAAAGGAGGTTCAATTTGCACAAGCGGTCATATGTTGGGATTCTAATTCTGGTGACACAGAAAGAAACAATATAGAAAAGATCTCCGTCAGTGTGTGCGTCATGTTTCTTTAGAGCTCCCATTTGGGCAGATGGAGGGACATTACAAAGTTGGCGCGGGACTGTCACTAGAGAGGACGTCCCCGACTGACTGAGCGGCAATTAAACTAATAAGAGCACAGGAAGAAGAACTCACATGTGTCTATGGGGACAGTTGAGGAGAGACACCGCTATAAACAGACACACACAATATTCATGCTCCACTTTGCTTGACCATATACTTACTGTATGTTACACTAGTCTCTCAATTTTAGCTTTTCTCTGATAAACCCCATTAAATGATGGAATACAGGAGTTTAGAATAAATTCTACTTTCACACAGAGACACATTCTGGACAGAATCCCAAAGAATGCTAAATGTGTGCCAACAGATACTTTGTTTGAATGAAACCAGACTGCTGATATGCGCAGTGCTGATGGAAATGCTTGGGATCTCAAATAAAGCAGCAGCTGGAAACCCTGGACCTTGACATTGTGGAAATTAAAAATATAATAATATAATTATGAAGCCATTGAATTTTGGTAGCACTTATTTGGATTGGTGGTGGGACTGAATATACAGTAATCCCTCGAATATCGCGGATATTGTTGACCAGACATGACCGCAATAATCAAAAAACTATGAAGTAGGATAACCTCTTTTATAAATAACTACATACCATACATGTTCTGGCGCCCAGACAAAAATAGAAGTACACAAGTACAATTATCAAGAGGTGTATTTATTAAATATTACAGTATAAGCATATGAAAATACTGTAATGCATTAATGTCAAAATATAATATATATACACCGTATTTTGACGACTATGCCTTATATATGGGAAAAAAATGTAAAATGTGTCATTCATTGAGGGTGCGCTTTATAATGTGGTGTGCCTTATAGTCGTGAAAATACGGGATTTAAGAACATTTAAATACTGTACTCACAGTGAAAATACACAGCAGTAGTGCAAATTAAGACTAATGAACATTCACACTCAACAGAGAGTCATGAATCATCTTAAATTGTTATTCATGCATATTGAATTTAAACACCAACAGAAATTTTCAGATAGCAGGCAATTTCAGATTAAAGGTCAAAGGTAAAGTTCAAAAAACTATGAGCAGATGTATCCACCACTTGAGCAGTATTTTGCCAATAGAATCGTATTTGTGTAAACATCGAATCCACACGAACACAATGCCCTGTTTTTGACCTCAGCCTTTGTGCAAAGTAATGATGCAATATCACGCATGTTCTTTTGTTATAAGTTTTTCTTGACCTGGGTTTGAATGGCTGCAAGGCCCTTCCATCTGGCCCTACCATTCCATTTTGGGTGCAAGCTTTCTCTAATTTTATTGTTCACTACAATAAGAGCTATTGTATGAAATAGACATTATAATACAGTAGCATATTATATAATTTTTTACTAATTGCCTTCTTTTACTTCAGGGTTAAAACTCACATATATGCATTTTCCCCCCCTCTCAATGGCAGCCAATTAAAAACAAGTTTGCACACCCCTGGACTACAATTTTCCCCGTCTCAATGGAAGCCATTTAAAAAAAAGTCTGCACACCTTTGGACTACAATTTCCCCCCTTCAATGGCAGCCAATGAGTTAATGGAGGCGCACGTGCTATTTGACTTGCAAAATTCTAAATATAGCATCACGTTACCTGGCATTTGAGCCTTCACAAAGCACAGGCATGTGGAGAAAAGGGTTTCGTCCCCACACTGCTGCATGATTATGAAACGGGCGCAGTCATGTGATGTCTTCTCTCATCATCATCATGACAAGTTGCAAGTCTGACCTTACTCCTCCCCCTACACACACCCACATACACACATACAAACACACACACACAAACACACACACACACACACTCACACACACTCACACACCCACACACACAGACACACACTCACTCCGACACACACACTCACACCCACATACCCACACACCCAGACAAACACACACAGACACACACAAACCCACACACACACAAACTCACAAACTCTCACACACACAACCCACACACAAACATAGACACACAACCCACACACAACACAAACACACACAGACAAACACCCTTACACCCACACACCCACACACAACCCACAGAAAAAACACACACACCCACACACACATACACAAACACACAAAAACACCCACACACAGACAGACCCACACACAGACACACCCACACACATACACACAGACACAGATAAACACAGACACACACAGACACACACAGACACACACAGACACACACACATACACACACAACACACACACACGAATACACACAACCCACACACACAAACACAAATACACAAAACCCACACACACATACACACAAATACACAAAACCCACACACACATACACACAAATACACAAAACCCACACACACACAAATACACACAACCCACACACACAAACACACACAAACACACACAAACACACACAACCACAAACGAACACAGAAGGAATAGTGCACACATAGCGGCAGTGCACTTGAGGCTACACTAGGGGCGGAGTTTGACCTCCCAAGTCTCCAAACATCACTAATCCGCGTCGGACACTCTGGCCACAAAGCATCACTGGCCTCGTTTATCACTCACTCACACAGAGGTGGGGGAGAAAAAGGGGATGGGAGGGGGTCATTTTGAGCCAAATTAAAGTGTCCCAGGCACCAAGCAGAGGGTTGAGGCTGCAGCCCTGCGTGTCGGAGGGATTGCCAATGGTGCACTATGACAGATAGCGCTGCACGAATCTGCAGTAAGCGCTCCTCACACTACTAGTCTCGATTTCGCCAGGATATAGCGCAAAAAAGAAGAAAAATAAGCCCTTGGATTCCTCTTCGGGTGTCCCTTCTTGGAGTCCTGCATTGCCGTTTTACTTAAAAGGTAAGTCAGCACGAGTCTTATTTCGGAAGGCTGTCATGTAAGTTGCGGCATGTTGCCAAGGTTTGTTTTGGTTTGACATGAGGCTGCAAGATGGATTGTTTTCAGCTCAAATATGGTCGTTGGGCAGGTTATTTTCAATGTAAATACAGCAGGGAGAAGGAAAAGGGGGGTTGTTATGTCACACTTGTGTACCCCCCTCCACCCCTTTCGTTTTCTTTAAAGGAATCACATGGTGTCACATAGTGCATGGTGCAAAAACATGTGTAGGTATGGGGTGGCTGTCATTTTTTTGTGTTTGCCCCCAACGATCACTGTAATTATGGATGCATATAATTAGCATCGTGAATATTAATTTTAAGGACGCACAGGGACAACAATGAGTGGAACAAGCATGTTAATTATGACATTAATTTGTATGACAAAGTTCAAATCGTATCAAATCTTGGATTGATGTCCAAGTTGACAAAATTAAAGTTATATTTTATTTTGCTGCTATATTTTAGCATTTTTTAAATATACTTGAATATATTTTATCCCTTAATAAGTTAAGTGGCTATTTTTGCTAATTAAAAAATAAAGTATAGGATTTTATTTTGAATTGTATACATTTTTTCATCTTCTAATTAACTATCATTATTTATTTAATGTTGCATTTATTCCTCCCCACAGTGCTATAAGTCAAAAGTGTCATTTGGAATAGAAGAGCTCTCTATTATTATTGATGGGAGCTCCCCTTCCTCATTCCATCAAAGTGAAAATTCATTATGGCAATAAAAGATTAATGTTCCAGTGCAAAGCTTGTTAAAATTTTTAAATGTGCTCTTCCCCACCAAATCGTATGCCACCAATGACTCAATGGCTGATTTTAGATGAATAATATATTTAAAAATGTTCATTTCAATCAAATGCATTTGAATTTCAGTCATATTGACTATTTCTGATTTTGTTGAAAACCGTCACTGGTTACTTTGTTGGGAACACCTGCGCTATCAATTGGTGTCTTCTTGCAATTCTCAGTTTTGCTTGTCCCAGAGGAATTTTATCAACTTGTTTGTTATTGTGTGTGTTTTCATACTTCTCTTAATTCAAATGAAACAAAAAAACTTAATATGACCTGCCAGTGAATGTTACCTGCCTCTGTACTAGCACTGGTTGTAGTTAGTATGGATTACCTTTAGGACTATTGAACTTTAGGAATATACAATAACACTCATTCTGGAAATCTAGAGGGAAATATAAACTATCCATACATTTCTGACCATTTGGCAAAGACAAAGCATGTTTTATTTCATATTTCATAACTTTTACACCACTGGTATTTTATGCTAAAGCGCATTTAACCAGGTCTAATGGGACCTACAAAGTACCAAAACATTGCCAACCAACCAAAATGGATTTTCCAGAGAATACCCAAAATAAAGAGAAAGGAAGTAAACATTAGTTCCTCGGAATAAAACTTGAAAATTTAAACAACCTTGTAGAATATTGTGCTAAATATCATTGACAAATTGTTAGCAAAAACCAACATAAAAACACAGTGTCTAACTGTGTATTCATGTTGGTTGTTTAAGTTTAATTATACTGAACATACATTGGACAAGAAAAAAAATCATGAACGATTTTAGAAAACATATTTTACCAGTGTACTCATACACCCCAAAAAAAAAGTCTGTATGTCTTGCACATGCAATTCAAACATTTGTTCTACTTTTCAGACCAGTTGCTTTCCAACGCCTAGCGGCGTGTGTGTGAAGATGCCCTGTGGTTGAGGCAAAGAATGCTTTTCAGCGATCGTCCGGTCAGAGCGTGGTGATGAGATGGATGGAGCCAAAGACCAACCAGCTCCCACATCCCATCATGTCCAACGGCAGCAAGTCCCCCCCTCAGTCGGGAGAAGGTAGAGGTCATGATGATTCACGTGGCGTTCATCCAATTCAGTCATTTGGATTAGTGATGTCATAAAATAAACTGTGTCCAACATGAATTTATATCCTGTTCGACTTACGGTGCCATGCAGCGACGACAATAATAATCCTTTTGAGTGTAGCATGCAGACTGTCTTATACAACATAGAATATATTGACAATATTGGGCAAAAATACATTTTGCATCATAGTGTGTAGGCAGCACAGCTTTTAAAGGAAATTAAAAGATATTAGGTTGTTGAATTGTTCATATTCTGAGGCTAAAAACCTCATGAATCTTGCAGTGATAAGGAGTGCTGACACAGTCATAAATATTTGGGGCATTATTTCTTTTGTTGCTACAAAGTATTACATTTTTATATATTTAAAATGATGTCAAATAGTTCAAGATATTCCAATTTAAAAGAAGAATAATGGTGACTATAAGTGGTTGATTGACTCTTACCTATTGAACATTTTTGGTTTAACAAGGTTAACAATACAAATGTATACATACATGTTTTTTTATATTATGATAAAAATAATAATAATGAGTCTTCAGACTAAATCATGTAATAGTTACAGTAGTTTTGAAAACAATGCTGGAGTTGGTTATAGATTTAATGGGTTTTCTCTGTTTCCTTCCTTAGCTGCAAGGGGTAACTCCATGGCATGGGTGAAGATGTTTAAGAAGCCTGGAGGAGGAGGCGGCCTGAAAAAGTCCTACCAGCCTGGCAGCATGTTGTCTCTAGCGCTCACCAAAGGCCTATTGAATGAGCCCGGACAGAATAGCTGCTTCTTGAACAGCGCAGTTCAGGTAAACTCTCGAGAATTTTTGATGGGCTCAGACAGTATTCTAATCACAACCAATAGTTAGCATTTGCAATTGAAATACTACCACCATTGCAAAGGATAGTTGAAGTATGTATATAACTTTTTAAAGCCCTAATAACTAAATACACTAAAAAAAAAAAAAAAAAATTCTTCCAACTCTGATGAATATTCCCTTGGAACTAAAAACCTCCACATTTTCAAATGTAATTTGTCCTAAGTTTGTATCATATTTAGATGATACGTCAGTTTTATCAGGGCAAAAAGTATCACATGGCACAAAAATTCATATGTCAAGTATAATTTGTTCGGTCTTAAAGGTTTCAAAATGTTGTATGACAATCTCCAATCTTTCCAGGTGCTTTGGCAGCTGGACATTTTCAGGAGAAGTCTCAGGCATCTTTCAGGGCACTTTTGTCTGGGTGATTCCTGCATCTTCTGTGCATTGAAGGTACGCCACAGTTTCTTCATGTTTTGAGTTGTTTCCAAAAAGTATCCTAAATGAGTAAATTCATTTCTTCTATGGTGTTGAAGAACATATTCAGTCAGTTCCAACAGAGCCGTGAGCGCGTGCTTCCCTCGGACAGCCTGCGTAACGCCCTTGCTGAAACTTTCAAAGACGAACAACGCTTTCAACTCGGCCTTATGGACGACGCTGCTGAGTGCTTTGTACGTTGACATCTATCTTATCATCGTTTCACATTCTAAAGTGATATACTGCAAACAGTACACTGCTCAGTTTATCTTTTATTTCTTTAAGTGTAAATATTTATCAGTACAAATTACTGAGTGTCATTAAAAGACGATCAGCTATAATAAATCATGTTTGTCGTTATAGGAGAACATCCTGGAACGAATTCATCTGCACATTGTCTCAGACACGGCCAACGACTCTTGCTGCTCCAAATCCTGCATCACCCATCAGAAATTTGCCATGATGCTTTACGAGCAGGTACGTATAGATTCTTCAACTCTGTTTTTCTACAGGGCCTCTACATTTTGCTCAAAATCAGGGGCACTCACTTTTTGGCTACTTTTTAATGAGCTGACCTCCAGCGATCTACTTTACGGTTAGGATTAGAATACACGGGTGGGCCCAAGTGGTCCTGGAGAGTGATGGGTTACGGGTGCAGCTTTTTCTTCCAGAGACACTTTAACCAATGGGGGTTGTGCTGAATCGAGAAGCACCTGGCTCCAATCCTCTGGTTACACTTCTAACATACCACATTTGTGAAATGGTATCACATGTGAGTTACTGCAGGGGTTCTTTTTCCAAGATCTACTTTTCAAGGAGTTGACCTTCCACGATCTAGCTTTTTTTTTTTACAGGCCACTGACAAAGCCCAGCAATTATGTAACAATATACGTCGCATTAGAATCCATCAAAATGTATGGCAGCGGCTTGGAACAGGGGTAAAAATGTACTCTCGATTCATGCTAAATCCTACTGCCAAATTCATAAGAGCCTAGCTAAGGAAATCGACAAGGAAGGGATCAGAATGTTATTATTGTGCGATCTACCAATACTCCCTTGACAATCTACCAATGGTTCTTTGGCGCTCTACCGGTAGATCACGATCTTTGTAACAGGCATCCCTGCTCTAAATTCATTAATGAAAATGTGTATCTGTGCTTTTTTTTATTGCAGTTTGTGTGTCGCTGTTGTGGTGCGTCGTCAGACCCCCACCCTTTCACAGAGTTGGTACACTACGTCTCCACCACTGCTCTATGGTAAGTAATTGACTAAACCTTAAAAAACAGCTTGATCAAAATATTACACTCTATCTTTCTATGCACAGCCAACAGGTGGACCGCATGATGGCGAGGACTGAGCGTATCAGGTCGGACATGTTTGGAGAATTACTGCAGGCGGCCAACAACACAGGCGACCTGCGCAACTGTCCCGTACGTCATTCACTGCTTTCATGATTATTTTATTACCATTTCATTTGGAACCAAATTGCACCTGTTATTCATTTTCACCTCCACATTTCAAGATTTTTCGCCAAGATAGAGTCAACTTGTAAAAGTACATGTTGTTCTCTGTGCTCTTGAAGAAAGCAAACCGTGCCAGACTGGTTTTAGGATATAAATAGCAGGAAGGGCTTAGCCTCTGTTTTCCCTCTCATCTGTATTTACTGCTGCTGGAACTGTCTTCCATGTTTTAGTGGTGCTGTTGTCTTATAAACTGCTATTCTTGTAAGGAATATTGGTTTTATTAATGTGTCTCTTTATGTAAAGTTGACGTCACATTACAAAAGGGTTAAGATAAGTTCCCACATTGCACCATCTGTGATAAAATATGCAAATTATCTTCCACAAGATGTTGTATCATTGTGGACACTCTTATTAAATTCCTAATGTAAAAACGATTCTCACAGTTAAAAACCCAAAACAGTTGAAGACTGTATTCTTTTGTTATTGGAGATCTTTTGGGTCTACAAATTCCAAGTTTCCTTCTTATTGTGACGATCTTTTTTTTACAGCGAGACTGCGGTCAAAGTATCAAGATCCGTCGCGTGCTGATGAACTGTCCTGAGATTGTTACCATTGGATTCGTATGGGATGCAGAGCAATCCGATCTGACGGACGATGTCATCCGCTCACTCGGCCCTCGTTTGAATTTGTGTGGAGTGAGTAAATCTGACAAAAGAGATTAGTATTAATGTGGAATACAAACTAAATAATAATCTTAACCACCTTTCTTAGCAATTTATCAAATGTTCTTGAAGAATGTTTTTTGTTTGTTTTTTTGCGGGTACTTCACCTCCCTCCCACATTTCAAGAACTATATTGAAGTCTATCCATTGTCTATAGAAATGTCTGAGAATTATTATTATTAATGTGATTGGCTGTCAACCTGTCCAGTGTGTAACCTTGCCCAAAGTTAGCTTCAAATAAGTCGATATCTTTGTCTTGGTTCAGCTTTTCAACCGTGTCACTGACGACAATGCCAAACGGAGTGAGCTCCATCTGGTGGGAATGATTTGTTTCTCCAGCAAACACTACTCAGCCTTTGCTTATCACACCAAATCTTCCAAATGGATGTTTTTTGATGATGCCACCGTAAAAGAGGTGAGGTTTTCCACAGTGTGTTTCATCTGTCCGTTGTCAATGACCGAGTTTGTTGGTTTGAACGCCGAGTATTTTCCTTCTCAGATTGGCTCCAAATGGAAAGATGTGACTACTAAATGTGTCAGGGGACATTATCAACCACTTCTACTTTTTTACACTAATCCCGAGGGGACGCCAGTTTCTAATGAGGACGCCCCACGGCAGACCACTATGTGTCCTCGGTATAAAGGCCAAGTCAACGGAGAGACACCAGGTAAGGATATTACTAACAAACTCCGTAAAGTATTGTGGAATTATTTTAGCACGTATGTGGGAATTATCTAGTTTAAGGGACAGACAATCGCTTGATTGCTTGCTTACCACCGGAAATAATCTTGTTAAATAGGAACAAACAAACAAAAAAATCTGATTCGTAACCAACCGAAAAATTATTTGGAAATGCCACAAAAACCAGCAAAGATGCGACCTGGATTTTCCTCCAAATAAACATGAAGTGACCCATAAAATGCTGCAAAATAATAGGAAGTGACCCATAAAATGTTGCAAAATAATAAGAAGTGACCTGGATTTGCCCTCAAATAAAATGGAAGAGACCTAGATTTGGCCGTCAAATTGAGAGGAAGAGACTCAAAAAGTAGTGACTTGGATTTCCCCCAAAACTAATAGGACGAGAACTAAAATCAACAGGAAATTACCCATGACAGCAGGTGGCAGGGATAATTCCCCCCTAAAATAAAGCCAAATAATGATTTGAAAGCATTGCTGTAATATTCCTTATTGTAGCAAAATTCAAAGGGAACAAATGTGAGTTCTTGCTGTGCATAGGAATTGGGTAAATGAATGTGTGTGTGCGTGCGTGTGTGCTAGTTTGACTCGAGGATGATGCCTCTGTTGCACGCAGATTACCGCCCACGCCTTCCTGCCTAATCCCTGCTCCTGTGGCCCCGCAGCGTACTACTCATGCGCTCTCACTCTCCTTAGCTCGCTGAATGGACATTTCACATGTTTGGCCACGCTTTATTTCACCGCTCCCTTTGTTTGACGATGGAGTCGCGCCAGTTCCGATGGATTGTTTTGCTTTAGTGTGCTGCCCGGATGCTTTGACTGGCATGGGACTGAAGTCCTGTTTTAGCCAGAGTGTGTGTAAGTCGTGCGCTTCTTTTTTTTTTATGATATATCTCCTGTGTGTTTCTGAAAAAATTCTTATTGTAACAATAGGTGTGTATATATATGTATGTATATATGTGTATGTATATATGTATATATATGTGTATGTATATATATGTATGTATATATGTGTATGTATATATGTATGTATATATGTGTATATATAAGTATGTATATATGTATGTATATGTGTACATATAAGTATGTATATATGTGTATATATATGTATGTATATATGTGTATATATAAGTATGTATATATGTGTATATATATGTATGTATATATGTGTATATATTTATTTGTTTTGTATTACCTATTTATTTATGTCTAAAATGTCTTTTCCTGCGTCTGTATTCTCGTCCTCTTGCTACTGTGACAGTGAAAGTTCCCGAATACAAGATGTATAAAGTTATCTAATATAAAATAACCTAATCTAATACAATCTAATCTGATCTTCTAATAAGATCCAAGATTGTAACTGTAGCAAATATACTGCTTTTGGAAAGATAATAATTCTCGGTTTTGACTTATTTGTCATTTTAACTTTCAATTTACCATTGGTTTATTATTGTGGTAAGAGTTTGCGTCATGCTCTGGAATTAAATGTGAGGGGTACAAATGAAGCACCTGAAGTATCCTTAGTTTATATAATGCTGTTTGTTCATGCTTCACATGGGGGATAACAACAAAAAAACACCACAGGCACGTCGTTGCTGAAAGTGTCAGTACATTTAACAGAGATAATGATGCTCTTGCATTTTTTACTCTCCTAATGAACCTCCTGCATTATGCAATCAGTGTGCATAATACAAAGGAAGGTGAGTGTCTTGTAGTTTGCGTTGCTAATAGTTTAGTGATGGATTACAATGGAAGAACAGGCTTTAGGCACATTTTGTGATTCGTTTTGTTTTCGCAATTTTTCCACGATGTGGCTTTAGGCATTGAAATACTCTTCGCTCGATATATGCACATTGGTTACACTGATTTGTTTTGGTGGATACTTCAAAGGACAAATTAGGAATGTAAAAAACTTTGTTGTGATAATAATGTGTAATTTTTTACGCCGGACCTCATCATTCTAAGGTTCGATATTTGAATCTGCCCTGGCCAGAAGGTTATTTAATTAAATTAAAATAGCAGTGAATTCAACAAGAAAAATCAAACAAGCATTCAAATTTTCATTTCCCCAATAAAAACCATCACTATTAAAAAAAAATGGATAAATGGGTAAACAGCAATAATATTTGCCATTATTTTACTAGGTTAGTTTGAGGAACCAAAAAGTGATCTAATGGTCAGGAAATTGCATTTGCACTATTTTAATCTTTTTCCTCTATTATTGCATTTAATTTAACCAGTTTGACTTTATTTCTGGCCTTGAGCTCAGTATATATTTTTTCATAACAACTGATCTCATGATAGATACTACATGTATTGTGCTATTTGTCCAATATGTCATTATGTATTTGTCAGTTCTGGTGTCATCAACACACATTGTCATCGAGGGGACAGTATATCCAGTATATTAACGTAATAACATTTATTTTTTTCAGCGAAAAATTCCCTCGACAGTCCAAACAGATTCGAGGAAGCTTTTATGGAGAATTTTCAGAGGGTCAGTGAAACCACAAAAAAAGACAGAGGGCACACAAGAATAGATGCTTCCCAATTCAAAGGTAGTGTTTGCATTCTTTTTGTTTTGATGTCAACTATAAAATAAAACACATAAAAGCTAGCTGTTCATATTTTTGGGTATTACTTGCGCTAATTTTAGTATTACAATGCAGCTCTTTATAGTTTCCTTATCCATGATTTGGATTTAAATCAATAGATTCGTGACAATATGATATATTGTTTAGATTTCAGTTAGATTAATTAATCAATTCATTTTTGTTCAATTTAGTATGTATAACTATTTTCCACAGTCACATTTCAATTAAAGCAATAAAGAATCAAATAAATGTATCATTTCTTTTCCATTTTGTTACTGATACATTTTCAACACTGAATTTAATTTATGAAACAGCGTGTTTAAAGTGTGAGTCGATTGATTTTTGTTAATCTAAGTCAATATTATTGATATATTGGATATGAAGTGACACGATTTATAAATATCGCTGTCCAAAATTACACTCTAAAATGTAAGGGTAATATCCTATGGAAGAATACACAGTCATGCATGTAAAATGTATTCACATAGGCCATCTTACCTTGTGAAGGTTAAAGTCATGTGCCTTCTCATTTGAAGCAAGGCTCAACCATTGACACTGGAAACACTATATGACTATATTATATTGTAATGCGCCTTAAACCAAGCCCTAGTTAAATGCATATGTTTACGACTTATAAAGAGGAAAATATTTTTTTTAAATGTTTATTGCTGTATTGTTCATGTTCCACAATACTGCACACCGACTGACAATTACACATTTTAAATATTGTTTTTACGTTGTAGAAATGACCCACACAAGACCTTCGTCTCCTCCTGAGAACGGGCCGAGGGAGCAAAAATGCAAAAGCTATCCCCGTAATGAGAAGTTAGCCACCCTTTCCAGTAGAGCATCTCAGGAAGCACGTGGGCAATTCCGACCCACGCAAGCAAGCGGGTACACTAGGAAGAACCATCTGTCACCCAGTCGTTCCGATGAGGACGGCTCCCAGGATCAGTGGGAAAACAGCGGGAATGGAGGAAGCCGAACTAAATTCAAATCCGCCTGGAGACCAGTTCGCGAGGTGCTCAACGTGGACACCGTTCTCAATGAACTGGAGCAACGTCGTCAACAGCACCACGACAGCCCTCGACGAGCCAAGAACGAACGGGCGCAGGCCGAGCAAAGTCGTGAGCACGGACGAAGCCGGGAAGATCGCAAGAAGAAGTGTTTGATGACCATTTACGAAGACGAGCAGCGCCACGAGACAGAGAGCCACAGCTCGGTGGAGTCGGACAGCAGGGCCACCCAACAGAGGGGCGGCAGGCTGACGGGTGCTGCCAAAACGCTGCTAAGGAGCGACACCTGGACCATCCAGAGGACCGAATCGGGATACGAGAGCAGTGACCGGCTCAGCAGTGGATCCACCAATCCTGACTCGCCGGGGGTCGACGGTTTTGCCGTCAAAGAACAGAGGTCAACGGAAACCCAGTTTCAAAAGTAAGTCGCACTATTCGGAGACACTTTGACAAACCCACCGTACAACCTACACATTTCTTTACAATATAATTCAGTGGTAGCTTTTCAAACATAATTAGTTGTATTTTGGTACATTTTTTTTCTTGCACAGGCACCAGAAAATGTGAAAAATCAAAAATAAGAATCGTTATTATTCAATAGAGAACAAGTGAATAATTATCACAATTGTCAAAACGTTATAATTTTACACATGCAAAAATATTTTCTTATTTTGATTGGGTTACGATTCATGCATTTGTTCATATCACATAATCCATATGCATTGTTTTTAGTGATTTTGGTGTCATATGCCAAGGGTTTTGTGATCTTAGTGGCACTTATGATTCAGGTTCACGATTTCTAATGTTTGCTAAGTAACAACTAATGGGAAAAAAAATCTTTAAAAGCATTTTTTTAATTGTTGATTAATTTTTTTAACTTAACTGAAGTGGTCTTACAAGCTCTTACTGAAAAGCTTCAAAATAATCATTCTATATCCAATCTTTAAAGTGTGTTTGGTCACTATCTAAGAGCTTGTTGAGAATGTTTTGCATACAATGGATTCACAGCAGCTACCTCCCAAAGTTTTCACTGAATGCAGAGCACAGTTTTATTTTTGTATATCACTGTAATCTTGTTTTTGGAAGAGTGCTTGATCTAAGCACAGGCCAGAAATAGCATAGCTTCTTTTTTTTCACTTTGTGATGACAGAGATACAATGTCATTCAAAAGTAGCTATGTGTGTGAAGTTTGCGATGTCTAAATCATGCTCTGATTATTTTGAACACCAGTCAACCTTTAATTTTGTTCATTTTAGTTTAGTTTTATTACCCAAAAAATTAAAACTTCAAAAAATAAATTTAATAAATAAAAAAAGGAAAAGGAAGATAAATTCAAATTGCTATAGGTTTTTTTTGACATTCATTTTTATAAAACTCTTGTAACCTTTTGTTTTAGCTGCCTTTATTGTAAATTCACATTTCTAAAAGCGATTTCCAACTTTTACTAACTACCAAAACACATACTCTATGACACGTGCATACATTTAATGAGTTCAGATAATTATCACCTCTGTCCCTCACTAGGGTGAATGTACATTTTGTGTACTTTTATCATATCATCTTCTTGTAAACATGTAAAGATTAATTATGATTTTTATTTTTATTTTATAGCCAGATGCACTCAAAGGCTGGCGATGCAAAATCAAGTATAGCGTCCTCACCATCACACAATGGTATGTTCTGAGTATTTGTTTTCCAAGACCTTATGATCTTTTCCTGGCACCGTGCACATGTGCATTCTGCCAGGAGTATTTGTAGTCTGAAGGATTTCTTAGATGATAATCTGCAACAAAAAAAAAAAAACAAAGAGTGAGGCTTTATCTTTTATTTCTAATGGCAGTGAGTTAATGTAAACGCATCAAACATCCGAGGTTGGCCTCTCATATTGGACTGTCTTTCCCTAACCTCCTCACCCAGCAGCCTTTAATCTGATGATAATCCCACAGCACTCATGCAGAGAGCACAGCTGGACGAGGCCTTTGGCACCATCACAAATATATTTCCCGTTGCTGCACCGTGATGTAAAGATACAGCTTTTATCTAGCCAGAGATCTCTGTTCGGGTTGACAGGGGTACTGGACTAACACTCCTATTTTAAAAATGGACAGCAATTCCCAACCTGATCCTGATGCTTGCTTCAAGGTCTATAGCCTTAATCCAGGGTGCCCAACTCGAGTCCTCAAAGGCACCTATCAAGTCTGTTTTCCATATCTCCCTCCTCCACCCCACCTGAATCAAATGATTAAGCAAACTGTCCATATAAATAGTTTATTAATAATAATCCTGAACAAACTGGATAGGGGACTTTAAGAAACAGAGCTGGGCAATCTTGCCCTAGATTGGCACCTTGATGATACTGCCATCTTGTGTCTGCAAATCTTTACATGCATATAAAATGGGCTATAATAGTACTACATTTTGTAAAGACCACCCTTATTATCCCTTCTGGGATACAACGATTATATCGTGCCATTGTAAGGTGCAAACGTGAATACAGGGCTGCCTTGGCGTTGTTCCATTTGTTGTGGACCGGCCCGGGAGTCGAGTGGTTAGCGTGTTGGCCCCATAGCTCTGGGGTGCTGGGTTCGAATCGGGTCGGTCCACCAGTGTTGAGATTGCATGTTCTCCCTGGGCTTACGTGGGTTTTCTCAGGGTATTCCGGTTTCTTCCCACATTCCAAAAAGATCCATGGTAGGCTGATTGGACACTCTAAATTGCCCCTAGGAATGAGTGTGGATGGTTGTTTGTCTCCTTGTGCCCTTCGATTGGCTGGCCACCGATTCAGGGTGTACCCCACCTCTGGCCCAGAGTCCAGCACCCCCCGTGACCCTAGTGAGGATAAAGTGGTTCAGAAAATGAATGAATGAACTAAAATATATTTGTTTCCAATGTATTCTGTTACACTGCAAATTACAGAAGTACAGTATAAAAATAATATAGGTTTTATTTAAGACTGCAGTTTTAGAAAATGTCACATGTATTTTACATGCTCTAACATAAATCTCATTTCGCTTCTCTTTTTCGCTTTGTTTAAGGTAAACATCAGGCAAAACCTCAGGGAAAGAACCATGGCCAGGTTTCACATTCACATCTTAAATGCAGTCCAGGTTCAAGGTATATTTCAGCAAATTACATATATACATATATGTAAAAGAGATAGATTTCCATATCAATTGTGAAGTTTGGGGAAACTGCTGTAAACTTTTTTTTTTTTTTAAAAGAGAGCTAGGCCAAAGTTGTTTTTGTGTATTCTCACGACATTTTCTCTCGAGTGCTACTATGATGCCATTGTTTGTGACTGTGGTGCAGGCGCAAATGCAAGTACACATCCAGTACTTGCAGAAAGACTTGTGAGCAAGAGTGCGTGGCTGCAGATAACAGGCAGAGCGAGCAGCAGGAGCTGACAAGCGGTCGAGGCCACGCAGGGGATTGTGCAGCCCCGAGGCACGTCAGCAAGACCAGCAGCTCCGAGTGGAACAGCTCCGATGACCTCGCCCTTTCCGAGCCCGAGGACAGAGACGCTTACCGGTCATCCGATGCCGCCGTCCCCGGACCGCAGTGTCCTCGTGTCCCCCTGGCCTACCGACAAACCCCGGTCAACGCCTCGGGGGAATCTCAGCGCCAGCCGGGTTCGCCGGGCTCGCCTCACCATCGACTGGGTCAGCGGCTCCTGCCCCATCATATCGAAACCAGCGACGCCGTTTTCCGGCCCAGGACGCTTCAAGAGCCCTTCCAGGTCAGCCCTTGCCACCGGAAGCCCGACATCTCTGGCCTGCGGACCTTCTCGGACGCCAGTTCCAAGTCGGGCTCAGATCCGGAGAGGAGCACGCCGTCATCGTGCGAGAGCGATGACAAACTGGCGACGGGGTGCCGTGCAGAACAGGGTCCCCTGACTCAGGAGGTTTCTCTTACCACATATTTTAACGTGGACAACTGCATGACGGAGACGTACCGTCTCAAGTACCACAATCAGAGGCCTCTGCTACTGTCGGCCACTGTGCTGAGAGCCGCCGGCCCTCCTGAGCGCTTGGACCCCGCGCACACGATATCTACAGACACGCAAGACGTGTCAAAAGCAAAACCCGAATCAAGTAAGTTATTTTTCACACTAGGATTGTCCAGTGGTTCTTTGAAATTGAAGTGACGCAGATGATCCAACATAGTTATTGGTCTGTCAGTTGAGCTATTAAGTAATCTAAAGGGATTTCACCCCAATCTTCCGGATGCCCTGCCATGAATTGGATTGGAATGATGGGGTTTAGATCTGATGATTATTATGCCTGCCAGTACAATCCCCATGGAAGGCAAATGTTATGTATTTGGTTCCACGTTTGTGTTGATGATAACTCATGAAAGGGGTTATTAATATATACATTCATGAAATCTATTTGAGGAGGTGAATACTTTTGTGGGGTAATGAGGTCAAAGGTTGACAAAGTCAGGTCATTAAGTCCTCAAACTCAAAATCGTACTTCAGAACCATTTTTTTAAATTGAAATTGCATTTGATTTTTGTTTCGATAATTGGAGGATGGCATTATACAGTTTTTCCAAGTATACATATAACATATACCTTGTATATGTTTTAAATATTTTCTCTATTCTCTCATCTCATTATCCTTTTTGTGTTTTAGTAGAAGTCTTTTGTACAATGACAAAATCTTGGTGAAACATGAGTAGGCAGAGACATCAATATAACTTTTTATAACTTCAAGGTATTACTGTGGTCCTGCAATGACTTTGAGTGTTTACATACTTTCCTTGATATCTTTCCAGGCAATACAAGCATTAAGCCTACTGCAAAATGGAACCCGGTGACAGCCAAAGGCTTGGATGAACGAGGCTTTTTGTGAATCTATTTTTTTGTTCTTTTTTATTTGTTTACATGCATTAACTATGCGATCAAATGAGATTGAAAATGGATGCCTAAGAGATAACCGAGGTGGGAGTACACTATGTGGACAAAAGCATTGGGACACCATGCTGTAACACTTACAGGGAGTAAAATTGTGCTGCTATAATGTTGGCGAAGTCGGAGTATGACTGTTTGAATGTTGAACCTGATTATATCTTCTTTTTGATGTGTCGGGTATATTGCCCTTTCCCTATGCTTACGTAGCACAACAACAATTGTTGGGGTTTAGTACACTTTCTTAGCGTCATTCATAGATTTATCCTGATCAGATGGATAAACAAAATGAGCATTCACTCCTGGTTTAAATTAATTGTAAATCCATTGATGTCAATGGTAGACAATGAGTTCAATAATATGAAATAATAATAAAAAATAGGACTGTACTTTAGAGTGTTATTGAAGACCATGAATTGAGTATATTTTAGTTTTTCTCTACATATCTGTATCCCCAAATTTTGTCCATATAGTGAGACACTCTCACGGAATGGAATTTATGAATGCAAGTGTTTTACTTGTCAGTGAAGCCTCATTTAAATATGAAAGGTCTTCTTTCTTTTATGCATTACAATTTTTTTGTGCACACGCACTTGTCTTCCACGTTTACTGTTACACCAACACTAGGACAGTTTTGCAATGAATATTTTGAGTGTCAGCCCCAACACACACACACACACACACACACACACACACACACACACACACACACACACACACACACACACACACACATACACTTTTCCTTAACATTTCATGCACAATGCTTTCATCCATTTAGATTTGGAGTTGTTATACAATCGTCTTGGCGCGGTAGTATGATGTCATATGTTCTACTGAAGATGCTTACTTCATCAGTTTTGAGGGCAATTAGTTTAACTTGTGAGAGAATGCTACACTATGACATCTATTTGCAGGTTATTTCAAGTTTGGGAGATAAACTCAACAGGTTACATACAGCAACACAGTGGTTTTGATAAAGAGATTTGATAATGAGCATTTCAGACAAGCCTAATAGAACATTAGGGGTTATTTACGTATTATTTGTTTCACATGGAAGTATGATTAGATAAGGTTGTGCACACTTGTGCAATAACATCTGCTGGATTTTACATCCCTTTTTTATTTTTAGTTATTTATTTACTTCACAAAAGCACAACACAAGGGTGTGTAGACGTTTGTGCCCTAAATAATTATTACCAATTTAACAATCAATTAATATATGAATCGGTATAGAGCCTGAGAAGCAATATGAATCCAAATATTGATCAACTAATCTTAAAAAAATGGATTTAATTCAAATGTCTGAAAGTCTTCAGTAACAAAATATGGGCAAATAACATATCACTATAAATTATATTTTATCATATCGTCTCAGACTTATTGATTTTATACCCCTAGACTTCATACATTTTTGTCAAATTTAGCCCAACTGATGAAATAGATGACCATTTTTATACTTTCAAAGCAATTTAAGACATATTATAAGCAAATAATGTTTACCTGACCTGATATAAACCCAATAGAGGATGCTTTTTACTTACTGAAGGTATATTAGGCCAGCAGCAAACTTATATTATCATTAAATTCACTTGGTTTTAAATAACAGTAAGTTATATTTTTGTTAATCATGGCAAGTCAACATTTTAACCACATGTTGATTATTTTATGTCAAATTCTGTATGATGGGATGTAAAGGCAGCACCTTAAAAACCGGACAAATAGTTTTACAGGTCACATTGCGACATTAACTCTTATACCTTAGTCCACACCATGGCGACACTTATCGCGTCCTTTTATGACCTGAGATCATAAATGAGTGACAGAAAGTCATAGAAATGTGTCGATCAAGACCTTTTGTGTTAGTTTAAGTAGGTTAATGACCTCCACTTGTATGTACAAATAAGTCGCATGCCAGCCTCCCAAAGATGATGCAACCTCTTTGCGTTTTACACGCTGTTATTGTTCTCTCTACTCTCACTTATGTATACTATTGTACTATTATGTTCCAGTGTAAAAATCTTTGCTGAATGACACCAATGAAATGCATACGCCAATCTGACGTCATGCTGGGACTCCAATCCCAAAATGTCCTCAAAATTTCCCAATCATGCATGTGGCCTTCACCAAGTCTTAATAGCTTGTTTGCTACAACAAAAGCATGAGCATGAAAATAATCCAAAACATCATTAACTATCCAATATTTATTCAGACATACTAATCTGATTGCTGTTTGTTATTTCCAATTTTTTTCTTAAGACTTGAATGTTCTTATTCTCTTATTTATACGAATGCATCTGTTGTAAATATAGCAGTATGAAGCAAATAATGGACTTCCAAAGTCTCCAAAGTTATACTATGCATTATGTTGATAAGGTTTTTGTAATGTTTTTGTTGTTGTTTTTAACCATTTTGATGCTCCCAAACCATAGCTGAACAAAGTAGTACTACACTCATTGGACAATTCATTAGGTACACTTGTTGTAGTATTATTGATGTTGGGATTAGTAATAATAGTAGTAATGTTTTTTAAAAAATCTTAGAATTGTATTGCGCTTTGCAACTGACTCAATGACTCTTTGTAAAATAAAAAGTGTTATTTTTATTAAAATACTGGCAGCTGTGTTTGCCAGAATTGACCTTTAAACAAATAGGGGAAATGTGGATCACAGTTCTGGGTTCGATCCCTGGTGGGTCCTCATTGTGTGGAGTTTGCATGTTCTCGCCGGGCTTGCGTGGGTTTTCTCTGGCTACTCTGGTTTCCTCCCACATCCCAAAAACATGCAGGGTAGGCTAGTTGAACACACTAAATTTCCCTTAGATATGTGAGCCTGAATGGTTGTCTCCTTGTGCTCTGTGATTGGCTGGCCACCAATTCAGGGTGTAAATATAGACATACAGAATCTGAATCAAATTACATTCGTGCATGTGTACCAAATGTTTTGTCCTCTGAACTGTTCATTTATTTCTTCAAATATTTGAAATAGATATTCCAATTGTTTAAACTGCATATTTATTTGTTTTACTCTCTGTGTAACACATTTAATGTGGATTTTTTTCTTTTCCGTTGACCATTCCTTAAAGAGAGTTTGCGAAATGATTCAAGGAGGCCTTCAAGCGAGTTGATTGTGCTGTTGTGGTTCATCAAATTGATCGATTGTTCCTTTGTGCTGTTTTAATGGATTATTAGAGCCATGGTTAGACATACCGATGATGATGTAGCACCTTTATGAAGTTTTTTCTTCTCCTTTGGAAAATCCTTTCACTATCTGTACAGTCTATACTCTATTGGGTTGTATTTAACACTCGGCGTGTCTTCCGTTGCATCACGAGTGCCTTGAAATTTTTACGAGTGACTCCAAGTTTGTTGGTGGAAAGGCGCACGATGCTGGATGTGATGTCAAAACTTTTTTTTTCAATATGCAGCAACTTATTTAAAGATCTTGGGGTGAAAAAGATGATCTATCCAAACATCCATTTTCTTGAGAAGCTTGCACTTATTAAAGTTGAGGATGTTTTGCAAATTGCTGGCATGAATATTAGTATCATGGTGAAACCAAGACAAGACATGGGATTTTTTTTTTCCCATTCTTTTTGGAAGGGGACAAACTTCACTAATTGGTTTCGAATGACAGGCGCTAGGTGTTGATTCCCAGTCAAAATGTATTGGATACCTACCACCTTGAGGGGCACTAAAACATGAGCGTTCTCAGCCAATCTTCCTAGGTGTCTCACCATCAATATCGTGCAATGAGTTAAATACTATAGAAAAAATAACAACAACTTCAGAGTCTTACTTGGAGTACATTGTCTGTTTCTATTTGTTTTTATTTTATTCAGATTTATTTTGTTTTTATTCACTTTGTATTCATTTATATATCTGTGAATATTCTAAAAATGATATATAATACATAAATACAGAAATAATAATTTCTATATTTATGTTTATAACAGCAAGAGTGTCACTTTTCTTAAAAAAGTTGAAATGTCTTAAGTGTCAACTTTTCAATCGCTGTCTGCTGTAATTATTAAAAAGGTTCAACAAGAAGAAAAATCCCACAAGCAAGTCAATTGGCGTCAATATTTAGAGTAAAAGGGACATTATTTGAGGACATACGGTACATCAAAAATTGTTGAAAATGGCTGGAGACATTCAGTTTTTATCCCAAAACACAATCCTTGGTTAAATGCAGTTGTTCTTGTACGTGGTAGCGGCTGATGCTACCTTGTGTTGTCTGTACATGTGGATCACATCTCTGTGTGAGTAGCATAAACAACATCCAGAATTTGTCTGCACTTTATATTTTTGTAGATAATATATATTTATTTTTTATTTATTACTGTTGAATAAATTATTGTATCACTCTGACAATGCATCACTTCTCTTCTTTTGCCACTGCTTTCAAATGAAATACCAACAAGTAATAGGTTAAAATGTCCTTATTTATTACGGTAAATTCAAAATCCAGTGCAATTTAAATCTTTTTTTAAACATACCCGAGGCATGATAACACAGTATACTTTGTACAGGTTGCAGCAATGCAGTGAGTCATACAATACTGTCTGTAATCTCCGAGCATGGTTGCTGAAACCTAAATCTTCTTGAAAATCCTTCTGGCGTCCACACCATCATAGTTATAACTCTGGAGGCAGGAGACAAAAAGTATTAGACTGTGATGCGTGCATGTGTTTTAAGTAGGGCTCTCCAACCTATTTCATTAATGGCAACATTGGGTGCAGGATTTTAATCAAATTGATCAAAACAACACATTTTCACCAATCTGGTGTTTTAAAGTATTGCTGTCAGGTGGTGTTTGTTCTTGCAGAAACCTGATTGGTCAAAAATCTGTGCTGGATTGGTTGGAACAAAAAGTGAAGACTGGTTTTCTGCCAAAATGCCAAAGCTTGGTTGGTTTATATGCATAAAGAAAATTGCATGTCCTAAAATCAAACGATTATGGTACAAATATATTATGTCACTAATGTGCTCAAAAGATTAACTTTAATATTGAATCTAACTTTGAAGCTACCACAAGATAACATTGTGGAGGTAAGGAAAAGATAAAATAAGGCTCAATAAAAAAATATGAAAGGAGTTATACTTTTAACAGACAAAGGAGAACACCGGTTTGGTGGCCCCTGGTTTAAGGTGACCCACCTGTATGAGTTCATCCCCTTGTATAATTCTTGTGGTTATCAGCGGCTTGCCATTGTCTTTCCGGTTGAAGGTGCCCTTCATAATGTCCCCCTCCAGTGCCCATGAGCCCTGCAGAGTGGGATTAACTTTTGTATGAGGATCTCCTTTTGAACCTGTTGATCTAAGATTCCCATTGCTCAAAGAAAATGCTATCAGTCACATTTATCTGCAGATCCGTCATTACTCAGGACTTTTTATTACCAAGCCGTCCTTAAATGTTTGCTTACAATTGCGGATAAATGCAGATTCAGATAAACATTTGTTTGCTTTTTTTCGGGCTGTAAACAACAGTCTTTGTTCACTTATCTTGCACGTTCTGACCTCCGACAAAAGTGTGATTATGTTTGTTTGATTTAGAATTCCCTTTTTTTTTAAATGGACAGACAAAACCTTTATCATGTGCTTTTCGGATCTCGATCAGTGAAAAAATATCGAAATAAAAAACAGTATTTTGGGAAAGTGTGCATCCGCCCACATGTAGAAGACTCTCATGAATACCGTTATCATTTTAGCCAATCAAATCCGAGTATCAAGATCACCCATCCTTCATTATGATGTCAGTAATACCCAATGTCCCACCGATCTGCACTTTTGATAAAAATGTTGGTATTTTGGTTTTAAATATTTTGTATCAAGGTTAGTTATCTAGGTTCTGGGTTAGCCAACTGAAACCCTGCATTGAGCCCATTAGTGTGTTGTGGGTACACTCATTCTTGTTTACAGTGTGTGAGTTCATCAGTGTTTTTCTTAGGGAGTGTAACCTAGGTCACAAAGAAAAAAAAAAGGGTTACCATTTGGACCAGGAGAGATCTGTTTAAATGAAGTGGATGTCTATTAGCAATAGGTTCATTTCAAGGTCCATTTTGAATGTTCAATGGAATATTGCCAAATTGGCCAACATCCTGGAAATAACGATGTTCTTTCTTTAAATCCAACTAAAAAAACACATTTAAATTCCCCTTTGTTATAAAACGTTGTTGCAGCTAAAGTGTGCCCTAAGGTCGAGCAAAATAAAGGCTTTTGCTTTGCTTTGTACTTTACGTTATTCTGCAAATATGTCAAATCTTGCAGCCTCAAGGTGCATAGTCTGAGAAGATTGATTCAGAGCAGGAGCAACAGTCATGACATTGTTAGCATTTAGGCCCCCTTTTTGTTTACTCACAGATACTTCGGTGCCGTCGGCCAGGCTGTATTCGAAGTTGTCCCCCAGAGTGAAGTCGATATCCAGAGTTCGGAAATTGCTGCACTCCTTCACGTGGAATTTGTCTCCGTTGTGCTCGATGGTGATTTTCAGGTTGTCGTGAGCGGCAAGCTTTCTTTTTACCATGTTGATACCTGTCAACACACCGTACGTTAGAGGTGTGGCGTTTACTGTATAAGCAGGGCATAGTAAACTGCCCGTCAAAGCAGGTGGGTTCACGTTGCATCCTTGCCTAAATATTTACCCTAGTATGGATATTTAGGTCACTTTATGAAAGTGATTTGACGTTATTTGGCACATCCACTTGTTTTGTGCAATGGCTATTTACAATGAACATATACAGTCACATAGTACTACAGTAAAATATTTATTTCCTTTTTAATTAAGAAAATTAACTTTAATGTTTTTTGCCACAATACATTACCACTGTGCTTGGATGAGGAAAGGAAAATAGTTTGAATGGATGTTTAAAAACAATATAGAATGGTTAATAAAACTGTTGTGGATTGGAAAAACGGAAGCCTTTATTTCAACCAGCCCAATTGAGTAAGCTTACGATAAAATAAATCGAGCTTTGATGAAGAATATTTAGTCTTTCAAAATTAAATCAAGGGGAAGTTAGTCCATTTTACTCCTCACACTGCAAATCAGATAGTTTAAAAAGACAAAATTTAATTTTCTGATGCGTAAGAGTGGAGAAAAATGTCAATAACTGTCAAAATTCAGGCCACTTTTTACCTACTTGAAGTGCATCACTACTGCTGTAATGACATCATGTTTACAACACAAATACAATGTTATTTTTTCTATAATCATAGTTTAAAGAAATCTTTCATTTGCATGTTTAGATTCTTTGAGCAAGCATGAAAGTCATTTATCTTGAGTCTTGTTGTTTCCTTTATTGCATTACTAACAATCCTTGAGCACCCACCTTACCCTATCACACTCTTATCTCAACTATCTTCCCTTTTCTTGTCCTTCAGTATCTCCTCTCACTACTGTAGTGTCCGCTTGGTAGGAGTACTACTATTACCTCCTATCAGTAGTATGGTTCTTGGGTAAAAAAAACCAAAAAAAAAACCAAAAACAAAGATCAAAAAGCATAACTAAATTACAATAATTTCATTACAAGAATGTACAGTATCCATTTAGTTTGCTCACATACCCATTTTCTCCATGAACTTGTCATAGTTGTCATTGCGGTCCACTTTCCAGGAGCCATTGAAAGCCATGGTTGTATGCTGATGTTGATGAGGGGAAGGCAGGTGCTGAGTGGAGGGTGGAAAATTTGAGACTGCAGCAAAGCAGAATGTCGTTAGTGCGCCTTCTTTTAAAAGCGCTCTTATCTGCTCGTCTACTAGAGTGCTGATGTGGCTGTGTAAAGCTCAAGTTTTCTCAGGTGCCACCTAATAGCTGCCTCTCATTGGACCACTTTACCTGGCAGAGAAAAGCATGAGAAGTCGTTCAAACATGCAAAGTGTTTACGTAAAGGGGGCTGCTCCTTCTGTCACAATGCAGAGTTTGCAATTTTAATGGTTTACACTCTGAACACGGTGAATAACTGCTCCGGAAGATATTTCGAAATCGTTGTGAAGGGACTGCAAAAACTTGACTGATGATGTTTCTAATACAGCTTTTACTTGTTCAGGTACAATGGTCACTAAAGTTTACAAATATTCAAATTTTGGCACTTAAGCTTATGTGGAGCAAGATTGAATTTTTTTTAAGTGACTACTACTCATTCATTCATTTTCTGTGCATTCTTGTAGTGTATCTCATCTCATCTCATTTTCTGAACTGCTTTATCCTCACAAGGTCATAGGGGTGCTGGAGCCTATCTCAGCTGACTCTGGACCAGAGGCGGGGGATACCTTGAATTGATGGCAAGCCAAGCACAGGACACCAGGAATCCAACAACCATTCACACTCACACTCATACTTATGGGCAATTTAGAGTGTCCAATCCAGCATACCATGCATGTTTTTTGGAATGTGAGTGGAAACTGTAGTACCCAGTGAAAACCCATGCAGGTCCGGGGAGAACATGTATATAGTGTCATTATCTGAGGACGATTTTATATCAAGGACCGACAGGTGAAATATAATAAATAAATGAATTAATCTAATTACAAATAAAGACTCTCAATGAACATGTCCCCATGTGCCACTAGGGGGCGGGCGAGCATCTCGCATCAAAAGAATACCCCACCATCTGCTCACCTGGCGTTACTCTCCGGTGAGACATTTCATATCGAAGTGCACTTGAATGATTTGTGCGTATAAGTGAACTTTTACCGTGACCCCAAGTTTACTTACACGCAAAAGTTCATTAGGTTCATGTTGTCCATCCGTCTGTCCATCAGACCGCTATCGTTTCCCTTACTATTACGACTGGCTTGTTTTGTGTGTGTTTGTTGTTGTTTTGTTTTTATTACGTCACTACATTTTGCCCCTCATGGTAAGTGTGTATATAGCACCTTGTTGTTATATTTCTAATTTCTTTTTCTGAATATTTAGCCGTAAGATCATGCCTTGAAATATTATTCAGGGCAATATAGGGGTTCTGGGATTCAATTATTCCTAATTTCAAAAATACAATAATGATACAAGCATATCAAGCAATGGCAAGATATCATCATTTGTGCATGAATAATTAAATCTGTTTCAATTAAAATCTAAGTAAGAGTAAACGGTGCAGAGTATAAGAACAATATAGCTGCAATTCAAATGAAATAATGAGGTGGTTGTGCTTATCATGTCAAGATATGGTGAGATGAACGCCTGTAATTGAGGTTATGGTGATAACGACACTCCACTGATACCTGATCAACCTTCATTTGAGTGTACAAGAGACCTTTGAAATATGCACATGCCTCCTAAAATTGTGTGTCAACCATAAGAAAATCCAGTGGAAGGTGCTTTACAACTGCCTGTACATTTACATTGTGGTTCAAAAATTTAGATTTTCTCCCAAAGCATATATTAACCCAAGAGTGGGCAAACTATTCCACAAATAGGGCTGCAGTGGATGTGGGTTTTTACCAATTTGGTGTTCTACAATTGCAATCAGTGGATTGCACTCATGTGCTTCTTGTTTTCTGCAGAAATCTCATTGGTCAAAGTGACTGTGCTGGATTGTTTCGAACAAAAACCTGCACCCACAGCATCCCTGGAGGACCGGTTTGCCAACCCCTGTATTAACCACGCCAATAAGTACGCTTTACACAGTTATGGGAAAATAATGTATGTGTGATAATCAGGTTTTTCAATTCAAATGGCAAAAAGGGCTACCGTGCATGTTTTTTTTCAAGTTTGGGAGGAAAACGAGTACCCAGAAAAAACCCACACAGGACATGCAAACTACACACTATTTTTAATTTTAGTATAATAACTTGGCTTTTGGAATGTTGTAGCTTTAGTCTTGCACAATTGTTTACATACATTACTTATTTGTACAGTCGTGCTATATTATCACTTATCTTTCAGTAACAATGTGAAGTTTTTATTTCAGTTTGTCATGCCACAATTATATTATCCAAGTTAAGAAAATGAAGACCAATAAATAATAATAATTTAGAAAATACTGTATAACAATGAGCTGCCCTAGCACCGCAGAGTTTCTCCCTTATCTGACCTGACCGATCAGGTGATGACCCCAACAAGCTAATCTTTGACAAAACTAAACACCTGCACTATCTAAACACATCCTCTTTGTTATCTTGAGAAAATAAACCGGGTAGTATAAAATAGTAAGGGGCGTTTTTGGGCCTTGGGCACTATGGGTGACCGCCCACAGCAAGTAAAAAACAAAAATAAAACAAGAAAAGCAATCATATTACCAGCTGTTTAGACTATTATCTTTCCTGGCAATAACCATAGTATGTTAATTTATACTCATTTTGTCATCTTATCTCATTTTCTGAAACACTTTGTCCTCACTAGAGTTGCGGGGGTGCTGGATCCTCGAGTGCCCCTGTCTGTTTTCCATATCTCCTTCCTCCACCACACCTGAATCAAATGATCAACTCATCAGCAAGCTGTCCATAAGATTCATACCAATTACTTTATTCAGGTGTGTTGGTAGAGGGAGACTTGGAAAACAGACTGGATAGGACTTGGCCACCCCTGATATGGCAATAAGGCAATGTCTTTTTATTTTATTTTTATTTTTTTAATGATATATGTGGTATAAACTTTTCACCTCACTCTAAATAATCAGTCAGAATCTTCCTCGGTCAATAAAACATGTTATCACTGTGCTTGAAGTACTTGTCTATAGTACACACCGTTCAAATCAGAAGATGCTATCAGGACTGAAATAAACAATGTTATAGTACATCTTTCACTATTACGAGCTAGCACCTAAATAGAAAAAAATGATGATATGCTCTTTGGTTAGATTGAAGTGATAATGTGACCTTAGATAACTCAATTCATGGCTTGCTTTGACACCAATTCCATATTTTTTTTCAAATGAAAGAAGTTGATTTTTTTTGTTTTTACTATGCTGTACTATTATTAAACACAAGATGAAGAAATGGACAAAAACATCTCCACATTGGCAGTTTATGGACAATTTTTGTATCATTTTAAAAATACATATTGTATATACCCTGAAATACTTTTCTGCTTGATAGAAAAAAAAGATATCTATAATTTCTCGAGAATTGTCAATGGCAGTAAACGAGTAAAGGACTAAGAGTAACAAAGTACTTCAGATATGCAAAACAAAGGAAAATATCCACCAACATTAAAAAGTCAAGAAAATCACAACAAAAATAGCTCAATTTATAAAATTTCATTCTTTTATTCTTCAATTATATTTATGTAAAACAAAATACAGAGATTCTCCAAAGTTTTTCCACAATGTTTTGAACATCTTGTCAGGTTTTGACCCCTGAGCTAATAGATTACTGACTAGCTCTATCTAGTGTTAAATCTGAGAAGTGCAATAGAATGTAGGCTGAATTTAAGCTTCTACTGTAGTTTGGACACATTTGCTTTATAGACAGAATAATATACCACATGTATATCTTGTGTGCTGAGAACTCACATTGTGGTTGTTTTAGATTGTTATTTTTTTATTTTTCAGAGAAAGCAGTTGGCCCAAAAACAGTTTAAGGGTGAGGGGAAAGCGAAACGAATCACACAGACAAAAGAATAATCAATACCAGCCGCACCAAGTCAAAATAGATTGGATTAGGAAATCTATTGCCCCCAACATGTTTTTAAAATAGATTCCAAGAACTTACTTTTTTTCCCCTTTTTAAAATTGCAAAGGACATGTATCTAAGATTTGAAGAAGTCAGTTTATGACCAAACCAAACACAGTGTAAATAGTGGGAGTGCCTTAATGAAAGCTAAGAGACACTTAGGACTTCACATACTTTATATTTAACACACATTAACAAGATAAAAACACATTAAGCAACTATAAAATGTATACTACCTACGTAGAATGTGGAATAAAGTAAATATATGAAGATTCAAATATTTTACACTACCCAATAATGAAAAAAACTTTATCCAGCACGTTGGTGTGTTTAAAATGAATTTAAAATACTTTATAATGCTGTATAGTATTAAAAATTGTTAGTTTTTATTTTGACTTGAACATTTTGGATGAGTTAAAGATAACTGTGCATTTGGCCTGTGAAAAGTGCTTGACAAATACAGCTATTCGGACAAAAACTAATCTAAATGTGTTCGCTGAAATAGACTGCATATTATAGTAAAGTGAAGCACAATGGCACAGTGTCATAAACAAGCTTTGCATCATTATCAAAACCATGTTTTTTTTCATTCTACTTAATCCATTTGATGGATTAAAGTTGAAGCTTAAGTAGGACTTTTCAGTGGACTTCTTGTCTGGACAAGAACCACACTTTCATGGGGTCTTTCTTCCCTTTCATGGTGACTGGGCCTCGGTAGGCCAGGTGAAACTGAGGGTCTGCGTTTTCGGCGGACTGTAAGCACCTGGAAGACAATCAATTGAGACCTTTCAAAGATGGACAGCTGATTAAAATGTGCTATTAAAGTATTTAACTGTTTAAATAACAAGTGACTATTTTTGGTCATTAAAATAGTAGCAATTATTATTTTTTAATTGTTTTTTTGTGGGTTTTCTCTGGGTACTCTGGTTTCGGATACTTCTGGTACTCCAAAAACATACATGGAAGGCTCCAGTACCCACTGTGACCCTTGGGAGGATACGCGGTTTAGAAAATGAACGAATAAATTAGTACAATTGTAATAAAAACTAAATAAAACTGAATACAAAAAGTCTTAAGTAACATTCTAAAGTTGATTGTTTTTCTAAGTATTTTAACCATTGCATGGCTTTGTTGGTGATAGCGGAAGGGGCTGATGATAATTAATTCACCCTTTGCAGGCAAAAGGGTTTGGATTGCCAATGCTGTCAATGGCAGCCAACAACTTCAATGAGTTTTTAAAATTATTTTTAAAAAATCATATTTAGTCCATTATATTGTGAATAAACAACACAATGCCTTTTCTCACCTGTAAGTATACTCTGAAACATTGATTTTGCCTTTTTCCCCAGTGGTTTCGGTGCGACTTGTGAGGTTGACGGTGTTCCCGAAAAGGCAGTAGCGTGGCATCCTCTGGCCAATCACCCCCGTCACCACCTCTCCCGTGTGGATCCCGATGGTAATCTGCAAAGACAACAATCTTTCCAGAACAGCTCCCCAAGAGGTACTTGTAAGGAATCTAATGACTATTTCTTGTCAAGCGGGGGCCACTGTGGTGGTCTTTAGAGCGTGAAGGCGCTCTTGAAAAAGAATCTATTTTTAGCTCAAGTAGAGAGATGATTTGAGGGTTTTTTTCCGATGAAACTCCTCTCTTCTTCAGTGTGGGGCCAAATTAAATGAGCTTTTATCGTGGAAACATGCCATGCAGTCAGTGATGCAATTAAGCATTACAAATAGTTATGAACTTTTCAATTCAATGGCAGTTTGAAATTTGTAAAACAATTCATAATATTTAAATTCTAACTTTGTGGGCTTTTAGCACTATTGGTATACACCATTATTATTTTATAATTTAACATATATTCCTTGTTTTTGGCCATCAGATTTTAGGTCATGTAACCCAAGCCATGGTCTGTATGGTTAAGTTATTATTATAAAACCCTCACTAGCCCTATACTAAAGGGTTAAGAAAAAGTCAAGTTTAGTATCTGAAGAGGTCCAATCAACCTTAACTGGTCCACAAAGCTACAGCCATTTTATGCCACCAGTATCCAATGTGATATAAACAATGCTTTGAAGTCACGTGGAGACAATCAAATCAATATTCTTCCGACGTCGCAATATTTGAAGCGGTCCAATCCCACCTGTACGGGCTTGCCATCCACTTTGACCTGTCCTGCAATCTCCAACATGTCCAGCGCTAGGTGGCAGATGGATTTGGCGTGGTGGGTGCACGGCTCAGGCAGACCGCTCACCGTCATGTACTTGTCGCCCACTGTTTCCACCTGCAGAAAACATATTTCGATCAGATCATTTGCTTTATTTGACAATTTATTTGTCTCGCGTGAGCCAACTGACATCTTTCAAGATGCAGAGCAGCCAAAAAAAAAGCTGACATCAATTTTAAGACATGGAGGTGATGGCCATTCAACTCCTAGAGTAAATATGACTTCTTTTGGTGACCCAGTGCCTGAAGCCAATGGAGGCTTATGCTGGACGCGGCTGGGGTCTGTTCGACTCGGAGCGCATTTTCCCCTGAAAGCTTGGGGTGTAAATCTGCCACGTGAGCTCCACAAAGCACTATGCTCACTCTCTAAACCTGCTCTGTGTTGTTTAGAAATCAGTACTACTTTACCCCGGGCTAACAACTCAAGAACTCCACTACTATAAATAGTCCGTTGCAGCACGCAATAAGGGGGGTTACGTCACAATTTTGCAGAAAGGATCACGGCCGCATCCAAACACACATCCTTCCATTTTCTGAGCTGCTTATCCTCACGGGGGTGTGTCAAAGCCTGCCCCAGAAGACTTTGGGCAAAAGGCTGAACTCTATTACACCCCCAACCCTGGAGAGAAAAAGTGGTCCAGAGAATCAATCTTTGGAACAGGTTTCAAATATTTCAAGATTACTGGCGGTTTAAACCGAATGAGAAAAAGCTAGTAGTTTTTAGGTATAAGGAACTATAAAGGAACTGGAAATATTATATATATTTTTTGTTTCGGGAATAAAGTTGTATTTTGGGGCAGTTGAAATCACAATGGAACTGGAATTTTGAAGAAAAAAAAACAAAGGTTAAAATTGTATCTTTGGACACAAAAAGACATAATGCAACTGGAATAAATGGATTCATTTTTCCATAAAGTTATCATTTGAGGTACTACTTCTTGTACTGTGATGAATATGTCATTTATTCTAAAGGAATGAATCCTATTATTGTATTTTTTTTAGAACAAAGTAATATTTTATTTATGGGGGGGAAATAATTTTATCAGATTAAGGTCCGTTTTTGTTTTGTTTTGTTTCAAATCCTGTTTTTAAAGAAAGGTAAGTAATGAGATACGAAATCAAGTTTCCAACCTTGTACACATAGGGGTTATTTCGCGAGTCGGTCAAGATGTCGAAGCGGGTGTAAACGTCGTTGAGCAGGTTGACGATCTTGATGGCGCCCTCGGCGGAGGCGTGCTTGCTGCAGAAGGCATTGAAGCCCACAATGCCGCTAAAAAGAATGGTGACATTGTCGTAACGCTTAGCCGGTACAGGCCGCTTGTGTCTCAGTTCGTTGGCCACAGACGGCGGCAGGACGGAGTACAGCAACCTGAAAGTGGAAAAAAAGATTAAGGAAAAAATTAGGAAGATGAGCAGTTCTGTTGTCCATTGGCCAGATTGGACAATGTCCTTTTTGGATGCTCGTTTTTTCGCTCACCCACCACCTTTTTGTCTTTTCTACATTCTGGCTGCCTTTGGATGGAAGGCTTGTGTTTCTATGGCAACCACTTGGAGCACGCAGGCTTGTTTGAAAGCTTACAGGCACGCGAAAAGCTGTGCAGTGGAGCGTCCCAAGTCCGGCCTATTTGCTTTCATGTGGATCAATTACAATGGAATTCATGTCTTTTGCTACAAGCAAAACATACCTTTAACGGTACTGCGATATTTTAGGGCCCTTTTACAGAGCAGCAAAAGGTCAAAAGTCCTATTTTTTACTTGTAACTTTATTTTTTGAAATTCTCTTAGCTTTGATACAAAATGCCTATTTAGTATTTTTTTTTATGAAAAATTCATAATAAATTACAATTCATTTGTGATATTTGTAGCTCTGCATTTGTTACAATATTTTCAATATTTGCTGCTCCCCTCCTGCCAGATGAATAATGCTGAGCCTTGAGTGGAAAGTCAGACTTGCTGAGAATCAATAGATTGTCATCTTGCTGACACTTTCACAAGACTAAATGGGGTGGATTATTGTTTAAAATATGTCAATTGGACACATTTACAGCCAAAAGAGCAATTAGCAACATAAAACTATTATCATTACAGCAACTCATTTGACAATTTTAAAAATAATCCTAAAATAAATAAATAAAAGCATTGAAAGAGTAGAAATAAAATGGTCCCCCATGTAAAATAACATACATTTATTTCATTTTTCAATGATTATTAAATTATTTTAATTAATGTCTTAATTCTTTAACTTATGATTTAGTATTATTTAATTTGTTATTTTTACAAATTATTATCACGTACTGAGCTAATCCCCAAATTGATTTATGTATATTTGTTAGATATAAATTCAGGGGTTTCGAAGGGTTAAACTGGGAATGTGATCATTCACCTGTCTGTTTTCTTCTTCTCATCCTCCAGTGCCCGGAGTGTGTGCTGCAGGCGATCGGTGAGGATCTCTAGCTCCTGCGTCAGCTTGTACTCCTCACGGAACTGCTCGCCCAGGAGCACCAAGTCCCGTGTAGCGTCATGCAGCGGGATGTCGCTCAGGTACAGGCCTCTTCGTGTCAGGTCGTCCAGGTTCATCACACTTTGGAAACGGCGACAAAATATGTTTTTGTGGCAATGCTTTTGCAAACCATATATTTCTTTGTAATCACTTATAAGATTATATATCTTTTTCATCCCATCCCCTTTTTTGTTTTAACTTTGAAACGGTTCAAAATTCACTCGACTATCTTTCGATTCCTTCTGTAAGGTTTAGGGTTGCGGAAAATCATGTTTTTCAACAGAAAAGCCCTGTTCATTTAATGATGGTAAAAGTTGAAAAATAAATCTGGTCCTACTCTAATCATAATTCATTTCCAGATTTCTGGAAATGTTATTCAGGAAACATCAATGACAACAGGAAATAGGTCAAATGTGCTGTGAACACTGAGGTGTGGGATTGTCTTACCTAGGTGAGCAAAGAAAGAGGATGTTCTCAGCTTCGGGCAAATAAATCATCTGTCCTTTCAACCGCAGACAACTGATCTCCACACCTGTCAGCTCGTCCTCATTCTCCACCGTCTCCACATTCAGCAGACCCTCCTGTCAGGGTCGCACCACATTTAATAACATTTCATTGAATATTCGACCACAAGAACAGCCTAAAATGGGCAGAAAGTGCTTCCACACTTTCCTTTGTTAATTTTTTTTGATTCAATGTATCTTTTAACTGTACACAAAATGTTTTTACACATGATTCTACCTTGCTTCGCAGGACAAAGACCGTATTGATGTGCGAAAGAATGCCATGGTAGCTGAAGTCGATGTGCGGGCGGACCAGGGAGAAAACCGAAGGGAGGATGCAGGAACCAGGTTGGAGCTAAGAGTCAAATGAAAATGTGCATAATTCAGACGTAAAAAAGCTAGTCATGAATAGAAACGTGCAACACAGGTGGCCAAAATGTCAGCACTGTAAATAACTGACCCCTACATAATGAATAAAATAGTGTCGCCTAATGGCAAACAGACCTGGGGCAGCACTCGGTAAATGGCATTGCCGCACTGCGTGAGCATCAGGTCTTTGTCAAACATGAGGTGAAAGGGGAAGGCCTTGCAAAAAGTGTACGGGCTGATCCGTGTTTCCTGCGTGCCGTTCTCCTCGAAGCCGTCCAAATCTTCGTAGAATGCCTCTTCCTCAGATTCTTTTTCCTCGATCAGGAACTTGATGTGGTCACACTCCTCGCTCTTGGGCTGGATCATCTATATTTCAAGTTAAACATTAAACATCTATGTATCATCACAAAATGGAAAGACCTTGATTTTCTGTAGGTTCTTGAATCCGGCCCACTGTGCATTCATATGAACATATCACTCAAGTATTTGTTGTTTTAATTAGGAATTACTTTACTTTAGCTACTAAAGGGCTACTCATAAAAGAGTCTAAAGTTGATGTATTTTTTTCATAGGAATGAATGTGCCACATAAAAGGGCAAAGCAGTAACGGCTGTAGTTGTTAATGGTAATACTATTTATAAAGAATAATGTAAAAATGACATTAAATACAGTTAATACTGATAAAAACTAAATTCATAGTATTAAAATGAAGTTTTTAATATATACCAGAAATAGTATTTAATCTTATAAAGGACTACATTGGTTAAGGAAAATGTTTTTAATAAAATTTATATTCATTTTCCTCATTATAAAAAAAAACATTTAATGAATTTAACAAGGGCATACTTTTGTACCTCGGCTAAGAATATTATTGAGACTAGTGTCCGTAAATTATCTGTTAACATCCTTAATTAATCAATTCATCAATAGAATATAAGTACTATAATATGCATTACACCATTGTTCAGCTCAAGTCTATTATAGTAGAATTAGTCGCGTCCAGGATGACATTAATCAGTGTTGGCATAAGACACACTGACGTCAGACTACCATCTCTGCGCCCTGTTTCCACAGCAACCGTGGCTAATATTTCCCCAGATTGGGCTTCACATTTGGAACGTCTGCAGTTTTTTTTTCTTTCCTCACACACAATGCTTAAAAATGCATGATCCTTCTATTAAATCATTAGGGGGCAGCAAATGCAGAGTGTCGTGGCATCAAATTTTCCAATCTCATTTCATTAGTTAGTCATTGGAGAGTGAGCTTGCTTCATTAAGTATGTATATAAATGGTTAAAATGATGGCACTTGGTCAAATAACTAGATTCACCCTGAGAGCACTTGGTGCAAGAGACACTATTTCCTAGATCTAAAAATATTCCCAACCATATCCAGTCTCTCCTCTGCACTTTTCAATTAGGCAGAAGCCAAGAAAAAGCATGTAAAAAAAAATTGTGAGTAAAAAAAAAAAGGGCAAAGCAGACCTTCATCTCTATCTCTGTGCCATGGATTTGCTGTGCAACTGTTTTAATGATGCCAATCACGATGTCTTGCAGGCCTTCTCTCTCGGAATAGTAGTGAAGAATGAGATTGTTGCCCTTCTCAGCATCCGTGCAGCGGAACGAGGGAGCCCTCATTCCTGGATAAATGGTGCCCAAGTGGTCATGGAGGGCGTCTAAATTCTGAAAATATACCAAAAACCTCCACACTGTAAGTCGAATATGCTTGTGCAACATTAAGAGCTTTAACAAAAATGTCAGAATTAACAAAAAATCTGAATTGCGATAGTAACGCAGCCTAATGATAATTAAATTCAGGTTTTGAAGGCGGTCCAATTTTTAAAAAAAATCTGCTTGGTACTGTTCATAAGGCATGAAAATGTCATCATGTGGAAAAAGATATCGAAGTTGACAGACTTTTACCTGAAGGAATTCCCGGACATTTGATCCCAGCACACGCAAGATGGTGTCATATCCCGACTCTTGGCAAAACTCAAAGAACATCTTCCCGAACATCTGCAGGATGTCTCCTGCATCAATCTCTGCAATGTGAATGACGATTGGGACTTCAGGTAAGCAGCTCTCATGATCTCGTTAAATTCAGTCAAGGTTTATGTGAAAAATTGAAATAGTAAGTCATTAGCAATGATATAGAAGTAACTATTAAGGCATGTATGCTAAAATACATCCTTTTTATAGCCTTTATGTAAAATAGATTTTAAAAAGGAGTGTGAATGTCTTTGTTTGATTGGAAATTGTGACATTTGTAATCCATTAAATGAGGACACCAAGTTTTGTTTATTTTTAAAACATATTGACTCCAAACTTCTTTCGGTATGTTCACATTGATCAGTGTAGCTCAATAAGTACAAGAACAAACTTACTGAGAACTTTGCTGGCGGCAGCAACAAGATCGTACGTTTTGGCGTCATCGTAAATTATTCGAACGAGGAACTGGCCTTCGATGTCCAGTTGCGCTTCCCTCCTAGAAGGGAAATTCATGTTATACCAAACACAACATGAAAATGTAATTGAACTTGCTATCATAACTGTTAATCACGTTTAAATATTTAGTCACTCATGGGTATCACTGTACTATACAGCATCATTACCAAAGAGAAAATGTAATGAGATATTAATTAGTACCGCTAAAACTGGGGAAACAACCTTGATTTATGGAAACATTTGCTCAATTAATTCCAACCCATAGCAGGTGTAAAAGCATGCTGTAATAGAAAATAGCCATTCATTTGTCAATTGCTCAACTTCGGATCTAAGTTGAAAATGGAAAGAAATGGTAGGTGATGAATTGTATATGAGATATCAGTGAGATGCAATATGTCTGCACCCAGCAGAATAACAACTTTGGAAACATTTACACAAGACAGCTGCGGCTCTTGACTTTCGCTTGTACTTTTTTCCCCTCCCTCTTTTAGGGTCATGGCGGGTTCAGGGCCCAATGGAGTGAGCGTGCTAAAAAATGTCATGTTGACATTATACTGCAACAGAAAAGGAGGCGCTCAAGAGCAACACATTGAAAGGCCACTTGGAGCACATTCTTTTCCCACAGCTTTTCCTCCCAGCATAAGCAACAACCCATCCCAGGACCAATTTTATCTGAGTGAGTGACCAGCCCTTTCTACAAATTTCACAAATGACCCACTAAATAAATCATAAGCTATTTTTTGTACATTTCCAACCAAAGGAAAAACATCTACTTCCAAACACATAAATAAAGTCTATTACACATTTCACCTTTTCAATTGTCCAACTATATTTCTTGCAGGACATTGCAAGGGTTAAATGTTTGCAAATGAAGTAGTGACACTTACTGCTCTTTGGTTTAAAACCATTATTTTATTTTTGAAACAATATTCACAAAATTTTTGCAGACAATCGGTAATCGATAATTAAATGATGCCTGAATCATAGGCATAATGTGGGCTTATTAAAATATAGTAACAGGGTAACAATTTTGATATTTTTTTTTTTTTTTTTGGTTTGTTGATGTTTTTTTTTTTACATTTTTACATCAAACTATTCATATGCTTTAATTGACAGGGAGAAAATGATCCACAACTGATTTAAGAATGTCTAGTTGGACAGAAAAAGGTGACTTTAGAAACTTGTTTGTAGAGCAGTTCAAGACTTTTGATATAACATATCATCATTTGTAGCATATCATCATGATCAGGGGAAGAATATTTAAAGTGGCATTACCATGTGATGTATTTATTTTCACTGAACTAATAATTGACAACGATTGATGCCCAATGCATTTAAACTGTGAGAACTACTCATATTTCAGTGCCATTGACGGCATTAGGCGTCCGATCTAATTGATAGGAAGGGGTGGCAACTAACAAATTAAGTAAAAAGTATTTATATATATTTTTAAAACAATAACAACAACTTTTGCAGGCCTGTGCAATACTCTTTACACGTCTAAATGTTCATGTGCAACAAACACCTGACATTATGAGAGCCATTATGGAAATATACAGATCTCATAATAATATCACATAGTATACCTAGTATGAACTTGTGGTATGTATGATCTTGTTTGTTAATTATTAAAAGGGTCCCATGGGCCTGTGTCACGTTAGATCTCACTGCCTACGTCCAGTCATACATGTTATATGCCAACGCCAGCGAAAAATAGATAATTACAGTAGTCATCAACAAAATAAAAGCATAAACGCTCACTTGATGTCTTCCCATACTTCCGGTCCGTAATTCCTCAAAACGAGCAGCTCCAAGGCGTGATTCACAAAACCATACTGTAAAGAAGATCATGACACAAAAAACAACAGCATTTTAACACTTTTGTCCCTCATCCAACTCGTGTTTTGATATATTCGTGCTGCAACATGAACGTCTTTAAAATGACTGTATTCACCTGTTAATATACCGAGTAATAACCAATAGGGGAAGAAACGCTAAGCGGAAAAAAACGATAGATTGCCCAACCTTTAGATCATATCATATGAAAAAAACGTACCATATTGCAGTCTGGTCTTTCTTCTTTTTTATGCAAAAAGAATCGCTTTGGATAGAAATGTCATCGTTATGTTACAGATGCTGATAGTCTTTGCTGCGTCCATACCTCCTCGCTCCATCAGTTTGTGTTTGACAGCCCGTGTTTCCAATCGTATGGTAGAATACACATTACGTAACGGAAAAGAAGGCCAATGAGAATGCAGTTTGGTTTGTTTGGATGATGCTCATGATCCTGAACCCCTGCACAGTTTTAGTTCGACTGTTTAACAGCCAAAATATACAGTATACATTGTTGTTTAGATGTCTACAAAGGTCTGTTGAAATGTAGGCTTTATCTAAATAAATATATCATTTCAAAATCTTTTACAGCCATTAATTCTTTGACTGTCCTTGAAGGCAACCCACTTGTCCAAGCAAAAATGATTAGACGTCTTTCACAGTCAATGGCAGCCCATATATTAATATGCCCTAAAACCTAAAATAACTGACATATATTTACAATACTATAGCCACTCACTCATAATTGGAGATACAGTTGGTTTAAATACATTTTGCTAGATCAGAATATCCGTGCACATTTAATAACAAATAGCAATTTTGTTAATATTATTATTGTTTTATATTATATTATTATTATTTTTATATTATTTAATGTCAGGCAGACCGACGGATGTGTGGTTAGCGTGTCCGCCTCACAGTTCTGGGGTTCTGGGTTCAAATCCAGGTAAGTCCACCTAGTCGGAGTTTGGATGTTCTCCCTGGGCCTGCGAGGGTTTTCTCTGGGTACTCTGGATTCCTCCCTCATTGCAAAGACATTTAGGGTAGGCTTTTTGAACACTCCCATAGGTATTGGTGTGAGCGTGAATGGTTGTTTCTCTCCTCGTGCCCTGCAATTGGCTGGCCACCAATTCAGGGTGTCCCCCGCGTTCTGCCCAAAGTTGGCTGGAACTGGCTCCAGCATCCCCGCGACCCTTGTGATGATAAACAGATCAGAAAATGAATGAATGAATATGAATATTTCACCTCACATTGGTGTTTGTGGTTCAAAAAGATTCAACTCAAGTTCATTGATTTTGTATTTATTGCACTCTTGTTTACATTGCAGTACAGTAACAATTAAAGCACATTCTTATGGGTGATAGGAGGACATTCACTGTATAATAATGTCTTATATGCTCTTTGTGCTATGAAAACAATGTAATAAATAGAGTATAAACGTGTGCAGTGAAAACCGTAAAAATACTTTACTAAGAAACTGCAGTACTGGAATGTTTAACTAATGTATTTCAAATATAGACTTTAATGGAAGAATTTGTGGCTTGCATTCATTTAGAATGCAACAAAAGTGACCACCTTTTGATTTTATTTCACAGAAAACGTTTGATCCTGTTTCCCATAAGGCACCTGAGTCTTTTCTGTGAACCTTGATTCTAAATAGTACATTGTAAAGCCTTATTAATTTCTTTTAAAAATCTATGATTCGTAGAGCTAGTTTGGACTTTTCATTTAAATTGCTTAGACATGTAAAAGTTTAAGCAGCAATACAGAAATTTTAGGAGAAATATTCCTTAAACTACTACAGGAAAAATATTGGTAGACTAATTTTAAATTCTAACATTGCATTGGATAGCCGAAAAAGCAATTTGTCTCCCTAAAAATGTAACATTAGATTTCAGTAATATGTACTTTTTGGCATCATTCATTTCTTTGTGAATAGCAATCTTAAAAAAAAAAAAAAAACGACAGTCCGTGGTGTCTCAAATTGAGGATTAAAATCAGTTTTCACACTGTATTAATATCACCTATTTTCCATTCTCATGTTTGGGTTTTAGCTGAAGATGCTTTTAAGGAAATATTGCAAAATCCATTTGTTTTCCTTTTTACAACTGCCTCATATTAGTCAACAAGAATATTATGGTGCTGGTTTGAGAATGTTATGAATGCTGCATTCAAAACTGCTGGGAAGGTTGAGATATCTTACATACTAAACCTTTGATTTCAAGGCAGTAACTAAAGTATTTGAGAATTGCAACAAGCGATCAGGCTATTAATTGCATTGTTGGGATCGTTTTGAATTGCTACTAAAACCATTCACTTTAACAGTGGAACCTCGTGATATTAATGTCCTGAAAGTGATACATTTTAAAGTTCAATATATACAGTACATTCATGTTCACATGTTTTTCTTTAACTTGGGACGAACTGATTGACTTTAGATTACTTTGCATGGGAAAACATATTTTGCAATAAACATGGGTCATGGAGTAGATCGTGATAAAATTGGAAAAGTGTTATATCTTTTAAAATATCTGAAGAAGTGTGAATACATTGATCATTGATGTGAAGATTCTCACATTTGGTGTTATTGCCTGAAAAAATCTATTGGCAATTTTTCAGTACATTGCAAAAAAAAAAACAGTTTGGTGGCAAAATAATGGCAACTGTAAATAGAATATTCATCATTATTGTCAGCCGAAAAACATGCCAAGTAACATGTTTCTGCCCAGTCAAATTTAGCGAGTTTATTTTTCATGTTTTGACAGAAGTACTGTCTACCAGCATGTTTGCTCACACTCACACCTTGACTCATCTAATCAAAAATCTTACTGCGTTTGTCTTCGGTAGTGGGTAACGCCAACAAGGCTAAGAACCACTGATATACACCATTGAGGTTAAGTCTTTTTTGCCAATCTCTGAATAAACCGAGCATCAAAACCAACATAATCAGTAACAACAACTCAGTGTGATATTACTTGAACAAAACATATTTAACACGAGCATCAATTACTTGCCAAAGTCCAGTGAGGCCGAACTCCGGAATATCAATGGTCGAATGTATTGTGAAACGGCCGCAAAGAAGACAGACACTAAGCCACGTTAATAATTGGACAACTCTAATATAGAAGCACTGATATGAGTGTTGTTTTTTGCAACAGCTGGACTTCATTTCCGAATTAGTTGTGAAGTTTTGATGGAAGCCTCTAAAAAGTAACAAATACCAGCAATGTCATCTGGGAAGTTGGACGGAAGCTCCTGCCTGCTCCTGGGAATGAAAACAAACTCTGGACGCTCCTTCAGTAATCTAGGATGAAGAGTACACAAATAAAACGTAAATCAGTAAGGCAACTGACTAGACACTGGAGAAAAGGCAGCAATCCTTGAAACCTTCTGTTTCCTGTCTAGCACATGCAATCTTCCCTACGGTAACCTTGGAAACGGAAGACACTAGCTCGCAGAGATGTCACCTGTGTGTGGTCGGGCTGATGTTGATTTTACGGGGTTGGCTGCACGACTCAAACTTGTTGGCCAGGGTGACGTTATTACCGAAAAGGCAATAACGGGGCATCTTCACTCCGACTACACCAGCGAGCACTGAACCAGTGTGGAGGCCGATACGCATCTGCAAATAAGAAATGCGTATTTAACATGACTACTTTATGCAGTTTATAGCTGTGGCCCTGAGTTCAATTTTAGTAAGCTTGGATTTAGTGCACAAATCCAGTCGCACGAATGGATGGATAAATCTGGATAAGCCTAGATAAATCATTTGAATGGCGGAGTTGTCAATTGTGGGATGTGATTGGCCAGAACATTTGAGTGTGCTTCATTTATTACCATAAAGAGTCATCAACTATTGTTTATATTCAAAACATTGTGTTTATCTGATGGAATAGCACAACCATTTATCCATGCTGAAGTCCGCATGTAGACAAAGTTATAAACTACTTTGCAAAACAAAGTAACCACGTAAATTTAGAACAAAATCTGATTATTTTCTGTCTCACTGTGCGGAATGTGAGATAATCAGTCAAGCAGAATTCTGTTGTTTTATAAAAATTGATTTGGATTTGTTTGCCAGACAGATTAAGCTACTTTGTTGGTTTGTTTTTTTCTTCTGGGTTTTGGAAAACTGGTCCCTCACCTGTATTTGTTCTCCAGTTGGTGTTCTGACTTCATCAGAAAGTTCCATCATCTTTAAGGCCATCAGTGCAATCTGGGCCGCATGAGTGTCACTCTCCTTATGTAGGCCACCAGCTACACAATAGGCATCCCCAATAGTCTCCACCTGAACACAGATCACACCAGCACGTATTAGAACAAGATAGTTTCAGTATATCGTGACAATGTGTGCTTAATTGCTGAAAATTGTTTCAAGACAAGTATAGTTTTATTCCTATTTGTTGCTGGTTTGATGGAGCCTACCCAAGCATATTTTGGGCAAGAGGACATGAAAACCCTGGACTTGTTACCAGACACTCACAGGACACATACGTACAGGGGAAAAAAACATGGTCAACCAACCATTTTCACTCACATTCACATCTATTTCCACCCATTATCAATCATTCCTTTTTCATGAATATATTCCTATTTCATAAGTAACAGCCCAGTGAAATGGGAGTCAAAATAATGAATTATTTGCTTGAACCAATGAGGGGTGCTAGCAAACAGACTAGATTGTTTCTTAAGGCTACAAAACACTCAAGATTTCGCCAACAAGACTTGGCGAAACATCTCTCATGGTCATTTTTGGCTCACCTTGCACACAAATCTACTGCCGTGTGCTCGGAGAGAATATCTTTTGGCTACATTTTATGGACAATTTGCTTGCACATAAACACTCGAGAGAAGATGTTATTGTGTCAGTGCTGTAACCTTTCGGCCTGGCTTGATAGTGTAGTTACAATTTGAATGAGGAAGTTGCACTTGTGGCCAATAGCAATAAACTTTTTTTTTTTTTTTTTACTAATAGCAGTAGATCTCTCATTTAGGCTCTCCTGTGGAAAAATGCAGTTGAGGAGGTCATAAAAAGTAGCTTTTTTTTGCTATAACCCAGCACTAAATTGCTGAAAGAAAGTTTTTGGAAGATTTTCAGCACTTATCTTCAAATATATATCATGTATTTAGAAGCAAATCTCAGAAATATCTTTACATATTCAGAACCCTCCATGATTTCTAGATGACTATATATTATCATTAATTAAAAAAAAGAAACTTTTAACGCTATGAGGAACACATTGAAGTGGAGGACCATCTGTCTTCCATCCTCCAGGACAAGATAAGAGTACTGAAAGCTGACAGCTATAAAATCTCTATTGTACTTCATTTTTGCTGTTTTAAAGTCATCTGCTTTCATGTAACTAGAGAGCAGTCGACAACTATGTGACACAGACAAATGAAACTATTTTTAGACATATACAAGCAGAGTGGAACAGGGTCCTGAAGGAGCTTCATTGCGTCTTTACGATGCATTTGCCAAATACGTAGCTATATCTTTGTTAAGGCTTGGCTGACATGTTGTTTATAGCCTACAGCCTTTGGCAGCCCTCGCCGATGACTGATACAGACTCCCGGCGTCATTCTGCAGGTATTTGATGCAAATCACTCAGGGTGAAAATCTGATGGTCCTATCTGCTACATATATTCAATTGAGTCTTCTGTCAGAAATAAAAGGGCATGGTGCTTTAAAAATTGAAGCTTGTTATAAATAGCAGTCCGTTGCACTTGAAAAGACTGAATCACTTCACTATCTTGGGAACTACTAATGGAAAGTTAGATTTATAACAAAAAACATAGTTCAAACTTGTTCGGGTTCGATTTTGTTTCCATTTGTTCTTTAAAGGTAAAAATGTGGTTTGAATTAATCACATCACGGACATAAAGTCACGAATCAAGCACTTATCTCTCAATTGCTTTGGAAGTGTCTATCCTGAATGACAGAATTAATAATGGTTCTTTTATATTATGTTATGATACAAAAACATATGAGTATAATTCATATGAACTCATTTGAATTGAAATGCCATTAATCTATGCTATAACTCATATTAACAAACCATTTTTTGTACTTTTTTTCACATAGAGCATCGTATTGTAGAAAACTGTTCGACCCAGGAGGAAAACCAAGAAGCAAATCCCAAGGCACACGGTAGAAATGATGTAGCCCAGTTCAAAGCTGAAATTTTGCTGGATATAGGCCACACCTCTCTATGTGAGAACCTAAAGACTACAACGGATACATTCCATATGTGGCGGACCCGGTGGATGAGTGGTTATTCTGTTGGCCTCACAGTGGGAGACCTGGGTTCAAATCCAGGTCGATCCACTTGTGTGAAGTTTGCATGTTCTCCCCGGGCCTGTGTGGGTTTCTTCTGGGTACTGTTTTCCTCCCATATTCCAAAAACATTCATGGTAAGCTGATTGGAAACTCTAAATTGCCGCCAGGTATGAGTGTGAGTGTGAATGGTTGTTTGTCCCCTTGTGCCATGCGATTGGCTGGCCACCAATTCAGGGTTCCCCCTGCCTCCGGTCCGAAGTCAGCTGAGATAAGCTCCAGCCCCACCCGTGACCCTAGTGAGGATAAAGTGGTTCAGAAATTGAGATGAGATGAGCGACATTCCAAAAGTGTAATCATTGTTTGTTTGTTTTGTTGTTTCGTTTCCTTTCTTTTTGTTGCCTATGAGTCAGAAGCTAGAGTCAAGTTGTTTGTTTAGTCTGTGTGTGAATGTGTATGAATTGTGGCTGAAAGTATAGCTTTCTAAGTACTGTAGATCTGGCCAAGCATCCTAGCCACACATTGTAGTACTTCATAAATTACAAAATAACCAAACAATTTTCGCAACAGGTTGCAAAATCCCTGCCGTTGATCTAAAATGAAATAATCCCAGTTGTGGCACTTGGTGGCAATGTCATTAATGTACAATTAAAAGAAGGTGCACTTACCTTGTAAACATCAAGCTCCCCACAATGGTGGTCAAACCTGGTGTACAGCTCATTGAGCATGGTGATGACTTGCATCGGCGTGCACAGCGAGCAGACAGCAGTGAAGCCTACTAAGTCGGAAAACAACAATGTGACTTGCTCAAAATTCTTGGCTTGGACCGTTTGACCCTGCCACAGCTGCTGTGCTACAGTGCCAGGAAAGATGGAGAAGAGAAGGTCCACTGTTTTCTTCTTCTCTTCCTCAAGCGCCTGGTGAGCCTGCTCCAATGCCGCTTTGGCTTTGCCCAGACGCTTCTTCAGACCATCCTGTGCTTTGGCCTGTTCGCCAACAAGGACCACATCGCGCAATGCGTTGTGAATAGGAATGTCGGACAAGTAGAGGCCGCGGCCCGTTAGCTCTTCCAGCTTATCCACACACGGCGAACCCAGGAACAAGATGACGTTAGACTCGGAAACGTAGATCATTTGGCCCTTGAGGTCCATGAGCTGAAAAGACAAATCGTTTAGATTGAGCCGCCATCTGACGGTGAGGGATTTCCAATCTATTAGGGGATGGCAGTGAGTTTGAATGATTATCTACTGCCATCAACGGCAGCTGATGTAAGGTGGAAAATTTGGAGTGGTTCACATCATGTGTTATGACTAGGAAAACAAAGTATTGGCAGCTCTTCAGTGCATAAATACGTCATCCATGCCAGAGCCAGAATATTTATTTATATTTCAGGGGAATGCCATTTCTAAACACGACAAATGTCATCTGACCAATGTCTGCCTTCTCTAACATATGCAATATGCTGTAGATTATAGATTTTATTTTTGTTTCGGAATTATGAATTGATACTTTTGGTGTATATTGGGTTGCCTTTAAAAAAACATGTTGCTCATTTAAATTGAATACCGATGGAAAAACTGAGTTTGATTTATTTGATAAAAGGACAAAACATATTAATGAATATATGTGATTATGTAAGAATTTAGCCTATGGCTAATTTCCACCTTTAGTCAAAGACCTTATTGACCAGTAATTCATGTTGAATGGATAATATCTTTTTTCCAAGAGTAATTGTTTTGTGGAAAAAGATGAGAGGAGAAACCAGTACCTTGCGGATGTATTGTACTGTAACATGGTTTTGTCTGTTTTGCAGTGGATGTGCCCACATGGGAAAATCTTGGAGACAAAAGAGGATCCTTTGCTGCTATTAACATGCACACTTCCAGCACATTTTTTAAATCAATTAATGTGTCGGACTTTTCTGTTGAAGGTAAGATTGTATGATTCATTTCAGATTTTGTCAAATTGATTAAGCATCAAGGTTTGTGGTTTATGTACTGTCGCTTAATATGTTCCTTCATCCCTTCTAATACAGGCAGATTACTGTATTTTTTAAACAGCTCCTCCTGCAACTGTGAGAATAGTTAAATCTCTGAGTTCTTTTCATGGCGACCAGTCGCACCCTTCCATAAATAGACCGAGCCTTTGATGGAGGAAAAGCCTCTGACATTTGCTTTGGATCTCAGTTGGTGGTAAAATGATGATCTCCGCCTTGGACTGAGCAGTACAGCAAATAAGATTGACCGAAAAACATCCTGCTTGGTTGTGTTCAGGAATCTGGACTTACCTTCACTGTATTGTCAGCTCCCAAGACCCCGTGCTTGATCCGAAGGACAAACTGGGTATTGAGCATGGTCAGCATGCCTTGGAAGGTGCATTTAATCTGAGGCCGCACGATGGCAAAGTGTTCTTGGAAGCTGGAAGCACGCCTGAGGCCGTCCTTCCTGCTCAGTCTCTTCCTGAGCCCGTGTCCGATTTGCACCAGAACAAGATCCTGGTCCAGGATTAGATGGAAGGGGAAGATAGTGGAGAACAAAGAGGTAGGAAGGGTCCCGGCTGAGGTCGCCCGCAGAGGACTGGGGCTCAGGCTTTTATCGCCTTTGACAATCACTGTGTAAAGAAGACTGTGCTGAGGATTGGACTGAAGGATGCTGTCTTTGGCACTGGGGGGGTCCATCAGAACATCCACTGTGGTGTGATAGAGCACACGGGCGGCCGCCTTGATGACCCCGGGGAAGAAAAGCTCAGTGGTGGGGCGGGGGTTGAAGAAATAGACAGTGAGCAGACCCGGATCTTTGTCCAAGCACAGCACCGACACTTCCTTTACGCAATCCCCTCCATCTGCTTGGGGGGCATTGCTCTGCTTCAGAAGCACGTTGAAGCTGTTGAGGAAGTCATGAAGTGCGCCCCCTACCACCCGCAAAATGTGGCCGTCCTCCTCGTAGCACATGTGGAAGAGCTCCTCCCCGAGAGACACTCTCAAGGTTTCCATCGGGATCGCTGAGGGAAGGATAATGAAATGCTGAAGGTACAGTACATTTACATTGTTAGACAAGCTGCATACTGACTGTATCATCGATGTGTGATTTATTTAGTGATATCTATTTAAAAAAAAGACAAAAAAAACAGGGTTTCCCCCCCAAAAAAAATTTATTACTGACTTAATCACTCATAGAATTTACAAATCTTTGAGTTTCTCCTTTAAATTTAAATGGAAAAAAAACGTAGGTCCTTCAATCCGTATTACTGAACAATCTTTTGCAGCTTCTGGGATATTTGCTATCCTGCAGAATGTCTAGGACACCAAAATATTTACATAAAAGTGCAGAGGGAGTGTGACCTTTTGTGAAGTATTGTAAATTTAGCCCAAAATTCCTGGGACAACACTAACTTTGTGGTTTTAATAACGTTTTACAACAGTCATTTTGAAATATCCATCCATTTAATTTCTACAATTTAGGTAGGATACATGTGAATTTTCAAAATGACTTTCTCACATTATTGACTCAAAAGTTACACTATGTTCAAACACTGAGCATTATAATTGTCAAATGTGAAATGAGTCTTACCTGTTTTGGTTGAGTACGCGTTCATCATTTCCATCAAATGCTCCGGTTCATCTCTGCAGTCTGTGCAACAAAATACAAAGCTGCAAAAACAATGATAAAGTTACCACATAAGGCTGAGATAATTTCATACAAATCAGCCTGCAAAATTGCTATCCAGTAACACATCTACAAATACTATTAAGTAGCATTTGCACTATCATCACTACAGCTACTATCATTTGACAATATTGCTATATACTTTGTATATTAGAGGAAAACATGTCATAAAGAATGACAACATAAATTTCCAATGTTTAGAATCAGTATTTTTTATCTCTATAAATAATTTCAAACCTGAAATAATACGTTGTTTAATAACTGATTCCGATACAAACACTCTGTTATGTTTCCAAGACAGATGAATGTGCCAAAAGCAATAAAATGACTTGACTATTCTGCCCAAAACACCTACACACAGACACGATGAATTAGTGTAGTGATCCTTCAACCATGGGTGTGAAAAAGAGTGTTTATAACTCTGTACATCCCTATTGAAATCCCAGTTTTTGTATTATAAAAAATAAATGGTTACATCTTTTTAAAATGTTTCTGTGTAAGGGATTAAAATTACCTGATGAAAATTGAATGAATAATTGATATTCATATTAAACGAGAGAGAGCATATGCACCTGCGACCGTTTTAGGGCCTCCAAATAAAATGGCACATGTCCCCAACCTTCTTCTCACCGTGGAATACTAAAGCTCATCCTATTTTCCCGTAGACCGCCATATGGGGAGAGCCACAACTTAAGACAAAAGCGTGGGGAGGAAGTTGCACGAACGGCAAAAAAAAACAAGTCCCAAGCATAATAGCAATTAATTATTATTATTATTATTATAACAACTTTACACATTTAAAGTTGGATGCCAAGATTTAAAACGTTAATATTTATTTCTAAGACAGACCAGCACCAGGTAATTCACATAATTCAGACAGTTCCAAAAAGTGAACTGACCTCTGATAGAACAAAATCTCAGCAAAACTATATTTTGACACAAAGATCATATCACACATGACTTACTGCCTAACAAGTTGGTCATTGGCCTGCAAGATAAGACAAAAACCAATTGAAACTCTTTATAAGCAAGTTCTTTAAGTATTGGACAGAAAAGCAAAAACTTACCACCACTTTCAGATATTAAAAAAAACACAAATGTCTGAATTGGGACAATAGTGTTAAATATGCAGATGCCACCTTAGTTTACAAATCTTCCATTACATAGCACCTCCTCCACTGCAAGATTTTGTACAAAAAATCCAACACATCAACAAGGGCTGGCTGTAGAGGTGACTGTGTAGTTCCCTTCAATAAGAGTGGTCAGTCAAAGCACCTTCTCTTTCTGTACCTCACATACCTGGAACTAAATACTAATTACCATACATGAACTCCCATCTCTGAAACTCTGCACCAAACATCTTAAAGCCTGGCTGTTATCCTTATTGCGTGGGGTGCTGGAGCCTATCTCAGCTGACTTCAGGCCAGAAGCGGGGGACACCCTGCTTGTGTGGGTGTGTGTGGGTGTTCATTAACATGAATAGGAATATGTTCATCAATACGTGCTGTTCCTTGTTCAATAAATCCAACTTTGTGCATCAAAGAAGATAACATTACCTTTCAGAACTCCCTCTTTGGTTCATCATTCCTTGGAGGGCAGCATGGAGTCTCTGAAACTATATAGTAAAGTTAATTAGTATGGGATGGGGGATTGGAGGAATCCTTAAATGGTAGCCAATGTTCATTTTAAGGCGACCCTTTCTATTCTGAGCACGTTAGCACCTACCTGGGGACACGCCAGTTTGCGAATGCTTTCTCCGAGAGTATGTAGGTTGACTTTGGCTCTGCTGCTCCTCGTTCTCGGTGCGATATCACGCGTCCTTCTTCTCCCACCGTGCACAACCGAGCTCTCCCCGGCATCTCCATGCTGCTCGTCATCCTCCTCCTCCTTCTGGTTGCTTTTGGAGAACGGACACTCTCCGGATATGTTGAGTTCCTTCAGCCTGGCGCAGAACATCTTCACAGGTACTGCGATGTCCTCACCACATAGGCGCAAGGCTCATTGTGCATGCAGACGGAGGCTCCAAAATGCCGCTCGCGTTTTAGTTTTCGCACCCCATCCTCGCTTAATCCTTTGGACTGATGCTGGTACTGAGCGATCGGCAGCCCCCCTAGACCCCCGGCCCCACCCCCACCCCCCACAGCCCCCACTCAAAAGAGCCAATGACCAGATGAAGGAGGTGGAGAGCTGGGGAGGGCGAGTGGAGGGTTGGCAGAAGAGCTGCAGGCCAATCCATGACCGTGCAGGCACGTCTGATGGAGCTGAGCGACCTATCAGCAAGGAGACATTATTTCCAGATGACTTCTTGCATGTAATACACTTTTTCCCCCCTCTCCTTCTCTATAACTGCATTTGGTTGAGCGAGTGGTTTGCGTGCCTGCCTTGCAATTTTGATGGATAGGGTTTGAATCCCAACTTTCACCTACACAATTTTAAATAAATTAACTAAAATGCCAGCAGCTTTTCTTTGGCAGAACTTTACCGTTAAAACAAGCTCAAATTGTACTACAACTGCCAGGCCCCTCCATAAAAAATGTCATCAACTCAGAGACAAAATAAGGTAGTACCACTGCTACTAACCAACTTGGAAACAGAACAATAATAGTTTTGCAATTAGTTATACTCCTTCCTGAGAAAATATAAATGAATTAACTAAGAATCTCTCTCCATGTTTATACATGCTTGGAATCTCATCTCATTTTCTGAACCGTTTCGTCCCCATTAGGGTTCCAGAGGGTGCTGGAGCCTATCCCAGTTACATGCTTAGAATACACCTATCAAATTTCAATCTATGTATAATTTCAAGCAAAACATATACTGTGCACAAGTCACCGAAAGAGCAATTATGAACACACTTTTCTTGTAAAGTGCTATTTCTGTCACTCCTACAAAAAATATCTTAAGATGCTAAAATTTAGTATCAAGCAATATATATTGTGCCAACAAAACATTAGCGGGACACTTTTCATCAAAATGCATGAGAAATTTTCTCCAAACATTTTACTGCAAAAGCAATATACTTTATGTCCTCATCTGCTGCTATTTATCATTTTTCTCTGTCAGATCCATTACTAAAATATACATTATATAGCCATCAATCATGAATTCTAAAACTGAATAATGACAAATACCTCACAACCAGTTGTATACGTCCATCCGGCCAAGTGTCATCACAGATATGCAAAATATATATACATACTTTATGCATATGTCTTCCTTGTTACGTGTCTTCCAGGTCCTGTTTATGAAATGTCAAGAAGGTAGTAAGAAGTATGTTGCAACAGGGTGAGATTTTACCAGAAATACACAGCAAAAAAAAATCTATTTTGAGCCTCACATGATCAATGCTAAATTAAACTACTTCCTATTGATTGTAGCATTCATTTAAATTATAACTCCTCAAGTAATGAATATTATATAATTGCATCACTTTTTAAATTTGAATACTGTGTCAAATGCTTGCACATATCTTCAGATATTATGTCTGCACTCATAGACTTTGTTTATTCAGCTGCATATTTACTTTGTGGATGTTATGGTAGCTATCTAAGCTGACCCTACTGTTGACTGGTCGCCAGTCAATTTCCCAATTTCCCACTCATTCATCAAAGGATCAGCGTTTGTTGTCTCAGCGGGGACGTACATTTCTTGTGAAAATTTTGCAGTCCTACTTTCCCTCCAGTCTTGTGTCCACTCTCCTGCTTGGTCTTGCATGGATGGTTGCTGTATTGTCCCCTGAGGCAAACAGATGATTTACAATTAAACTCTTTCTTGTTTTCATTTTCTTATTACTTTTGGACCATTAATGAAATTTCCCTACAAATTTACAGGAAGTGGAATGCTGCAAATATTAATGCAAAAAAAAAAAAAAACAGAAGGGAAATGTCCATCCATGGTTTCCCATGATTCATAAGAAGGGTGACATGGGCACTGATGCTAGAATAATTACATAGTGTATGCCTCACTCCTTTCTACTAGTCCCTGACCTAGTAGAGGCACACATATACAATGTAGATGTTACGCCTCACATGGTTGGATTGACATATATAGAACTACTAATAGTATACTATTGCAATGTGGTCAGATACAATAAATGCATTTTTTTGCAGCTTAATAAGACAAGATCAGTATGATTAATTTTCTCTACCCTCACAAAGGATACAGGTATTTTAACTGTGGAACATTTTTTTTGTATTTCTTTCTTATGCTTTTGATAACACAGTGGTAGAATATAAACTTAATCGGATTTTTGTGTGTATTTTTAAAAATTAATTGAGAGAATGCCGACTCATTCTACCATTTTTCCAATTTATGAAAGCATTTCTTTAATGCATACTAGAATTAAGAGTACGTATAGTATTACAGACTAAGAATTAATGATTCCCCAAATTACGAATTACAGTGAACGTCTCATTTTGAGCGTGGTTTTGTCGTCCAATCAGTGGTCGTGAAAAAAGACACGTCGAGACTGTCAAAACTAAAACATGGCGACCTCCTGAGAATAAACAACACAGCTTCAATTCTGGATGTTGTCCTGACAAAACCTGACAATGGTGGGTTTAATAATTACTTAATAATGCACACTCTACTGTCATATATGTAACTTGGTTTGTTATTGTGACGGAAAAAGCTGTCAAATAGTTACAATGTTGTCGCTCTATTATGCTGAATGTAAAACTGCTACTATCAACTATACTGACTTGTATTCTTCTATGGCAGATTTCTGATTCAAATGCCTTCGAAGCACGAGACTTTCTCCGCGTGAGAGGATCTCTGGAGCTCAAATGTCTTCTGGACAGCTCAGATGGTATGTTGCAACGTCATTAAATATGAATCAACGAGGCGATTTCTATCAATTCTATTTTTCTTTCAGTGACACTAATGCAAGAAGCCATATCAAGAACATTTGAGAACCTACGTTCTCATGTGAAGTTTGACTCTTGCGTCCTCAAAGTCCAGGACAGCCCAGTTATTATTTGGCCAAATAAAAGTGTCCACATGACGCCAAAAGAAATAACTGCAAGCACATTATGTGAAGAGCTACATAAGTGGATACGGTATGTTTTTTTTTCTTACACAAGATCCATGTACTTCCTACTGTATTTTATTTGCATTTCAGGACAGAAGGACAAGAGATGGGTGACAAAAAGTCAGCAAAAAAGAAGGGCAAAAAAATATGTTTGGCTGTATGTTAATCCATTTTTCCCCTACAATAGTGAAATTATGAGATTAAATAAATTAAAATGTCTCATTGCATGTCACTTTAACTACGTTTTGTGCCATTTAGAGAGTAATCAGCCTCCACCTGATGATGGAGGCGACAAAGCCAGGTCCCCTCCCTGCACCCATCCTTTGCAGAACCATCCAGAAGTCCCACTTCCTCTCTGCAACACTTCCTATTGACTGTGCCATCTATATCCACCCCACTAAAACCATCAAAGAGTAATTATAACATATAAAAGATGTATTATTTCAAAGAACCAAGTAAAACTTGTGATTTAATAATTGTTTATCTCCAATTATCCAGTGCCTGTGATTGTTTGATGGTGGCGATTACAAAGCAGTTGCACGAGATGGAGCGAGAGATGCTGTGCCACATGAAGGGGACGACGATATTGGTCCCACAGCCTTTTCACTTCCTGCTCCCAAATCCTATAGGACTGGTGACAGCAGTATATCCTGCGGGGGTGCCCGACAGCCAGCTAGAGACCCAGCGTAAGGTACATGTCCAATTCACAACTGGAGAGTATTTTACAGGCCACTAGGGAGCAGTGCCTTCTCCCTATTTTCGTTTTAAAAGTCCAAATAATATAAACAAATAGACACCATAATAACATTGTCCTTACATCGCAGTTATTCATCTATTGCGGTCTGGGAACCTATTAAATTTAATAAAGATGTAATACTGTAATCATATTTTCATCAATTTAATTTGGAAAAAATGAATCAATCTCCTTATTAGATTATTTTAACTTGCACTACATTTTGGATCTGCAATGTTTTTCCAGTGTATTTTTTTGTGCTTAAAAACTAATCTGTTGCTGTTGGGGGAAAAAAATCAATAACAAAAAAAACCCTGTTACATCTCTGAAACTTAACAAATATTAATAACAAGTATTTTGTTAAACATTCAACCTGTGCTTTTGTAGAAGCTACATGAGCGCTTTGAACTACCAGAGGACAAGCCCTATTTTAGAAGAGCCAACGCTTATCACTTCCCGAATGAACCCTACAAAGACGGTTATCTCCGAAACCCTCACCTTGTGCTCACGCATCCTACCTTGGATGATGGAAAGGTAAAAAGTTATTTGAGTATTTACTGGAATCCTGTCCCTAACAATAATGCTGATTATTTCTGTATTTTAGTTGTACTTGGTGCAGGGGCTGTACAGTTACCACCACTACATGCAGGACCGTATGGACGATAATGGCTGGGGCTGCGCTTATCGTTCCCTACAAACTATCTGCTCCTGGTTCCAGCAGCAAGGTTATGTGGAGAGAGCCGTTCCCACACATAAGGAGATTCAGCAGGTAATATTAATCAAATGGGATCTTTATTTTATTAATACAAAACCTTATTTGACTCCCATTTTAGTTCATTTGTGTATGTGATTTATTATTATTATTATTTTAGGCATTAGTGGATGTTGGAGACAAACAAGCGACATTTGTGGGCTCCCGTAAGTGGATTGGATCTTTTGAGGTTCATGCAGTTTTGAACCAACTCCTCGGGGTCACGTCTAAGATTTTACTCGTGAGGTTTGTGTGCCTTGAATGATGTCTGCTAGATTTATATCATAGATTTATATTGTGATGAATACTTGTAATTTCAGTCAGGGTTCAGAGATGGCCTCAAAAGGAAGAGAACTGGCCAACCACTTCCTGTCTGAAGGGACACCGGTGATGATTGGTGAGATTTTCACTTTGAGGTTTAAAGCTGTTTTTAAAAATGTGCTTATCAGACACTAAAGAAGGTGCTCTTGCAAAATTTTATTCCAGGCATTACATGATTACTTTTAATTCATCAGAATTGTTTGTTTTTTCCATATCAGTGTTTTTATATATAGATAGCATATGTGAATCATTCTCTAAAAGCCGTTTGAAATATATTTCGCTACGCATGTGGTACTTACAGTATTCTTTATTTTTTTTTTAAGTTTCCCGGTCCATTCGTTAAGTATTGCATCTCTTCTTTGATAGAAAGTATTTATATCCATTTTTAAATTATTTTTTAAAATCCTTTGTTTCACTTTTTGAATTAAACTACTGGTATACTTTCCTATCCAGTATTTTTCAGAATATAAGTCACATCTGTGTGTGAGCGGCATTTTTTCGGGAATTTGATTCTATAAAATCCATAGTAAAGATACAAAATACAACAAAAAAAACTTTCACACTCCTAGCCAACTAAGAAATTAAACTGCATCTTATCGCCCGGAAAATATGGTAATTAAAATGGATTGGGATGCACCCGTATTTTGAAAATGTTCAATTTAGTCATGTTAAAAGTCCTTTCTCTCTTGCAGGTGGTGGCGTTTTAGCTCATACCATCCTTGGTGTTGCTTGGAGTGAGACCACCGGGCAGATTCGCTTTCTCATCCTGGATCCGCATTACACAGGTGCAGAAGACTTGCAAGTCATCACAGAAAAGGTGGGTTGGTACCCTGCAACATATTTCCATGAGACATTGTTGACTTTGGTTTTGGTGTCTTGTGCGTTTCTTCAGGGATGGTGCGGCTGGAAAGGACCTGAGTTTTGGGATCAAACTGCGTATTATAATATGTGTCTTCCGCAAAAGCCGAAAGCAATTTAATCTACCGCAAAGACTGCTGAGAAAAAGAATAAAACTACAAATCAACATCAGGTTTGGACTTATCACAAGCTCCTTTTCAATTTCAATTTAGCAACCACTTCATTGGATTTACAAACAAGAGCCAATTTAAAAACTTAGATCTACAAAGATCATTTTCTCAAATAGGTATTATTTTTCAATAAGCAATGGAAACTGTAACACTCTATTTAGGCATAATTTGAGCATATTTTTAAAATCATACCTGTCCATGTACGTGCCCCCTAAGTTTTTATGGGGCTATTTATTTACATAATGAATACTAAAAAAATCTATATATAGTCAAGTTGTTTTGTTTCTATTGTTAAGTTTAACACGTTTTAAAACTACAAACGTACCAACTCGTAAAACGTACGCTGTGCATTGATCTCGAGTGACCTCTACTGGGAATATTGTGCCATTGTAGTCAACACGTTGTCATCGTCAGGGGGTGACAACAACCTTTAAATGCGCTGACATCATCGCGTAATGCCTTTGAGGTGGGTAATTGACATGCTGATGTAATTTGGATCCGTCATTCGAGTGCGGCTTTGATTAAAACTGTCATTTTTGTAGCACCTTGCGTGTCAGCGACGCTGCGCTTTTTTAAACAGACTTGGAATCCGATCCTTTGGTTTCCAAGCTGGTGCGGCCTTGCTCGAAACTTGACATGAGTCCCGTGAAGGCACCGCGGAACCGGAGGTGACGTCAGTCGGTCGGTTCAGACGCGGCTCGTCTTTCTGCATTTTAAACAAGGCGCTCCAACGACCATGTACAACCCCAGCGATTTGGAAGGTGACGTCGACCACTCCTTTTTTGACAGCGACTTCGACGACGACAGAGGCGGGGGAAGAGGACGCGAGAGTGAGGAAAATGCGCCCATCCGTGCGCCTAGCCGCTCCTTCGTGGCGTTCCTGGCCAACGAAGCGGTGGAAGACGGGGGGAGCTTGAGTAGCACGGACGACAACCGCTTGCCGACCTCGGCGTCCCGAGCAGCCAGCAAGTCCCCCCGAGAGAAACGGCCGACGAGTTCCTCCTCCAACCGCTCCAGCCGCCCGAGCTCTCGCAGCGGATCGCGGAAGAAAGGCCGAGAACCGTCCCCGCGCGTCCCCAGCAGGGCGTCCAACAGGTTCTCCTTGGCTGAAGATTCCGACTACACGCTGAGGGAGGACGTCAGTCCGGCTTCGTCACCTTTCCAACACCTCCAGTTCGCGGAGGGCGAGGAAGGCAGTCTCCGGGGGCAGCGGCGAGGCAGTACGCGCATCAGTCGGCCCGGAAGCATCCTGCGTCAGGATGGGAACTTGAACGCAGGTGCGTTAGTCCTCATCTTTTACCACATTCGCTCTGGTAGTTCTGCTCAGGTAAGCCATTCATTTGCGGCAATTAAGGAAACAACTTGTAGAATGCACCAAATTGCCCTCTTTGCTGATAAATAAAAACATGTTATTTCCAAACACACTTTACTTTAATTGAATTAAATCGTTTTATTGTCATTTTATAGGTATAATGAGATTTTAAGCTTCACCACGAAGTACACAAACAACAACAAACAAACCGCCAAATAAATAATACATAAGCATTCAAGTAGTTGGGAGGAAACCCACGCAGGCCCGGAGAGAGCATGCAAACTCCACACAAGTGGACCGACCTGGATTTGAAGCAAAAAAACATCCTCAGGTGCTAGTGAAAATGGAATTATAGGAAATTGTGATTGATTGATGTTTGAAACTGTTAGATGAAAATGTAGAAATCAAAAATTTAAACAATATATCACGTCACTGATGTAAGTAGCCCATATGCCTAAAAAGGGATGAAAACTGAATTTGGATTTAATTGATGTTTGGATATTTCAGACGCTGACTCGTTGGCCAGCGGAAGCGTCGTACAGGAAAACCTAATCCTTCACTGCAGAGGAAGACCGGGTCGGAAGAACTTCACCTTCAATAACAATGAAGTGCAACGCATCGACCACGAAAATCAGCGCCTCTTGCGGGTGCTGTCTCGCATCTCTTTAGCACCCGGCGCCATTGTCAACCAGTTTACTCGGAAGCAAACCGCCCCGCACGTTCCCCACAGCTCTGTCAACCGCCTGCGAGAGCAGAAACGCATCGATAAGGATAACCAAGTGAGTTGTTGCTCCTAAATGATACAAAGTGATACTTTTTGAATGTCTTCAGACTTACGTGATTTCCATATTGCAATGAGTCACTCCAGAGATCCATTGGTTTTAATGTATTAGCTACCATTGACGGCAACATTGTGAAGTAAAACTGTGGATATGTTATGCAAATTCTTACCTGAGATCTAAATAGGCCCAGCAAAAAAAGACAATCTTTCGTAAGTACCACACTTTTTGGACTACTACTCTACTACCACCAATACAATTGGTTCCCATACACTTGAATGCTTGCCAGAACACATTTTGGACCAGGCCCACTGTTGACTTTAGGTTTAGCGCAAGTGGCTGTTCAGACATTTTCTTGAGATTGTGGGCTCAGTGAAAGAAGACACTGAAAAACACTTGGACAGATGGCAGCAGGTGGAGCGGATGGTACATTACAGAAAAGTCCAATATCTGACCTTCTGCATCTTTGCACATATGATTTATGATGCTGGTGTGCCTATGCTTTTTGAAAAGTGTTCAATCACACTTGTTTTATGTTGGACAAATTGGCAACCGTTCTTGCTTTATTGTGATTTTTTTGTGTGAAATATCATTTTGTTGAGATTTTTAATGACTGTATTTTCCGTTCTATGAGACCCACTGTAGTACAAAGCGTACCTTCAATGAATGTTCTGTCTTAAAATTATATTGTTTGTCACATTTTAAGACTTCCTTCTATCTTTCTCTGCAGTCCCTCCTGAAAAGGCTAGAATATGTCAAATCGACACCAGGACTGAAGCGTTCAAATCAGCTGTCCGACTATCAGCGCCAAGCCAGATTTCAGGCCACACCGTGTGAAGTGTGCGAAGCTGCCACCAACAGACTTCCATCTAGTGGTATGTCCTTAAGACGCCTAGAAATATTAGGGCCACTGACTTGGCATTCTAGGAATATGATGAATTTGTTACTTGTTGCATTAGGATAATCTATTTCCCAGCATCTATTTGTTTAGCAAAACTGCCACTAGTGCCTTTGGCAGCAATAGACGTCCACAAGCCATCAATTTCAGTGACCGTTCACTGCCAGTCCTTTCATTTCAATTGGCTTGTGGTCGTCTATCGCCCTTATTGAGAGTGAATGAGAAGTAAGTTCTTCTTGAATGTGAATTTAAGAGGTTCATGTGTAAGATGAGTCGTGTCGTCCCCATCCACAGTGGCCGCCATGAGCTCCATACGAGGCAGCACCTCCCAGATAGGAACACGGGCCACCTCAGCCAGCTCCAACGCAGCCAGGTCCAAAGCGCTCCTTGCAGCTCGCCCGCCTTTTTGTTGTTAAGTCTTATGTACAGTGCAGCGCACCTGTCTTCACTTCTATAATAAATCTGTCTATTTTTATCCAAAGAAATTATTTCAGAAAAACCGATGAACCAACCAACCAAGGATGCTTTTGAATGACTTTAGATCAAATCTAAATCACTTGTTTGGTTTTATATTTTAACTGACTAGCTATAGAACATTCAAAATGCATAGGGGAAATTGGAGTGAGTTGTGTCCTAAGAAATTGTGCCAGGCTTTACAGATTTAAGTAAGAAAAATAGACATATGCATATATACATACACTCTAAAACATAGGACCAAACACCGAAAGCCTCAAACCGAACAAGAAAAGTAGCTCAGCAGAGTGATTTTCCCATATGTGTTAGACAAGACCTCTGCTATAGGCTCAGGCTCAGGTTAAAACCATCGGTTTTAATTAAATATTCAATGGCACAACTTACTCCAATGTATTTTCCCCAATTACGCAACTTACCCTGCACCTTGGCAAATCATGCCACTTGAGGAAGGATGCTGCATGAAGGTAAATATCTCAGTCATTGCTGTCATCCTCTTGATTTAAATAGTTTAATTTCTGGCACAACTCAACCCACTGCCCACTATTTTGTTGATAGAAGGAAGATGCAATCAAGACAATGGTACTACTCATGGTACTTTTGTGTGGTGTGACTTTGGAGTGCTTTATTTGTTGCTTTTTAGTATTATTTTTTTTATAAAATGGCTCCATCACCCCCAAAACCCTTGTAAAGATAAGTGTATGGAATTTTAAATATGGAACATTTTTGCTTTTAGATATTTGACATGCAAATAAGATAGCAAAAATGTTTAAGTAACCTATTTGAAATTAAAATTTGGAAAAAAATATGTACAAAATAAATGGAGTTTTGTATCTATTTTACAGCAGCTAGATTATTAAAAAATAATTGACAAAAACACGTCAGAAATTTTAATTTAACTGATGGGGACAAATGACTCACTAAAATAGGGCCATTCGAAAATGTAAATGATGAAAGTGTTTGTTTTGGATGCGGTTGTCATGGCGACAGACGGTGAAAGAGTCAAATCTTTATTATGACCGTTGCTGCCTAAAGTGGGCCTCGACCGTTTTGAGGACCGTGACACTTTTCAGCCACCTCATTAGGTACATCTGCTCAATTATATTGAATTTAGCTTTTTAAACTATGCAGGTGTACTTAATGCAATGGCTGTGGGCAGAGCGTATGTACAGAATTTCAGGGCAGCATTATGTTAAGGGCACAATTAAGACTTAAGAAAGGTTTCATTCAATGGCGCTGCGTGGCAGCCTATGTGTACTTCTTGATCTCGTCGTACAGCACCAGCACAAAAGCACCGCCCATTCCTCTGATCACGTTGGACCAGGCACCCTTGAAGAAGGCTTTCGATCCTTCGTCCTTGAGGATCTTCCTCCAGCAGTCCATTGTGCCCTTGTACATGATGTCAGCTGCATAATAACACAATTGTCCTATTAGTATGTTCCAAAGTAGGAAGTGGATAAAACTCCAATCAAAAAATGGAGATGCTCAACTTACCTCCTTTGCGACCCGACTGCATCATCATGCGACGCCTGACGGTGTCAAAGGGGTACGAGATGATGCCGGCCGCGGCCGTTACAGTCTGGGCGATCATCCAGCTCACCACGATGTGTGTGTTCTTGGGATCGGGAAGCATTCCTGTTTGAGGGTGAAAGGTGAGTTTTTGCCGGCAACGAATCCAACACAATGGCAGCAAAATAGTTTCAGTAGTTTACATGCTAATTAAACACAGTGAAGGCTTGCATGAGTAAATCTATATTTTGTGAAACCAAATGTAAGACCTGAAAGTATTTTTGAACTATGTCAGGAGTACAAGTTGGAAAACAATTGACAAGTGGCAAGAGTCGTGAATATATGCATAGCGACAGCAAAAAAATAGATTTCCCCCAATGTATATCAATTAGTTGATTGATTATTGACATTAAGGCTGGCAAATATTTGGAACATTTTTGATACAAACATGGAATGGGAAGGAGGAACAATTCATCCTAAGAGAGTATTTCACTGGCTACTAAATGGCATGGTTTACATTTGGGAGTTAAATATTAGTGCAGAAAGTCCATATAATATTAAATACATACCATTAAAAACTCCCTACATCTCAGTTATTCACCTATAGCGACAGTTTTTGGAACCTATTAACCACGATAAACGGGGTATTACTGTCACCGATTTGGAGGGTATTTGCTGGCCAAACGTTTGAAAATATTAAATTTGCACCCCACTCGCACCCTCCTACCAATTTTGTGAATTTTTTAGCGTATTTAGGCTCACCTTTCGCCGTGTCGAAGCAACCAAAGTAGGCGGCCCTGTAGATTATAATGCCCTGCACGGACACATTGAAGCCCTGGTAGAGCCCCTTAAGGCCGTCCGTCTTGAAAATCGTACTGAGACAATTGCCCAAGCCAGTGAACTCCCTCCCGGATGCTCCCTTTCCAATGTCGGCGGCCAGTCGCGTCCTGGCGAAATCCAGCGGGTAGACGAAGCAGAGCGAGGTTGCCCCCGCCGCACCGCCTGACGCCAGATTGCCGGCAAAGTAGCGCCAGAACTGTGTCTTCTGGTCCACACCGCCCAGGAAGACCTTCTTGTACTTGTCTTTGAAGGCAAAGTTGAGGGCTTGGGTGGGGAAGTATCGGATGACGTTGGCCAGGTTGCCCCTCCAGAAGGACAGAAAGCCTTGTTCCTTGGGGATTCGAACCACGCAGTCCATGATGCCCTTGTACTGCATCTCGGCAGTGATCTGCTTGCTGGCATGTTGGACCTGAACGGGTAGAGAATGGAGATAATTGTTATGGGAACAACTGCTTTGACTTTGTCTGAAGTATTTTATTCGATGCCACGAGGTTAAGAATTGGGGGAATCCAATGGGCAGTCACCCTCGTGGGTTCGAACCCAGATGTTGTTGGCTTAACTCATCCTGGTTAATTGAAGGGTTTTGTGGTTTTTAATGGTCTTGACGCCAAAAATTTAGAAGTTTGTGCAATGTTTGCTACGATAATAACAGTAGTTGGACTTGGCTTGTGTATTGCATTTTTAGTTGTTACTGTTATTTGACTTTAAGTAGCATAAGAAGTCATTTTAAGTTGCTGTTACCAAATCTTTAGTTTTTTTTAGCTTTCTATTGAGGAAATTGCTTTTTATTATTTCTCATAATTAGGACTGTTTCTTTTGGCAAATTTTGACTGAACAAATTGACATTCATAGACAATATTGTCTTTGATTTTCATAGCAATAAAATAAAATCATTGTAATTGTAGTATCACAAATTAGCCACCTCACATATTAACGTCATATTTTAACATCTTGATCCTAAGAATTATGACTTTCTATAACTGCTGTCATAATATACTTTACTTAATTCTTCTTAAATTGAATGAAGCTTTTATACAAGTCCAGTATCTAAAACAAAGTACCCCTTGTCACCACTTATAATATTTCAAATTTCTTAGCATTTTATTTCCACTTCATGCATTGGCTAATGACTCATTTAGAATCGTTTATCGCCTATTGGATAAAGTGCTGCTACCACGAGGGAAATTGCTCTTTGGATGAACTTCTACTTTTCACGTCCCATCAGTCCCAACACTGATGAGTGTCACTGGAGAGCCCTTGGCGTATGAAGTTTCATCTCCAGAGTTAAATTTAGCGCTTCACTTAGACCGCTTGTGTCGCACGATGCTTTTGAGTTTAAGGATTAAACTTTGGCTCACAGACATGTAAGACTCTCTTTAATGAGGGGGTGCATATTCCATCCAGTGCAACAAGGACGGACGGTACTCTCCAGTCCCTTTAACGCCGATAGGCGCCCAATCCTTTTGAAGTAGTGATCATTCACTAACGGACCTATTCCAATTCAAGCAAATTGGACGTCTATCGCCATATGTAGTAATTAATAGGTCACTTTTCTACTTTAAAATCCCATTTTAGACAAATGAGCAAACTGTGATAGACCCACACCAACACATTGATCTTCCAAAACATACACACACTCAAATACACAATTAAATCCATGTTATTCACTATAATCCTGACTTATGATTTGTTTTTAATGCCCCCTGGTGAATTGGAGTGTGTTTTAAGAGAGAATAAAAATAAGAGAAACATCAAATGAGGCAAAGAACCTCAGTATATACAAAATATGATAAGAAGCACAGAAATTAATATCATTTTTATATGTTTTATATTATTATATTCCTTTTGGCCGGGAGCCGTATGAGGCTCGAGAGCCACGTGTTCGCCACCCCTGTTTTAGCCACTCATTACGCACCAAATTGGGTTGACTCATTTCAAGCAGGTGCTTGTCTGGGTTCATTTTGACATGTGCGTCACCCGTTTTGACGCACGCAGGCGCTTCTCATTTTCTGACATTATTTTCTTTACCTGAAGCAGGAGCTTGACCCTCTCAATGGGGGCTACGGCTGTCTTGGAGATGGCGGCGGCCACGCCACCGGCCAAGAAGTCCTTCATAAAACTGACCACTGCGTCCGACATGACTGCGAGCTTCCAGCGGAGAACCACACACTGGTAACGTAAAAGGCTCCACTAGGCAGCTCCGAGTGGGCGATGCGCCCCCGCGCGACCCCTCATATATGAGGGAGCTCGTGTATCGCGAGATTAAAAGGTGATGGATGTGCTGATGGTCGAACCCGAGCATTAGGAGGAATAAATTTCCGAGGTTGGAGGTCACGAGGAAGTCCAAAAGGCCACTTCAGCCCACCGAGGGGACGTTTAAAGGACAGCAGACATATTTATTCATCTATTTATTTCGTACAAAGGCAATAGTTGGGAATTGTTACCCTTACTTGGCTTTGATAGGCTCCAGCACCCCCGGTGATCACATGTTTACTGCAAATGCTCTTTGCAATTCTAAATTCTATTTTTTTGTATTATAATAAACAGCCACATAGTAGTGTATTTAAAATAAACGAAAGTCACATGATCCTGCACAAACGTTACCATTTTAACACAAAACTAACAATTTGGGGATTTTTATAATGTTTTCAGAAGATTTGCATCAAATAGGAAAACTTTAAATCAAGTGAGAAAACAATTAGAGACTGTCCTCAATTGAGGACAGTGGGTTGAAATGGGTTAATGTACTTAATTTTATTAAAAATCTATACATTTTATATATTAATTCCCTTAGAAGGCTGGCATCAACATTGAAGCCTTTCATTTCAAACCCTCTTCCAGTTTTTATATTCCACTAATGTATTTATCAGATAAACGAAAACTGGAGATATAATCGTTGTAAGTTTATGATAGGTAATGTTTTTTTCCACGAGAGGGCACTCATGTTTTTCTTATAATTTTTGTTCATTCTGCTCGTCAGAATTAGATTTTTTTTTGGCCTAAAATTGTAAATATATTACAGTATAGTAACAGTTTGGATCGGTGAAGTTGTCCAAATGTGTGGTTTTTCAAATCAGCATGCTTAAAATATGTCAAATGAAGTCATGTTATTTAATAGGTCAAATTATTTCATAAAATAAATCCAAAATAAATTGTTCCAGTTAAAACTTTCGAAATTGTACTATCTATATGAACCACCTCCTCAAAACGTTAATGAAAAAAATGGACAGATTTTGATGCCAAAATGAATTCAAACAAACAATAACTAATGTTAAAAAAGTGGATGACTTCTCAATGGCCAGACAGCCACTATAAAGGACACTTTTCAGCACCATACTACAATCACCCACAGCATCCACTTGAGGGCACTAACGAATCTAGAGTCAAATCCCAAACAGGTGCGAAGACATTACTGCAAATCTACCCGAAATAACGCAGCACTTTATTGGGCGTGAAGGAGAAGACCCCCAGCCCAGACCACCCCACTCCTTGCCAACCCCCGGAGGTCAAAGTTGAAGCTGGGCCAGCAGACACAGAAGGCTGGCCGGGGATTGAGCGTCCCTCTCACGTGAGTTGCTCTCGCTTTAGTTGCTTGCACCTGCTTCTTGCCTCTCGCCACACGATTAAACGCTTGTTTCTAAACTCTTGCTAAATGTTCACCATTTCCTAAATTGATGCGTGCTTTACTGGTCATATCGTTGTTTAGTCGAAAAAGTATTCAGAAGTCAGATCTTTCTTTCTATATTATTTAATATTGCTACAAAACACGTGACGTCATTTTTTTCCCAAACAGTCAGGAAGCATCATTGAGAAAAGCTCTAAAGTGATTCAACTTGTCAACTTTATCCAATCCTTCATAGGGCTAATGACTATTTTCAGTAATTTATTAAGTAAAAATAATAAATATAATAAAAATATCTGACATCCACATTCAATTTGGCTCATGTAGGCCACATTATATTTTGTGTACAAGTGTGGTCTACATTACCAAAATGGTATCAGGTCTAAATAATAATAATAATAATATTCATTCATTCATTTATTTATTTCTGAACTGCTTATCCTCACAACGATCGTGGGGGTGCTTGAGCATACTGCAATCCCACTTAAAAATGCAACATGTCCGTAACCGTCACAATGTGTGCAGTGAAGATTTTGTGGTGGACAAAAAAAAAGTAGTTCTGCGATAAGATCTGTCAGTTTGAGCGAAAGGATCATGGAGGGGATTTGCATTTTGAGCATGAAGAGCTGCAGGTGTCAGACAGTTGAAAAATACCCCACACCCCACCCACAATCCTCATCTACATACACACAGATATTCATGCACAGTGGAGCAAATCTGCTACAGTTGTCTTGGACAAATGTAATATAGTGAGTGTGCATTTTCTATATTTTTTCTATTTGTATACTAAATCGAATATGAATGATGAGCCGGTCACAGGCAGATGGACAAACTTACACAGTGGTACGTATTTGGGGGTGGAGGGAGTTGGGGGATATTACACCAAAAATAGATATTTTTTTTGGTTTGCAATGTTCCTTTTTTTATTTTAAAGGGACAGTTTATATTCTAATCTAAAATTTAAACCCTTTGAGAAAGTTACGTTCGCAGGAAAATTTGAACCAATAAACACAGAAGAACAGGTAAGGAAAATGAAAACAAAATAAATGTAGGTGTTTAGATATATTTGGGAAAAACTTTTGAATGTTTTCTATTGTTGCTCAAATGCATCAACATGTTGCCGTTTCAGCACCCAATTTTTCGGTCTTTGTTGATATATTTTGCTGTATTTTGAGTATTTTCCTCTCAGATATGGCACATTTTTGAAGATGAACAAGTTTATTCATATAATTTAGTTTTTTAAATTATCAATCAATCTATCATTTTCTGGACCGGTTATTCCCACAAGATATCACAGGGGGTGTTGGAGCCTATCCCAGCTAATTACAGGCACCAGAAGGGGTACACGGTGAATCATGGTCAGCCAATCGCAATGTACGAGGAGACAAATAACCATTCCTCCTTGTTGCCATTCTCCCTACATGCATGTTTTTTGGGGGATGTGGGAGGAAACTGGAGTACCTGGAGAAAACCCACACAAGCCCGGGGAGAACATGCAAACTCCCCACAGTGAGGACCGAGCTGGCATCGAACCCTCGACCCCAGAACTGTGAGGCCGAGGCGCCAACCACTTTTTTACCGCTGACCCTCAGAAGTGTCATACTGTTGTTTTCAATGTCCGTGGTGTTGTGCCATCTTGATACCAATACTTAAATATTCATTGCATGTCAATGAATTTGGCTTTCATCTGAATTTAAATTTTGCTTGTCCAGCATCAGTGAGGTAAAGCAGCTTTTTCCTTGTTTTTTCTTTCAATTTGAACTGAAGAAAACCTTTGAGAAGGAAGCCCTTCCTCCACTTGTATGTTCGATGCACATTTTAAACAAAAGAAGCTCATTTTTCTGGTTTATACCTTAACAATGCTCCATCCGCAACTCTTTGAAGACCAGCCAGTGGCCTCAAATCCACGGGGTGGGCAGGGCAGGGATGCTGACTGGAGCTGAAGCTCAAGCTGAAGTTCAGGGGGAAGGAGATTATTTGATTAGTTCTCTTCTCTTGGCCTCCTTCCATGTAAGTCCAAAGAAGCTGTATGGGGACAATGCGGGTGTACCTTTGACACAAGTTAAAAACCTCCACCGTGTGAGAGGGCGGTGCCATTGGCAGAGGAGCCAAGGTGCCTCCAACACACAGAAATCCCCATGACCAATCAGGAAGAACTGGAGACATGCAGTCAGTGGGGGAAAGACATTAACAAACTAGTTGTGTTTTTTCATCAGGGTTGCAATTGTTGAGGTTTAAGATTGTGGTGGGTGTACAACGTGTGGCCTGTGGGTCGGAAGTGGCTCGTCAGAGGGTCTGAGCCACCTGATGGACACTTTGTTGCTCATTCAAACTGTACTTCCATAATTCATTTTTTTGAGACGGGGCGGCACAAAATCAGAAGTTTGTAAGTTATGTGATCAAATGCGTGCACTACTCCACTGTGCTCAATTTCCTATCTGCAATCAGAATCATTGCCCGTCGTCAAAACAGAGACTGCAACAGCAGACAGTGATGACAGACAACCGTGTAATGCCCCAAAACAAACAGCAAGTAACCTGGGAATGTCTACTCCATGTTGTAGTATTTTGTCAGAGTGAATTAACTTTACTAAACATGTTGCTAACAAGATGACCAGTCTTTCGTCCGTGGTACAATTTAGGGGTTTTCTTTTTCGGGGTTCCAAGGTCTGTCTTTACACATCAGCTTTGTGACACTGTGTAAGCAGCACTGGGTACTTTAAATACACCAAATTGGATAAATTGCACAATGTCGGTGCCTTTTGCAGTCTATATTCAGCGTAACAAGATCAGTCCCAAACTAAAGAGAACCGTGGATTCATTGTGTGCCTTTGAAACTCGAAATAAAAATTCAGTTGACATATATATAGAATATATAAAAGAAATGCATTTTAAAAACTGACTATAGTATAATAACCAATAAATCCATACATAGATCATTTTGGTTAATAAAAAAAATTGACTGAAAGTTTTTTTTGTGAATCCAATTCATGCTATTGCAGATTGAAAAAAAAGATAATTGATCCAAATCTTAAATCTTGCATGTCATGAGGAACAATTAGCCACCTTATTAGCTGCTTAGCAACTGTGGGAAGTTGCAGCCCTCGACAGATCAGGACAAAAACCTTGTTTCTTTCCCACTCTTGTTTGCGTCCTCTTCACCTGACGTCTAATTTCTTTTCACGGCAAAGCCTCATATGCAAGCATTGAAGTACTTGAAAAGAATTCTGGCGGATAATCCGCTTGGAGGGCTTCTGCATTTGAAGCCCCCTCAAGGTGATGGGCCTATCTTGCGGCATTCTTCCACAGAGCCACTCAAGATGCACCGTGGACACTTTAGAGGAGGCCAAGCAATTTAGTGTGGAGTGAGTGCGTAATGGGCCACACTTTTTGAGTGCATTGCCAAACTTAGCACCTTTTGTGCTCTGCCACCTACTTGGGTGCAATGTGAACCCTAAACATGACCTTTTTAGAGTGTTTCATTTACAAGTGGCAAAAAAAGAAGATTACAATAGATGAAATCAATGAAAAGGACGTTTTTTTTCCACAAAATTCATGAAAACAGCACATTCGACTTGGCAAATAGGAGCATTTAATACAATAAAATAATAAACGGAGACATGCAATGAATGAGTCCAATGGAGGAATAAACTTATCTAGGAAGTCCAATTAACCGTTAAAAACTTATTTTTTGAATAATTTTTCACTCTTTACTTTTTTGTTGTAATGCAATTTGAGTCGTTGTCTGAGTTATGGTTTGTTTTTTGAAAAACTATGAATGCAACCAAGAAATGTCCCAAATACGGGATGAAATAAAGTTATAACCTGACCTAAATTCCACACAGGTGGGCCAACCTGGATTTGAACCCAGGTCCCCACTGTGAGGCCAACGCACTAACCACTCAACCGCTGGGCCACCCTGCGTAAATGGAATACTTAACATAGTAGTATCTGAAATTTAAAACAAAAATATTCCAAAGTCAGCTTTCAGTGCAATGCAGTCCACCAATCGAATAAACTATGACAAACACTATCAGTTTCATATACATACACTTTCATTAGTTTCAATATTTCCCCTCTGATCCGTAAACAAATGAGGTTAACACACAGCCCATAGAACGCATTCCCATCTTCCCTCCCTCCCTTGTTTGCCAGTGTGGACGTTGGTTAAAATGAAGAAGGGTAATGAATTTTAAACTGCAAGAGTAACAGCTCTCAGACATGCGGTTTCAGTGTGTGAGCAAGGGGGCGAGTGGGTGGGCGTGTGTGCCTTTGGGATTTGTGTCTATGTATCTGTGAATGCGAGTGCGTGTGCGCGTACCGAGGATAAAGACCTTGCAAACGGGCCTGGCTTAGCTGACAGGTGACAAGGGTGCGAGTGAATGGGGATTTTGTAATACCAACAGTGGGCAAGCGAGGAAAGGACGTGTGAAAGGCGAGGAAAAGAAGACTTTTCTTGAGCGGCTGAAGCGCTGGAGAAAGGAGGCCCGGAGGCTTTTGCATGGGCCTAATCAAACCGCTCCACCGTCTAGCGCGCTCATTTTTATTCAAAACGTCCAAATGCAAAAATGACGCCAAAGGGATTGATCCCAGTGTCAGTGCGTGTGTGGTATTTCCTTTCTGGCTTTTTCCGCCCCGTCCTCAACTTTGACATATCAGTCAAGCTGTGTTACAATATGCGATACAAGCCACACGCAGTGGTTAAAAAAGTGCTTTAAATGTGATTGGTTTTCAATCACTAGTCTAATTTAAAAGATGCTAACTGTGTTGATAACACATGCTCACATAAGCACAGCACAAAGAGGGCTCTGCAAGGCAATAGAAAATGACCTTAATTCATAGAAAAAAAAATAGAATTTTTTTATAGTTAAATAGCTGCCTGGTGAAAAAGTGGTTAGCATGTGGGCCTCACAGTTATAGTGTTGAGGGTTCGATCCCAGGTGGATCCTCCCTGTGTGAGTTTGTATGTTCTTTCGAGGCTTGCGTGGGTTTTCTCCGGGTATTCCGGTTTCTTCCCACATCCCAAAAACATGTAAGGTAGGCTGGTGGAAGGAACACTTGTCTTTGTGCCCTGCAATTAGCTGGCCACCGTGGAATGCACTATTAGATGCGAAATATGAAAATGTCTGCAGAACATGGGTGAAGAACTGAGTGAGTTATAAATGAGGACACATTTCTGGTTAAATGGCCCTGCTGTGCCATTCAGAGACCATTTACTCAGTCAAACAGTGTAGCCCACCACCACCTTGTAGCCCACCACCGCCTCCTTCGTCAGCCTAGTCGCCCAGTGGCGGTGAAAAGACAAGCAGCGAGTGCAGATTAATTCCAGAATCAGCGAGTGGTTGTGTGGTCCCGCTAAGGAAGCCACTTGGAGAGGAGGGATCCATCTCAGTATGTCAGTGTGTGGGAACCACATAGGGAGAAATCCCCGGCTGATCCCGGGCAAGCGAGACACTTTGTTTTTCCCTCCCATTGCCATCCCACCCCTTGTCCCCCTGGCTTGACTGTGTATCCATTTTTTGGGGGTGGGTCTTTCATTTTTATTCATAGGATGGAGGCAAGGGTGTCAAAAAGCAGGGGGCAGTGGATGTGTGTGTGTGTGGATGTAGTAGGTGCGAGGCTGCCAACAATAGTGGCAGTGTTGTTTGGCGACTTGCAATCCAGGACTTTTGGACATTCTTCCCATGTCAGTATAATCACTACTGGGAGGTAGCTCCATTAGGGATTACCATATCATTAATAGTAGCCATGACTTTTGTTCAAAGGCCACTTGTGTAATGTTGCCTTGCGGACGAGGCCTAATCCGCTGAGCCGCAGCTGTAGAGAAGAACCGGGCCCCGCCGTCACACGGGAGACACCGCACCATCTCCATGTCCAAGCCAGACGCTCAAAGACACACACACAAACAAGGGACATATACAACGTTCCTCCCATAGAGCAAAGAGAAACATCCATTGGACACTTCCAGGCGGATTCTCCTTAAAGCCAACCGCCACCCCCGCTGCCTCGCTTCTTGCCTTAGTTGACTCCCCCCCCCCCCCTCACCCACAGCTCTCTTCTCAGATGGTGGGCCAGATTAAGCGGGTGAACAATAACAGTTTTCAATGTAAAATGTGCATCTTGTTAGTGCTTTTGGAAACTTTTCTCCACGATGTGGAGACGGTGAGAGAAAAGGAGTTAGTGGCCATTCATTGAGTTATCTGTGGACGTTTTTTACTCACAAATGGAGGGTTTGTTGTATGGCTGTAATCCTACTAGCCGGGTGCCCCCCATCGCAGCTGGATTGTGAAATGGAGATTCTCCCAGGAAAATGTTGCTTGGAAATAGAGAATGATGTCATTGTATGTTTGTTCCCCATTTTATTTCGTTTTAATAGATTTTTACAAAAAGTTGATGGACCCATTTATTCTTACGTTAGGTGTTTATATTAACAGTTGTCAATATTAATGTATGCCTGATTGCCAACTATTTCGAGATGTTTCTGACCTTTTGACCTAAATCAGACCACAAGAACGAGACCCGTAGAAAATGGATGATTAACTCATTGCCTGCTATTGAGAACGATAGATGTCCAACTCATTTAATCTGGAGGACAGGCTGTGAATGCTCATGTTTCAAAATTTCTGGACTAACGGGTAAAGACTGATACTGATTTTACCTTATATCCAATCCGGTTTTTTTCAAGATATGTTTTGCCGATATGAATCTGGAGCTTATATTTTTAGACCAGTAAAAATAACATTAACCGTTACAAATATTACACTATGCTTTGTTATGATCACTAGTTTCGAAAGAGAAATCGTCTCACTCACAGCGGACAATTTGATCTGCATTTCAATTTACAGCAGTCGAAAAACACGATGATACTGAAAACACGCAACTACTGGATCGGATCCGATTTTGTGATCAAATTCGATACCTAAAAAATAGACATATTGGGCGCCTATATTAGACTGAGAATCGGATCAGCCCATTTATACAACAACCAAGTGCACCTGACTATAAATTACACCCACCAAAATTAAAGTCAAGCAAAACTATTTGTGCATTTGAAAATGTTTGATTTTTCTATCCCTGGCTTTCAATTAGGTGTAAAACAATGTAACACTAAATCGTCGGTTAAAGCAATTCCATGAAGGGCCATGTGGCAACAAGTTTTCCTACTAGCCAAATAAAATTACACTTTTTCATCAATCTGATCTGATCTAATCAAATTTTAATCTGTTTTTTTGCAGTCAGATGCTGCCTGTTTCAGTGGAAAACTCAGTGGTCTCCCCTGTACTGGTTGGAACAAAACCAGGACCCTCGTGGCCCTTTGTGGAATTGGTTTAAACAGCTCTAAATCAAAGCAACATTTGACAGAAAATTTGATATCGCACATACATTATCACTTCAAAAACATGCCACAAAATATCAGTGTACATATACTATTATCAAGCATTGTTGTAGCAAGTGTAGCCAATGTGGGCCGTGTGCTTTTTGAAAGCATACAGCAGGGTTTTTGGCAATGCTAAAAGAAGGGCTTGCCAAGTAAAGCCTCTCCACAAGCCCAAGTTTGTTTTGCTAATGGGTCTGAATGGAAGTGTAACAAAATCAACAAGGCTTCTTTTGTCAAGGTCCTGGCTGCGTACACAATACACCAGAAAGATTTTTAAGGTTCACCTGCTACTAAACCATTTCGAGCGATCGATTAGTTGGACGTATTTTGCTGGACTTCTGCATTACGCTCTTGGCTTTCACAGGGTCACTCTGCATATGTTATGTTGCAACATGTTGTCATGTCTGACATGGGGTCCCTGCTGAGAGGGCCACAAGTGAGGTCAGCAGGGGGGGGTTGACCATTTCTTCTAACCATTCACAACGGGCCAAAACCGCAGTCTGATACATTTCGTAGTAAGGTTATTTCTGCTGTTTTGTCGATGTTGCAGTCTTGTTTGCCATCCCTCCACGTCTAAAAGTAAAATCCTCCCCTTCACACTAGCGGCAGCCACACATCAACATTTATAAGCTGTATCTTTCACTGGGGTTCATTCGGTCACTTGACTGCCAATCTTACTTGTCTGCCCTCCGGACCGTTTGCTCCCTGGGTGACCTCAGGGGGTCGGTGGGTCGACCCCGGGGGCGCCCCCTTGGACGCGGATAAATACGTCGGAGCAGCCGTCAACCGGTCGCACAAAAGAGGCAAGCCCGGCACTTTTGGCCCCTCACGAGTCCAACCAAGCGCACACGGAGCATATTAGGACCCTGGGGTTTTATTTTCCCTATGGCCCTCTTTGGCGGTTGCGTTCAAGTATGTCAGGTGCCTGACCACATCACACACAAATAGTACACACACAGTCACTCGAGGCACTACTTTCAAGTTGTATTCTCCAGATTGAGGTTGTCACACTTCATATGGTCTTCTTGCCACTGAAGCGTGAGGGATTTCTTTTTTTTTTAAAGGTCGTTGATGTAAAATCTGCACCTTTTGAACCCTTACTTAACAATCGTTTTCCAAAGATACGTCCAGTTTTCTTGTATAGGTTCTTTTTGCTCGAGAATATTCTCTATAATGGATTTTTAAGGTGTTTTCATAACCTTGTTGTCAGCTGGAATTGGTTCTGTGACTATACTTCTGTAGCATGTGTATCGCCTAATTATTCTAGAAACACATGAACATGAAAAATAACAATATATAGGTGTTGTTATATATATTCTAAGTATATTCTCACCAACCTATAACCCTATTGACATTATTCACAGTAATTATATGTTCTTTTACTTTATCATTCAAGTCTTGTATTTGTTGCACACCCATAGTATATATTTATTTTTTAGCACTTTGCAGTAATGTATTTAAGAAAAATGGGGACTAAAATTATGATATATTTTTTTATGTACAGTATACATTTTGCAGTTTCCTGTGTGGTGCATTATTGCTTTTGGCAGATATTGAGATGTATATGTAGTGTGTAGATATTATATTTAAATTTATTTATTTTGGATGTTTTTGATTTTAATATTGGGGCAGAGGGTGAAGAAAAAGAAAATAAACAAAACATTTGTTATTTTCCATTTATTTTAAAAAAAAACAACAAATGGATTTTAAAAGGGTATTTGTGAAGACATTTAGTTTAAAAAATAATACAAAAAGATCTCATTAATTTTAGAACAGAAATTACAAAAATAGTTTAAAAAATGCTTAACAACCTTTTAATGATTCACATTATAATTAAAATAATCAAAAGTTAGAAAAAATACTTTAAAATATATATATACAAAACAATTTAAATAATAATAATAATGAAAAAAAAAGTAGATTTTTGTATTAAAATAAAAAAGAGGGTTTAAACAAGATTTATTTCAGACATTTAAAATGTTCCTAATAGCAAAGCTGTAATGAGGGTTAGGGCTACATTCTTGGTCACGTTCTGTGATGAAACAACAGCTTTGTTGTGACTTTTTTTTAGGGTGTGTGCCAACTCTGTGGGGATGCTGAGGGGCGCGCAGCTTAAAAAAATGGGCAAAAGCTGCTTTGAAATCACAGCTCCTTGTTCCCATCCAAACAAGAAAGGAATAAATGTGAGGGCGTGACAGAGACGAGAATCCACAGTGGGATATTTGGTACAGTATTCAACACGTCTTCCTTTTTCTCTGAGAAGATGCCTTTGACCCCCCTCCTGTCTGCCACTGCCACTTGTAAGACTCCATACACTTATGCCTCGGATACGTTGCTCCTAAATAGAGATAGTGTTGAATCGGGGGCAAGTCCGTGGATTTGCATAATCTGATGGCACGGCGGTGGTGCTTGACAAGGGCAAAAAAGGTGACAAACTCTGTGTGGCCTCCTCCTGTATGGAGAGCGACAAAGAAGTGATCTGCTTGGCTTAATTGTCCAAAAATTCATGTTTTGTGTGTTCAAAGTTGCATGTCAGGAGACAGTGAGCTGACCTGTGCCCAGTGACTTCTCCTTTTGGTTGCCAACGGGGGCCTCTTCCATTCATGTCTACGCTGCGTTTACAGTGAGTACCGTGCCAAGTGTGCCTTGTCTTCTGATGGGAAAACTGTTGCTCATGTGCCTGCCAAGTTTTGGCATTATAATCCCAGGAGGAGCAGAAGGGGGAGGTGGCATCGTAAAGGGAATGGCGAGCGGGGGAGGTGTGTTTTTTTAAAGCAACCCCACGTCAGATAGATAGTGCTATCTAGTGTGGGAATGATCTCTATACTCGATACAGCCCCCCCACCCTTTTTTTTTCCTCAACAAAGCTCCCGCGTGTTAAGCCTCAGATCAGATTGCGAGGTGTGTAAAGGCAGCCAATGTTGTGGCGACGCTGCGATTAACTGTTGGACTTCTCACAGCTTGCGTACGTCCTAACAAAAACATCATTGTACTCACAATGATCCGGGAACATTCACCGATGCTGCAAGAAGTACATGGGGTAGTTTTTTTTAGAACTGAATGTGGCATTAAGAGGCGCTTCTGAAGAAAATGAATCAGAATAGTGAAGATGTGCTGATGGAACACAGAAAACAGGACATTTTTTGTTTGATTTCAAATGATTTTCTCTGCTAATAAGAAAATATGACTCATTTCAGACTCTTGCTACTGATTTTCTGGTACAGATTCCTCAATAATAGGTTGTAAACAGTCGAAGGTTTAATTAACTCAGCTTACAAATCAATGCTGCAATTGTAATATTATATATCTTATATATTTGGCCTTTACATTATTTACCATTTTTATTAGTTTTCATTTTTTATTTTTTGTATATATATTATTTATTACCAATATTTACCATAACCACAGTAACGTATTCGCAGATACTATAACGGTTGAAATTTTGTACTAAGTTTTAGTTCTTAGTAGTAGTGGCTAAAAGAGCAAACTTATATTAAAAAGTGCAAAAATAGGTCTAGATCATACGCATAACAGGGTGACATGAGGTAAAGTGAGGCCTTCGATCAAAGTAAACAGTTTTTGCAAAGTATGAAAAGGAAGAAAGACGGGTGAGTGAGTGGTTAATGCGTCGGCTTCATGATTCCGGGATCCTGGGTTCGAATCTAAGTCGGTCCTTCTGTGTAGAGTTTGTATGTTCTGCCTGGGGCTTGTAGGAGTGTGACTGTGAATAATTGCCAGTCTCCTCGTGGACCACGATTGGCTGGCCACTGATACAAGGTGTCCAAATTCAACTAGGATAGGCTCCAGCACCCCTCCTTGTGAGGATAAGCGGTTCAGATAGAAAAAAAAAACACAACTTTGTAGTATATTGGAAAACTCTCAAGCCTTGAGTATTGTATTATTGACTGCTTTCTTTTTGTTTCTCACATCTATCGGACAAAATAATTTTTAAACAATTTAGGTATTTGTATATTAAGGACCGTGGAACTAATGAGAGAATTTAAATGTAAAATGCAGCTCTACTTACAAAAAATCCTAGTTACGAAAATACTTCAGTATTTAATAAGTTTGAAGCGTGAATATTGATATAAAACCAGCTATGAACTAATGAATAATTGCTGCTAACGTTCCCAGTCAAAATGATTTGGACGTCTATCACCGTCAGAAGCAGCCAATGAGATTCTTTCAATACATGGAATCGTACATGAACGGGTATCCCCTGCTTTGATTTTCATTCAAAAGAAAAGTGGAAATAGTTTAATTAGAAACATTTGTTACATGAATAGCAAAGACAAACAGCATCGTGAGTTTACGTGACAATCAATGTCATTTCTTTTTATCCGTGCTCACTTTATTATTATTCATGTGAGGCTTTTTCGTGTGGATGAACACGAGTCCCCCTGCGACACTTTGTGTTTTTAGTCACCATTCATCGACAAGGCCACTGTCTTCTTTTTGGTTTGTGTGTGTGTGTGATGAGGGGTCTTTTTTTGGGGAGGGGAGGGGGGAGCTTAATACCGCCTAACGTGTTTTATTCAAGCAACCAGGCGAATGATGCCGTTTTATTCATATGCATCCATCACTGAATCAGCCACCCTGAACTGATTCTTGTGTACACACATTAGAATGTGTACACAATAACTTCTTTTAATGTCTTTGATTAATATTGAATGTGTCTTAAGAAGGCTCGTGGTGAGACGCGGATTGTTTCGGGGTTTTTTAAAGGGGAACCACCAGGAGAATATTTTCTTGTCGTTTCCTTGAGAGAGAAAATTTGATTTCATGGTGTTGATGACATTTCTTCGCAGTCACTCAAGGATGAAGCATGATTGTTCGCCTTTCAGTCTTCATTCACAATAAGGGCGGCTCCCCTTTTAGCTGTTTAAGCTCGCCCTTTTTGACATTCAAACACGTGCAACTTTGCTATAGGAGGAAAGCGCTTCACTCCTTCGAATTAGTCTTAGAATGTGATATGGTTCATATCATAGCTATCTATCATTGTGTGTATGTGTGAGGTGGCATTCTGGAATGAATAATATGCTTGAAGGAGTTCATTGCAATTCAAAATGGATTCGAAAATCAACTATAAGGACCCACAGATATCAATAACTATTGAAATTGTGCAATCAAAATGGATTTCTATTCCATCTTTAAGTGCCTGTTTGATAACTTAATCCCACTGTGTCAAAATTACAAAGTTATAGAAGTGGATAAAACATACAAAGGTGAAGCTGAACCTAATTGTAGTATGAGATGAGATAGCATGGATCATTTTTGTTTTGTACTTTGTGGCCACTGTATTTTTCCTCGTGATATTGGAAAATCTGAGATGAACTGTCCATCCAACTTTCAAGTTGCATTTTGTTGGAGATGGAACATTTTAATTTCCATATGGCTTATCCTCACAAGAGATGAATCATTGTACTAAAATGGTTGACATGGCATTTGAAAGTTCAGATGGTTCTCTTTGGTTGTTGAAATATTTTATTTTTTAAACGGGTCTTTGTGACTCTGTGGATGAGTTGCTAGAACATCCTTCTCCCAGTTCTGAGATTTAAGGTTTCATCCTCCAGGGAATACGACTGACTTTCCTGTTTGGAGTTTACCTGAGCCTAGAGGGGAGGGGTCTTAAAGGAGTCAAGCACATAACTAATTATCTTTCCTAATCATAGAGTACAAAAAAGCCAAAGTAGCTGCAACTTTTTTATGAAAAATTTATTCACATCATGTACAGTTTGCAAATTCCATCTTCCAAATGGATATAAATAAAACAACTAGGCTCTGTGTGTTAGTTAGGGTGTGTTACATTGCGTGTTGCGCACTGTGCAACGTAAACGTGTTATGGTGTGCGTGGCCTATCAAGTTGAAGTAGTGATGATGTTCCAGTCCCTGCACCGGCGACAAGTATCCACCGTGCTGCGGTGCGTGCGCACTCAAGGCCACGGCGGGCTGGTAGGAGATGGCCGGGCCGCGTGCCGAGTTGTGCCAAGCCAAGTGTCCCGCCGGATTGGGTTGCTGGTACGCCGCGGCCTCCACGGGGCTGTGGCTCTGGTGCTCGGGCTGATGGCCCAGGTAGTCCGACGGTTCGGGGCCGGACGCGGCCGAAGCGAACACGGGCTCGGTGACCGCGCGGGATTTGGACTGCAGGAAGGCCAGGATGCGTGCGTATTTGATGTCTTTGGTCTCTGCTCGGTCCTCCGTGGTTAGATAGTGGACCAGATTCTTCATGCATTCGTGGTAGCCGTAGTGGAAGTAGTTGGCGAACTCGGTCAGCAACTCGCCTGCAATGATGCACAAACAGCAAATAGTTTTAGAGAAAATCTTTTTTTTTTTTTTTAACCCCTCTTGTGAGCAATATGTACCATTTATACATGCAGAATTTGATTATCTTCACGGCTGCACATTAATATTAAATTGCTACATAAAATTGGGATTTACAATTTTGATTACAAAAATGACAAATATAAATACATTCTCTGCTCAAATTTAGTGTGCACTCAAAATATAATCGTTGACACATTGTTTATTGAAAAACCTCAAACTAGATTAGATTAGATAACTTTATTCATCCCATATTCACTGTCATAGTAGCAGGAGGGTGAGAATACAGACAGGAAAATACATTTTAGATACATAAATTAATAAATAAATAAGCGTGTTGCTGAAATATATACATATACATACACATATGTACATATATATAAATATACATATACATACACATATTTACATATGTATAAATATACATATACATACACATATATACATATATATATAAATATACATACACATATATATATATAAATATACATACACATACACAAAATGGGCATACTTTTGAGTGGGGGCCTGGTTAATAATTCTCACTTTATGTGCTATGTGGAATATTATTTGTCATATTAGATGTCAAATTCCCCACTTGGAAAGCTCAACTCACCCTTTTCTCTTCCTCTTGGGAAATCTGCAGAATGGAGTGCCCTCAAATACTGAACAGTCATTTCCAATATTTCAGCCTTCTCCAGCTTGCCAGAGTTCTTTAGGCAAAAAAAAAATGGCGATATGAAAAAAAAATTACTTTCAATGTTTATGATGAATTATCATGATTATCATTAAGTACCTGTTTGGCCAACGCCATCGGGACAGTTTTGCCCAACTCATTGAGGCAACGATTGATCCGATCTCGTCTTCTTTTTTCGATTACTTTGTGAGATATGGGCGTTCTCTAAAAAAAGTGTAAAACACGTTTAGAAGGATCTGAAACGCACCAAAAAAGCGCGCAGGGGTGATTTACGCACAGCTTCCAACACACTATTTACATCCAATACGTCAGAAAAAACTGCATTCTCATAGGAGATTTGAAAAAAAGTACTATATTTATCACTTTAAACGACTAATGTAATGCAAACTGTATTATAGCTGACGCAATGGAGTTGCGCACTATAGTGACTATAGTAATTCAACAAAATAAAGGTATACGTATCATCAAATTTATGGAAAATTATAATAATACATTAAAGAGGATATTGGGCTTACCTTTCGTTCTTTCATTTTGGATGCCATAGAAAATGAAAATGTGCTAATGTCTTCCTAGTTGCGACAGAAATGATGTGAGGAAGACAAAATAAAACTGCTCCTTATAAAGGGGTGCATCCAGCAGGGATTCACGCTAAAATGTAAATTATTCCACACAGGGATTAAAGATGGGGGTCCACCATGCATACAGGGATAAACGTGTGTGTTTAGTATCACTTGGAGAAACAGTTGTTTTTTTCGGGGTTTTTTTTGGAACGGGGGGGTGGTCTGACCTGGCTTTGTTAACCCACGTGGCTGCTTGAAAGCACGTGATTCGTCGTGGGACTCAATTTGCATAGAAGAGACCGAGACGTCTTTCTGTCTCGTGTATGGTCTATCCCTTGTTATTAAACTTTCAAATCGTCGTCTGCCATTGACTGTGGTGGGCGTTGAATTTGTTTAGATTGAAAGAGATGACTGGAAATAAAAAAAAAATGGATTGAACGTCCATCGCCGTCCATAGCATTGCAATATGATGATTTACTGCTGAGATTCTTATCTTAAATGAAGCAGACGGCTATTGCTGTCAATGGCAGGGTGAGGTTTTTAATAGGGTTTAAATTGAGAGGAGATTTGTATCTTTTTTTCGGGGACCCCCTCCTTGTGATGCCTGTCACACGACTAGTGTTTATCGTCTTTCATGTATTTTTAGTTTTTTATGCATGTGTGGGTGTGTTTATTTAGTATAGTGGGTATTTTTGTGTGAAGGGCAGGTGGTTGCGTGCTGCGGGGGTCCACTGGCACACGAGCGTGGTCCGCGTCAAGGCGCACGCGAGAAGCCTCCACTGGAGACCCCTTTCTGGAGGGGGCTCAATTTGTATCCTATTATCCTATAAGAAAATGTCTATTCAGTGCCTTGAATAGTTTCATTGGCCTAAATTTTAATAATGCTGGCTAAAGAAAGGGAGAAATAAAGAAGAATGCAGCTGGTGCGAGCGCGCATTATCTCGCCGTCACCTGCAAGACGCACAGCCTGGAGACCCCTATTCATTTGCCTAATTTCGGTCAACTTAACAAACTTTGGGAGAAATTATACTGCCATTGTTGCCAGGGCTGAGGCCTTCTGATCGAATTAACAGCGTGTTTTGATCCGGTAAATGTCATTAGAAAGCGAGAAAACAATCGCGTTTCAATGCGCCAACGCTGGGGACGCCAAGGCGCAAAAAGCGCACAAAGGATGCAAAGTTTTTCCCCTTCTCCAAACAAAGGGCATTATTTTATACTTTGAATACATTTCGGACAACAATCAGGCAGTTTGCTTCTAATATATCTGCAGCAAGCAAGGTTAACAACAGGTTTATTGTGTGCGTGCACCCAAACGGCTCTCATGCGCCAAAACAAGGCGGCTCGCATGCAAGTCTACGCTTTTTTTTCACGGAGCTTTTCATTTACCCCCCAAAAAAGGGGGTAAAACTATAACAACAACGAAAAAAAAATCTTCACCCGCCGAGCGATGTCAAAGAATTAAAATAAAAAAAGATTGAAAAAAGAGAGCATGGGGAGGTGGTGAAAGAAAAGCTCTGAAGAGTTTTTGGAGAGAGCTGCTTTTTTTGAGGGGGAGCACCATGGAGAGAGAAAGGCGCAAGTGAGCGGGACCAGGGCATAAAATCCAATTACTTGACTGTGCACTTGTTTAAAAACACTTTTCGCCTTTCTTTAACCGTGGTCGTACTTTCCAAAAGTGCACTTGTTTCACTGGTTTAGTGTTAATGCTGATCCACAGATCTGCAAAATGGAAGGCTTCTGCTTTTTACAGCCAAATAGTGCGTCACCAGTTTAGTCTGACAGATTTATGTTATGGGATTTGATCATTTATTTTACACAAATTGGTAATTGATGACTTGATTTAAAAAGATAAATGAGAGTGCAGCTATAAACCTCTGGAATTGACATGTCATTACAGATTGAAGTGATCAATGTAGTCATTATTCTGAAAACATGCATTTTCCTATCTGATTTTACACATGGGTCCAGGTTTATAGGCACTAAATGACACATTGTTCCATTAGTCTTTGGCCCCATTTGGTCTCATTTCTTCTCATTTGAAATATTGCCATTTTGATTTTGACCATTGTTAGTAAACCCCTCACAAAACGTGATAAAACCCACAATTTTACAGTATTCCAATATTAATTGATTCAAAATACTGCATTTGTACTAAGAGTTGGTCTGTTTATTGTTTATATTTGTTGACAGAATCATTATTTTTCCATAATTTTGATTATAGAATACTCCAGTTGGGGGTCCATGACTGGAATAGTATACTTAAATATTACACAATGTGCATAGTATACAATACTTTAAAATATATTCAGCTGCAAAGAGGATATGATAATGCTATTTTTTACTAATGTCGTTGTCATCCTTTCAATATGTCTCATCTCATCTCATTTTCTGAACCGCTTTATCCTCATTAGGGTTGCGGGGGTGCTGGAGCCAATCCCAGCTGTCTCCGAGCCAGAGGCGGGGGACACCCTGAATTGGTGGCCGGCCAATCGGAGGGCTCAAGAGGAAAAACAACCATCCACACTCATACATAGGGGCAATTTAGAGTGTGCAATCACCCTACCATGCATGTTTTTGGGATGTGGTGTGGGAGGAAACCGGAATACCCGGAGGAAACCCATGCAGGCCTTGGGAGAACATCCCAACTCCACACAGGTGGACATGACTTGGATTTGAACCCAGGACTCCAGAGCTGTGAGGCCGATGTGCTAACCGCTCACTTCACTGGGCCACCCTTTCAATATGTTTGGGTGTCATTTTCAAGTCGGTGAAATGTTTTTAGGCTGGTTGGACATTCTAAATTGAGTCTGAACTTGCAACAAAATACACGAAAAATATGTGGGAATATTATTGTACGAGGCCTTTCGTGAGAACCATACACGACTAAAGTTTAGTTTGTACATGATGGTATAGATATAGACAAATCTCAATGCTGCTGCTAAGTGACAGGCTTACAGAGTGGTCTGTACATGTCTGTGTGTGTTGTCAGGCACTGCTTAGTGACCCGTGGTGACCCTGTGGTGACCCCCCCCTTTCATAAACACACAGCATTTTCTGGCTTGGCGCGCCACCCTAAGCTCAAAGTGAGGCACTTCACCAATGGAGCAAAACGTCCAATTAATTATAGCACTTTTTAAAGATTATTTTATTGATCATCATGCATCTTAATAAATTGGAATATAATATATGACTTTGTTTATAGTAGTATGAAATACTTGATGCATCCCTGATTAATCAAAAGGGTATACGTATTCATTCTTTCTGAACCAATTTATCCTCCTTATTTTTTTTCATAAATGTAAGAGAAGGTAAGAATTCCACCAATAGAACTTGTACTGTTAACTGTCTGCGCACATAGATTTCAACAACAGCTATTTTGTATGCATTCCATTCATTGGTGTTGTGGGCACGGCAGATGTACAGCATGTTATTTTGTGTTGTGAAGCGATCCTTGTTCAAGTTGAGACAAGTCAATGCTAACATTTATATCACTGTGGTTGACTGAGAAGATAGCACTTTAAGAATCTGTACACAAAACCTTACTGAACCCACAGTATTACCAAAAAACACAATTTTGCCATCGCTACATTTCAGAAAGAGTTAGAGCATACCATGTCAACTTATACTTAAGGTGAATTGCGGGTATTTTTCAAGTGTAACCAGTGGATTGCATTCAAGTTCTGCTTTTTTTCTCAGAAATGTCTCTGTTGGGTTGGTTGGAACACAAACCAGTGCCCAAAAGTGGCTTTTGATAAGCAGTTTGGATGGCAGAATCCTTTAAAATAGACTTCCAGAAGCAGCCGAGGGGTACAGCTTTTTTTTTGTCAGGGTACATGTCTTGTATTTGGATTGCATACAGGAAGACCTTTATTTTAGACAGATGTGCTAAACTAGGGCTGGCCATTAAGTAGAATGCTATCTTCAGATAGATCGCCAAGGAACTATTGGTAGATCGCACGACAATAAATTACATTGTGATCCCTGATAAAAGGTAGCTTGTGGAAGGTTAACTCCTTGAAAAGTAAAAGCCACATCTGCTATTATTCCACAAATGTGGTATTTTAAAAGTGCAACCAGTGGATTGCAGTCAGGTGCTTGTCGTTTCCTCGTTGGTTAAAAATTATTTGGAATAAAAAGCTACCCCGGTTTTGCCCACCACTGAATTCTAACCCAAACAACAAAGTAGATCTCAGTAGGTTGGCTCATTGAAAAGTAGATCTTGCAGCAAAAAAGTGTGAGGACACTTGTGCTAAACACTCATCACTTTTTTTAAATTATAAAAGTATTAGCAGCAAATGTTAGTATTAGTTGCAAATTGCTCAAAAAGGTCAGCAATGGAAAACGTTATGACAAAATTCTTGACAAATGGGCCAATAGCAGCTCTCTTCTCAGTTTAAGGGAAACGCGTCCAGTAACACGACTTCCGATTGGCCAATTCGCAAGAGGCGTCTTTTTTTTAGCCACATTTCGCCGTCCCGTTAAAACAATTCCGGATCTCGATCTGTCACCTGGTCTGTATACATATTTCCCGTCAAAACTGCATTATGTAGCTAATGATGATCTTTTTCTATGCTTATCTTGTTGCATGTGCTAAATGTTGATGTTTCTCTTTAAGTTTAGGCGTACATTATTGCGCGATCGTTTTTAAACACGGATAAAGAAGGTGTTTCTTGCTGTTACACGCTTCATGCCGATGGCGTCCGCGTGGAGGTATTCCAGGATAATTAGACGTTACGAAATGCTTCCAAAAACTTGGGCTTGCTCTCAATCAAAAGTTAGTTATATAAACACTTCCCAAATGTTTAAAAGCTTGTCCATGTGGCGTGATCCCAGTTGCCGGGCGACCACTTACTATAATGATTGACAGCAGAATATGTAATGTGCTTTTTCAAATCGTATTATTCATCTTGTTGCCATTTAGAGACTGATGGAGATAAGTTTGCTCCAAATGCTTATTTTTGATAATAAAAAACAAACGGAGACCTTTTTGATCATGCTGGTCCCACTTGTATACTGAATGCTCCAATTCCTTTTGACTTGGAACTTTACTTTTACTCCTAGTAAAAAAATGTGCGTCCATTGATGTCAATGGCAGCCAATGAGTTAAACGAGTCCTATAGAAGATGCATTTATTGTCATTGCATGGTGCAGATACAACAAATTTAGAACAAAGATCCAGGATTGTTAACAAGAAAAGCAACTTAATGTGGTGTTATCCACATAGAAGCAAAGAAGTTGAATAAGTAAACACGTTTTACTATGTAGATGACCTTAAACCAGCCATGTTTTGTGTAGTTACGAGTTGCGTGTGCAAGTAGCAAGGTTTAAGTCTTTGTTTTGTCAATTCAGTCCAGTTTAATGCTCCTGTCTAAGGGTAAAAGCTCAATTGCATCCTCATATTTTACTGGGAGGATTGGTGGTATTACTCCCACTTGTTGCTAAAGCAACTGACTGTTAGAGTTGGGATGGAATGTGAGACTGTGGCTTTACCAAATGAAACCTTGTTTTGTTAACTTCAAATTAAAATTCATATGGGAATAAATGACTGCACGCGAAGAACAGTTAAAGCGACAAGAGTGCCGCCAGGGATGAGTTACACAAACCAGAGTAAATCAGTTTCCTTTAGTCTATTGATGTTGCTTTCGTGAGTAAAAGAAGGATGCAATTGTTGTTGGCGCTTTCTCAAAACATTTCTCCGTTTTGATTATTTCCGGAGATGGGAGATCACATTGCGATCTAGATGATGTAAACACAATCGTCAAACCGGCACAAGGATGGACGTTATTCTGCCTGACGTCAGGATTCCGAAAAGTGAGGCAAATTGAATTTAGAGAAATTTTGTCTCGCTATGGAGAGTGATTACGCCTGCTAGGAGAACAAGGATTAAATTCATACAGTTTGTTTCACACAGTACAATTTAAACTTTGTTGTTGAACCATCCACAAGAATTTGACGTCTTGTTTTGGAAGCTGACTTGGCACATTGATCATGCGGCATGTTGTATATTTCGTTCCGTGGTCATTTATCTGCATTGCATTGATGCACGAGGCTTATAGTGCACATGGCTTAGCTTTTCAGTGACATAGTTGTTGTTTGAGTCGTTGGTCAAATGTGGAACGCCATATTTTCATAAAGACAATCGTATATTAGAGATAAAAATGTGATCAAATGTATTTTAGGATGTTTTTTGATGGCCCTAAGTTTTGCTGTATGAGCTTAGTTTGAGATTTCTGTAATACACCTAGACCTCACAAGGTGGTGCCAAACTCTAGGTCAGACATGGGCAAACTACGGCCCGTGGGCCACATACGGCCCATTAGGCTTTTTAATCCGGCCCGCCGACGTTGTCCAAATAATGTTTATTTATTTTTTTATTATTATTATTATTATTTTTTTTTTCCCAAGATGGCGCTGTCACACGGAAGCCAGTGGCAGTAGCTCTTTCCACTTTGTTTTTCGTGTTTTACAGCCCCTCTATCTTTTTTTAAATTACATACTACTTTAGGTACTTTATACTTGATGAGTGATATGTATGTCAATACTTTAGTCCTTTTTTTCTGTTAATGACTTATATGTACTGTTAACGGACGCACTTTTTTATATGTATCTTATCTTTTGCTGACCCGGCCCATCTGTCAAATTTTTAAAGTCAATGTGACCCGGGCCGAAAAGTTTGCTCACCCCTGCTCTAGGTAAATAGGAAATGAGTACAATAATCCTTCGAATATTGCACTTAATGTAGACCAGACATGGCTGCAGTAACCGAAATATTGCAAAGTAGGATCACCCTTATTATAACTATACCTTTTTTTTCTTCAGTGCAGAGTCCTAGTCGCAAGTATAAGACAGGGGAGTGGCTTCCGCTTGCGCGTTTAAGCATGGATTTTCACATTTGTACTTTAAAAAAATGAAAATAAAATCACAAAGAAGTGAATTTGCAATAAGTAAAGTCTCAATAATCAAGGGAAGACTGTAATTGTGTCTAATCAACACTGTGATAGATTTAGGATGAGAGTACCAGATCTTTGTATCATTGGGTAAGAGGTAAATTTATTCAACTCATTGTTATGCCACTACCACTTGCTGAAGTCGTTTAAGGTTAACATCTTTTATTGAGTACACACCTACAAGTGCCAGGCTGTTGGCTCCACAAACATAACAAATGAGCTTCAACGTCTATTTACAGCTAATTTTGGAAAGTGCCTAGGGGCCATAAATCTTAGTACTTTTGGTACACAATTAATGTTGCCATGTAATCATTTTAGTTGGGAGGCCGTCAATTACTTGTTTGCTTGGCCTTTCAGTACTGTAATACCTCGTTTTTCGCAGTATACAGGTTGCAAGACCCACTGCAATAGGTGAATATCAGTGATCAAGAGACTGTTTTCATGGTGTCTATTTACTATTATTTGGATTTTCAAAAGGCTCTCTAATATTAGTCACTTCACCAATTAAAATACTGTTCACTATCACTAACAAGAACAATTCTTAAGCAATAACGTTTAATATAAAATCAAATAAAGTTAAGTATGCTGTACTTTGTTGCAATGGTATTTGTATCAAATGGTATTTTTTTTCTTTAGGCAATACATATGCTCAAAGCGGCTTCCATACAGATGGGTCTTATTATGAGACGTAAAATCGCCCTTTGCTGTCTTACTGCAAATAATTAAAGACATCTTAATGGTTTCTTGAAATAGCAAATAGAATCTGGGGATTTGTTCTTTTCTTTTATCCTTTTTAGTATGACACCATTACCTTTTTATGTACTTGGTCATACATGTGACAAGTACTTTGTAATTTTTTTTCAGTGTAGAACCTGATGTGTCACATTTTTGATTTGCAAAGACTACAATGTTAAAATTTGGACTACAAGGGCCTGCCGTCCACTTATGATCTGGACATCACTCTTCTCAAAAACTACATCATGTTAAAAGATAATTCTTTTTTTTTTTACACTCATCAGGTCCCTATTAGCCTAAATATCAAAAATAAAATAAAAATGCATGCCTTGCAAGAGTCTAGGTCTTAGAAAGTTAAGCAATTTTGAGGCATTTTCCACTCTGATGTGACTTGGTGCAACAGCGTGACCTCCACGGGTCAATTTCACAGATGCTGTGTTGGTAGCAAATGACGAGTGCGTGGCCTTTGGCCCAGTTATGAAAATCCAGTTCCCCCCCTTCCACCTCATGTGCCAAGTGTATTTCTCCACTCTTACCATGTGACAGGCTGGAGGTGTACTATTTCATCCAGCAGGCTAAGACTCGCAGGCGGTGAGAAGTATTGCGCTGTGGTTACAGTTAACTGTAGCATCGCCTCATGTCGAGCGATACTACTTTTTTCCAACATGTTTTTGCCACGCTGCATGACACATGGCATGTGATATGATATTTGTAGTTGACCATTAGCACATGGATTCATCTAGAAAAGACTGTGAAACTGGTTTCACTACAACGGGTTAATGAAAGACACCAGTTGTTGTAAAAGAAATTGCTTGTAATTATCATATAATGTCAAATAGGAATGATTCATCAACTATGAAATTCATCAATAACTATTTTGATTACCGTTTCATATTTTTTAGACCTCATTGAACTTCAAATTGTCCTAATTCTTGAAATGTTTTAGCAGGAACATTTTCAAATTACGATCAAAAAATGATTTCTCTCAAGAGTTCTGCTTTTGCATTGAGTTAAACTGGGCAAAAAAAAAAATATATATATATATATATAATTTTTTGTTACCCTAACAAAATAATCCAATTTTTTGGTCACTTACTAAAACAAAAAAAAAATCACTTTTTGTTGCTTACATAACAAAAAACATCACATTTTTGTTACCTACTACCTTCCTGATTATTTGATTCAAATGTGTTGATGAAGGCCAAAATGGGAAACTGACTGGAACGGGGGCCTCCAGAACCCCTGCTGTACGGCCATTAACCACTAATTAGACCAAAGTTTAGACACCCTATCCTGTATCGTCTGACCGACTTGACTAGTCAAACAAACCAGTGTCAGTGTGTGTTTTTATGTTGCAACTTCCTGTCTGCGTTTTTCCCCGGGCTGAGTCAGTCTTCATGTTGCGTAGTTTCCTATGACCCACGTGCCCTCCAGTCCCCTCTCGCCCACTTTCTGCTCCAACCCGTGGGTGTGTATGGTAGTGGTGGCTTGGGGGGGGAGAGGCACGGGTTGAATGGGGTGACTGGCAATGGGCTTCTTTCATTGGCTCGCCACCCTCTCAGGCCAAGTATGGCGAGTGGAGGTGTCTGCGTTGACCAATGTACCTTTTGCCTCCAATAACTTTCAGCCAAGTATGACACTAATGGCATGTGCTTGCAATCCGAGGGCAGAGTACAGAGACACACTAACCTTTATATAACCTATCAGAATTTTTTCAAGTATTTCAACAAAATCTAATTAAATTATTGTACTATATACATCCAGAATTTAGCTATGTCTGCTGTTTGTCACAGCAAAAGTTATAGTTTAAAGGTATAGTACATGAAAACCTGCAATATCACACTTTCCTGACAAGAAACCTGCAGGTATTAGACCATTTACATGTCTTTTTCCCAAGTGAAACTTTTTTTTTAACATTTAATTTGATTTTGGCAGATTGTGTAGGTGAACAGTTTGTTTAATACACCTGTGTTTGCTATTAGGTCACTAATCTTTAGTCGGACACAAGGCTTGCCTCTTGTTTTTCGTTCTTTAGCTTTTTACAATTTTTGTTTGGTTTTTAAAGAATATGAATGAGAAAAAGTAAGCACATGCCAGGTTCCAAACTGGATAAAAATGGCCAGGTTCCATCAGGTTGCCTTAAAAACTGCAGATCGCATCATGCAAAAAAGTAAAAGTTTAGTATATGAGCCCACTTGTAAACAAATCAACAATTCATTTAAAAAATAGCACTCTAAAATATTTGACTTATATTGTAATGTAATATGTAACTGTTTCTTGATCATTTTTGCTTAAAATGTCTAAGATGGCAGGCCCTTCAGATTGGTGACAAATGTTTTTTTCTGTTAAATTTTTATGTTAAATAATTCTGTTATTTTTATTTAAGGGTTTTTATAGCATTGCTGGAAAATACAAACTTGGAGTAGCCTTACTTCCCCGTGAATAGTTTAGCATAGTTCGAGTCTTAGCTCAATTAATTCCTCAACAAGTATGTTCTCGTATCAAAGTCAAGAAAAAAAAAAGTTAGAAAGAGAACGAAATCTCTTGCACTGTTCTTCGCGGTTCAGCTGTGACGTTTGACGCATGTGCGTGCTTCTGTTTGGGAGGGGAGTGAGGGGCGTTCTTGTGCTATTCATAGTGTGAGAACCTCAAAGGTCTATTAGAAGTCACCAAATCCTTCTTCATACAAACCGGAGAGTTGCTATCTCTCATTCACTACGCGTTGTTGACCTGTGAGTATTGTCATTTGACATTGTTGCTGCATGCTATTGTCAAGCTTCTGTAGTTGATATCTGTCTGACTCTTGTATGTCCGGACTTCTCTGATGGTTTGTGATTCTTTTTCTTTTCTTCTAAATATAAGATGTGGAATTCTAGTGGACAGGTGTCAATTAAGATGAGTTAGGGAAATGTAAGGAGTGATTTTAGGATTTGCTAAACTGACCTTGAACTCGATCTCTCACAAGCAACAGTCAAAAATGCCATTTTCCAAGCATTAATTTTTCAGATCACCCAGTGTTTGATTGGAGAAGCAATTGTTTCAAGTTTGGCTCTTGTTGATATGTATACCCGGTCACTTTTAATGTAACAGTGGGATGGCTGAAACAAAAGTGTACATGCCCTTGGGGAGTTTGAAGTCTTATAAATGTCAGGAAAAAGGTTATGTTTGTTCCCAATGATTTAATATGAAAGTGAAATGCAGTCATTTCTAATCATATTTTTCTTTTTTGAAAAAAATAGATCAGTGTCCCCCAAATATTTGGATGTGTATAGACTAGGAATGTCACAATGCTTTTTAATGCAAGATTGTTTTTTCACTATAATCTGATACCCATATTTTTAAATCCGTTCATATAATGCAACCAGTAAATGGTACTTCCTCAAGAAATTCAGTGTTTACAAAGATTACACAATGCTCTATTACTATTATTAGTTTCTAAAGGGAAGTAGTTCTACACACTGGACACGTTTGCCTAGTTTGATTTACAGGAAGCAAAAAACATGATTTTGTTGAAAAAACCTGAATACAAGATCCGATCATATGACCAAAGTGTTCATATTCACCAATAATTGCCATATCGAGCACAATTTAGAGTAAAATCACTTATATTGACACAGTATATATAATACATTTTATAAACTGTTTGTATGACCTTCAACTTTTAAATGATAAGGCCATTGCAGAGATGAAAAGAAATCACACTTCCAGTTTGCCTTCAAGCATTGAATTGTCACGGTAATTAATTTTTGTCTGTATTGGAATTTGACTGTACTTCTCTGTCTTTGCTGCAGCCCACATCAGCCATGCAGACTCAGGAAGTCCTGAGGCAGCTGCGGCTTCCAGAGCTGGACGACCTGCGGCAGTACATACGTGGACTTCCTACTAACACACTGTTGGGCATGGGCGCCATTGCCGCCTTCACCACCTACTGGCTAACCACCAGGCCACGAGCCCTGGAACCGGCGTGTGACCTTACCATGCAGTCAGTGGAAATGCCAGTATGTAGTCTCTTTTTTTAACGTTTGCAGAAAGATACAAATACGCCGTATTTTTGGGGGGACAAAGTCGCACCAACCAAAAAATGCACAATGAAGAAAATATATTGAAGTCTTACTCTTTTTGCTTGGCAACGCACTCGTAACATAACATGAAAAAAAATTTAATGAACTTGGATTATGATGCAGACACACTCAAAAATAAATTTAATCTAACTTTTCTCTAAACTTAATTCTAAATAGCTATTAAATGCTAGATATGCGGGACTTAAGACACATAACATTATTCCAGTCAGACTAGAAGAACCAATTTCAAGACTAGAGAGGCTAAATCTTAGGGAAGACTTTAATTTCAACTTCATTGCTTCACAAGTTTTTATGTTTTAAAATCTAAATTTCCTATTTATTGTTCCTTTTATTATATGTATACTAGTACTAAAGGTTTTTCCTAATGTTTGTGAATGTCAGTCAAAATGGGAAGGTCACCTGGTTGAAGTGTGATATCTATGTTGCTTCTACAGATTGCAAACACTTTTAAAAGTTAATTAAGTCTTTAAACAATAGGTTTTATATTTGTTTATGGTGTGGTGTGACACAGTCCCTTACAGTTAGCTACATAGGGATATGATAAGGAAAAGGGATTTCATTTCTTTAGGTTGTAAACCGATTTCTTTGGAAAACAGTTCATCTGTAATCCGAGGTTCCATTTCATTACGTTTGCTTCTGTGCTGTGAGAGTTTACCTTTACAAAACAGAGGTTGTGAGGCTGAAATTGAGCAACTAAACTGGATTCTTTCTAGCATACTTAGATTCATTTTATGTCAATCAGGGCGAAGAAGGCGCAAGAAGATCAGTGCTGAACAAGACTGACGAATATTTGATCTACTACCACAGCGATGCAAAGACAATGTACGAGGGCTTTCAACGAGGTCTCCGAGTGTCAAGTAAGTTGTTTTACATCCTAAATTTGACAACGGCTTGCAAAGACCCAAAAGGTTAAGTGTTTACTTTCTCTCCTAGATAACGGACCGTGTTTGGGAGCAAGAAAACCGAACCAGCCTTACGAGTGGCAGTCTTACAGAGAAGTGAGCTATCCGTCAATGATTCAGAATCTCAACAAACCAATAAAAAAACTGCAGGAACCGAACTTTTTTTTGGGTATACGGCACAGGTTGCAGACCGGGCCGAGCACTTAGGCTCCGCCTTGCTTCACAAGGGTCACTCTCAGTCAGGAGACAAATTTGTTGGAATCTTTGCCCAGAACAGACCAGAGGTGACATAAGACCTGTAATTAAAAAGAAAAAAATAGTCACAATCACTGACCATGTTTCTTTTCCTTCAGTGGACCATTTCTGAACTGGCCTGCTACACATACTCCCTCGTAGCTGTTCCGCTTTACGACACTCTCGGCGCAGAGGCCATCAGCTTCATCATTGATAAAGGTACAATGGATATTTCAGTGGTGCGATCATTGTGTGGCAGTCACGGTTTAATTGCGGTGTTTTGCTCTAGCCACCATCAGCACGGTGATCTGCGACGTGCCGCAAAAAGCCGAGATGATTCTCGACTGTTTTGACAAGAAACCGCAATGGGTGAAGACCATCGTGCTGATGGAACCGTTTGATGGCGAGCTGGTGATTCGAGGACAGACGTATGGCGTCCAGGTTTTGAGCCTGAAGGAGTTTGAGGTTTGAATATATTGCTCTTACATTCTTTTTGTTCCATTTGAATAATAATTTGCTTACAATTTGGAATTGGACGGAAGGTGAATGATTGGAATGAATTTGAAATTGCCTTTTTTTTGGTCAGGTCTCATTCATTTGAACCTAAATAGAACCAAATCAAATGGATTTGGTTTGTTAGATATTTTGCTGTTATCGTAAGCTTGTGATCAAGCCACATGTTCAATATCTTATAAAACTTTTACGCAATGAGTCTTACTAGAAGATCTACTCATCTAGATATTGAAAACTCTTATCAGTCTCTGACGGTTAATTGCCATCACATCACAGAATTTTTTCAATTGCGTCAATAACTGTGCAGAAATATGTAGCAATTTTATCAATTCTAATTTTGAAAAGTGTTACATAATGTCACGCATTGGTGATAACGGGGGAATCTTTTATCAAAATATCCAACAACTAAGAAGTATAGTTACAGTGTACATTTCGACTCTTTTGCAGGATTTGGGTAAAGCCAACTACCATGACCCCATGGTGAGTACACTTATAACACTCAAAAACACAGATTTTAACCAATCCGTTTGGAAGCCTTAGTGTTTATTAGTACCGCTTAATTTGAAAAGAAAATGTCCTTTTAATCCTGCCCCCTTAACATGTATAATTCCAGCCCCCGAAACCAGAGGACCTTGCACTTGTCTGCTTTACATCTGGAACTACAGGTATATATATTAGATTAGATAACTTTATTCAACCCGTATTCGAGAACTTTCACTGTCACAATAGCAAGATTGTGAGAATACAGACACAGGAAAAGACATTTTAGACATAAATAAATAGGTAACAAGTAACTTAGTAAATAAATAAGCATAAATATTGCTGAAAAAAATATACATACATATATATATATATATATATATATATATATATATATATTATATATATATATATTATATATATATATATATATATATATATATATATATATATATATATATATATATATATATATATATATATATATATATATATATATATATATATATATATATATATATATATATATATATATATATATATATATATATATATATATATATATATATATATATATATATATATATATATATATATATATATATATATATATATATATATATATATATATATATATATATATATATATATATATATATATATATATATATATATATATATATATATATATATATATATATATATATATATATATATATATATATATATATATATATATATATATATATATATATATATATATATATATATATATATATATATATATATATATATATATATATATATATATATATATATATATATATATATATATATATATATATATATATATATATATATATATATATATATATATATATATATATATATATATATATATATATATATATATATATATATATATATATATATATATATATATATATATATATATATATATATATATATATATATATATATATATATATATATATATATATATATATATATATATATATATATATATATATATATATATATATATATATATATATATATATATATATATATATATATATATATATATATATATATATATATATATATATATAACATATATATAATATATATATATGTGTGTGTGTATATATGTGTATATATATGTATATATATATATACATGTATACATGCGTACATGCATACAGTCACACACACACATGCACATACATACACATAGATGCACATGTATACATACGGTTGGTCTTACCATTCAGCCATTTTTTTTTATCTGACTGGAGGAAGGATCTATGTATATGTATATTGACATGCATTATCTTTTTAGGAAATCCCAAGGGTGCACTTCTCACGCATGGAAATATCATCTCAAACACTGCAGCTTTTCTTAAAATAACAGAGGTAAGCTCGGTGTTTCATTCAGTGTCCTTTTTATTAACAATGTCCAAAGTGAAAATAATTCCCACTTAATGTGCCTGGTGATAATGGCAACAAAGGCTATATGAACAAATACAATCAGTCCAATGGAATCCATTGGCTCGGTGGGCAGACCGCAGACCACAAAACTTGGTGGCAATAATACTGCTCATCTGAAGTGGCACCTGAAAGGTAAATTTTAACAAGTCAGAAGAGGAGATAAACCTACAAATAGGGTGTTACAGTTTTAATGAGTTGTTGGCATTTTTTGGTGTTTATGGAACAGGTTAATATTTCAGCTTGTTTGCCCTATTGGAAAATTTGAACGTTTTCTGCATTCATCAACTAAATTTAACAAAAAATAGTTCTGTATTTGTCGAACAATATTAATTGAAGACCCATTTTGAAATGGCTGAAGTATGGCTTTGAGTAAAAAGTACTCAAGAAACAGATACAAATGAAAAGGGCTGTCAAAAATGGCAATTGTTCATGATTGTCGCAAACTACAGCTGCAAACAAGACACTATTTTCTTACTTTGATAGACAACTTGACTTGTCTACCATGCTGTCAAGATCATAATGAAGCCCCCCCTCCCTCTTCTGTGTATGACATTAGAGTGCAGTGCAGACCACTTCCAAAGATGTGCACATCTCCTTCCTTCCTTTGGCTCATATGTTAGAGAGGGTGGTCCAGGTAGAGTATCCCTTTGGACTTCCACTAACCACGTGCATGTGCTTTGTGTGTGTGTTCTCTACAGGTGTACTGCACGCTGACTTGCCATGATGTGCTCATATCATATCTACCCCTAGCTCACATGTTTGAGAGGGTTGTTCAGGTATGCTATTAATGCTTCACTTGCTTGGACACATTTTATCATCAAAACAAAGCTTAGGGCTGCCTGAGTGTCATTTTTACCCGATGAGTTTATGGTAAAATATTGGCAGCTGTGGTTGCCAGGTTTGTCCTGTAAAAAAAGGAAAACACAAAGGGGAAACTGTAAAAGTACTGTTAAATTGTCAACGATTGCCATTTAAAAAAAAGACATTTCTTGTGCCACCATTGAATCACAATGTAAAAATATTACATGAAATTATTTTGATCATAACTTTCAGTAAAATAAAATGAAAATTTACCATAAACTTGCGGATACCTAAGCAAAAACTGATTTTACATGACTTTTACATCTTTTTTTTACTGGCCTGTTACCAGTGTATCTTTTATATTGTTTATTTTTTACATTGCATAACACCTGCCAAATTCAAACATGAACTGATTTTAACTTGCTTCCCCAGGGTGTCATTCTCATCCAAGGAGCTCGTATTGGATTCTTTCAAGGTGACATTCGGCTTTTGATGGACGACCTGAAAGAACTACAACCCACGTTCTTCCCCGTGGTGCCCCGTCTCCTAAATCGCATGTTCGATAAGGTCGGTCCGTCTAGTCAGTTCTCTGGAAGATGGCGCGACAACTGACAGTACACCAAACTATGCACAGATATTCAGCCAAGCCAACACGTCAGTAAAAAGATGGATGCTTGATTTGGCTTTCCGGAGAAAGCTGTCAGATCTGAATAGCGGTGTGGTCAGGAGAGACAGTATATGGGATAAGATCATCTTCAAAAAAGTGCAGGTACAGCCAAACGGAAAAGACCTCACGACAGGTGTTGTCGACGTGGCCTCGCCATTGGTCACATTTACGTCTGTGCGCAGGCAAGCCTCGGTGGGCGTGTGCGGCTCATGCTTACGGGAGCTGCCCCCGTTTCACCCACCGTCCTCACTTTCCTACGAGCTGCTCTCGGGTGCCAGGTAAGGTGCAGCATGACTGTCCCACTTCTCGGACCAATCATCACTGACTGTCTATGCTAATTTCCTCAGTTTTACGAAGGCTACGGTCAGACTGAATGCACAGCCGGATGCTCCATGTCGATGCCTGGCGACTGGGCAGCAGGTGAGAGTACCACTTTATACAAAAGACACCTTCTTGTGGTGAGAAGTCTTTTAAGGTGATAGTATTTTTTGTTTTTTTTAGGACATGTGGGACCTCCTTTGCCTTGTAACTCTATCAAACTGGTCGATGTGGCAGATATGAACTACATTGCAGCCAACAATGAAGGAGAGGTTCGAGTCAATATTATTCTTGTCATTATCCTAACTTAACGAACCAAAAAGAATCTAAACAAGGTCTACCGTATTTTTTTGCATGAAAGGCGCACCCGTAAAATTTCAAAATGGTTGAATTTGAGAATTTCTCGTGTGTAAGCTGACCTGATTCACAATTTTCACCTCCATATTTATGGTTTTAATAGTAGTATAATAATTACTTTGAAGGGAAACTTCATTGCACATGGTATTTCTGAGATACTGTATGAATCAAAAGCACGTTATTAGGGTCAATCGTTAGTAATTGATCCAGTAATGGTTGTTTTCTTAATGCAAAACATAAAATATCCAACAAAGTGTTAATATGCCGACATTTACTGGTGAAATAGAGCTGTAAGTCTTGTGCGCATATATATTGTACCCTTGATTCAGTCATTTTTTTGAGTTAAAAATACGCCTTATATGCCAGAAAATACGGTAGTCGATATACTTGCAGCACTTATTTTTAGTGATAAAGTTGATTATATTACTTTCACTTGCTTCGGATTTCAAAACTATAGTAATAATTCACTTTGTGGTGTGTATTTAATAATAGGAGACCAACATTTATTTATGAGTTTGCAGTCTTGAATGACTCCAATGTGGCTCGTGTTAGACAAGTTTATTTTGGTATGATTTACCCATGAAGTTGTTGCTTCGTGACACTCCGGGCTAATCTATGAGCGCAATTCTCTAATGTGTCGTGGCTTTTGGTGTATGATAAACCGTCGTATGCTTTGTCAGGTTTGTGTCAAAGGAGCAAATGTCTTCCTGGGATATTTGGAAGATCCTGAGAAAACGGCGGAGGCCCTGGACGCAGATGGATGGCTCCACACAGGGGACATTGGGAAATGGCTTCCAGTAAGCACATGCATGGAGAAGTGAGAAGGATGACCAAAGGTTCCCTGAACGTTTTGCCTAATTTTTTGACAGAATGGCACCTTGAAGATCATTGACAGGAAGAAACACATCTTCAAGTTGGCGCAGGGAGAATACATCGCCCCGGAGAAGATTGAGAACATTTACAATCGTAGCAACTCTGTGGCGCAGATATTTGTACACGGCGATAGCTTACAGGCGAGTAGTTCGTCAATGTTCTAGCACAAACGGAACAATGTATTTTTAACGTGATCTTTGTGTGTTTTACTTTAAAAGGCATGCTTGGTGGCAATTGTGGTGCCTGATCCTGACTCTTTGCCAAATTGGATCAAGAAACGAGGCATTCAGGGCACCTACTTGGACTTGTGTAAAAGCAATGTGAGATTATTTTGTCAGCATCTGGCGTTGAATGCATGTTAATGTTGGCTGTGATGTTTGGTAGGATGTTAAAGAAGCCATTTTGGAGGACATCCAGAGGCTGGGAAAAGAATCCGGACTCAAGTCTTTTGAACAGGTGATCTTTTATAAGTGTTTATTTGGGGTTTTTATTCATCTTAGACTTAAATATGGAAGAAAAAGTATATTCCCCAATAAATTGTTTCAGAATTTCAATTGACATCAATTGTCTACATTAGAAATTAATGCTGATTGTTTTTGTTGTTGTATGCTGATTGCAAAAACATTTCAGTACCCACATTTTGAAGTCAGTTGTAGTTCAAAATGGAATAATATACTTTCTAAATACAAATTACAAACAAAATATATACATAGTTCTAATATATAATTTAAAAAAAAAAGAAGGATACAGGGTGTTCCAAAAAGTTTGACCCCATTTTGTAGGACAATAATTTGGATGATTTTTGTTGGAATGACCTCAAATTTTCACAGTTTGTGTAGAAACAGTTCTAGTGTTTGTGTGTTTGGCAGTTATATCTTTTCTGGTTAAGAAATGCAGTTTGCTTCAAAAGAAAAGGCATTTCAAGAAAAGGGCTGGAATGCACTTGTTCTTTTAACATTCTTCTGTCTCATAATTATTGGCCAAACGTTACAAACAAAAGCTTGAAAGATTTCATCACAAGCTGTGAAAATCTAACGTCATTCCAATTAAAATTGTCAAAATTATTGGCCTATGAAATGTGGTCAAACACTTTGGAAACACCTTATATTTGTGGCCAAAAGTCCATGGAAAATGTGCTCTAAACAGATATATGTTTACTTTTGCTAAAATAATAGGTGCTACTCCAACTATCGGATCTGATATCCTAGTTTGGGTTATGGCATACTACCCTGAAAACATGTCCGATCTTGGATGTTAAAGTGTTTTGGGTGTGGTTAGCATTTGGATGGGAGACTTCCTGGGAAGTCTCCAGGTGCTGCAAACTCTTATGTTACCAAGTAAAATTAGCAACCCTCAAAAACTATTTGATGGCTATAAAACCTATAAATAATAACCTCATACAATTTAAATATTATTAAGGAATATGTCCAATATGTTTTACTCACCAAAAATGTGTCATTTTCCCTTAAATAGAAAAGTACTACAGTTATCTCCCACAGGGTGGTGGCCCAGTGGTTAAGTCATCAGTCTCTCACCTCTGTGGTCCTGGGTTCAAATCCAAGTGCAAGCAAAGATTTTCCCAATATTATTCAGTTAAAAGAATAAGTTCTAATGCCTAAGTGTCTAACTGAATAAGTATTTAGTGGTGGATGAAACATTTAGTCAAAAAAATTACTAAGTGTTTCAGGTAAATGAAAGAGGTAAAAGTATAAGTACTACCATTTTCTCTCACTGAGTGGTGGCCCAGTGGATAAGTCATCAGTCTTTCACCTCTGTGGTCCTGGGTTCAAATCCCAGTGCAGGCAAAGATTTTCCAAATATTATTCAGTGAAAAGAATAAGTATTAATGTCTAAGTGTTTAAGTGTATAAGTCTTCAGTAGTGGATGAAGCATTTTGTCCAAAAAATGACTAAGTGTTTCACCCCATTTCCTTGGATAAAACGTTTCAACACCTATGTATAAGTGGGGCACGAGTTGGTGTAGTGGGTTGCACACTCGCCTTTGCACGGAGAGAACGTGAGTTCGCTTCCCGGTGTCGGCGGTTCACTGACCAAGCAAGCGGTCGAGGGTCGGCCGAAGGCCGACCCGAGAACGCCTTTCGCACAGACAGGTCCTTCAACTGTCTTCCGAACTGCCGAAGGCAGTTCGGAATATAACCTTTTGCTGAAAAGTATGACTAAGTGTTTAATATAAATTAAAAAGTTTTTTCTTTTTTTTCCCCCCTTCTTCTTATTCCATTGACCAATTCTTCTTCCCAAGTATTTTCAGCCAAACGACGGCAGCGGGAATCGAACCCAGGTCTCCCAAACGGGAGTCCTGTGATCTAACCTCTGCGCCAACCAAGTGACTACACTTTCCTTTGTAATCATTTCAGTGTCTTTCCAAGAAGTCCACAGAAACAACTAAGTGAAAAAGTGTCTCGACCGGGATTCGAACCCAGGTCTCCCACACGGGAGTCCGGTGCACTAACCTCTGCGCCATCAAGTGGTTACACTTTTCTTTGTAATCATTTGTGTCTTCACAAGAAATCCACAGAAACAAATAAGTGAAAAAGTGTCCCAACCGGGATTCGAACCCAGGTCTCCCACACGGGAGTCCGGCGAACAAACCTCTGCGCCACCAATTGGCTACACTTTCCTTTGTCTTCAACTTTATCAATGTAGACAAATCTCAAAACGTAAAGTACAATGGATTCAGTAAATCTAAAACAAATGCCATGCTTACCGCTAGTCTTCTTGCATATCATGAAATAATTTAGCCTGATCATTAATATAGTCTTGCCATATTTTCTCCCCTCTCTTGTAGGTACGAGACATTGCCTTACATCCAGAAATGTTCACCGTGCAGAATGGCCTGCTGACACCAACGCTCAAGGCTAAAAGGGCAGAACTTCGGAATCACTTCAGAACGCAAATAGATGAACTTTATGCCTCCATTAAGATCTAAGCAGAGGCAGAGAAAAAGGCAACACTTGAATGGGAACATGTTTTGTCAGTGACAATCCAGACATTTTTTCTGTGTCAATGGAGCTCAGTTTGAAAGACATTTCTCTAGCGGAACACCAAATTGTGACTGGTTTTATACATGCAGGTGAATAACATTAAGTGTAACTATTATTATGACAGATAATAATTAACTATATTTGCATTCCCTGTTTCTCCACCATGCAGACCAGTACGTTTGCCACAGTAGGCGTTGAGTTGGTACGAAAAACCTGACTTTAATTCTGCCTTTGTTGCACCATGTGGCTTAAAAGCCACTCACAAAGTTTGGACTCAAGACCCTGTCAGTTCAAACTATGTTGTCTTTGTAAAGTAATGTATAAATTGCAGTTTTGTGAGTACACATATGACAAAGAGTTCAATAAAGTGCATCATTAACTTGAAATCTTGGAAACACTTTACCGTCTATTGTGCATGGAAATCTTGGGCACTGCTTAGCAGAAGCTCATCGGAGATTTCACTGCCATTCAACTCAAAGTCGTCGAGGCATTTGGAGAATTCCAGGTCGTCCTCAGTGCCTCCATCCCAAGGAGCAGGCGATTCTTGATTCTGAGTAGCCTGTGTTGGCGTCTGGCTGGGTTCGATGTTGCCTGCTTCGTCCATTGTGTATGCCTGGTTCTCCTCGTCCTTTTCGAGGGCACAGAACAAAATATGGTGGAGGGTGAAAGAGTGAACATTTTGGAAGGGCATTTTCTGCACTATAAGGCGCAACTTGAACACTTCAATTATTTGAAAATGTGCTTTATATATGGATCCATATTGGTTCATCCCTGTATAAAATTCCCTTTAACCACTATTACTACTACAGCTCTATCTAGTGGATAAATAAAACAATCCACCACCACCACTACTACTACTGCCACCACTACTACTGCCACCACTACCACTACTACTGCCACCACTACCACTACTACTGCCACCACTACCACTACTACTGCCACCACTACCACTACTACTGCCACCACTACCACTACTACTGCCCCCACTACCACTACTACTGCCCCCACTACCACTACTACTGCCCCCACTACTACTGCCCCCACTACCACTACTACTGCCCCCACTACCACTGCCCCCACTACCACTACTACTGCCCCCACTACCACTACTACTGCCCCCACTACCACTACTACTGCCCCCACTACTACTGCCCCCACTACTACTGCCACCACTACTACTTCCACCACTACTACTGCCACCGCCACCACTACTACTACTACAAGTGTGGATTTATAACAATTCCATATGACTACTATGACAACCACCACTGCTACTACTGTGTCTTATAATGCGTTGCGCCTTTTATATTTGAAACAATCTTTAGGGTGCGCCCTATAGTACAGAAATGGCGGTATAAAATATACATGCATGTTGGATACACTAGATTTTCTGATTTATTGTGACATTCTAAGTATTGGATTTTAACTTTGGAATACCCGTGTGTCTATTGGAAAATGAAACATTTTACTTACCATCATCATGATGTAGCTCATGCAAATCTCCTGTGGCAGAGGGTAACCTGCAACCCATATGAATTGCATTGCAAAAATACATGAGCAAAATTATTGTAATACGGGCATATTTATCCATTCTTGAAAAGGAAAAAAAACAGCCCACTGTACACCTTTACAACCTACTTGAGGATCTGAAGTTCCTGCACTCAGGATCATGACACTTCTGGTACCACATTTCCTCTTTAAGGTCCACTAGAATCCTGCACAGGTAGAGGAAAATCAAATTAGTGTTTGCAGCTTGAAGACAGACAGTTATCAGAAGGGATACCAACTAATCCTACATGATGTTGTTGCTTTTGTGAAAGCGGCCAACGTTATAACACCAGCGGTACTTAGCAATGTCATAGACCAGAAGCTGCTCAGAAGCAAAGTAATTCCACCGTCTGATGCCTGTCGAAAAAAAAAGATGGTAATCAGGTCCAAAAATAGTGATGGTACGCAAGAATTTTCCATTCTTTGATGCTCATTTTGACTGGAAGGTCTTGCAGCGACCATTTGCAGAAATAAGCATTTATTGACATTCTACCCAATTCAAATGAACTTAATGTCTACCACTGCTAATGGCAATGATGGAGTTCATTAGTTAATTAATTTTAAGAAAAAAGTGAAACTCATTTTGCAATTTTTTTTATACTCACCAAGTTATATTAAATGTATTTTTGTTTAATGCAATATATTCAAATTATGAGCTAGGCACAGTCAGTGAAGTAATTTAATAATTAATTTCAAAAGTTCTTGGGCAGTCTCGTGAAATATGCCCAAATAAAGTAAAGTATAGTATAGTAATGTATTTAAATGTATAGTATAGTAATGTATTTAAATGTATAGTATGTTAATGTGTTTAAATGTATAGTATGGTAATGTATTTAAATGTAATAATACTAGAGATGTCCCAATCCGATAAGGGCAACAAAATAATCAAGATGTACAGTGACATGATTAAAAGAAAGAACAACAACAAAAAACAAGGTTTTGTGCTACGCAACCTTAAAACAACATCAGTTCATTCTCCTCACCACCCAAAAACTTACTTCCTTGTATGTTGTCACTCCTAACCACAGTTAATACAAAGTCGTCCACTTCTTGGTAAGGAGACGTCAATCGGCCTGAGACCGAGTCTACCGCAATCAAAAGAATCCATTTTGAGTCAATGAGACAAGGTGGCAGTGCGACTTTTGCGTCCTGACCTGCATCAGATGGAGAGCGCAGTCTGCTCTGAAACGGCTTGGTCTTCGCAGCCTGATCCTCGGCGACTTCCCACGTCAAAATTCGCTGTCCTGCGAAGCTGATCACACACACAAGATTAAAAATGCTGAGTTAGTTTCCCCATCAATTGAATTGACTATACCTCAAGTTGCACACTAAAGACGCTAAAAAAATGCTTTCCTCTGAAGAAACACCCTTGATGGCTTTAGGGACAAACTCGTTATCATCCGCCAAAGTGAAGGCAACGTTCTTCCCGACCTTGGATGACTTGTACAGACGGAAATTTCTGTTCTTGGTGTAAACTCCTATTAAGTTTCATTGAAAAAAGACATGTATACGTGTAGTGTTACCATAAAAATGTACCATAGAGGGAAAGACAGATATAGGTAAAGTCTTACCAAGATCAACAAAGAACGCATGGTGGCCATCGGGCCTTTTCAAATGAAGGAAGCTGAGGTCCATCTTTTCTTGTTTCCTCCTTTTATTCGGTGTCCTCTCACCTGTCATCTCAGCGTGCTTTTGGCTACTATTAAAGCCACCATTATGACAGCAAAATCAAATGAGCAATCCTTATTTAAAAATGTTTTTTTTTTACTAATATACAAGGTTTTTAGGTACCTCATTTGATTTTTATGTCCATAGCAAAGAATTGTTTTTATACATACATGTATATTTTTATATCTGGTTATATTATGTCAATGTGAATTTCTTACAACAGCTTTGTTCCACTTCTACATAATTTTACAAAAATGAAATACACACCTTTCTTCATTGCATCCATCCAGGACAGATTGAAGAATGGCATGAATGAAGGCACCTAGTAAATTCAACAATCACATGATTACAGATACCCCATAACAAGACCCTAAGCCAGTGTTTCCCAACCTTTTTTTTGTGCTCTGGCACACTTTTTGCATTGAAACAATCCTAAAGGACACCACCATCTGAAAATCTTTTTATTTAAAACTATGTCGCCTATATTAACAAGTCATTCTCATCAAAGTTTTATCAGCAGGAATCACATAAACCTCCAAAATCAAATGTGTTCACCCTATTTTGATTTTAACCTTGCAATATTTAAATATGAATCTCGTTATATGCATATTCATTTTTCTCTCTGAATATTACATTGTATAACTTCTTGCAATTTCCCAGTGGTTGGGAAACACTGGTCCAAGCAGTGCAGCATACTTACCCATGTGAATGTTGTCTTTGAAAGCCGCATTTTGGAGATTGAAGATGAGGTGACGACTGAACTTTTCATCTGTGCTAGAGTCCAGATTGAGGACGTTTGAGGCCGAGCATTCCTCGCTGTAAACTTCCTTTAGCTTTTCACACACGTACTGTCAACAAAGAAGGACATGCACACATTTCTACATACTTTCCAAAAGAAAAAAAAACATACAAATTGAGGATGAATATAGTGAACACAGGATGAAATTTGCCAATTTGAGATTAAAATATTACATTAGAAAAAAAAGCCTCAAGGCTTTTTCCTCTTGAATATATTGTGATAATCATTTGTTTCAGAGGTACTGTAATTCTTTTCTGTATTGAATTTGGTTTTAAAAAAGTATTTTACCAAACTTGATTCTTGGGAAAAAAGGGGTCGTCTTATAATCAGCATCGTCTTATATTCGGGCCAATATGGTACTAGTGAGTAAGTGTTTAGGGGTAGACAACCTGGATGAACATGGACACCATCTTTTTCCCATCCGCTCCTTGGTTCGAGGGCTTATGAAACTCCAAGTCAAAATAGAGTTTACAAACGGCGCCCTCGGGTATCACCTCGTAGCAGTGCATCAAGGAGTGCGGGAAGGTCCTGAGTTGTCAAACACAAACAAATTGCAAATTGACCTAAAAAGTAGGGGGTTAAAACTTTGAATTGAAATAAAAATTAAAAAAATTTAAATGAAAAAAATACAAAATAAAATAGAATAAAACAAGAAAATACAAAATTAAATAGAATAAAATACAAAAATACAAAAATATAAAATAGAATAAAATACAAAAATACAAAAATATAAAATAGAATAAAATACAAAAATACAAAATAAAATAGAATAAAATACAAAAATACAAAATAAAATAGAATAAAATACAAAATAAAATTGAATAAAATAAAAAAATACTAAATAAAATTGAATAAAATTAAAAAATACTAAATAAAATAGAATAAAATTAAAAAATACTAAATAAAATAGAATAAAATTAAAAAATTCTATATAAAATACAATAAAAGAAACCACTACAAACTAAAATAAAAGCAGCAGAGTTGATCGGTATCTTTACCTATAGTAGTGCCACAGTTCAATGTAACTGGTAACCAGGAATATCCTTTGACCATTGGAAGCATTTTCTTTTTCCAATGCAAAGACATGTACACGCTGTGTGATGGACAAATATTAACATCAGATAGAATAGATGGAAACCAGTTTAGGTTAGCGAAGCACTAATTCGATGCTGTACCTCCTTGGAGCTTAGCGCAAAGCCGATAGCCATACTTTGGCGATGAAACAGCTTCCAGACGGAGGAAGGCTGGCACGGCCAAAGTCGAGGCTTGTACTGCGAGACCACGGGGTTGTGATGGAAGGCTTTAGCCAGCTGCTCCACCTTCTTTAAACGCTCGCCCCAGTCCTTCTTCTTCTTTGCTGGCGCATTTTTCCACATCTCTGTGGCTGGCAGTCACATCTGTAGAAGGAACTGTTTGGGCATAAGCAACAATTTTGCTTAGTGTTCAACCTGTAAAAACATAAACAACAAACTTTAGGTCAAGGTGACTTTTTACTTTCAACTCTTATTGAATTCATGATCACTGTTGTGTTGCACCATTTCTAATTGAAACTTAAATTAAAACATTAATTGTACGGTGAGAGTCAAAGAGTCACACCTTACATCAGAAGCAGCATACAAAATCAAATCTGCAAAATTATTTTTTTTAAATATAATTTCTTTGGTTTTTAATGGCCTCTGATGAATTTGAGTGTGTATTTTAGAGAGAATAAAAAATAAAAGAGACATGAAAAGAAGCGAATAGCAAGAGTATATACATAATATGATAAGCAAAGAGCTGTATTCATTTCGGCCGGGAGCCACATGCGGTTCGAGAGCCACGTGTTCACCACACCTGCTCTATAAGGGATTGGGGATTTCTATATTTGTTTGTGTGAGGAACATATCTACTAAAACAAGCTACAAAAACACGATCAAAGACTATCAACAGAACTGCAATGCCTTAACGGAATTCATCAGCACAATAGGCGAATATATAATGATGTTGAATAGATGTGTATAACAATTTGTCTGGATTTTTCCCAGAATAGGAATATAAAGTGATATGATCCGCAAAAAAACTAATATTGCATACTCACACAAAAACGATCCCGGTATACAGGATTTTACACAACACGAAAAACACCCATGAATTGAAGTGGCTCAACATTAATTTAGGTCATGCACGCTTAATAATTATATAGCAAGTAAATGTTCATAAAAACACTAGTGAGGAAGAGATCGTTCCGTTTTATCATCAGATCATCTCATTTTCTGAACTGCTTTATCCTCTATAATGTCGCGATCGGTTTTAGCCTAATATTTATAACTTTAAGGCGAGAAAAATCGAGAAAAGTTAATAAACGCCAACCTTATTTGTTTTCAATCTTAGCGGGTCCGTCACCGGAAAACGTCACTTCATTCCGGTACATAGAGATATTACAAATATAAGGCTAGATTATTACCTTTGGTTTCGGCGATGAAGGCATCTGACGTCCATGTTGTGTCAGAGTTCTTTTAAGACACTCCTTAGGAAAACAGGTGATAGAAGTCATTATACAAGTATAGTAATGACATTCAAAGCTTCACCACTAAATGCACAAGAACAAATAATCAATAAACAAAAAAAATAGTCAACACAAAAGGATAACTATTAATAAACAAATAATGAATAAGTAGTCAACATAATAAATAAGCATTGGTCAGGTGCAGCTTGTCAAGTTTCATGTCTCGCAGAGCACAAAAGGTCCCAATGCAGGTGGTATGATTCTCCAAAAATAACAAAGACTTGGAAATTAAATAACAAAATCAAACCTGACTGTGAGGACGTGGACATGAGCATGAGAAACGTAGAAGATCTGACCAGGACTGAAAAACACACAGGCTTTAAATAGACAGACATGGGTTGATGAGACAGTCAGAAACAACAGGGTCACACAAGTGGCAGCAAGCAAAAACACAACATAAACAATCCAATTGGACAGTTGTTCACTTAATTTATCAACTGCATTTCAAAAACCAAATACAATTTTTAATTAAATGTCATACTATATGAAACAGGAAAATGTGACAGCATATACATACGTAAGTGATGGTATTGGATACATTAGGTCATCAAATGTTTGAGACAGGGACTTTTAAGGTATGGGTGGCCCGGTGGAGCAAGTGGTTAGTGTGTTGGCCTCACAGCTCTAGGGTCCTGGGTTCAAACCCAGATCACGTCCACCTGTATGGGTTTTGCATATACTGGCAAGATATAGCAAGTCAGACACTGAATTTAGGCTCAGATGGGCCCTGCAATAAAAATTTGGTGTATTGAGAAAATTCTATATACTAAAAATCTGTAATCAGGTAATTATACAGGCTACAAAATAATACTAGTAAGTACTTAGATTAAAAAAATATAATAACAAATTTATGATATGAAAATTCAACAGAAAACTTATAATAAGCACCTAATAAAAATAACATAGATATATAAAGTACACTTTATAAAAAAAAAAGAAAGAAAAATGTGACGGGCCTTGGCAACTTGCAAAGACAGTGGGATCCATAACTGTGTTCCTCCCACATAAAATTAAAAATTGAGCTTTCAAGTGCATAGAAAGTGACGCTAAGCAGGCCTGTACTGGCCTGTACTGGCCTGTGGTAGCGAAAGAGGAAGGAAGTGTACTGAAGGTCAGAGAAGGAGGAATTCGACTGTTTTGTCAGGCTTCATCTCCAGGGAAACACTGAAAAGACACACCAGGTAAGACCAAGAGGTCAAACCTTTAAATTCCTTTATTTTTGCATTGACTTTTTTATGGTTTATTGGACGCTATAAACCCAATATTGCTGTTGTAACAAGGGTTACTGACTAGTGGGAAACATAAAAGATACTTTTTATCTACCTCTGTCCTTTTTAAAGTAGAGTATGGGTTGCCTTTATTTGCGTGAGCCAGTAGCTGCATCAAGAGACATAACAGCTCCTAATGGGGAGTTATTTCCTTCCACAGGAAAGGAAAAAGGAGTCGCCCTGGGTGATAATTTTTTTCGCTGGTCCTAGTGCTTTTCGACGAGGAATTCCTTTTTATTTTCGCAGGAATATTTCTCATTTCACACCTTGACGGTCTCACTAAACTCATCTACGCACGTCTATCCATCTCGGAGGTAAGTGGAAGTGAGTTTAGGGGACGTGACGCTTGTGGGACTGATAAGAGCTTTTGAGCCCACATTGTATACCAAGATAAGCAGATAAATTGACTTTTCCAAACTATTGAATGATTGTCTTCTTTTAAGCAAATACTCGAGGAAAAGATGATCCACATGAAGAGAGAATTGCTGGCGATCTTTACAATGCTCTACTGGACTGTGAGTAGGAAATTTTATGCATTCTTTACATTCCATTGGGTATCATTAAATTTTTAAAAAGGAAATAATTTGAATATTTATTTAGTTACTAATTTAAAAAAAATCTCAAGAGATTATCAAATCTTAATCGATTTCAAGTAAAAAAAGGTATTTTCTTTTAAATGTATAAAATAGAGTTGATTTCTTAAGTAAAATATATCTATATTTTTCAATGTATAAAATAGAGTTGAGTTTTAAATAATCTCATCTCATTTTATGAACAGCTTTATCCTCACTACAATCACAGGGGGGTGAGGTGTGGTTACCACCTAGGGCTTACAGTTCTGGGGTTGAGGGTTCGATTTCAGGTCTGGTCCTAACTGTTGGTGTATTCATTCCAGGCTTGTGTGGGTTTTCTCTGGGCACTACAATTTCCTCCTACATCCAGGGTAGCCCCCACCTGGTGCCCATAGTTAGCTCGTATAGTCTCCATCACCCTTGTGAGGATGAGCGGTTCAGAAAATGGATGACATTAAGGGCACTAGTCTAAGGCCATTGGACAAATTGCACTCCTTAGTCAAACCTGCTTAGAATGTTGGTTATGTAAAAACTGTAGAACATTGCTTGTCCCTGATAGTCCACCAATAGCACAAAAATATTTGTTCTTATTTCCACTTTCCTGCTAAGGTGAGCGCAGTTAAACGACTGGATATGGCCCCAAACGCTGTGGACATGTTGTATGAGGGCTGTGAGAAAAACACCATGGAGAAATTAATCCAATCCGATGTGCTAAGTAAAGAATTGAGCAATGACATTGGATTCCAAGGCTCATGGAGCGACAAATGTTCCACGCTGCTGCCAGGAGGTGTTAAGGAACATACGTCCGCCCTCTTGGCCTATGCTAACGGCAACAAGGGATTCAAGAAGGCCTTCAACGACGAGGTGGAGACTATGGGGTACAATGCCAGCACATATGAAGATCACTTCCACTATAAGGCCCTGCACTTTCTGCTGACCAACGCCATGAGCCTCACGTCATCCAAGACGTGTCGAAATGTTTACAGAGTTTCCGAAAGTCCTTACGAAGTGCAAAAGGATGCCCGGGTGAGATTCGGACGATTCACCACGGTGCAGTCGGACGTGTCTATGAAGGAGGACGTGGAAGGGGGAACCTATTTCAACATTACTACGTGTTTCTTCTTTAACTTGGAGGGCTTTTGCGGCCTGGCTGAGGATACCGCCATCTTGTCGCCCTCTGAGGAGTTCACTGTGAAGGACGTCAGGCAAGCAGAAGATGGTGACTACACCGAAGTCATTCTGACACACTCAAACCTAAAGGCTTCGCTTGAGTGTGAGGCTTCATCACGGTAAGGCCAGGAAAAATCCTACTTACTGCATTGTGATACCTCAAAATGCCCAGACTGAACATTTTGGTGTGCTTATCAGTATATACAGTGGTACCTCGAGATACAAGCTTAATACGTTCCAAGACTGAGCTCTTATGTCGATTTTTCCGTAACTCAAACGAACTGTTCCCATAGAAATTGACTAAAAACTAATTAATTATTAATGTATTATTATTATATAATTAATTTCCAACCATCTGAAAAAAACACCAAAAACAGGATATTAGATTGGAAAAACATTTTCATTTGTTCTAATTTGCCATCTATTAACAAAATAACAAATAACTAGTGGTCTAATAGTATACTCAAATGTGTTTAATAGTTCTATAATTAGACAGATTTTGCGGAACTAAGAGTGACAGGGGGCAGGATTTGTGCACGGCAATGCGCTCGTAACATAACAAAAACAAATTTAAATGAACTTGGATTACTTTTACTTGTATCTCAAATTGCTCGCATGTCGGGGCACTCGTATGTAAAGGTACTACTGTGCAGTCGAAGCTAACTTAACAAGAACCGATAAAAATCAGTTGACATGATCACCATGACTCAATTTTATTGTAAATTGTGGTTAAAATTTTTGGAGGAAGAACGTCTCGAAATTGGATACCATAATAGAGATTTCCAAAGAAAGTGATTGTGAAACAGAAGTGGGTACAGATTATTATTGTCATTAAAACACAAAAATGTTGACATTTTTTGTGGGTTTCATGACAGTTCTGTTTTCTTTCAAAAAAGACAATCTGTGACATGATTGTTTTGAATTATGGGTTTTGTTACTGAATGAATTAAGCTTCTAACTCAGGGCAAAATTGTACTGCTTGAATGTATGATAAGATATTGTTCTCTTTTGTGTTTTTAGGGCGCCGGCAGACCATGCCCCCCAGTGGTTGGGATTGATGCTCGTGTCCTTTTTCCTATTAATGACCTTCAGTCATGACTATCTTTGCTTATAAACAATGATCCTTTGACCAATTTACTGTGTGATGCGTACAGTGCTGTTAACAGTCTTCATATATATACTAATGACTTCATTTTTACACAAGGACTGTTAACTTTATTAATAAGAAAAAAAAAACGCCACCTAAAAAATGGATTTTAGCTTACTTTGGGTATTTTTGTCTGATATTTACAGGAACTTTGTTTGATGACTACAAATATTAAATACGAAAATGAGATGTAGCAAAAATTATTTGAGTAGGAGCTGATATTATTTCATTACTATGCATTTCATTTTAAATTGAATTGATTTTATTCTCCTTTAGCAGGTATGATTGATCTTTAAATGTGTAAAGATAATTTGAACTGACAATTTGTGGAGATTAAATGTGTATATGTGTCTTGCTAATATGACGGAGCTGACAATAATTTTACATCTACATCTTTTAAATCAATTATACTAGGTTTATATTGCTATCATTGATTTGCTAATATGCCTTTTAATTTTTAGCAAACATTTTTTTTGTTAAATGTGAAATTTTTGAATTGTTTTATTTTGTCTTTGAAGCTGACAAATTATATTGTACAAGTTTTATCTTGTATATTCTCTAACACTTAAATACCATTTTCATGTAAATAAATACATCTAACAGATATATTCCCCAATGAACCAGTTCTAAAGAATTGTATTTTCTTTCTTAATGCCCATTTTTTTTGCACTGAACTAACACAAATTTCTAGAAACGTAAACGAACTAAAGAAAAAAAACAAGAAAAATACTATTAGGTGGACCAGTAGACAAGTAAATGTAACAATAATAGTAACAGTGGCACCTCAAGTTACGTAATACTTTGAAATGCTTATTACTGATTCAAGATATGTAAAACTGTCCAACTTACAAAAGATTAGTTGAAATACAAGTGCAATATTTTAATATTGCGATAATTACGCGAGTTGATCTCCAGGGTTAGCATGCAAGACGGGCTCATTTTCCACTCACCTCAAACAGCAAGATTCAGGCAGAATAGCCTCAAGCACATCTATATTTCTATATTTTATCTTTCAAAATTTTGAGCCGACCTAACATGTTCTCCCCGGGCTTTGGTGGGTTTTCTCCAGGGATTCTAGTTTCCTCCCACATCCCAAAAACATGCAATGTAGGCCAGGGAAACACTTTCTGGATTTATGATTGGATTATTGAAATATATATTTATATATATTTATTATATTATTATTATGTATTATTTGTTGAAATATTTTGACAAATTATACCTGTGAGTGACGAGATACAGAGCACTGAAGAGATGAACTTTCAATTTTGATTTTTTTTGTGTTCTGGATTGTAAGCTCAATTTTAATGGCTTAATGAATGAATTCATTATTTTTGCTTTTTTTGCATACATATTTTATATGAAATTTGTATACTTTTATCATTTTTAAAAGTTTGGGGGAATCAGGAGGATCAAGATCATGGAACGGATTGTGTCAATTCAATGTCAAATAAAAGTTACGAAAAAACTTTTGGAACTAATTAATATTAATTAGTATAGAGGTGCCACTGTAGTAGTTATAAAATAAAATAGGAAAACCAATGTGAATTGACTATTAAGTGTTTCTGAGAATTGCTCCCATCCGATTTGATGGTAAATCCTGTAAATATAATACAGTAATTTAATCTGGATAAAGTTTTCAAAGTATCTTAGTCAAATACCATTAAAAAAAATGCAATATTCATGCTACAAATCCCCCAAATTATGCAAACCCTTGAAGTTGAACGCAATCATGCTAAGCAGCTTCCCTATCAGGCTGACGAATAAACTTTGGTCCTACTGTACGTGTGGTTTGGTGCGAACACACACTCTTGTCCTTGCTGAGGATGCTGGTCTCAACCCGTGAGAGCGTACACATGCTGCTGTGGCGGTCCGGTCGCCGCCGTCTATTTTGAAGCTCCAGCTCCTCGTAACTAGAAACCCGGACGAAGGGACACCAGCGGAAAACACACTTGAAGCCAGTCCGGAACCTGATTGGACACCGACACCCCAATGAAGTTTCAGAAGGCTTCTAACGTGAGTGAGCTGAGTAAAATAAGGCGGAGGGTACACTCACTTGCTATTAAGGCAGCAGTAGATGATAGGGTTGTACATCGTGGAGCTCATGGCCAGCCATAATACTGCCAGGTAGACCTGCTGGATGGCTTTCCACTTGTTCAGACGTCTGTTGAAGCCCGTCACTACGAAGTAGATGTGATAAGGCAGCCAGCAGAGGGTGAAGGTGACCACCACAATAATCATCATCTTCACAATCTGCAGAAGGATTTATAGGGTGAAAGGGACCAAATTATGGACGAGATACCACACTGACTGGTTTGATCAATGAAAAACGCCATTAATCCATCAACATCCCAAAATACACTACAGTTTCTCTTCTTTTTCTGCTCATTGATAGTTGATAGAAAATGGATGAAAACATTATGTTACAGAACACCTTATTTTCACAACTATAAGGCACACTTCAAAGTCTTACATTTTCTCCAAAATAGACAGAACACCTTAAAATCCAGTGTGCTTTACATATGGAAACAATTTTAATGTGTCATTCATTGAGGGTGCGCCTTATAATGTGGTCCGCCTTATAGTTGTGAAAATATGGTAAATAAAATACAGCATACAGTATCTCAGTGTATGAATTCTGTGATGAAAATCCAAGAAAACATAACATAAAACAGCAAACAGGTTTAACAACTTGCAGTGGTTATTACTAACTCCTACAGTGTAACAAACTACCAAACAAAACCACTAGCCGAAGTATAAATTAGAAGACATATTTTTGCAAATGATGTCACCAGAGTTTAAGGAACTGTTGATACCAAATCTCACTCCATATTAAGTTTTTAATTGGTACATTAGTTGTGCACCACAAAATATTGAGTTTGAATATTGTTTTGTATGAATGAATTATGAAAAAATATTTATGATTAAAAAAAGAAATCCCTTTAAATTGTAGTAACATTTCAAAAAACAACAACTAAAAATTCTGCATTATTTTGCTGCTTTGTTGTTCCTAAAAACCCAAAACTTTTTGGAAAACCCCCAATCTTTGTCCTCTGAAAATGACATGAACAGACCCAATTTTAGATCACCTAATCAGTGGTTTCTTTAATATAAATTGCCCATTAAGAGCTTCAATGGCACATGAAAAAGGTCTTCAGCACTCGTGAGCAAAAGGCTTTTATCTTCATCGGCTCAATTTTCCCAGCTAATTGTGCCTTTGATGATATTTGTTACCTGTCACGCTCTTTAAAATATTGCACCTGTCTCCTTGTCAAATTATGGAGCATAATTGAAAGCATTTGTAATGTCATTAACCGAAACCTATGTTCCTACCGGCATTAAAGATGAGTGCTCTTCAAAAGAATTCAAGGAAATGCTTTGGTTTTCCAAAGAATACTTGCACCCAAACAGTCTGTCAGGTGAAGCTGTGGCATTTGTTGTTATTCATCAATAAAATGTTCTCTGCAGGCATTAATCCTGCTGCTGTCTAGATAGAGTGTTACATCAGGGCAGCTGTGATTGCCCTTAATCCCATATCATCCAAATTCACTGCACTTTCCCTGGAAATATCAACCAAGCGAGACCATTTATGAGGATGTTGACAAGTTCATACTGAGTGTTGTCACTGAGGAGATTATCAATACAGTAATACGTTGACATACAAATTCCCCAACATACGCAAAATTTGGGGTGCAAATAAAATTCCGAGCAAATATTTGCCTTGAGATACGAAACAAATTTTGAGATATGAGCATACAAGACAAACCAGGGGACACGAGAGGCTGCTGATGATAACAGTGCACTGGCTTTCTCGCCACATCTACTTTGTGTAAAGATATCTACGTGCACTGGGCAGAGCGGTGCATTTTTTTCTTGCATCTCTGTTCTTAAATTCTGAAGTTTCTTGTAGATACTGTATATGTTACTGCCTTAGTGTTTAAAGGCCCCACTCAGCATTTAAACATGGGCGGAGGTCTGCACCGAGCAAGGTGCTATTCTAGTTTGTCCCCTTCCATTTGCAGAAGATCAATCTAATGTCAAATGCAATTAGCTTTTTATATTACCTGTAACCATCAAATAAGTAGGAATAATGCTTTTACCTTCCTTTTTGCTTGCAGCTGCCCGTGATAGTTATCAGATGTGTCTCCGGGGATCTCCCCTCCCCACAGGGTTACACCAATGGTTGAATAAGTGATAGCCATCACCAGTAAAGGCACCGCATACACCAGAACCGTCACGGCGATGTGGTACCTGTGGACACCGGCAAAAATAGGATCAGACATGCCATTTTGAGATTGAATAACACAAGGTGTCTATTGTACTTGGACTTACATGAAGGGGTCGTCTGCCACGTTAGGCCAGGCTACGTAACACAGGGTCCGGTCAGGGAGAACTCGAATTGTGGAGAAGAAGCCGAGGGGGAGAGCCAAGACGACTGCCAGACTCCAGATAATTATGATAACGGCCACCGTGGCTTTGGCTGACAAACGAGGCTTCAGAGGATGGATGATGGCCATGTACCTACATTTCATAGGAAGGAAAAAGTTGGTCAGAATATGTCTCCAAACTAATGATAATAGACACTCCCTAGAAAATGGATTGATGGATACATTTACAGATTCCCATTGAAATTATAAATTGGATTTCTTTAGGAAAGTGTCTAGGAAATGAGGACTTGTTTATACAATTAGCAAAATTTGAGGTTTCTCAGCCAGTCATACCAATTTAAATGATGTGGACGTCTTTTGCCATGAATTTCATGCAGTAAAGTAAAATACCATGACCAGAAAAATCTACTTTATCGTTACATGGAGCCATAATCAGTGTATTTGTTTTCACTCGTTCATTTTTCATTCAGTGCATCCTTATGAGAGCCGTGGGGGTGCTGGAGTCAACAATGGGCAGTGTGTGGGGTACACTCTGAATTGGTTGGTTGCAGCCAATCACAGATGTTTTTCATCATTTTCATTATTTTCTTTTAATTAACTTTGTACTGATGTAATAAATAAGAAATGACATTGATTAGCACTTTGCTCTCACACATTTGGGGTCCTGGTTCAAATCCAGGTTGGTGTTACTATGTGGAGTTTGCATGTTCTCCCAGGCTTGCATGGGTTTTCTCCAGGTACTCCGGTTACCTCCCAAATTCCAAAGACATGCATGGTAGGCTGATTTGACACTAAATTTCCCCTAGATGAGAGTGAATGATTGTCCGTTTATTCGTGCACTGCGATTGGCTGGCCACCGATTCAGCTGGGATAGGCTCCAGCACCCCCGTGACCCTACTGAAAATGAAGCGGTTCAGAAAATGAATGAAAAAAAACAAAGTCACTTGCTCCACAAAAGTTTAAAACGTCAACTTTTGAATAGTTGTACATGGAAGGATTTAATTCTAAGTGAAAGGTAGTTTATCCTCATCTTGAAGCAGTACTACCTGTCAATGGCAATCGCAGTCATGGTGTAAGTACTGGCAAACACCGCAGTGACAGGGAAGAAGTTGTGGAATCTGCAGTAGAGTCCCCCGAAGTACCACTCTCCATGCGCTGCGTAGATGAAGTTGACGAGCGTGTTGAAGGCGGCCATGGATGCATCGCATACCGCCAAGTTGAGGAGCAAATAGTTGGTGACGGTCCGCATGCGCTTGTGTGCCAGGATGATCCAGATGACCACCGCGTTGCCGATCAGAGCCACGCCGATAACCACGCAGTAAGCCAGAGCCCACAACGCCACTCGCCACGACGGCTGCACAAATGGATGAGCCCGTGGGCTTTGGCTGGAGACGGTGGTGTTCGCATCGGCCGCCATTCGGCTAAAAAATATAAAAAAAATATCAGGGTATACCTCCAAAGAACAGGAAAACACTGGAGATGCAATGCGTCCTGGAGCGGCCACTTAAATCAAGTAGTGTAAGCAAACCCCGCCCTGAGCAACTGTTAGTAATCGATCACACCTGGGAAAACTATATTTTAAAAGCGATCTGACAGATATTAAAAACTTTTGAGTGCCGTATCCAACAACAAATCTCAGTTTTGGTATCAGGACAAGTTTTCAAACTATATATGAATGATCCCCATAAAAAAAGAGGTATTAAGTCAATATATGCAATTGCCCCGCCCACGCCATTTACAGTTACGTACACTATTATGATCCCATCTCATCTCTCTCATCCCATTTTCTGAACCTCTTTATCTTCATTAGGGTCACAGGGGGTGCTGGAACCTATCACAGCTGACTCCAGACCAGGGGCGGGGGTGCTGGAGCCTATCCCAGCTGACTCCAGACTAGAGGCAGGGGGAAATTTTGAGGTATGTTTTATGGCCTAAAACATACACATTATCTCCAGATTTCATAATTACTTACAATCTGTCAAGGCACCCAGTGCCAAAAGCAGTAAAACAACATTAAATAATCTGCACCATGTTCTTTACTTTAAACGTGATTATCCCAAAGAGCACTAATTTAGCCTCGTCTACCCATCCACAAAATGTTCCATACTTCAGCATGCATATTCCTGTCCCACAAGAGGGAGCCTGCACACCACTTGTGGAACTAATAGTATCTTTACTTTGAAAATCCCTGGCATCCATTTGTGACTGAGCCCTGGAAAATACTATTTATATATCCATTCAATGCCTAGAGTACATGCAACAGATCCCAACAAAGTATTCAACAATCAGTAACAAATAGAAATAAAAATCTTTGTATTCAGAAGAGCCAAAAAAAGAGCTATTGGCACTTAGAAAAGACAAAATTTGCAAAATCTCTACATTTGACTAACAGAGAGGGAACAAAAATGAAATACCAAGAGTAAAAGTAACCAAAAATACTACAAGTCCAGTTACTTTAAAAAGTACAGTAACAAAATCTGTGTTTTTCTCTGTGAAGTTCCCCTCTCTATTGAAGCAAATCTCACTGAGCTTGTTTTAGGGATTCCATACTAGTACATACATACACCCCACTTGACAGCTGTGTAAAGTCGACATGATGAAACTATGTGCACCAATTCACTGTACATACTCGGAGGGGGGGAAACTAACCCCCCAGTAAGGTCAAAAAAGATGTTTTCTTCTCAGCAAGACCTCATTACCTCTTTTGGGCCACTCCCCACCTTAAATGTCAGCGTTCTGTTCCGCTCCCCACACCTCCTGCTCCCACGGATAAAAAGGTTATGGCCTCTGAAGTTCATACGCGGCATTCCTAATTCTTCCTCTGCCACATGAATAGGTCAGGTGTAGTTTAATCTCAAGGGGAGGCACATGGGGAGGAAATTTGAATGGTGCTACATCAAACAAAGCGCTCTTAACATGTAGGGGGGGGGGGGGGGCTTATTAATTCTTCAACCGCAAACATGAGCATTTGGATTTTATACCTGACTGCAATTACTTTGTTAAGACAGAATCTTTTACAATATATCTCCATGCATTATTATACTACCGAGGTACAAAATTCAACATCATCAAACCTCCAAAGGGCCTTGGCAAAAGTTTAAATCACATAAATGAAAAAAAAATGCTTATTTTTTGCACCATAATTTGTTAGAAAACACTTTTTAAAAATCTAGTATAAATACATATTTATTTATTTAATAAGTATTTATTTTATTAACTTATTTATTACCATTTAATTTATGTCTTTTCTCGTGTCTGTATTCTCAACTTCTTGCTACTGTGACAAGGAAATGTCCCGAATACAGGATAAATAAAGTTATTTAATCTAATTTAATCTAATACATGGACAAAAGCAAGAAAGTTACAATCAAGTCACTTCTTCGAAAGGATTAAATTCCAAATGAAGTGGCAAGTACGTCACATAAGCTTTTCTCTTTTAGACAAAAGACATGAGGCCTTAAACATAAGGTTTTGAGACTTACCAAAATATACATTGTCAGGTTTAAGACCATATACATTCAATAATATCGGAGCAGGGGAAACACACAGCCAGTCGTGATGAGAATTTAACTCACTTCATATGAAGGAGGAAGCTAGAATAGCCAGAGCAGAAAGATGTGTCTATTTTCCCGAATGACCGTTTGGAATTCCTGGCAACTCCCCACAGACAAACTGGTTTGTGACAGAGACAAACTTAAGGCGGGAAGAAGTAGACAAAGAAATGGGAGTGTCGTGATAGATGACATTCCCTTAACTAAAAGGTGTCATGATGGAAGTTGCCACTGGGTCATGCAAAATTCTATTCTAGTGACTACACTATATAAACCAAAAGACATAATAATAAGCATAAAATACATTCATACTTCACATACATCAATGGCAGACAGTGTTCTATCTGAGGTATAAGCACGAATTAGGAAGAAACCAGAAGTCAATCAATACAATTTCTATGCAAGACTTTCGGTGAGAACAGAATTAAATCAAGTGTTTAAATGACCGTCCTACTAGCCATCAGCAATCGTCACTAGAGTTCAGCGCAGCTGCTTTTCTGCATCATTTACTTTCAAAAGAACTTTGTCAGTATTTGACATCTCATCTCAATATTGACAGTTCACTCATTTTAAAAATCTTAACAAATGTGGGTGTTGTCATTCATTAATTCAGCAAAATCTGACATAATGCATAGAAATTAAAGAGCAATGTTATCCATTATAACTCACCATAGGAATTCATCCATCCATCAAATTGGGACACTGTAAAATGATGAATAAAAACAGAATACAATGATTTCCTTATCTAATTCAACCAATAGTAATCAGAATACAAAACAAAACAATGGATTTTAAAGTTAAAGTGAACCTCCAGGCTACACAGGCACCAATAATTTCACCATTAACTAATTTACTTTGACAAAAAAAAATGAAATAGAAGAAAAATGTAAAACACAACAAAGGTGATCACTTACAAAATTAAACAACTGATCTTTGTAATCTATTCAATTAAGCAGACATTGAAAATTATATCGAATTCAGTTTAGAATTGCATTTTATAAAATGTCCAAATTCATAGATCTATTAATAAATAATAATTCAAAAAAAAAAACTCTTCCAACCCAAATAGAAAAGAATCAGTTGGGAAAATGACTTGTGCAGTGGTAACAGAACCTACTTTCTTGTGCCAGAAGACATCACAATTTAAATTCTTTGCATGTTGTCTCTCGCCCTGAAATGTGGTATGTGCAAGAACAATATTCCACCATGGACCCTCATACCAAGTGTATAGTGTTTGGACTGATTGCTGAACAGAGGTAAATGTTTACAACTCTTCAAGTCATGCACATAGTTTCTTAACAATACTGGATTAACTTTTAGAAGTGGTTTAAGGGGACAAACAGAGCGGCACCTACTGGCTTTAATACGAGACAATATTGCCTCTTACATCACAAAGTGAAATGTGAGCTGTGAGAGGAGGGCCTTCGCAACCCAAGTCAGCAAGTAGAAGGACCGGATAACAGAACTGTGAACTATAACCGGGGCCGAGTCTCTGCTGTCTGCTTTTTACCACCACATGCCGCATATCAAGCGCTTAATGTTTCCTGAGGGGCGCAAGTAGACGGACAATATCACACTGAAGCAATACATTTTCATTATTTATGGAGGTGGGTGTGGACGGACAGGTAAGGAAAATGTTGCATAGTATTTTAGTTTAGCAGAATGTTGCAAGACCAGTAGTCATAATTCAACTTGACTAATGGACAGCAGAGCTTTATGTATTTCCATTATGGATACACTTTTCTCAGCTGGATCTGTAAGCATGCTCCAAAGCAACATTTAGAAAGTTTGAAATGATGAATTGTGACATTGATTGAGTCGTTTTTTTAGGACAGTGCTCATGTCTGATTTTGGAGAAATATGTACAAGTTTTTATTGCTTAGCTTGATCTCTTTAAAGAGCAGCTGTATGTTCCCCCCCAGGCGCGTGCTGGATATTTTGCAACAATGAGCATGTGACCATTGCAAGACCAGAAACTTGGAATGGCGCTTTCATCAACTTTAATGGGATGACATACATGACACTAGTTGTTAGACTGGTAGCTTCATTAATCATTTACTAAACTTAAGGTTGTCACCAATCTTTTATAACAATTATACTGTCAAAAAATTACTTCAACGTCCAAGTAGCACCATCATGACCAACATGAAAATACAGTTGCAATAAATGCAAAAGTATTAAATAAAGACAAGCAGAGGTTTGTATCATAGCCACCAAAGATTGCCGTATTTTCTGGACTATAAATTACATCGGAATATAAATCATGCCGCCATAAAATGCACAATGAAGAGAAAAAAAAGTCCCATTAAAGTATCAGTGACGTGCCAACCCAAATTGTGCAACAAAGTGCAAATAATTGTCCTGGGATGAATATGTATCTGAGAATAATTTCACTAGGTCAACAACTCTAAACTGAAGCTCTCCACAATGAATAGATAATCAGACAAACTGAAGTTTAGAGTTTAACCCAAGTTATGCACTAATAAGTTAATGGCTCACTATTTGGTAGCAGCAGCAGCACAGAATGGTGATTAGGTTTTCTAAACTTTAAGGTTTAAGGTTGGCCCTAAAATTTCTAAAGTCTTCAGTCAATTTGTACTGTGTTTTTGCATCATAGAACAACTCAACGATGCCAAAGTAAATGGGACAAAATCTGACCTTTCATCGACACAGATGCAGCACCTCACTCTCCCACCACTGTCTCGCTTTGCCGTTTGCGGCGGTACGCACGGCAATGAGTTGACGGGTGTTTACGTGGTGCGAGAGATGGAGAGAAAAAAGCCAGCTAAGGTTGGCTCTACAACAGTAATGACTATCCTGTCAAATCCGGAGGCAATTGGAGTGTGCAAACGATACGTGGAAACAGATCTCAATCGTTGCTTCCGAGATGCTATGCTGAGGTACGTTTCAACAGTGAAGAAAAATGCTCCATTAATATTTGGACATTGCTCAAATGTTGCATTTTCTTGACTTTTAAGTGCACCGCTCACTGCCATCTCGCCATACGAGATGAAGAGAGCCCATGAGTTGAATGCTCTGCTTGGGCCAAAAGGAAGTCCACAAGCTGTGGACTTACTTTGTGATATCCACAACACTACCGCCAACATGGGCCAGTGCATCTTCTTTTATGGTTTTGATTGGATCGCCCTGCACATTTTTAAATATGTACAGGTAATCGCACACTGCTGAAATACACTCGCCCCCGTCATATCGGAATTTGAATGTTGTGGAAATGTTCAATGTACAACACGGACATCATAAACTTATACAAGGTTAACAAAAGGCATATTTACTATAACATTCATAACTAGCACAATTTCAAGGTGCAAGGTCAAAGGTTACAGGGGTACCTAATTGGCCATAAATTGTTAATATTTGTCCATATGTCCATAGTCAGGTCATAGTCTGGAAATTCCCATTGGATTTGACTTAATTAACTTATCTAATTACTTAATGGACCATAATGGAAAAAAGTACAAAATATTTGTTTTTTCAGAGTAAAACATCACATGGGCCCGTCAGAGCAATACAGTGCAATGTGCCAGATTCAGAATCCTATTCTCTTGAATCTGTGGCCAAACATGGTTTTGGTATGTATGCAATTATATGCCAAAATGTTTACATTTTCATACATGTAATGACTGTTTCCTGGGATATTCAAATGTTATTCTTTTTCTTGTCATGTACAGCTTTAGAGGTTGGACCTCAGCCTAACGGAGTGGTTAGAGCAGACATCTATAACATGGTCACAGAAACGCTTGATCTCATTATGGACTGGCTTGAAAAATTTAATTCTGGTAAGCTTATTTTAGGGGCAAGGGATGTGCAATGTTGCAAACAAAGTAGCAATATCATCATATTTTCGTATAAGGCGCACAGAAAATGAATGGGCAATCATAAAAGGTACTTCATATAAGGTGGACCCGATTATAAAACACAGTAGTAGAAGTGGATATATCCGCTAGATGGAGTCGTGCTAGTATTAGTAGAAGTCAGGGGTTGTCTTCTTCCACTAGATGACACTAAAGTAGTAGTACAGTCGTACCTTTACTTACGAAATAAATTGTTTCCAGTGCTTTTTTTCACAACATGAAAATTTCGTAAGTAGAGGTGTAATTTATATATAAATTCTCTCATTCGTCCTCACACAAGTACAAACTAAACCCTTTAAAAATGGTTGAAGTGTCCCAATTTTATATGAAAGATGTTAGGAAACACACAAAAAGTGAGAGAAAATTATAAGGAACTGATTTATTGATGTCTTAAAATAAATAGAGCATTTGAAAGATTTCTGCTCCAAGTCCAAGCGGTGAGGTAATTATCGATTTAACAGGAATTACGTTCGAGGGCGGTGAGGTGGAGGCATTCTGTGCGACCGAGCCCCTCGACTACCCGAGAAATCCCACTACCAATGAAGTCACTGCTGCAATACATCCCGAACTTCAGGTATAACATATCTTGTTCGGTTGCTAACTTAGTTTTTGTTTTTTTGGCTTTCAATATCCCTCATGATTCAGCATATCTGGGCTATATAAATTCCTAATACTGTCTTGTCTTCCTGTGCAGGACAATGACTTTAAGGTTCTTTGTGCTGGGGACCCCATTTTCCAGTCCTTCACTGGGGAGACGGTCAAGTACAAGGGAGAGGAGACCTACCCTTTTTTTGTGAATGAATGTGCCTACTACGAGAAGAAAGTTGCCTTTTATTTAGCGCGGAAGATCAGTATTCGCCTCCCATCCATTAGTGTGAAGACAGACTGATATTAATAAATAATTTTGATTTAAACAGTGGATGATTATGATTATGTTTCCTTTGAGAAACAGAAGAAAGTTAGTTAGTAGATAACTATGTTGAATACATACAAAGATGTTTGATCATCAATATTGAACAGTTTAACATTGAAGTCCACACACTATTTCCCAGCAAATCGGTAGACTAAGTATTACTCACTTATAGTGAAATAACCAATGTCTAACAAACTAGATATTTGTTTGAAAACAAGTGCTGTTAGAAACAGTATAGATGTGGCCTAACATTTCAAATAAGTTGAAGGAGCAAATATTTCTTATGCTATATTGACCAAACAGTGCAATTTTTTTAACTTTCTACTGTTACAACTAAACAAAATAAGCCAACAAGTGTAAAGGATATGTATACATATTTTACAGTCATAATAAGACTACAATACATTCCACATTGCCGTGTGTTGTTGGCTCATCAAGGTGACTTTTTACTGTTTTTTTTATCTGTATATGTTTTTTACTGAGGTCAAATACAGTCTTAAAGTCCTAATGTTTTTCTGATTTGGAATGTTCAAGATGTCCTAAGTCAGAGATGTCAAACCCATTTTGATTGGCGGGCAACATTCATGCTAAATATCAGATCAAATTTGTTCCTCAAAGTAAACATTTTGGACGTCTAGCGCCGTTAACGGCAATATCCACAGCCAGTTTAATTGAATTGGACATCTATTGCCGATAATGGCAGTCAATGAGTAAATTTTGTGCCCCGTCTTTGTCATTTTAAGGAGTTAACAGGTCACCTGTAAGTTTTGGATAATTTCATATTGTTTTTTTTGGTAATTTTCCAATTATGCTTAATTTGGGGTAATTCCAAATTGTTTCCTATTGGTTTCGGAGCATTTCAAGGTTCACTGTATTAATCTACATGAAATCTAACTTTTACATGCTAATTCTAAATATATATATAGAAGATTTTTTGGCAATTCCTTCTTTGTATGAAAAAATGCATTTAAAAATCCAGTTTATTTTAGAACTGTACTTGAATATAAATGAATAAAACAATGTGACATATGAAACTGCATATTCAACCTTTATTTTGGACCCATTAAGTATATTGATATTGTCAGTTATTTCCAAATTCGTTATTCCAGAATAGGAGGACATGGGACTTAAATATTGTCGAAAAAGAAACCGTTACGTTTTTATATTCTGCTACTTATTCAAAGGTTTATTAACTCAGATTACAGATGAATGGTAACATTTTTAATCCGTGATTTATATTGTGTTTACAATACTTGGCATAATAACAGCAACAGGATTTATGTCAATAAGTAAAGATAAAAAACAACAACATTGCATGAGAGTAGAAAAATGGCATTCCAAATGGTATTTAAGAATTATTAATTACTAAAATCAAGCATTAATTTTCCATTGTTTACATGGAAAAGTATATTTAGTACTCCATGTTTTGGTATTTTGCATGTGCTTTATTTTGAATTTTATAGGTTGAACATAAAATTTCCTCCAATTCTGGAATGACCAACATACACAATGCAAGTCTTTTTTAAAGACTTTAACAAAATTAACAACGCACTACATTTTAAGTGGTTTCAACAAAAGTAAAATATAATATGAAAGAGCAATCATGTGTTTTCCGTATTATTGAAATAAAACAATTTCAACAATTAAGTTTAACGGCAAGAATAAACAGGCTAAAGCATAAGAATAATATTTATTTTTTAAATCAACATCTTTAATCTGGCTGAAATTGTAAATGTGCTATTGATAGAGAAAAGGTTAAAAGGCATGGTGTAGAGCAGCCATGAAACCGATGGCAACTAAAATAAAGGCAAGCATCACAGCAGCACAAGCAATAAATAATCTAGCATGCACTTAGGAGAGAAAAAGGCTACATGGATGCAATAAAGTAAAGAAGTAATACCACAAATGGATTTTATGTAGTAGATATTATCAGCACTTATGATGATTGGCTACAAACATAGTGCATCCTGAAAGAATTTACTGTTTCCCTTTTCCTTTTTATCTTACAGCCTAATTCCAAAATGAAATAAAAGAAAAGCACTTAAAGCTCCACACACGACACTCCATAATAACAAACTTATTTTTAAATTATTTTCAATACATTAAAAACTAATTTTAACAGTTTTTTTAAAAGTATGAATAGACTTCGCTGAAAACAGCATCAAATCTTTTTCAATACGATGCCACAAGCTAGGCACAAATTTGAGCCCATTTCATTTTTGCAGCACCTCGTAAACTTAATCAGGTTAGTCAAGGGGAGCACCGATGCACATGCATTTTTTTTTGATAGATAATTCTAGAGATTTTCAATGTTGTGTTCCAGGCATTGGCTGAACCACTCAAGGAACTAAAGGACTTTCCCTGAATTGTTTTCAAGCCACTTCTTTATGGTCTTGGAAGTGTGCTTACATAGATTAGAAGGCAAACCTTCTCCCCAGCCTGAGATACTGAGCCTCTGGTACAGGTTTTATCCAAAATGTTTCCTCAATTCAGAATAGCCTCCTACTAAAATTTCCCAACAGAACAATGCTACAACTATAATGCTTCATTTTATGGATGCCATGTGCCTTTTACCAAGCAGAGGCTTGCATATGGTCACTTTTCCATACATGCATGATTTGTGGGGATGGTGGCTTCTCTTTTGGTCCAAGATCTACTTTTCAATGAGCTAACCTCCTGCAACTACATTATTGTTAGGGTTAGAATTAAGGGGTGAGCAATGTGATCCTTGAGGGCCGCTGTGGGTGCAGATTTTTGTTCCACAGATACACCGTTTAACCAACGGGGGTTATGCTGAAACAAGAAGCACCCAACTGCAATCCACTGATTGCACTTCTAACAAACCACATTTGTGGAAAGGTATCACACGTGAATTACAGGAGGAGTATTCAAATCTTTTTGCACCAAGATCTACTTTTCAAGGAGTTAACCATCCATGTTTTATCTTTTTTTACAGGCCACTGGCAAAGCTCAGCAATTGTCTAAATATATACCTCGCATTAGAAGATCCATGGCATTCTATCAATAGTGCCTTGGCGATCTACCAATAGTTCCTTGGTGATCTACCAATAGTTCCTTGGTGATCTACCAATAGTTCCTTGGAGATCTACCAATAGTTCCTTGGTGATCTACCAACAGTTCCATGGCGATCTACCAATAGTTCCATGGCGATCTACATAATGGGAACCACTGTTCTAGAAGGTTCTTCTCTATCCACAGACAGCAACTTTGACCAATGATTTAGAATACTCCCTGACTACCTGAGGCTACGGAAGATGTCCTGTCCTGCTTCAGAAATATTTCCGTTTTTGTATAAGGTGACTGATAACCTTCAAAACTGCAGATTATTATAATATTTTTTTTAACTTTGTGGCAAAGAGTGAATATGAATATATTGAAATACTTTTTATTTTTTTTAAATGTCTGTAGAAAGTATTTTGTATTATTGGGTGTTAAAACTATATCTACCAAATTATAACAAAACGTGGAACATACGAGGTGCTGACTGTATTTTCACTGCTTTTACATTTTGAACGTCACCCGCCATTTCATGCCACCCTGTAGGCAACCATGCGTGTGTAGTTCTTGCGGTGGCTGCGGGCCGCCCAGATGAACAAGGCAGAAGCCATCATCTGTAGTGGGAAAGAGATGAGGGCGAGGTAGAGGGACCAGCCCAGAGACAACTCGACCCAGTCAGGTGGCCTGACGGACTGATGGAGGAGATCCACGCCTGCTAGGAAGCAGCACACGCTCCCCAGAGAGCATAGAGCTGACAGAGAAGAGGAAGGACATCAGCGGGGGGAGAGGAGGACACTGCTAGATCCACATCCTGCACGTGATTAGTTAGTTTTGTGTTATTTTTGCATTTTGAGCTGATTTAGTCTTGGCTTTCTTCCTTTTGTCACTTGTTGTTGTGATTGTCCATTGCTTTCATCTGTTGTTGCCTTCCCTACGTGTTTCTGCTGCCTCGTGTGTCACCCACTTGTTCTCCATGTCTCGTTAACCCGTATCACAAGAGTATTTAGGTGCCTTTGTTGGCTCATTTCTTTTGGCTCCCTTGCCAATCTTACGCCAGTGTTAGGCATGCATCCAAGCCTGGCCGTTGTATATAGGAATGGAAAAAGCGAGGGATTCCGAAACAATGAACCACTATTGAAACAATTGCCTTGAAATGAATCAGTCTTGAGGTATATCATTGACTGTTCTAGAGCTCTATCTGCTGGATGAAGCTGGTAACCTTTTCAGTTTTTTTTACCGAATTATCAAAGCTTCGCTTCATGCTGTGCATGTTCAATAAAATTAGGTTGATGTCATTTTTTTTTCCAGCATTGGGATTGTGTCATCTTTCTTAAGCGTGATTCACACAATTAAAGTGTGTGTCATTGTTTTTATCTGTGAATGTTTTCAAAAGTTTTTGTACTATAGGACAGAGTCACAATCTTGTAAGTGCCCATTTAAGAGGTTAAGTCACTGCATATACTAATGACCGAATGGCTAATTTGCCTACATTGACACATTTTTTTAAACCCATTTGTTTTATTAAATCGATGAAGTCAGTTGTCTTTCCGACCATTTGGTTCTTACCTGCAAGTAGATGGAGCACTCCCACGGCCAAGGTAGGCGTGAAGCTGCGGCACAGGCAAGCGCAGACGCCAATGAGGCCACTGAGGAAGACCAAGGCCAGAGACACCAGAGGTAGGAGAAACTGGCACCTCCACAAATCTGCATGTTCATTCAATAGTTACGACTCAGAATTGGAATTAGATTGCTTGTATACTATATTAATGCAAGAAATGCCAAAATGTTATAGCTCATGAGTGTTTGCCCAGTGATTTTGCAGATTGTGAAATAATTACTTTAATGAGTTTGTTGTTGTTGTTTTTTTTTTTACAATAACATAATGTAATCTCATGTACATATTTAAGGTCACAAGGATGTATGTTACAAGTAACTGCTTTATGTTTAACATTTTAGACTCATGGAGCAAGTTAGTTAGAAAATTGCTGTTTGATAAAGTTGTTGTTTGACGCCTCATCTAACTGCAGCATTTCTGTTTTACTCTTAATACCACGGCGGACAGTAAACCTTTTGCTCTTTTTTAAATTTAACAACAAATTCTACAATTAAAATAAAATTAGTAGCATTCAGCATTTACGGACTGAACAAGATGAAAACATTTTTAAGGAAACAAAATTGTTGAATAAGACATTAGTGCAAAGTGGATTTTGGACAATGAGGATAGGATGAGGTTCATCAGATATTTCAAGAAGTGAAGCATAGAAAAAAAAACACTCACATGTCCTCAGCAGATCTTCTTCACTGTTGTGGTTTCCGGGATATTTGTACTTTGGTAAGAACTGCTGAGGAAGAGTGAAGCGCTCGCATTGCCTCTTAAACTTGGGATCTGGATGAAGAAGAAAAAAAAACATCAAAATGTGTCATGGCTTGGCTATCAGATATTGGTCAGCATTTAAATAAGACATGCAGATTAGGATTACATTTCTTGGATGGCATTCCAGGAAAGTGCTTCTCCATTTTTTTACAGCAATAATCAAAAGGTTGTATAAAGTATAATTTGCGCAGCCAGGCTCATTTTGGCTTAGTAACTTATGTATGAAGCAGGTGGAAATAATCATACAGTACATTTAACCTAATTGCAAAGGTTGTAGGATTGTAAATTCTACCTGGCTCCTTGAACCAGTGGGATTGGCTTGGCACTAGGATGCACCACCACCACAGTCCCATGGTGCCATTAAAGCGATACAAGGTCTCACTGGCGGTCTTCTCATTGAACTCTCCATCAACAGAGTCATCCCTCAACAGCGAAGCGTTGCTACCATCGTGTGTGCCTGGCGGGCTGCTGTACTGATACCAGTGTTGCGTTCCCACAGCCACCGATAGGTACACAGCGGCCAGCAGACTCAGCACGGAACCGATGACCAAGGCAGTGGCGTAGCGATTATCAACCATGGCGTCAGCTCATTGGTTGGACTGCTCCCTTGCGGATTACACACAAAATTATAATACAAAAGTCAGTGAACAACACTCATTTTTGAACAAAGTTTTATTAAGTTATGTATGTTTGAAACTGATTTGACATAAAAAGGTCACGCCTCAAGTTTTGATCCATCTTAGGATGTGTCCAAGAAATGTCTACAGTTAAGTTTGATGCCTTTGACATTTGTTATCAGCAATCATAGAAGTTAAATTAAAAGGGGAAAAAAACTGTCTCGTGTAAATCTATTGATCGTAGAGGCTATTCACACGTAACCACTAGTAGGACAACTACATTAAAAGTGAGGGGAGGATGTGCACTAATTTGATGACTGCGTGTTGCTTAATAATAGCAACATTTTGAAAGTTGATCAATAAATAATAACTATGTAAAAGCAAAATTATGAATGTAAAATAATAAATTATATTAATACTGTCTGGTACTTCACAACTATGCCTTAGTGCATATTGTCATGCACAAAGATGTTATGCCAATCCAAATGTCATGAAAATAGCACATATAGTAGTGGCCGCAGAGCGTATTATGAATTTAATTGTGTTCTGATTCAGAATGAAGGCTATCTTAAAATAACGACATTAAACAGCGACGTTAGCCAGTTCTTTAAGGTGCGTCATAAACAACAAGTTCATCATCAGACAAGACTAGGCGTGGACACTTCTTAAGATTAGGATTTTTTTTTAATGTTATGTGACGAAAATATACATTGAACTATGTAGTTTTACCTCATTTCCGCAGTATATCTTGTTGTACTGGACTGCAGCCAGGCCTATACTTCTTCTTCTACGGTTAAATTTAGGCTTGTAAGGACCAGTGCTGTTATTCGGCGGAGAGAATGGTATTACACCTGAGCGCACCATCAACAAACAAATGGGCAATTTCGAATTCATAAATTCAAGGAAAAAGCTGCATATGTGCATATAATATGAATATGAATAGAGAAAAATGAATATGTATGTTTTTTCCAAACCGCTTAACTTCACAAAGGTGTGGGGTGCTGGAGCCTATCCCAGCCACACATTAAATAAATAAAAAAATGGTATTTAGACCTTCAGTATTTGTTGAGATTATGTTATGCTTTAGTTAAACAAAACATGAGAAAACACGATATATATTCCAAATCCAAAATTCAATTACACTGAATTATCCACAGTACATTCAACATGAAGAAACATTGAATACATTGTGCAATATAATCCTTCATTTTTATTAAGAGCCTTTGCATTATAAAATAAGTTTAGAACAGAAATGAAATACTTAAAAAATAAACACAAAATCAACTTTGGCCAATGTAACACAAAATATAAACATGTATATTTTCCATGCAGTGCTTTTGGCATTAAAACAATTATTTTGTCAAAATACTGATGAACCCAGTGATACAAATTTAAAACAGAATTATGCCATCAAGTATTTCAGCATTTCTCCAGAAGAGACATTGACTTATTCAAAGTCATAGGTAAGATCACAATCAGTCACAATAAAGTGATAATTTTCATATCCTGTAGATATGAATCACGAATGAACCTTGTTCAATTAAAAACGAACAAAAAACTCCCTTATCATTAAACTAAAGTCTCTCTAAACATTGGCCAATACTGCTGGTCATTGCTTTGTATTGAGGCGTTCAGGATGGGTGTGGTGGTGAATTCCACTGTACATGATCCCAAAAGGCAAGGGGCCGCCTCCAGCTCTAGCACTGTCACGTTGTTGGGAGTGTCGGTGCTGAGGATGTTGGCTGGGACAAAAAGAGTCAACTGGGGACCTCGCGATGGCCAGTAGCGCCCCAGATTGAAGCCGTTAATCCAAACTTGCCCCTGATGTTAAAGCAGAAACATTACCTTTCATTTAAGTCGCTTTAGCCCACATAGTTTGAACAAGGAAATGCCCCAACCACAATGCCACACGTAGATAAATAGACAACCATTGAAGATATATGGATGAGTGTACCTTGCACCATTTTGACAGGCTGATGTAGGTGTCCTGAGGTAGATTTGGGATGCCATCGGGAATAATGAAAGCACCTCCATAGAATGCAGGAAGTGTAAGGGCAGTAGGGAGAATGGGGCCAGCTGAAGTGGGCCTTGTATCCAAGAAAAGACCTTGATTAATCGCTTCGTCGATACTGAGGCTGTACATGGTCCATCCTTTCAATACGAGATTTCCCAACGTCAGATTGGTCACGAGGCCCTGCACACACACAAAAACACATGGAATCAGGCCAAGTGTATTTTAATTCTGACTTAAATGATGGAAAATGACTACATTTCCCCATGGCTTCTTCAACTCTTGCAAATTAAGTTTCCATATTGAAAAACACTGTCGTTTATGAGAAATACTTCTTTACAGACCTACTGATGGCTAAGCAAGATCCTCTAAACTTTAATGCTTCGTACGGCGCCTTGGGATGCCAATGACTAAGAGCAAATCTTTACTAACCTTGAAGTCATTGATGTCTCTTCCATAGTTGATCCGTCCCATATTCTCCACCAGAATGTCCAGCTGACTACCCGCTTTGCCAGTCACATTAATGGCTATGACTTTATTTCGCTCCAGAATTCCTGCATTCACCTTGAAACAAAGTAAGCATGAATATGTTTAACCACTTCACCCTGCACTCCAAAAGGGTAAAAATTAAATATTGACAAAACTTAGAATACAGTTGGAATGGATTGTATGAACTCACCCCATTCACGGAAACATACGCGCGGTCATGCACCCCGTTCAATGGTGATGCCAGTGGCGTAGGCAGGTTGCAGTCCACTGGCAGCTCAGTCCTATAGAGCACATAGCCAAACGCCTACAGGACAAAGAGCGTTGCGGACCACTTTGTGTTTATTGCATATTGACAAAAAGTGTGAGAACGCACTATTTTCTAAATTTACCGCATTTTGCGCACTATGAAGGTGCACCAGAGTATAAGGCACACCTTAAATAAATGGCGTACCTTGAAATTTGTTTCATATATAAGATAACGCAAACCAGATTATAAAACACACTAGTAGTAGTGGTGGTGGGAGTGGTAGGGGATTATATTATACATCCAATAGATGGAACTGTAGTAGTATTAGTGGTGGTGGTAGTGGCAGTAGGGGATTGTATTATGCAGCCACTGGATGGAACTGTAGTAGTACTAGTAGCGGTGGTGGTGGTAGTGGTAGTAGGGGATTGTATTATGCAACCACTTGATGGAGCTGTAGTAGTACTAGTAGGGGTTTGTGTAATACTTTTACTAGATGGAGCTGTAGTAGTAGTACTAGTTGTAGTGGTTAGGGGTTGTGCTATACATCAACTATATGGAACTGTGTTAAACTGAATTCTATACAAGGACTATCCAGTATTGATCTGTATATAAATTGGATTGGATTATCAGGCATGTTTATGTAAAGAAATTCTATATGAAGGCCATATCGCCTGACCATAATGCTAATATATAGACAGTCACATTTAGGTATAATAAGATACCTGGTTGAGGTCAATGAAGGTCTGAGGGAAAATGCTCTCCACTGGACCAGAGAAGGAGATTGTTTCTAAGGCTTCTGACACTGTTTGGAGCTACACGAATAGGAGAAAAGGTTATTTAAATTCAAATGAAAAAAAAATGATTTCAGTGATTAATCAGGTCTATATACCACCAATGTAAATTGCCCATTAAAATATAAGTCACATTTAGAAATGTAATTTTATTTCAAATGCTAATTAGAATCCTAAATAGTGAAAGTTTATTGTATTATCAAGATCTTGTGAAATACCTACAGGTTGCATTTTAACAGGACCATATGCAAACTTTGGACTTGTTGGTGGTATTATCCCTTCCGGAATTTTGTTGTACTGTTTAAGAGAAAATATAGAAGATATGATGCACTTTAATGTCACATGAACAATAAATACATTGAAATCCATATTTACCTACCATTTTGATCACCTCCCTGATGACAAAGTACTTCTCTGTGAGGTCTCCAGCCTCGGTAAGTGGAGCATTGTAGTCATAACTGGTTGGCTGTGCGGCAAAAGGCGAATTGGCACCTGGAAAGTTCAAGCATGATCTGATGCTATAATAGCTGTGTTATTAAGAAAAAAATGTTTTCATCTACTGACCATTCCAGTATCCAAAGTTGGTCCCACCAATAAACATGTATCTGTCATGGGAGAAAACATCATTTTTAAGACTAGAAGATCCTAAGGCTAATTATAGGAGTGAGAGAAAGAGGGAGTCAGGCATGGGATTACACAAACTAAGCCAAAGAATCAAAAAGTGACCCACATGTTGACATTTGCACCCATGGCCAGGATTTCGTTGAGGGTCACTGCCACTTTTTTGGCTGAGACGGCAGAGTGAGGCCAGCCCCAATGGTCCAGCCAGCCTGCGTAGTACTCAGAGTTTACCTGGGGGTGCAGAAGCAGGATGGAAGACAAATGAAGAATTATACTAATAAAACGTATGAGTTTAGTTCATTCCATCACCAATTTTTAGTGAGTTCATAAACCAGGTTTCACAATTGACAAGTGTCTGCTCCTGCTATAGTGGCAGATGCATTTTTTTCATTGCCCTTGCAGGCCATCACACACACAATATACATTTTCTGGGTTGTAAACATAGGGCAGACCCAGGTGTGGTCTTAGGGGTCCTGGAGTGACTTATAATTGATTACAGTAAAAAAAAATGTAGTAGATACTTGCCAATGGTCCTTGAGGTTCTGCATATCGTTGCACTGCAAACGCGGCAGAGACATTGGAACCTGCAATAATAAAACACAGTTGCTTTATTAGTCGGGCTTTGGGGTTGTTCTCTTGTTACCATTAGGGCTGACCAACCTGGACCGAAGTCGACGGTGGTATAGACGCCTTGGATGGCGCCACACTTCAGGAAGCTCAGCGCAGCGCCGTCTGTAGTGAATAGTACCGTCTCCTCGCCCAGGTAGGATCTCATAAGCTTGGTGAGGTGACGCATGTAGTTGTAATCACACTTGTAGTAGCTCCCATATTCATTCTCTACCTGAACAAAAAGGGGTGTCAAATTCATATGCATATTGTTACTTAATGCTTCATTTGTCATGGGTAGAAGACACTATTATTTTTACATTAAACCACCTGCACGCTGATTATAGGACCGCCATTCTGATAGAGGAAGGGCTTGACCATTGGCAGTAATTTGCTCATCCAGGTATCCACTGCTGCTATGTAATCTGAAACAAACAATTCATACAGTCATGGGATTCCAACCACTATGATAGGCTAGGATTATCACCTGAATCTGAAGACCGCAGCACAATGTCTTTCTTGCGGAGAAGCCAGGCAGGCAGTCCTCCCTATTTGACATACATTTATGTGTTGTTATTTTTTTTTTTTGTCACTGGGCACAGCATAAATTGCACTATTCGGGGACTAAATCCAATGCAGCTGTCATATAAAATAATCTTTACTTTTTAATACTGAGTTCAAGGTATTAAATTGAATAATGTAAACATTTTCCTCCATTTTTCCCCTGAAATCTCAGCAATTCCGTGGTTTTTATCCATTATTTTAATGAATTATTTTAAGCAAAAGCTCACTGCAACAACGCTTGTGTTGGTCTTTGTCATATTGTTAAAGTGTACATTAATATGTGCATAGGCAGTGTATTGTATTGTGCACACAGCTATTGGCAGGTTTAAATCCTTCAATGAACCTAACGCATTTTGTAGAAAACACAATGTTTCTCTCACCATATCCCACTCGGCACAAATATAAGGCCCCGGTCGAAGGATCACCAGAAGTCCGATATCTTGAGACAGCTGAATGAAATGTTCCAAATCTCTGTCTCCACTGAAGTTATATCTGCCCGGTGACTCCTCATGAAAGTTCCATGGAATATACCTGTGATGGGAAATGACCATCTATTTTTATTACAAGAATGTAAATGCTTATGACACACTGGTACCACAAAAAGCACAAATAGGGAACCTGTGACGCACGTCTGAATGGCATTTAGGCCCGCCATGTACATCTTAAGCAGTCGGTCCTTCCAGTAGACACGAGGGATTCTGCTGTAGTGAATGCTGCCCGAAATGTAGCGGAACTTCTCGCCATCTTTGCGAAAGCAATCGTTCTTGTAGTCCACGGTGAAAGATGGCGGTAGAGATTGCTATGGGGACAGATATCGGTCAAAATGTTACAAGGATGCCCTTGATATTCTCCATTGACACAAACAAGCTCATACAGCCACATGATAACGCCATGATTAAAGAATCATTTGTTAATTATCTCCAAGTTTTGTCATTGGGGGCAAGATGACTTTGGTTAATGTTATTTTTATGCCATATCAGTTGACTTTAAAGTCGTGTCAGGTGAGGGAGGCTGGCAATTCAGGCTTTAGAGTCATTAAACCATCACAGGGAACTCATGAAAATCAGTAGCTGATTGACGGAGTTAAACGTGCAATCTTTTTTTCCGTTTTTTATTATCATTAAGTGTTCTCTATTGTCAAATGGAAAACGTTTTTTTAAAAAAAATACTATATATTTTATTATTATTAAAATGGGTAGAAACTGAATATTCATTTCAATTTTATTTTAAAAAGTGGAAATCAAAGGAGGGTGAAAAAAAAACAGTAAATAACAATAAACATGAGCATTCACATCCAATCCCAGTTTAAATGAGTTGGGCATATCATTTTAATTTTATTAACATGAATTAAATTCTATTTGTATTAATTCATTACAATGTATAAACCAATATGATTAATACTAATGATAAGTCACGTGCCTGATAAAGAGTTACAATTAACTCAATCTTGGTGTTAGATTGGTAAAAGCACACTCAGTGTTTTTGTATAAAAAGGCAAAATTCTTACTGAAAGTCCAATGAGAAGAAGCAGGAAACTTGCAAGTCCCAACAGAGACATAGCGAATCCTTGCCAAAATTTCTACTCCAGGTTCCTTCTTTACTACATAAAACCCAAATATGAAAGGAACAACAATGACTCCAACACCAGAGCAAATAGCATTTGTTGTGTTAGTAGCTAAAAAGATGAGAAATTCTGATGCTGCATTTTGTGATGCGGAAGTCTGAAATCATGTGATGCGTTTGTGCATGATGTAATGACGCTTATTGTTCGTTAGGGGGCATTATTTGGTTAACCACTAAGGCAAATACATACATACATTAAGAATTTTCGTTGAATTACTTCATTATGCTACGAATATGATTTATCTATGGGTTATCTTATTTAATTAATTGTTGGTTTCTTGAAAATCAATTTGTTGCTGTGCAATTCAGTTATTAACCAGAATGTGGCGGTAATAGGGAAAACACAGTGTTTACCAAGACCCGGAAGTACGTAAGAAACACGGAAACAACTCAATGCTCACACGTGGGAATATTTTGTGGCAATGGTAAATATGGCGAAAGGCGACAAAGTAAACAACTCTTCAAAAGAGGGACATGGTGCACAGGATGACCAAGATCAACCATCTATGATCACGCGGACGCGCAGTGGCCGGGTGGTGCGTCGCCCATTCGTACCCGAGAGCATTGCAACCCCAAGGAGAAATCCCACCAGGAGCACCAGGAGGTCTGTCATCCCAGAAAAGAAACAACCCGACGAACAGGGAAAGAATCCGGAGCTGTTAGACGAGAAGCCCGTGGTTTGTGTTGAAACGGAGACGGTGGAGAAGTGTGAGGAGCGTGTTGAACCGGTAACCGTGGAGGAGAACCCCGAGGTGTGTGTTGAACCGGAGCTGGTGGAAGAGAAGCCAGAGGTGTGTGCTGAACCGGAGCCGGTGGAAGAGAAGCCCGAGGAGTGTGTTGAACTGGAGCCGGTGGAAGAGAAGCCCGAGGCGTGTGTTGAACCGGAGCCGGTGGATGAGAAGCCCGAGGCGTGTGTGCAACCGGAGCCGGTGGAGGAGAATCCTGAAGTGTGTGTTGAACCGGAGCCAGTGGCAGAGAAGCTTGCAGTGTGTGTGCAACCGGAGCCGGTGGAAGAGAAGCCAGAGGTGTGTGTTGAGCCGGTGGAGGAAAATCCAGAGGTGTGTGTTGAACCGGAGCCGGTGGCGGAGAAGCTTGCAGTGTGTGTGCAACCGGAGCCGGTGGAGGAGAAGCCTGATGTGGTGTGTGTTGAACCGGAGCCGGTGGAGGAGGAGAAGCTTGAGATGTGTGTGCAACCGAAGCTGGTGGATGAACCTTGCAAACCCCCCCAAATATCTCAAGCTGCCCCAGTAAAAAGACACCCAAAGACGAAGGGGACAAAGCCTGAACCCCCAAAGAAGAAGATTTGTCTGGAAAAAAAAGTGAAAGACACTGTGTTTATCCCTTTGGGAAAGCCAAAGTCAGGGAGAGTGTGGAAGGATCGGAACAAACAGAGGTGACCAAAGTAGAATTATTCATTCATTCATTTTATGAAGTGCTTTATCCTTATTAGGGTCGCGGGGGGTACTGGAGCCTATCCCAGCTGACTCCGGGTCTGAGGCCGGGGGACAACACTCTGAATCGGTGGCCAACCGAAGGGGACGGGCAAACTGCAGCCTCCAGGGACTATTTGAGTTATTTAGTGTGTTTTAAAGGCTGACAAAGGCACGTTATGTGGTGGTCTAACCTGCTTTTGGTTTTGTGTGTCCCTCCACGCATGGGCGTGTATAGGTTTTCCGCGATGGTTCGAGACGCAGCGTTGAACACATCCTGGGAGAAAAAGATGCAGGCCAAGCGAGACAAGCAGCTGGTGCAGAAGTTTATGTTGGACCTGAAAGCACAAAAAGATAAAGCAAAAGAGGTAGAAATGAATCAAAACATCACAGTGGTCTTACATCTTATTCACTCCCACTTTCTTCCGTCTCTGCAGGATAAGCGGAAACGCCGAGCGGAGAATTTGAAGCGCCGCGAGGAGAATGAACGCAAAGCAGAGATTGTGCAAGTGGTATGTACTGGCATCACCCCACAGTTCTGCTTCAATTTCATAATGCAAGGAACTACAATTTTTACACTTGTTGCGTGCGGTTAAGGCTGTTCTTGGTAGCCCAGTTGGCGGTGGGTTAGCACATCGGCCTCACAGTTCTGGGGTCGAGGGTTCGATCCCAGGTAGGTCGTCACTGTGTGGAGTTTGCATGTGTTGGGTGACAGTAATTTGTAAGTGTTAGTTATACTCTGGTGCGACTTATTGTACGAAAAATACGGTACATGTAATTTTCAAAAAAGCTTTATGCTGACCAGTGTTACAAGTATGTCCAATTTATTGGTTGGTTCTGCTTTGTTTGTGTAAGATCCGAAACACAGCCAAGATCAAGAGGATGAAGAAGAAACAGCTGAGGAAGATTGAGAAGCGCGACACACTGCCAATGCTGCAGAAGACCAACAATGACAATAACAACACCCAGAAGCAGAACAACAAAGCCAAGCCAGCAAAAAATAAACAAGAGTGAAAATCTGATCGAAACTGTATGGTTGATTTTACAGAGAATATATATATGTACAGAATATCTTACTATTTTGAAGTCGAAATCAAAAAAATTCTGCATAAATAATTCAGCTGTTGTTTTACTCTTCTTACTTGTGAGAATTTGTAATAAAGAATTCCTTAAATATACATAAATTTCTTTTGCATTTTTTTCGGAGTAGTAATCTAAGAGTAAAAAATTAGATATAATAAGTTGAGCCAATCAAGTGATCAGAAATCGCCCAAATCATGTCTTTTTTTTTTTTTTAAAAGATCGAAATGAGGTGATCAAGGTTTTTAAAATTTGGTATTTAATTTTTGTCTCTTTTCAAGGAAAATAAATCTATCTTTGTCAATGGTAGAGAATAAGTGAAGGCCTATGAGCAACAGTATAATAAGTAAGGATGTCTCCAATCTAATCACGTAATCAAAAATTGGGTCAAAGCACATTTTTTGAAAATGGGATGAAAAGATAGTGTTTTTAAGGTTAGTTAATTATGGGTATCATCAAAAGAAACTAAAAAAAAAATGTTTTATATTATGCAACATTTTAGCAGATCGGAATTGGATGGAAAAGGGTAGTTTTAATGTTTTTTTTAATTGTTACAAAGGAATGGAATAATCAAGATGGTTAAGGGAATTGTCAAAACAATGACATGTTTTGGAATAAATAATCACCATGGAATTCGTTCAAAGTTTGCATTAAATACATTGTATCATGTATCTTCATGCTGTGGATACATAAAGCAATAAGAAGTAGAAATCTTCAAATGTATATCATGTAGTAAATTCCTTAAATGTTACATAACAATAGCATCTACTGCTGTGGAAAAAGCTAAAAATAAAATTGTCTTGTTTTTGATGCTGTACAAGGAAGCAAAAATCTAACACCATCACACAAAATGATAACACATCTACTCAATCTCATAAACTGCATAGTTTTGATTTTTGGATTTGTCTGAATGGACAATAACAAGAAATGTAGATGTAAACAAGAAGAAGAGAAAGGTTCTATGAAAAAATAGCGTTTAAATCAAATCACGAGGTTTTAAGTTAAAATTAGTTCATTTTTTTTTATTGTTCTCCTGTATTGTCAAGATAACCCCCTTGTTTTTTTTTTTTTTTTTTTTTTAATAATGCAGTTTTGTCAACTTTGTCCCTGGATCGAAGGGACTTTCCCCATGATGTAATGGACTTTTTGTTTTTCTTCCTAAGCAAATTCTAATGAAAAATTCAGCAACCTGAGCTACAAAGGGCCAATGTTCAAATCAATAACAGATGTTTTGACATAAAATGGAACTCAAACTGATGACTTTGAAGCAGATGCCTAAAAAAATGGTCAAGAAAAGCTCGCTATATGAGAATGAAGCAAAATGATTGAAGTCTAAAAATTATTTGCGTACATACTAGTACACTAATACGTCCCAAATGTACAATTTTTATGCATGAAAGAGTTCATTGTAGTGCTATTGGAGAGTTTAAATAGAGCACAAAGCGGATTGTCACAGGAAGCCAGGATTTATGTTTTTTTGTTGTTGTATGAATGGCAAAAGGTGGACAGACAAGTTTGCTTTTGTACTTTCTGCAATCCAACAGAAAAACAATGAATTGCTCCATTGGTTACAATCCTTAAAAATAAAACACCACAACAAATACGGAGAAGTTGAATAGTGTGGCATCCCTTATTGGTTAAAACATTTTTAAAATTTCTATACAGTGTACTATACAGTTGCAATATTTTATAAACTATTTTGATTGTTGTGTTTTCTTTGTCAAATTCCAAAATATTCTAAAAACATACTGTAAATCTTAATGGTTTACAGATCACAAACTGAAGCTTTTTTCTCTCCTTCAAATAGAAATATTTGGAGACAGAAAGCACCTGCAAATTAGAATTTCAGTATACTATATAAGTTTAAATCATATTTTTGAAGGAGGACTTCTATTCAACTAAAGATGATAATTTTTTAAAAGTTCTTAAGATCTCAAAGCAGTAGTAAAATTCATCACGGCATATTTTAGAGGGCTATGCATGAGCTTAATCCGTGGATGCTGACGCAAATACGTGTGGGCTAATGCATCACAAGGCCATAAAGAATGAAAGGATAGACGTGTGAAATGGATGGCGGGTTAGCAGACAAAGGTGACCCTACCTTTATTTTCATTCCACGGCTGTCTTCCTTGGACAATCATACTGAGAAACGACAGAATTGTCAATGGTGTTTTGTACAAGGTGACGTCTTTGTGTTCAACTGTTTACTTTGCAAGCTGCCACGCCAAAATGATGCGATGACCCTAAAAACAAAGGGAGAGGTGAACAAGGTGGAAGGAATGATCACCATACGTCTTGGTGGGGCTGTCATGTGGACTATAAAGATAGCAGGTCAAAAAGCAGTGAGACACTTGAAGGCCTCAACTGATCGAAGGAACGCATTCAAACGAACACTTTGTAAGTAAAAGCTGATTTATTATAAGAATATTAGATCATTGGTAGATTAATAATAATTGCAAAATAGATTTGTAAATTTTTATGAGTAAATACTATAGTCTGGGGTTAATATCATCTCTTTATGTATGCTTACTTACTTTCCAAAATTCCAAAATCGCAATTGTTAGGCAAAAAGTACAACAATGAAAAAATACTGTATTTTAACACATACATCCATAAACATATGCGGATATCTATGTATACATAATATATTACCTTAAAGTGATACCGAACTGTAATCTGAAAAAAAAAACATTTTCATTTAATTAGAACATGATATTAATCTTTGAATACTCCTTACTCCGATAAAACATTACTTATTTGAGTACAATTTTAAAAACAAATTAAAACATGTTTTTTTCCCTTCTAATTTTTCTCCTGGCAAAATTTAGATTTGTTTTTTTCCCATCAAGTGTGTGGGAATACTTGAATACTGGATGTATTTTACATGTAATACTGCCAGTAATTTTAAATTGCCTTCCTCTGTTTTTCAACTTTATTTTTCTTCAACTTAATTCTTGTAGCAATTTTGTCTTTACATATCGCGGGCCACTGGGTATAAACACACACATCCATGCGTGTGAACAATTTTAATTCGAAGACATTCTCCTCATAGGATTCTGTTTCCTTTTGCAATATTATGACATTCTTTTTTTATGGTTTTATATCTTTGTTTGATATTTGTTATTAGGACTTTTTGTGTATTTTTGGGGGGTAAATGCACAATATCAGATTAGATTAGATCAGATTAGGTTAGATCAGATAACTCATCCCATATTCGCTCCCACAGTAGCAAGAGGCTGAGAATACAAATCCAGGAAAATACATTTTAGACATAAATAAATAGGTAATAAAGGGTGGTTAGCGTGTTGGTTTCTAGTTCGCTGGGATAACGCTTGAGAAAACGTGGTACTGAAAATGCATGAATAAGAGTACAATATGGATATAAAGTTTGCCAATAACGCATTTTTTCTCCCTCTTCTTTTTCCTTAGGTACTTATGAACTTTGTTTACTTTAAAACCATGCTCTTCCTAATCCTGCTCCAACTTCTGATCTTCGGTAAGTGCTTTTCTTTTTCCTACTCTCCAAATTCTTTGAAAACGATGCCCAAATGTAACAAATCATTTTTTTTTAAATAGCATCCACAAATGGTCAAGCTGCATCAGGATCTACCGCCAGCCTCACAACGCTCAATGCGGGAACTGGAAATGCAGCAACCGCTGCTAGCATTGCAGCAACTGGCAATGCAGCATCCACAGCTAACAATGGCGCAACTGGCAATGCAGCAGCAACCACTAAAAATGCTGCAACTGGCAATGCACCAACCACAGCAGACAGTGGTGCAACTGGCAATGCAGCGGCAACCACTAAAAATGCTGCAACTGGCAACGCCGCAACTACTGCAAAGAATGGTGGGACTGGCAACACAGTGACCACATCGAACAACCCAGTAAGCGGCAATCCCGGAGCCACAACAACAAATGCAAACAACCCAACGACAACAAGCGCGGCTGTGTCTTCCACTCATTTAGGTGGCATACTTGTATGCCACTTTGGCGTGGCGCTCCTTAAAATGTTCATGATGTAAACCCGCTGGTGTTGTTGATTTAACTTAATATAACACAAAGCATTGGCATTGACAGGTCTGAACCTAGACCCGGATGATAGTTTGTGCTTTGGAGTTATGTGATTGAAAAGTTAAATCATGTTGATAAATTATTATGTATAATACCATGGCACTCAAGATGATGTACTTACTAGTCTTTTAATTTGTTTCCACTGCTATTCCGATATGAAAATGAGTGATTCTTTAAGTATTCTAAAGAGCAATATTGTAGTTAATGTAATTTATTTAATATGCATGATTGAAATTTAATTTTTCATGTCATCACAGTAAATATGAGCAGTTTGTCATGACATGATAGACCGTTGTTTGTTAACATGGTGGTGTTATTTGAGGGGAAAAAAGATGGAATGGATTAAAAGCAATCAAATGCATTTCAGCTAAAAGAATTGTGTTTAGGAATCTGAAAACAATAATATCATTTCACATCATTTTCTGTACAGCCATTTTATCAATTCATGCCAAAATTGATTTAGCCAATCAAATGCTAATATTTGATATATAGTCTGCAATCGTTCAAATTCCAGTTATAGTTGTTGTCACAAACATTTTCAATTTGTACTTTGTGGTGTAATGATGTATGATCTGTACTAGTACATTTATTGGTTAAACAATGATCAAATCAAAATCATTTTTTTTTGCAAAAATGACCCTGTCAACTATGGTTACTTAAATTATCTAAAAATGCACATTACGACTTTATTTCAACCGTGAAAATGTCAAACCATGTTTTTTCTGATTCTAATAAATTAAGGATATGTCAGAAAAACCTGTCAAAAACGAGAACGAGCCAAAGCTTGGAAACTTTATTACAGTTCAAGTCAGTTACATGCAATTGTTTTCCTTTTAAAACAAACAACCGTGAAATTAGCCAAATAGAAGGCTTAGAGGGAAAATTATAGCGTTATTTTCCTCTCAAAATAGCAATATACAAAAATAGAGCTTACAAATACTGTACAGCTATTATTATTAGCTCCAAAAATATTCTGCTGCAGAATTTTTAGTAATACAAACAAATGTCTGTGAAATTCCACAAACAGAACATCTGTGTTAACAACAAAGTCAAGGTTATTATACTGAATATTATTTGTCCATTGTGTGCGGGGGATAAAAGGAAGGTAGAGAAGAATAAATAATGAGTGTGCTTGACCCTCAAGCAACCACAAAGATTCAAAACAAAACCTTTGATTTGATTGCCCCCGGTAAGTCATCATTTGAATGGCAAACTCTTCAGTATCCATGGCTACATCACTATCCTTTTTTTAAACATTTTTGGACAAAAATGCAGAAATGTTCTGTCTTTTAAATCCTTTGGCACTTACTGTAGAATGCAATTGGGATATTTGGGTGTTCATAGTATTATAATATTATACACAACACATTAATGGGAGAAAATTATAACTTAAAGCAGAGTACATATATAATGGTAAACAGGCATTATTGAATAATTTGAACATTTTTATACACTATAATATTTGGGCCTAATTTGGGGAAAGAGGGTCCTAAGAATCAGTAAAGAAACCAATAGGTGTATTTTTGTTTTAAAACAGTTCTTTTGAAAAGTGTTGTTCTCAAAGTTGTTCCCAAAGTTTTTATCTCTAAAAGACGAAGTTGGATCATTGGAAGATTTTAAATAAAGCATGAAATTATACATTTCTGTTATCTTTAATGGCCAACCGGGGAAGCCTAAAGTTTGATCAATTAAAGGCTCTGTGAAAAATACCAATGAGCAAAGAATAGTATGCAATGTATGCAAATGGTATGTCCTTTATGTGGTTAGTATTTGTCAAAGTCAGGAAACATATAATCTGCGATGGGAAAACAAATGACCGACTATTCTTGATAAAAACAAGCTTGGAGGTTTGTACATAACTGCACATTAGTCACAACATGCTACTCACAGGACACTATCAATGGCGCATAAGGTAAGCTTCTTTAGGTCATCTAACTGTTTAACTCACTTTGTTGGGGGCTAAACCACAGTTGCTGCACTGGTTCTGTTCTCACTACAAATGAAACCCGCAGAACCTGAATAAAAACGAATCGAAAATTCAACACGTTATTTTGTTAATCATTTTAAAATGGGCCCATTTCCATTGAAATACTTTTCAGTTTTTTAAGTCAAGTATTTTTTGTGTCATTCGTTAGAATTGTAATATTATCAGGAACCAAAAAGAAATTCAGGGAGAGTTATCCATTGAAACTCCAGATGTTTTTTTCACTACTTTTTCTTTGACATTTGAACATTTGGGGTCTTACTATTTGTGCGTTTATGTTAAAATAATAATATTTGCTGCTTGCCAAAACGATCAGCATTTTTTTATCTGTAGCAGTTCATAATCAAGGACATAAAAACCAAACATAAAGCAGGGCTCATGGTCCAAAACAAACAAAACCAGAAAGAGTGAGAAGCGTAAATGCTAGAATGATGCAACCTGTGCGTGTGAATGAAAATGCTGCTTCAATACATCCAGTGAGTGCTGACTCCCTCAGCAAGTGCTCTCGAATCATATTAATATCTTCATAAATTATCCTTGAATACACTTGAATCGGCATTTCCTAATACATTTTTATGCTTCCTTAACAAATTTGAGGTGAATGACAAAGTCTCAGTCATGCAAATAACACTGTTTTTTTAAGTCGGATATGTCCGAGTACTGCTTTAAATATTCATAGTACTTGACCTGGTGTGTCTATTTTTATGGACGGTTGTTTTCTTCATGATCAAAATAAAAGAATGTTTCGTATTCTGACATTATTATACTATAAAGTGATTCATTTTCCATATTTTTACAAATACTCTTACCAATGAATATGATAGGTGGTTGATACTCTGTGGTTAAGTACATTTGCAAGCCTCCTTCACTGCATATCCATGAAGTGAGGAAAGATACAAATATTTTTTTGTGAAATACTTCTCAAGACAGACAGAATAATACTTAACTCTTACATTATAATGATAATGATTAGTAAGAAAGTTTGGCATTGTGTTGTCCTTTCATTCAAAAGAATTGGATTCAAGTATCCTTAGGGCTTCCTTCAAAGCATGTGTTTGTGTGCAAAGCAATAAAATAGCATGTATACACTGTTACACTGTAATAGTTTGTCCCTTTAAAATATGTGATTCTGGTCTGTCAATAAAAAAAAGGAAAACATCTGAGACTTTATACTGAGCACGGAAGTAATGGTCAAAAATCAAAATATAAAACGTCCTTGCAACTATAATGGCGAGCAATTAGGTTTTAACTTTTTGTAAAGTGCTTGTTAAATAGAACAAAAACAAGAACAAAATAAAATTTAAAAAACTGAGTATTTAGCGTACTGCCATATATGCTGTCGTTATGTTCTTTAGCTGAGGTCCACGGCGAAAAAAAAAATGCTTTGGTCGTGAACCGCATCATCTTTCTTTCCATGTCCATGAAGGAAGAAAAAGTTTAATCCAGATAATAATTATTCCAAGTGTGATAAGGAAATGTGTTGCTTTTCCATCAGGTGGGTCCACAGTCAGAATAAATTGGCCCTGTACAGCCGTGTATCATGTGTATCATGTTTGTGTGTGTGTGTGTATTTTTATAGTGTCACCATCATGTTGGCTTCAGCTTCATTAGACCAGGTTCTCAATACCTGGCAGAGGCTGCTGGCTTGGCACTGGAGGTTCCGTAGTACCCGCCTGCTGGGCAAGCTGTAAGACGGGCATATTGCACAATGGGCAGACTTTCCTCACCTCCAGCCACTTGATCAGGCATCTAGAACAAGGAGGGCAAGGATATGTAGAATCAAATTGAACTACAGTAATACCTAGACTACCGTATTTTCACGACTATAAGGCGCACCGCATTATAAGGCGCACCCTCAATGAGTGACATTTTTTCCATATATAAGGCACACTGTAATATATTTTCCCATCTATAACGAGCCACAATTCATCATTCACAATCTTTCCAACATAAACATACGATCACATCCTGTCCATTACTGTTTATCTGTAAAACCCATTTCCCTTTGCGTTTACTGTTCTGCTACTTTTCATCATAGGCATTTTTATCTTCTAAACATCACGGATATCCATCTGTGGTGGCATCACAAAAGAGCGTGGCAAGCACACACACTTACAGTCAGTGGCAATCAGTCTAGAAGTAAGTGGGGGGAAAGTAGGCCAAGGGAGGTGTCATGCTGATATAAACAACTGCGTTGAAAGGGTGCAGGCTTTGAGTGTGTGCGTTTACGTGTACAACGGGCAAAGTTAGCTCAGTCAATTGGGCATGTAGTGTTCAGTGTTCCAAGTGGAAGTTATAGTTTGTAGGAGAAATTAATCATTCACTTGTTTCTTTTTCACTGGAATGCACCCGTAAATCGATGTTTTTGAAGCAGTTCAGTCTTTACGGGAGATTCTTAAGCTTTGTAAGAGAACTGCATATATCCATGTACCGTTCCCTGTACATCTGCATGAAGAATCATTAAAGCCCTGCACTTACTTCCGATGAAATGCATGTTTGCATGGACAAATCCCCAGCTCGTCTTTCTGTTTGAACTCCTCCAAACACACGGCGCATATCTGCAAGAAAGGAAGAGCAACCTTTTACTTTAGTGAGACACTTTCTTTTCAGAAGACATAAAACAGCTTTGCACTCTCTCGTTTGGCTGGAGAAAATAGTGGAAAGAAATCCTCCCGAGGTCTAGTTGACAAGAAATGCGACATATCTGAGAGCAGTCGAGGGCAATAAAAAAATAATAAAAATACAAGTGAAAGTTAATTCATTTTTTGATCTGCTTATCCTCACAAGGGTCGCCGAGGGGGATGCTGGAGCCTAGCCCAGCCAGTTATCCCTTAGTTGCCAGTTAACTGAGACCAACAACCATTTGAGCATACACTCATACCTACCCACAATTTGGGTTGGTCAATTAGCCTACTAAAGATTTTAATGGGATGTAGAAGGAAGCTGGAGAATCTTTAGAAAACCCACACAGGCATTTGGGAGAACATGTAAAGACCACACAGGAAGTGTTAAAAAACACTGGGTTACCTCATCACGAGATCTGCTCTATAAGAAATTGTTCAAAACAACAACATTGGGAATCTACCAATTGCCAATTAAGTAATTTAAGATACTAATCAAATAGTTTTGCAATAGCCTACAGATGAAATGAATGATGAAAACGAGATTTTATACTAGTAGGTCCCATAATGTCACACAAAAAAAAGAAAACTGTTAACAACAAATTCAACTTCATTGTTGTTTGTAACGTTGCCTAAGGCTGTTGTCTCTGTCAATGAGGTAATTCACATTACACTGTCAAATACCTTCTCTCTGTTTGCAATAAACATAAAATGCCTGAAGCTTGTAGTGACAGTTGCACACAAGGCAAATAAGGTGCATCCACAATGACCAAGTGCAGATCAACACATAATATCTGAGAATCTTAGGTACATTTATACATTGTACAGTATATCCATGAAGAATGGGCGTTATATTAAACAAACAGACTGAATAGGTTCCTTGAAGGACCACAGAGGGTGACTGTTGCAACAGAGTAGAGGTAAGATCTTGAGCCCGATCCCAAGCCCGGATTTTGGGTCAAGTCAGGCCTGAAATGTCAATCATTACTTCGCGTTCGGTTCATGTTGGGCTTAAAATTTCAATCATTACTTCGGGTTCGGGTCAGGTCGGGCTTCAAATTTCAATCATTGCTTCGGGATCGGGTCAGGTCGGGCCTTAAATGTCAATCATTATTTCGGGTTTGAGTCAGGTCGGGCCGAGCTATCTCTCGCTGAAAGAAAAATGTACTATATTTATATGATGTAAGTGAGTTTCTCCCGCTGACTTAAAAAAAAGCTAGTATGTTTAAGATATTGTGTTCTCCAATGTAAAAACATGAACAAGAAAAGTAGAACTCACCTCATGCAAATTTAACTCTTTCACCTTTTCTTTCTGAATGACCTGAAATAATATACAGGCAATAATAAAACATTAGTCACCATGAAGTTGTAATGAAAGTATATAAATTAGATGTAATATAGTGGTAACTGTTGTTAAAAAGGAAGTTAATAAATGATTTCCCCAAATCAAGGTGAACTTCATCATTCACCTTTGAGATGTTAAAAGAATATCTGTATAAAAAATCACATTGTGATATTTGTAATTTAATCACAAATTCAACCACCCACCATGTCATAATAATGATACAGTTAGGATTGTTTACCATGATCCAAAAAATAGCTTGTGATTAACAAATGGAGCAAAAATTGGGTGTCGGGCCCATAGAGCTTTTCCTTTTTTTATTGTTTTCCACATTATTCATTAGCACAGTGTACTGTTTGCAAGTAACATTAATGCTTACTTGTTTGTATGCATAGAGCTCTTTGTGCGCTTGGTGCCGTAACCTATGGAGAGGAAAAGACAAAACATCTTTTTGATTAGTGAGCTGCCGCCACATTCGCCACGTCATTACAACAGAATTCATACAGAGATCCTGGGGGAAAAAAAGAAAAGAAAAACCTAATTGAATGCTTGGTAATAATAAAATACTTGCCTCATGACAATCAAGGCAATCACAGTGGTGCTACATTTTGCGCGAGATCTTAAAACCATGACAGGGCAGTTGAAGAGGTTGTTTTTGTTGGCATTGCCTTACATGACTGCACTTGCAGTCATGAGACTCATCATTGAATTACTGGCACTGGATTAACCAATTACCATTTAAGTGAAAATCTAACTAGTGTTCACTGTTTGCTCTCAGAAAAATGCACTGTAGGCGGAATTCTGTTTTTCATATGAAGAAATAGCACAAAAAAATCCATATCGATGCAAGCAAAGGGGCAGAACCTACAGTTTTACTCAAACAAATTAGTTTTGATCTGGATTAACACTACCAAATAAAAATATCTGAGTGAAATGACAACAGGTAGAGCTTATGTAGGCTATGGGAGTAACAACAGACAAGGAGGACAAGGGGGAAGGATGAGCGAAAGTTAAAAATAGAAATTCGTAGGTTTGTAAGATTTACCTCCATTACAAGTAATCTTAACCTCTCGCAGCAGAGTGAGAGGGATCCGTAAAACAAGCAGCACAGTCTTGGAGAGAAACTGACATTTTTTAATTTTAAAGAAGGGGTCAGCAGGTAAAGATGCAGAGACTCCAGAGGGCGAGGACGAGGTTGGGCAAGACATTCCCATGGGGGCTGTTTATTTCCACAGAGCAGTCGAGTCCCATTTATTAGTTAGTTTTACGACCAAAACAAATTATAAAAAAAGGATTTATACACAGATACAGTATTAGTAGTAGCCCCAATCACAGTTGTTGGTGAATGTCATTCTTGTCTGTTTTTTGTTTATGAAAAAGCAAAAATACCAAGGTGTGCCACGTCAAGTACAATAGATACTGTGATGGAAAAGTTGTGAAAAGTAAAAATGTATCTGGAATAAATCATTTTATGCACAGCGCTACAATTTGCATGTTTTAGACAGTAAATTCTTAGTGGAAGTGAACTTTTAAAGGCAGACTAACAGGTCTTTGAAGGTCAGAATTGAGATGATAGACAGGTGTTCAAATACGTATTTGCAACTGTATCCCACAAATACATTGAGATTTCTGGATTTTTCTTTTTCAATTATCTTTCTCAAAGTGGACATGGACCTAGGATGAAAATATCATACCCCTTTGTGATTTCTAAGTGGAGGAATTTTCAAAAATACTTATTGAACTCGCAGTAGCTCTCGAAACTGTGCTGTTGAAATAATATGCATCTCCAAAGCCAGTAACTCCATATTTGGAGAGATTTAAAAAACAGAGGTCATCATAGAGCTATACATAATACCTGTAGTAAACTCCCCAACATGAATTTTCAATGTCTTTGATCTAGTGTTAAAGTAAAAGTTATGAAGCTTAACACATTTCGAAATGTTTATAAATTTGGTATGTACAAAGTTGGACAGCATATTTGGCGAAACTTGGATTATATCACTTTATTGATCCATGAAACCTAGATCAGGAAAAACTAACAGTCTTGTCTAGTGTTACATGTTGCGATATCTGAGGAGGTGGTTGGCCTTACGGTTGCTAAAGCTGACCATTTTGCAATATTTGCTTCCCTAAAAATAAATGTAGTTTTTTTGTATTTTGCCGTGTAAAGGAATGAGGCCAGGGGGCATACAGTCCACAATGTTGAGTTCACCAAACCAATAACAAAAGGTGTAACAGTGCCACTGCTTACCTTATTAAGTAACAGCAGAAAAGGAGGCTGAGGATGAAGACAAAGACAGCAGTTCCAAACACAACAATGTAGATATTAAGGGGAAGGTTCTGGAATCCTATATTAGGCATCATGAAACTTCTGTGAAAAATTGGAGGTCATGAGTGTTCTGGAAAGAGAGAGAAAACAAAATCAAACATGTTGTAAAAAACGCATACTGTTCATGCATTGCAGACCAACAACTGTACAGTAGTGAACGGGGACATTTGTTTATCCAATATTGTTCATTGAAATACTGGACAAGGTGCAAGTGCTCTACTATATTACATCAGAATTTGGATAAGGTGAGTGTCCCTTTGACAGCCATATGTCAATCACAAGGTGTATGTAAAACCAGTGAGGCACCCTGACAATAATTAGGTGTCTTGGAATCATAACCCCAAGTATCTAGGTCCTAGATACTTGGGGTTCTAGGAAAAAGACATGATTGGAGGTGTCTGTGTCTTCTGAGAAAAGTAAACCACAACACAAGAATAAATTGTGTTTGCTACTTGCGGAAGTAATTCCAAACCACCCTGTTGGCAAACATCATGACACAGGAAGGTTTGGTGAACCTAACATTATGAAATGTAAAGTTTTGTTTTGTTTTGACAAGGGGGTACAGATTATTAATGGTACAGTCAGCTGAAAATAGAGATTTGTACTCAACCTACCATTTGCTGTGCTTGTAAAAAAAGTATGTTTTACAACATTTGTACGTATCCTTCAGGAAGATTTGACTGATGTGTAAATTAAGCACAATTTCAAATAAAGGAATTCGAAAAGAATGGCTGCCATGATCACTGTGGAGCAAATTGACAGGATTTAAACACAGTGAGGCAAGGGAAATTCAAAAAATGCACCACTTCTCAAATTACTTGGACTTGAATTCGCCATAAAATATAAATCTTGCCTTGAAAACTAGGTCAGTCTGCTCAGAGGTAAAACTAACAATAGTGCACAAAGTTAAAATTAAGGGTCAACCCTAACCCCAAACCCCTCTTTAGTCACCAAAGAACAATAAATAGACATTGAAAACCTTGAAAGATGAGTTACAACATTACTACAATTGTATGGATAACTGTTTCCTGGCTGGACTTGATTCTCTTTGAATTGTTTGCCTAGCGGCCCGAGTCTTTTGCCAGATTTAGAAAGAACAGATTATACCTTTACACTTACAAATACAAGTATTAATTCAAGGTTTTTGCCATTCTGAATGCTCTAAACTCTGTTAGTATGTGAATAGTCACCTATTTAAATTGTACATTCTGCTGTGACTACAGGACTACCAAAACAGTAACATGGCTGATAAACGTAAGCTGCAAAATGTGTGTTTGTATGTGTTTCTGCGTGAGTGAGTGGGCATGTACTTTTATGAAATATGAACATTTATGATCATATGGTTTACTAGGTCAGTGATCATATACCTCAAAACGTGCTAATAAATCTTTGCTGCTAAGTTTGACATTGCCATCTCAGGCTTTGCATTTATGAGCGTGAAATGTGAACCTTACAGAACGTATAAAACTGCCGAAGACAACCATCTCTAAGGACACCACGCCACCCTGATCCAGACTTCTAATTCTTGCCATGAATAAATTCCACAGGTTTTAGATATAAAAGACTTACGCAAATATTTATTACGTAATATGTATATTTAGTCCTCTTTCATATTATGTACTAACAGATGAGTTGCAAGCTGTTGATCAGGTACTTTTTTGGAATGCATGATTGGTTAAGGCCAGGATAAGTGCATGTATACACACAAGTACAAAATAAAACACAATGGACCTGCAATATGCTTCTACGGTGTGGTTTTATGAGAATAAAGTGTTGGAGCACGCCTCACAGTTTCTCGGCCCCGATGAAGACTCTAGAACAAAGCCGCCTTAAGAGGACTAATTCCATTGCACCAAGTGAGTGCAATGGACCGGTGAGTGTGGTACTTGTGCAGGTGGAATTCATGGATTGAACTTGTGTTGGATAAGACTAGACAAAAAAATTACATATAGTAAGGATGCCAACACTAATTCAATATAATTTCAAAGATTTAGTGTTGTTGGGAAAAAAATTTGGAGTATATATATTCATACTGGCTATGGCAGCACATTTGAAAAGGTTTTCTTGTAATAACCACTTCATTTGTTTCCACTAAGTGTCTGAATATAGCTACACAAGACTCAAATGCGGAACTTGAATTGTATCAAACATGAGACTGATGTCAGATTGAAACTAAACCAACTTTGTGTGACTTTCTGTGCTACGCAATACATTGTGCAGGATGACAACTAAAGACCTCAACACAATGGACCTTTCAGCCAACTTTTTAAAGGTTCCCTTAAGACTCTCTATGTATTGCTACAAAATAACTTATATAATGTATATTTTTCAATTTGGATTTGAGAAATGAACAGAAATATGTTCTGAATTATCAATTTCCAAAACTGTAAAAATGGATTGTAAAAAAATATCTAGTTTCAATCACAGCTGATGCTTCCACCTAGCCCAAAAGAGTTGTGCTCAGAAGCAATGACTCTAAGAAGTGGAAATTTCCACAACTAGCCAAGAGAACCATTAGCTTTCTGAAACCTAATACGCTTTAGGGCTGGACCAAAGACCAGGGCCTCAGGGACAGAACGAGGAAATATGCAGCGGGTCCCACCGTTTATATGAAATGTCCAGAATTAGCGCAGGAGACAAAACAAAAGCCAATGGCCAGTTTGTAATTTAAAAATGAAAACAGATTTGAGGAGTTGAGGCAAAAAGCTTGTTCTATTTATTTGCAACCAATAGAGGCAAGAATGACTTAAGATTTGTGGAGAAGTGGTTAGCACATCGGCCTCACAATTCTGGGGTTGACATTTGATGCTAGAACTGCGAGGACCGTCGGCCTCACAGGACCTGACAATAAAACGGGCAAAGAGGCTATTAAACTTCTAAATATTTGAACCTACTCCAAAGAACCAAAACTCCATTGTGGCCTCTGATAGTAATACAAGCTGACACAAACAAGAGGTACTGACACATACAGCTGTCTCTCAGCTGCTTTTACTTTGGGGGAGGTGGAAGGGGGGTAGTGATCGTTGGTCACTCCTAAACACAAGTCATGTTACTTACTGTACCTTTCCTCATCAATTATTGGTTTAAGACTTTACAGTGAAAAGACTAGATCCCGCTTTCCTATTAGCAATCAAACGTTTTGATTTGATTTCCAGTCAAATCAAATCTTTTCATTCTTGTTCATTCATTTTGGTTTTATCTCCTACTGAAAAAGAAGAAATCAACAAAATAATTCCAAACTTAATCCATTTCTCAGTGAGCCTACCGTCCAATGTTATAGTACATACTTGCATGTTATTCTCAGGACCAGGAACATCACAAATGTTAGACTAAACTAACAAGGAATAAAGGTTAACAAATTCAAAACAGTTCGCAATTGAGTAAAGTATTGACCATCAATCATGCCATGCCTCCTAGGATTTAACTATAGGGAAAGCATGTGAAAAAATATGTTTTATATAGTAGGTTAGTAGGTATGTGTCAAGTGTAAGGTTATGCAATGGAATTATCTGTAATCATTTCTGGCATTATTGTGAAATTGCCATACCACTAAAATCCATGGTGTTTCAACATTAAGTTAAATAACAAGAAAGCTTTCTGGGAAGCATGATAATACAGTGTAGGGAGTTCATTGTCTTATTATTCATCTACAATGGAGTCAGAATTAACCGCTACCTCACTGCGTCCATAGTTTAATACCGTGGTTTCAATTACTGTGAGTAAAAGTCCTTTAGGAACATTGAGAATTAAGAAGGTCTAAAAATTTCTTGCTGGTGTGAAGAGCGAAACAAGCATTTAGGTAAATAACAAAAAGCATATTCTTCGTATTTCAAATGAAGGGTATATACCATAATTCTCCCCTGAGTATATGAGAATATGAGATGAGATAAACATGTCTGAATGGTCGCAATATAATTGTCATCTTTTCATGTATTTTTTTATTTTATTCATTTATTATGTTATTTATATATTTTGTAATAATTTCATGTCCCAAAGAAATTGAAAAACATATATGACTAACACCATGAATTCTGCTAATCGGTTTGTAGTTATTGCCAATAAATAATGAAAAAATATAGGGTAGATTTCAACTTAAGTCAAAGTTAGCTACATAATGGAACAGACTCTGGATATAGAACAGCACGAAACGTTAAATGCACAGACAGAATTTATGGTTACAGCTTGGGTTACTGATGCTAAAACGGAGCTCCATCCATTTAGCTTCTATAACGCTTGTGTTGATTCAAGTCACGGGTGCCTATCCCTTCTGACTTTGGATATATAAGAACCCACAGAGAGCACAGCAATGTTCCCCTACCAATCACAGTGGACAAATGGTTACTCTGGTCTAGGTCTTGATGATCAGGCCAAAATAATGGTTATGATATATAGTTTAATTATTCGCATATGATGTGAATATTAACGTAAAGTTAGCAGCACTGACTGATACTCTGCCTCTTGTAAACAACACTAGTTATGGCCAATATATATATAACAGAATTATAAAAGGTACAAAGTTATAATAAGTAACATATACAATTTAGATACACTGACAAACTGAATGAATGTACAACAATAACTATAGCTAATGTTCCTAAGTCTTGATAAAAGGAAAGAAGCTTCTCTTTTAAGATGACAAAGAAACCCTGCACTAAAGAATTTTTGCTTTTCCTGTTGACTTTACTAGTCTTGATTGTAATAGAAGATTAATAGAAATTCCGATAAAGTCTGTATAAATTACTTGATTTATCTCAGTGTATAATGAGGATGTTGCTGATTGTTCTTTGAGGGACAATGGGAAGTGAAGTGTATTTTGTATGCCTGAGGGGGATAAGCGGAAAGTCCCCCTTCAATGATCTTGATCATATAAACAAGTATAAAATTAAAAAAATGTTCATAAAATATCAAAATTCAAGCTGAAACTCATTGAAGAAGACCTAAAGAAGAAAGGTCAGCCAAATTAGAAGAATGCCTTTAATATTAAGTAAAAGACCATTATTTCTAGATGGAAAAAAATTGTGATTGAATTATTGTGAGAAATTTAAGCCTGAAAGGGTTCATCACTCGGCCATAGATAAGGCCATTAAGCTGGCTTGGCTAGGCGAGCTAGGCTTCTCAGACATGATGACGGAGTCGTGCTCGCGAAACACTCAACCTGCCAAACTGATGAGAATCTCGTCGCAAAAATGAAATCGGGGAGTGAGGAAGAAGAAGCATGTGTACAAAAGCATTTGATCACAAAAGAAACAGCAGTCACAACACCCATCACCATGTGCCTGCTTCCCTTGGATGCCTCTGAAATCTGACGAAGAAGTATTACCTGACTAAAATAATCTGTGCAGTAAATCTTCCTTTTCATCATCTTCACTTCACCTCCATTGCACTGCACAGGTTTCTCATCATCTTTTTTTGCAATAAAATCAAGTGGAGAAGAGTTATTGTCATTGTGAATTCAGTACTTAAAATATTTACACATTTACTATATATAGATTGTATTTAAATATTAATACATTTCAGTATTTACACATGGATATAACGATGTGACATTTAATATATACACCTTTTGATATTGTGTAGACAAGAAAACATGAGGACTTTGTGTTTTTTCAATTATCGCGGAGATATCTGGCCTATAATAATCATTAGAAAGTGTGATTTAAGGGTGCGAGTGTATGTATGTTAAGATTATCTCGCTACGTTTGTCCAAACCGTGCAACGTAGAGAGTTTAATTTTTTTATGGTGGCCAGAAACGGCTGTCGGATCCTAATAGATGATTGCATTTCTTCAGCTTCTCTGACTGTGTAAACTCAATTTTTTTTATTTGTTAACCAATCATTTTCAAGAGATTTTTTTTTAATAGTGCAACAATTGTCTTTTGGTTCTAAACAAGCAGGTGAGACTGGCGAAGCCGGGCGCCCCTGCTCGTCCACAATATCTGTGAAATTGGAGGAAGACAATATACTAAAGCTATATTTAGGAATTATTGGCAAATGGTTATCAAATGAATCATAGAAAAATATGCTGCAACACTAAAGCGCTTTACAGCAACTCGCAACATACCAGAGCAAACATTTGCAGAAGTCTGCTAAAAACAGAACGTGCTCTGAGGAGCAGCAGCACCTACCTGAGACACTATGTGGCACTTAAGTGATTCCTTCAGAAACTACCTGTTTAGACTAATACACTGTAATGGTAGGAGATTAATGATTTAATTAGTGACAAACAATCCAAGTCCTTCCACAACCGCATGCAAGATTTCATTTCTTGAACCTTTACCATAATTCATTATGAGGAACACAGGGTGTAATATTATGCAATGGTAAATTGATATTGTTGAATTCATGTCTTATGCGCGAAGTTACACCCATCAGTGGTTATGTAATGTGGTGTCTCCCTCCCTCCACATGTTTCACAAGGGATACAGGCTGAAGCACTGACCTTTGCTCCACACAAATGCTAAAATATGTTTCATTGCCAGGGTTTAAAAAAAAGTGCAAGAAACAGAAACTGGGGCTGGAATATTGTTTGATATCAGGCTTCTGGACTGATAGGGGCTGGTTTTCAATGACAAATTATTTGCCTATACACAATTAAGGCTGTTGTCTCTGTGAGTGGTTGTTTGACACTCCAAGGTGTGCCTGCTGGGGTAAGCTCCAGCTACCTGTGATCCTAATGATAAAATGCATTATGGGCTTGACACTCAATGGGGAAATAGCATATATTTACTGCTAAGAAATAATTCAGACAATTGCACAAATTGGGAAACCAATGCATCCCATTTGACAGATGCACCATAAGTCCATTTTTTATAGTGATTGTCCTTATTAGGGTTATGGGTTATCGTCTGCTGACTTTAAGCAAAATACGGTCGACTCTTTTATAGGGGCATGGGAATGAATTGATATGCTAATATCTTTGGATCTTTTCTATCCCAAAAGGTTACTGATACTCTTCAGCCAAGAATGTATATACATGCGTGTGTGTGTACATATATATACATATAAACATAAAACAACAGGTTGCAACCGTAATTTTCCACTAATGTGTCCATGTTAACAAAGACACTCAGACACTCATTTGTTCCCAAGTTTTGCAAGATTATGTTACGTTATTTACAGAAATGTTGCAATGAAATATTTTGACGGACTTTCCACTAAAGTGCAACAACATTGTCACCTCCTCCATTAACAAATATAATTTTACTTTTTAATAGTGTATAGTAAAATATTGATTATAGATGTCCTGACCTATGTATTGATAATTTTGTACATGAGATACTGTGAGATAATCGTTGACATATCTCAAGGACCTCTTTTCCTTAGCAGTTACCTGTAATGATGAAAATGTTTCTTTTTTTCTCCTTTTCATTTTCTGAACCGCTTTATCCTCACTAGGGTCTCCGGAGTGCTGGAGCCTATCCCAGCTGACTTCGGGCCAGAGTTGGGTCACGGCCTGAATTGTTGGCCAGCCAATCGGAGGGCACAAGAAGACAAATAACCATCCACACTCACACTCATGCATAGGGGCAATCAGCCAACCATGCATGTCTTTGGAATGTGGGAGGAATCCAGAGTACCCGAAGAAAACCCACCCGGGCCCGAGGAGAACATGCAAACTCCACACAAGTGGACTGCCCTGGATTTGAACCCAGGACCCCAGAGCTGCGAGGCCGACGTGCTAACCACTAAATCTACCGAACACCCCTGATGAAAATGTATAATTGTTAATATAGCCCTCGTATTGTAACTCAATATAACGTGCATGTGTATCTAATGTTTTGATCAGTTGGTGCATAGTATAGGTCACTGTGACATGATGATGCAAATGGGATTCGTCACGTAGACAAGAATGGACACGAAAATCTTTGACATTTGACCAGAAAAAGTGACCACAGAGGAATCTTACACACAAGGTCGAGTCTGTCAATGTAAGCTGCCATCTTTCATTAACTACAGAGTGTGACAGAATCTTTCTAAAGAACGTGAGCCCCCGGGGCGTCACTTCGCTAGCAAGCTAAGTGAGCCCCTCGAGGTGAATACCTCGTTAAAACAGCAAAAGATTTAGTCAAGGTCAATAAAATACTCAGATCAAAACAGAAAACCACTCATGGAAATGCGAGGGTACGCGTTTACGAAGAGAAGCGCATTTCCATGTTTTGGCTTGCTAGCATCGCTGCTCGTTGCTAAGTGACGTTGGCTAGCAAAATAATTATTATTATGTAATTGGTCGGAGACGAGACGAAAGACCACTCACCCACCAAGGAAGCACGTTCCAAAAAATTGGCAGAGGAGCGACCGATGTTTTGGCTGGATCTCATCCGACGTATGGCAGTCTGTCGTGGCACTGTTAACGGTGACTTAATAAAATAAAAATAAAAAAACGACGGGCAAAACTGAGTCTAAACTGGGAGGCAAAAAGAGAAAAATCGTTGACTTGAGGATGCTTTGTCCGCTATGTCGTCTCCGTTGGAAGGGGGTCTTTCTCTCAATTCCACGAGTGGGTTGAATGCCAGAGGTTTTTTTCCCTTTTAAATAGCGTCCACGAATACGCACTCCTCGCAACACACGTCCCGTTTCCACTCAGTTCGAGAGTGAAAGTGTTGGCTCGATTGGACGACGGCGTGGCCGTGGGGAACGATGCCAAGAAGAGGGAGGAGACGCGTTTTTTTTCCACGTAAAGAAGTGGACGGGGGTCGTTGTTGTAAACGAGCCCCGTTAGTGACTGCTTTCCATTGGCGTCTATCAGCCGGAAGAGGGCGACCAGGCAGTAGTTGGAATGTTACTTTCTCATTCACTCGGGGTGGATGAGGGGGTTTACCATATCAGAAATCGCGGGGTGCTGGAGCCTATCCCAGCTGACCAGTGTAGAACAATAGATTAAACTGGACGCAGTTAGTCGTGGGGGCACATTTGACGGTGGGCATCTTCTTATCTCGATTTTGATGTCATTTTCTGAACCTTTTTATCCTCCCAAGGGTCGCTGGGGTGCTGGAGCGAGGCAGGGGACACCCTGAATTGGTGGCCAGCCAATGACAGGGCATGAACTTAGAGTGTCCACTCAGCTTACCATGCATGTTTTTTTTGGGTAATGTGGAAAGTACCCAGAGAAAACCGACGCCGGCCCGGGGAAAACATCCAAACTCCACACAGGTGGACTGACCTGGATTCGAACCCAGGAACCTAAAGCAGTGAGTCTGATGTGCTCATCCCTCATGCCAATTGAAAGAAAATGTTTCTACCTCGGTAAATTTAGGATACTGTATTTTCTCATCTTATTTTCTGAACCACTTTATCCTCACTAGGGTCGTGGGGGGTGCTAGAGCCTATCCCAGCTGACTTCGGGACAGGAGCGGGGGACAAGGAGCCAAACAACCATTCACGCTCACACTCGTACCTATGGGCATTTTAGAGTGTCCAATCAGCCTACCATGCATGAATGTGGGAGTAAACTGGTGTACCCCCAGAGAAAACCCACGCAGGGTCGGGGAGAACATGGAAACTCCACACACGTGGACAGACCTTGATTTGAAACCAAGTTCAATATTTTTTTTATTGATGCTCTGTTATATGACACCCGAATAAATCCTCCTCACCTGATTATTTATCGACGTATTCTTTTGCCATTGATCATTTTACTATGAGGTCATCATCCATATAATTTCAAACTATTTACCATACCACAGTTTGGGGCTATTGTACAGACGTAGGGGATGAGGTACGAGTACTCCCTATACTCATATTAAAATGAGAGTAGTCTTCCTCCTTAAAATGAGAGTAGTCATGGCTTTCTTGTGCATCTATGAAATCGCAAAAAGCATTTGTCCGTGAAGTGGCAGAAGAGTGCTCAAATCGTCGCTACTTATTCCTGGTGATGTCAGCATGAGAGCTTACGACTTGACTACATTGTTCATGAGACAATCAAGTATTGATGGAACATGTGCTGAGCACCGAACACTACCTGTGTATTTATTTGCCATCTATCTATTTATAGGTGTAAGATACGACATAAATCTTTTTGTCATTTGTGCGGTGGAAATGCTATTTCATTTGCTGAAAGATTAGATGCTCCATTCAAATTGGCTCCATCTTGATAAATGATTCATTTCATCTTCCACCTTATGAAACATTCTGTCCATTGCATTCATAAAAACTCATTTATTGTATTGTATTCTTAAGCAGTAGTTCTTCCCGATACCATTAGTGCACATGTGTCAAAGTGGCGGCCCGGGGCCAAATCTGGCCCGCTCCATCATTTTGTGTGGCCCGAGAAAGCAAATCATGAGTGCCGACTTTTTTTTTTTTTGCAATGTGGACTTGAACACGTTTTTCATCTACGTTTACGTCACACGAACTGACAGCTGAAGGTGTCAACCCTCTCTTTGATGACTCTCATCACCCACCCACTCAGAACTTACCGCTTCCTCCTCCAAAAATATGAATGCAGTATCCAGGAAGCCAAGTTTGGCCACCCAGCCTGGCAATTTATTCCGTTTGAATCGAGTGGAGCGCACCCATTTCCCAATGAATGTCTCTGTGAGCGCATGTCAATGAGGTGCCAGTGACAGGGCCTCTTTGTGAGATGTGTGCGGAACAGGAGTGCCATGTGACTCTCTTGAATGGGTTTTCAAGGCTTGGACAGGGGGGAAGGATGGCAGTGTCCACAAAGCCCCATTGAAAGAATGCAGACTGCCTCTGCTCTTCCTTCCCCTCCATGGATTAGGCTGCTGCTTGGTACCAACTCAAAGGAGGCGTTCTTTATAGAAGAATTGGTGAGAGGAGCACCATTATCACTGTGTTACACTTCCTTATTCCCTTATATAGTGACTGTCCCATTCAATTGGCCAATAGCATCACAAGTTGTCTATTCAGCACCTCAGGACAATTTATAATAATCCCTAAGGATTTACTAGTTCCTGGAAATAGAGGAAACTGGCATCACAATTCAATTTTAAAACCCCGAAGAGGTCATCAAAACCAATATTACATTGATTCTTTTACAGGCTCAACGCATTAGTTTATCAAGCTTTCCATTTTAGAAGATAAGAGCTGGTACACTTTTTTTTTTTTTTTGACATCCTCATATGATGGTATTCAACTGAATATGTTGGTTGTGATTTTCCAGTAACTGCTGGTGTTGATAGATATTAGCAGATACATTAATTATCTATGCTATGCATTTACTGTATTTTTTGGCTATTATTATTAATACCAGTAATGTATTTTTGGCTGTTGTTATCATTAAAGTGTGTATAAGTGGTGCAGTTTTTTTTTTAATTCATCAGAAATAAAAGAACAAACATTATACACTGAAGTATTTTTTTTTTATATCTATAGCGTAAAAAATAAACATAACAGGCTGACAACTTATAGTACATAAGTTAATGGGCTGGTTCATTTTCAGAAAAGCACTGACTAATGGAATTTTTTTAATCTCAGTTACATCTCATAATGTAACCAAAGACTATTTGATTCCAGGGAAAATGAATAAAAACTCATTTTTTGACTCTGGCTCTTTTGACTCTATCAGATAGAATGAGATAGTATCTGACCATTTTTTTTTTACAAAAAGACCCTCTTCTGTCCCAGCCATTTTTATTTTTCAATATCATATGATTAACTCAATTTCAGGGGTAAATAGAGAAAATTAGGGGGTTTTTTTTGGTTGGTGAAAATATGTATTTTAAGCAGAAATTGGACACCAATTCATTTTGGCTTTGCAGATTGCTCACATAACTCTCTTGCTTTCCTAAGTTAATACACAAAATCATAAAAGTGGTCTTTTGTGATATACTGACTAATGTTTGTCCATCTGTTTGTCTGTCCTCTTCTTACAAATTTCACTGAGTGCCCCACACCCTTGACACTCTGGAAGGTCTTCCCATTACCCTCCACCCTTTTTTGACACGTCTCTTGCACCATTGGTGACGGTAGGAATCTCGACCAAAAATATCTCCACATTGAATTACAGGTCAAGGTACTTGTAGCTTTGAAAAATGCACATTTTCTCCCTTTGTAAATAAAATTACAATTTAAAAGCTGAAGGAATGTTTACATTTGTTATAGTTGTTTGATATTTACATGTTTTTGATAATCCTCAATATTATAGTTTTTATGTATGTGTGCATGTTACAAAATTTGCACAACCCCTGTAAATAACTAAAGTTTAACTAGAATTTTTAGTTTTGTTTTTCAATTTTTTTGGGCCGAAATCAAATCGTAGTCTCAATTAGTCATTTTAAAGTTTTATTCATCAAAATATTTTGAAGAGTTGCACTTTAACAAAAACTGAACTTGGAATTAACATTCATAAACTATTTTTGATAACATGATAAGAAAGAAAATGATATCTTATAAATGTTTCCTGTAATGCCACCATGATTTTCCATATTTATTAATCAGTATTTCTGCCATCGTTCTGGAATTATTGGTTTGAATCATAGTCTTTAACCAAAATTTGAAATTGCTCCATGTGTTTTAATTCAGTCAGATTTGCCATTTGTATTTAAAATAAATAAGAAACCATGATAGTCATTAATCTCCATGTGACCAACATAGAGTTTGCTGCTATCTAGTGGTTAGTAGTTTGAACAAACACTTATCACTAGCTGTAAATTGTCTTTTGACAGTTCATGGTTTTCCCTGCATCAAATTTTTATTAATTGTCTACAGCAAAGCAAACAGTCATTTATTCCCCTTTTTCTGTTTCTTATGTACTGTTAACGGATGCAGTTTTTTATATGTATCGTATCTTGTGCTGACCTGGCCCATTTGTCAAATTTTTTTAAGTCAATTTCGGGCCGAAAAGTTTGCCCACCCCTGACCTAGCACGTAGTTTCTGACAACCTCACAAAACAAATGACAGGTAAATGTATTAAAGCTCTGATGAGTGTGTGACCTGCCAAACATTGGGATTTGGAGGAAAATGACAAAAACAGAAACAGCTGTAAAATAGCTAATAACATTTGTATTGTGTGTTTTTTTTTAAATTGCCATCCTCAACATCATCTGTAAAATGAATTAGTCAAGGGTTCATTTATGGCTTGGATTATAAAAACAGTGGGTTCAATTCAAGAACAAGCCGGTGGGGCTTTCATTTAACAAGAGGAACAGTGTCAACTTTGCACAGCATCGTTTCTGTTTGCAGCAAAATGTCATTATTGTAAGAGGTGGTATAAATAGGCAGTGAACAAAAACAGAGCTAAAGCGCTTATATAGGACTGCATTGACATTGTGGCTGAAGCAAACAGCCTAAATCAATTGTATTCCTGCTATGCTTGCATAAGAGCTACAGCCTTACTAAAGGGCTTAATGGAATACATAACATAACACTTAGAAACAATAATACAACCAACACAACAATGAAGGGAGGTTTTTATCTTATGTAGCACTGTTGAACAGTGGATTTCCCCTAAAGAAACAGGGATGCTAAGAGAAGTAATCAATTTCAGAGCCAAATTGTCCTAACACCCCAATGTCTTGAATGCGATTTTAAGATTCATAACCATCAGATGATGTTAAAAATAAGCCTGCTTAATACACCAGAAGAGGAACATTACATTTAGTTAATATCAGGGGTGGCTAAGTACTGACCTCGAGAGCTCCTATCCAGTCTGTTTTCCATATCTCCCTCCTCTACTACACCTGAATCAGATGATCACCTCATCAGCAAACTGTCCAGAAGCTCGATACTGATACAGATTATTTGGTTCAGGTGTGTTGGTGGAGGGAGATATGGAAAACAAACCGAATAGGGACTCTCGAGGACCGGATTTGGCTGCCTCTAGTCTATATTCCAACTAGTGGAGTAGTAGGTAATGCATCAGCCTCACAGATTTGGGGTCAAGGGATCAATCCCAGGTTTGGCCACATTGATTGGAGTTTGGATGTTCTCCTTGGGCTTTTGTGGGTATTCTTCGAGTAGTGGGGTTTCCTCCCACACAGAAGAGTGTTATTTATTTGGCAATCAGACCACATTGTTACCAATTTTCATGATCCATTTTTAAGACTTATTCTTTGCCATATTTCAACATACATTTTAATGGATTTTTTTCAGAAATTGAAAAGAATTGTACGTGTTTTCCTTATTCTTTGTTCTCTGTTTGACTCTTTGTTTCTTGTTTCCCGTGCAACACGTGGTTTGCCATTGATTATATAGTTTAATAGTGAAGTGAACATGGCCTTCAGAGGGCAGTATTGCCTTTGAAGAAGAAGGAATAATAGCTTACATGCGGTGGAAATACAATATTCATAGGCCCCCCTGTTTTGTGGGCGTGTGTGTCCTGGGTTCAAATCCAGGTCGGGCCACTGATGTGGAGTCTGCAGGTTCTACCTGGGTCTGCGTTGGTTTTCTCCGGGTACTCCAGTTTCCTCCCACATTCCAAAAACATGCATGGTAGGCTGATTGGACATTCTAAATCCCCCCTGGGTATGAGTGTGAGAGTGAATGGTGGTCTGTCTCCTTTGCCCTGCAATCAGCTGGTACGGTTCAGGGTGTCCTCTGTGTGTCTGGCTCGAAGCTGGGATTGGCTCCAGCACCCCTTGCGACCCTAGTGAGGATAAATCAGTACAGAATATGAATGAATGAATAAATTTATATTACATTAATTCAGATAATACAGTTTGTAAAATGTAAAATACCAGGTTTTTACAAAAGAATAAACTTTGAGTTTACATTCCAACATGTCAACATAGTATGGTAAAAAAATATGTTAAATTTATCCTCCCACACATAACTTACATCAATAGCATTTCATGTTCATCAAAAAAGTAAGTTTGTCAGCACTTGGTCTATAAAAAATGTCATTTAGTTTTGTCTTCACATTTTCAAAACAATGAGAGATATAGAGTCTGAAGGACAGTTTTGGTGGTCATGATATCTGTTTTAAAAAGCATGTCACTGTAAAATGGCATATACTTTATATCCAGGGACATTGCTCAGATAATACTGCATGGATTAAAGATATATCTAAAGATAATTCAATTCGACAATGCAGTTGCATTATAAGACGGCGCTTTATGGAAAAATCTTGGTATTCACATTTTGTTCGCCACACCTACCCGGAAAGAAATGCAATTCAGTTTGGACATTTTCCACAGATACAAGTAAGTAACTTAGGAATCAACAAGTTAGTTCAGCTGCACTGTATGTTGTGTAATAGGAGATGCACACTTGCACATTACTGGGCCAGGTTCCCTGCTGGGACACATGGCGGAGTTGTGAGGAACGCAGTGGCCTATCAGATGACAAACATGACCGACGAGTCCAGTTTGCTGACCTAACAAGGAGCAAAGCATGGATCTATGCCACTAGTCACAACTTAAAGTGCCATTAAGCATTTGGGTATACATACATATTAAGGGGAACATATTCTTGTATTCAACTCTATACAAACACTTTGAAAGAAGAAACAGAATAGTGTGAAATCTCTGATTTTGAATGCCAATGCAGTTATAAAAATCCCCCTAGGTTTTATGTCACTTTATTTTCATGGTCAGTGAGCATCGCAAAAGGTAATTTCCATATATGTATGGAATATATATATATATATATATACATACAATAATTATTTCATACATTTTACACATGTCGATCTGTTTTCTTTTCTTCTATTGCACGTGGATTGTTGGTTTTATTGTCTGCACTAGTCACAATAACTCCTGGGTGGTGGCCACTCATCCCTTTCCTGGACTTCTAAAATAATCTACAACACACACAGCAGGAGCCAATGTCCTCTTTTTACCCCCATATTTCCACTGTCCCACCACCGGATAACACAATACAGTGAGCTAGGACATTTTGTATATTTTTTTTCCACCCTTTTCAGGCCAGAGTTAAGGCAGGAAGCTATATTTATTATTGCATCCTCCTTTTTCATGTCTATCTCTATCTGTCTGCTACCGACTGAATAAGCCACATCCATTCTGTTGCTTCCTTTTCTCTATAACAACTTACTCATTTACCTTTTCTGCTCTTTTGCTCTAAGTGACAACATGATTACTGTTGAGAATAGGCATGTGACTGTAGACAATAGAGAGAGGGGTGAGGCCAAATAGACCAAATGCTTTTAGGAAAGCATAAAAGAGCTCAGAATTCTGAGATTGTGTTGCACAATCAGGAGCATGGCCTTGAACCCAGAGTTGGCTAGCAGAAAGAGAAATAGTCAATTCAGGTGACATGATGAATGGGTGTAACATCTCTACTTGCTCTGCTATACAATTATGATTAATATGTTGAGGTGTAAATCATCTTTTTGGCAAAGGAACAGCTATGGGTGAGGTCATGTTTTTTCAGGTTTAGGAAGGAAAGGAACAACCTGGTACAGTTGGGTCATCTTCCCTGTTGTACAAAGACATAAGTAGGATACAGGATAGGCCAAGATAGGACAGGAAATACAGCTGATATTCATTTTTAGCACCTGCGATGGACTGGCCACCAATTCAGGGCGCCATGTACTGGAAGTCAGCTGGCATAAGCTTCCAGCATCCCCTGTGACCCTTATGAGGATAAGCAGTTCAGAAAAATGAATGAATGAATGTATGATTTTTAAGCAAATGTAATCAATTCCAGTTTGGCCCGGTGAGTGAGTGGTTAGCGCGTTGGCCTCACCGTGAGGAGAACTGGGTTCAAATCCAGGTCGGCCCACCTGTTCTCCATGGGCCTGTGTGGGTTTTCTCTTGGTACTCTGGTGTCTTCCCACATTCTAAAGACATGCACAGTGGGCTGATTGGACAACCTATATTTCCCATAGTTATGGATGTGAGTGTGAATAGTTGTTTGTCTCCTTGTGCCCTGTGATTGGCTGGCCACCAATTGAGGGTGTCCCCCCGCCTCCAGTCAGATGGGATAAGTTCCAGCATTCTCCACGACCCTAGTAAGGATAAAGTGGTTCAGAAAATGAGATGAGATGAGAATAAATTCCACTCAATTTACTGTAAAATGGCCTATTATGTTTCAAACAAACATTGTGTGTGCATGTTTTTTTTTATTATACTAAGAGTTAACAAGAAGCTAAACGATTCTAGCGAACTCCCAATTCAGTGCTTCAGCACTGAGTGGAAATTAGAGTTGCTATAAATCTTGACTTGTGACTTATTTCTGAACTCGCACATTTAGAGAAACCAAAATTAGTATCTAACTGGTCTAAATTCCTGGCATCTGGATTTTGTCTATGTTACTGTCGCTTCTCCTCCTCTACCCTCTCTCCTGTTTAGTGGCGATAAGCCAAGTGAGTCTGTTTCTGCGTGGGATTTTGCAGCAACTGACAAGAATTGGGGAACGAGACCTTTTCAAGGTTCCTTCTAAAATAGCTTTCGCTTGAATTTATCTTGCAGGGTAAAGGCCAGCGAATGTCATTGATTTTTTTTGTGCATTGCAGGCCTCTGAGGGACGTTGTGTTTCAATAAACTGACTTTTTCTTCCTGATTCAACTTAAGACTTTTTGTCAATAGGGTACAAAAAAGCCTGCTCCATCTTGAAAACACATTTTAGAGTTTTTGGAAATACAGTATTTTCGGATATCCCACGCATTATATAGAGTTGTTTCCAAAGTATTTTATCATGACATGGAACAGAATGTCCCGACAAGGAAAACTTCACCCACTTGATAAAACCTCCCATGCAGGTTGCCTGTTGCTGGGGAATGGCTGGAGGTCATGAAAGGCACCCAGAACCAGCTGACTGACTAAATCTATGAGCAAAGCCGAAACATCAATGAAAAGCTACTTTCTTCCTCGCTACTCGGAGATGTGACGGGGAGGTGGGAATGCTTGGACAATACAGTCAGCCAACATTGGCCAGACTCACAATGTGAAGTCTCTGTGAAGCGGCAAACAGAGAAGCCTTTCTCGTGATCCAAGTGTTGCACCAATCACGCGTCAGCATTTCTCCCCACTCTTAATTATGCGGGTAACACATGTAAATTCACGTGCTGACCACATCACATTGCATAAAAAGTAATGATAACAAAGGTGCATGTGATCTCCTGCATAAACATAGGGACAATAGTTTTGTGATTACATAATTTGTTTCATGAAAGAATTGCAAACTAATGTGAACAATATGTTGACACATCACAACAACGTTTTAGCCTCAATGTACTGGATATGGTCTCTCTCTCTCTACATCTTTGTACTAGCATAGAAGAGTGACCTCGAGACTGAAGTGGATTAAGGAAAAATGTCACTTAAAAATGTGTCAATTAAGACGGAATGTTAAAAAGACAGACATGCTACAGTTTTCCTATATTTAATATATATGCAATGTGCCTCGAAATCTAATCTCATGCAAGCTTTAAAGAAGAAATTGAGCCTGTACTGTAAAATTTCCTAATTAGTTTTGTCAACTCATTTAATGATTAATTCCATTCTCAATTGAACACTTAGTATCTTTTTTGGGGGGGCTGTTATGATGAAACTCAGAGAGCTATGGTAAACATTTGTTGGGTTGCCAAATTCAATCATCAGTTTTAAAACAATTGTTTCACCTGGATGGATTCCAAACAAAGTCATTATTTTCTGGACCTCTTTGCATCCTTGCAACAAAGGCCAGACTAATCCTAGGACAGGATGGGAGGCAACATAGGAAGATTAATTTTGATTGAGTCACACCCAAACCATTCTAATGTCATTTGAGCAGTGCAACCATCCAATCATAATCCACCATCAATGAATGGATCTAAGTTTGTTTGGACAAAACATTTAGTGATGGCCTTTAGGAGTAACCCACATAAGAAAAAGCATCTGTATCCTGGAGGATTTCCTGCTCAGCAAAAACAAACCAAAAACAAAAAAAAATGACGCCTCATGCAAGCATCATTAATCTATTAAAAGCATTGTGTATTTAAATAAAGTGTCTTGTTAAATTATCAGTTGAGTTGACAGGTTGGCACACCGAGATGATGTTTACGATAACAGACCATAATTATTTAGTTTTTGTGTCTCTGAAACACAAAAGAAGGTGGTTTGAATATGATAATAAAAAAAATTCCAATCATCATTCGAAACCAGGCACATCACTGTAAAAAGTCCAAAGGAAAACCAAAACATGAGTGGAGTGATTATGTTGCTTTCTTGCTGAGCTAAACATTCAAAAGAAATGTTCCATAGGGATAGCATAAATGACAGGACTTTCACTTTCCAGGCATGTTCATAACCTAGGTTGAACTCCAAGTTCTATGTAGTACCAGAGGGGAATTCACTACATATGAAAGGTTGCTAATCCAGTTACGCACACTTCACAGATGTTGTGAATGTTGCATGGCTGAGTGTAAAATCAAGGTCACATCAGGACTCTGAGCAAATTGTGGTTTGGACCAGGAATTTAAAATAGGACCTATATTATTCATTCATTCTTTTTCCGAACCGTTTATCCTCACGAGGGTCTTCTGTTTGCATCTACCAGTCAATCGCAAAGTTGTTTTTCAAAATTTACGATTACTTTATACATTAATCGTGAAGTGTTTTCACTCAGGTTTTTTTTTTTATTATAACAATGAAACAGATACATTATAAAACGGTCAAACAACTTTACAGATTTTAAACCCAATTATTTGTGTTGAAAATTCACTTGTGCCACTCCACTTGCTATGAAATGTAACCTTGCCAGGAGCACAATTGATTGCAATAGCATCATCCAATCGGAGTACCCAGAGGAAATCCACACAGGACCGGGGAGAACATGCAAACTCCACACAGGTGTGCCAACCAGGATTGGAACCCACGACCACAGAGCTGTGAGGTTGACTCACTAACCACTAGGATCACTGGGCCAGATTTTGTAAATCAAAATTGTAATTTGATTGAAATGAAACTACTTGAAAATATGTGTTGGATAATACTGTTTTCATTGTGTGGCATTATAAATGTTCATAATGGGGGTGGGGGGGGGGGGTTGTTTGTGTTTTCAGGGGGCGCATGTGTTCACGCGGTGGGCGGGACTCTGACGTCTGTGCGTGCTCATTTTAACCAATGATATGATATCGGCTCCGCACAAAACTGGCTGCTTCTGGTTTCCACGCATAAATACAAAAAGCGCAGCCGGTGCGAAAGAGGCAAACCATCGGGACGAAGGCGAGCGTCTCTGCCCCTGCGCGACCTTCTAGCGGCGTTAAAACGACGAGACACTCGGGTAAGATCGGCTCGTGGCATGACACGACTGAGATTTATTGGTTTTCACGAGAATCTGGTCTACCTCACTTGACCTTAACAAAAAGCTTTCCTGTTGGACTCTACGCTCATTTGATCAAGTACCGCGAACACAAGCGTCAAACTCCCACCACACTTGTGGGAAAAAAGTAGACACGTTTGGTTTTTAGTGGATCTGTGTTTGTAAATGAGTCACTGAACCGTTAGGACCACAGTGTACGCGCTTTATATTTCTGTCATTGTGTCCGTTCTTTTCTTCAACAAAATGCTCTTTGTGTGCTGATGAGGTGAAAACTCGGTGCACTTGTTTATGTTCGCCTGCCACTGTGGCATCGCAGCTTCTACGTGGCAAGTTCCATCACCTCACTTGTCTGCCACAATTTTCTTTCCATTTCCAATCTGTAATAACCACCTGCTTTTAAATACTAGTTGCGCAAAACTGAAGTGACTCAAATTTTTTTCTCCCCTCTAAATCCTGGTATTCAGCGATTTTCCTCGATATATCCTGGTATCGGTTTCCCTGTTTAATGACGTATAGTGAATATAAGTAAGGGAGAAAACTTAATTCTGTTAGGGATGCGGGGGTCATGCCGATTATTTGTAGTACTGTTTGTTAATCGTGATAATGCACTCACTTGAGAGCTGGAGATACGAAATACTTGAGATAAGAGCTTTGAGCCTACTTGAACTGCAAGAAAAGATAGGATTTAGCAAAGTATCACTTCAGTTATTCATTCATGTTATTCAACTGCTTTATGCTCAATAGGGTCGTAGGGGTGCTGGAGCCTATCCCAGCTGTCTCCGAGCCATAGGCAAGGGACATCATGGCAGGGCACAAGGAGACGGACAACCATTCACGCTCACAGCCATACCTATGGGCTTTTTAGAGTGTCCAATCAGCCTACCAGGCATGTTTTTTTAAACGTGGGAGGAAACTTTAGCACCCGCAGGAAACCCACACAGGCCCAAGAAGATCATGCATACTCCACACAGGTGGACCGACCTGCATTTGAACCCAAAACCCCAGAGCTGTGAGGCCGAAACATTTACCATCGGCTTCAATTTCGTCCGGAGGGCCGGAATATCTTCTAATTTGGTTGCCAAAATTAATCAATTAATTAAATGACAGCTTTCCCGATCATGCTGATCTGTCGATCATTTTTGGACACTCAAATTAGTACAAATGTTCTCTTTGACCCTCTTAATAGCAAATATTCTCTTGTAGTTTTTTACATTTATTTACATTTTTTTTATCAGAAAAGAGGACAAATATTAAATCTATATTATGTTTTACCCTTTTACATTTTTTTGAAAAGGTGTAAATATTGGATTTTTTAAAATCTATTTATTTACAGTGAAAATTAAGCCAATCGCAGGGCACAAGCGGACAAATAACCATTCACTCTCACATTCATACCTCCGGGCAATGTAGAGTGTCCAATCAGCCTACTATGTATGTCTTTGGAATGTGGGCGGAAACTGGAGTACCTGGAGAAAACCCACACAGGCCCAGGGAGAACATGCAAACTCCACACAAGTGGACCGACCAGGTGTGCTAACCACCATTTAACTGGGCCGCCACTGATAATTAAATATTTACTGTATTTATTTATTTTTATTTCTTTAATTTGTCTTTCTTATAGTTTTTTTTTTAATTTTATAGTTATAGTATTTATGTATTCTTGATATTCCATCATCCCAAGAGTGGAAGTGCAGAACGTTTAACCTTTGACACAAATATAATACGATTAAACAGCTTTTTTTTGGATGGGTTTTGCATGATGGAGTGAGGAGATATGTTTGTTTATGTTCTAGCGGGTGCTCCAAAATGGTTGCAGATGTGACTCTGGACTCAGCTGGAATAAAAAGGGGAGGCGGGGGGAGACCAAAGAGAGCTGTTTCGTTGAAAGATGGGATGACTGTGCACTTTTAAAAATCAAAAGCCCACTGGCCGATGTATTCTAGACTGCCATTTCTAGGTCAGTGGTAGCCCCCCCTCCTCCGTCCTTACACCATGCTGAGCTCTCGACCCCCCCCCCCCCCCCCCCACTAAGGCCAGCCCACATATTAATCTGCCGTGATGGTGTTAAAGCGTGCGGCAGCTGTATTAACCAGCCAGGGAATTACTACTGAAGAATGTTTGTCTGTACCAATCAGCCTTATTCATTTATAAATGTACAACAAAATACTCTCTTAAACAGATCACAGTCCTTTCAATCCCTAAAATAAATTATAGCATCGAAATAGAAGCTTTTCCAAGCGAAAGAAGATTACCAAAAAGCTTTTAAATGTATTATGTGTCGTTTAGAAACAAAAATCTATACAAACGTTTCAAGAGTCTTCTAGTACAGCGGTCCCCAACGTTTTTTTTCACCGCGTAAAGCTTTTTTCTTGCCGACCGACGTATGGGGAGGGCGACACAACTTAAAACAGAAGTGTTCCAAGTCCCAAGCATAATAGCAATTATTTATTATTATCATTATAACAAATTTTCTCATCTCGAGTAGGAGAGTGAGTTTGAAATTGTTAATATTTACTTCTCTGATGGACAGGAACTGGTGTTTAAAGCATGCTTGTGGAAATTATTTGGATTAAAACAGAATAGACTACTTCATGGCTGCTACATAATTGTAATTTTCAATGATTAAGTTCATCCTTCGGTCGGATGGAAAAAAAATAGAGGCTTTTATCGACAGTCTTCGTGTTGTTCCAATTTCCTACACAACACATATGAACCAATGTATGTTTTGTTGAGATTTTAGCCACAGGCAGCTTTCCACCCACGCTTTGAACCTTGTTTGCTAGAAAAATATGTTTTGTTGACAACTGCTGTCATTGTACTTTAGCAGTTTCAGCATAAACAGCCATAATATGATGTGAAATGGCTTTTTTGTTTGTGTCCTCTTTTGGCTATTACTGAAATAGAATAAGACTGCAAGTCATTTTAAAACATATAATAGAATAATGAGTTTTCAGGAAATAAACGTGACCCAAAAAAAATTGGAAATGTGGGCTGTATCACGAGTTAAGTCAAGTAGTGGCTTTATTAGCGCAGTGATGCATCAATTCACTTGTATCCTAAGTGATTGGTTGAAGTCTTGTGAGATCTATCATGAATAAAATAATCATGCAAAGCACTATAGGGCTAATGCATTCTTCATTTTGTCCCTAAAAATGTTATATTCCCGTTTTGTAGGCAAGTACTTAACTGTTCAAAAGTGCATAAAGAAAAAAGGCAGGGAATGGTTTGGTTTGGGAGAACACTGTCAAATTTGTTGGAAATGAAAAAAGTCTTACCAAAGCTACTAAGTACTGCATGGGTGTCTGGGTTACACTGTGCGTGCTGTATCCATTGAACAAAAACCTGCACCCACTGCGACCCTTTGTGGAATAGCTTGGACAGCCTCCATGTAAAGGGTAAACCTTTTTTTACACCTCTGTTCAACAGGTGTGGTGATACTTTCACATTTAGAGAGCATTTGCTGAATGGATGTTGTGCTTGCAAACTGCACTTACCTTCTAATGCCTTCTTGATTAAGTGTGGCTGCTTCCTTTCATTACCATATTTCTTTTCATCCTTTCCAAACAGCTCAAATTGCAGAGGAGCTTGGACGGCATGCAAAGTTGTGAAATCTCCTCAGATGGCACTGATGATCCTCTTAGTAGTGGCCAGCGTACACCCCGGCAGCCTCGTATAGTCATTATCGGTGCTGGATTGGCAGGCCTCGCTGCAACCAAGGTTCTGCTGAAGAGGGGCTTCACCGATGTCACAGTCCTAGAAGCCTCAGACCATATTGGTGGAAGAGTTCATAGCATTAGGCACGGTGAGAATGGCAAAAACAATGACACCATGTTAAGGAAAATAATAAGTGTTTGAGGTAATTGTACCTACCTTATGTCTAATATTGCTAAGGGCGAGATGTTTATTATTATAGTCCTAAAATAATGCAGTTCGTATATTACGTATCATTATATTTAGTTGAATTTATCTACCAAAACTTAAAAGACTGTCCTTGAAAATATCTTTAATACTTAAATACGTGAAAGTACATATTTTGGAATGGCTAGATGGCTATTTTTGAAATCTTTCTTTATGGGAAATATGAAATATTTGTATTGTCTAAGTGGCTAGTAGCCACACCAGTTGTTGAATCACATAGATTGTCTAACAGTCCAATCAGGTTTGATATGCTTCAATACGCCCTACCACCTCAAAAATACCAGTTAGGAACGTTCTACGTACAATTCTTTTTGATGATACGTATCAATCATGAGGTATTTTTTTAATTGATGCCAATTTAAATTCTAAGCATTACTTTGCAGGTGAAACATCTTTGGAACTAGGGGCCACCTGGATCCATGGAAGCAATGGGAACCCTGTGTTCCACATGGCAAAGGACAATGGGCTGTTGGAGTATACTACTGATGGCGAGACGAGTGTGGAGCGCATCAGCCTATACAGCAAAAATGGCGTAGCTCACTACCTCACCAACGTTGGCAAGAGGATACCCAAGGACCTGGTGGAGGAGTTTAGTGACCTCTACAATGAGGTAAAACCATTCTATAGCAAAATTACCACGTTTTAATGTTATAAGTTGATTCGGCGCAATCAACTCATCGAAACAAGCACCAGGAAGTTGTTGTCAACTTGGGTTTGGCCAATTTTTTATATCCAACATCAGTGATTTTTTTCTTTTTTTAAAGTGAGGCATTTCGTATAAGATAAAAATAATTTGCCCATAAAACATTACGCTCCTGGGAAGTCATCCATTACATTCAACATTCAGATTTCACCTTAAAATTCTTGAGATTTTGAACTGTAAGTTGGAGCGAGGCATTGGTTGGGACATTCTTGTCAAAGCCCAAACTACATACAGTAAGTCATAATTGGAACCCCCAACTTGGCCTTCAAAAGAACAAATCACATTGTTCTAAACTTCCCTTCCCTTGTTAATTGCCCTCATATGAGTCAAGATTATGCTTTCAACCAAAGGGTGTGATTTGTCGCCATGATTCAAATAACGACATATTTACAATGGGGCTAGGTAAGTGCAAGTTAATTCTGTCAACACAAGGAAAATAAGGTAAAAAAGACTCAAGTGAACTCTAAACTTGACAGCTGAAAACCACAAATGATCTCTGCTAAATTTTGTTGCGTCCCTTGTTTTTATTTGTCCTTCTTGCAATGGCTTGGGTTGAAGTTCTTAAGGTCTAGTTTATTCCAGTTCACTGCTGAGTTTTCCTTCCTTGTCTGCAAAATCTTCTACCTCTTTTCAGAGACTGATGACACGCTGTCTCGCTTCCCTTTCTGCCTTTCTTTAGGTGTACGAGCTGACTCAAGAGTTCTTCCAGCATGGAAAGCCAGTGGGCGCTGAAAGCCAAAACAGCGTTGGCGTCTTTACACGAGATGTGGTGCGCAAGCGGATTACAATGGATCCCGACGATTCCGAGAGCATTAAGAAGCTCAAATTGTCCATGCTTCAACAGTATTTAAAGGTGTGTGCGCCTCTTTGTAAGTTTACTTTCGAGTCCAACATTTAAATTAGTTTCCTACAATGCAAAGGGTCATGGTTTTCCCTCACTTACAGTAAATGATTTATGGATAGTCTCAGGCACTTTGTCTTCATGGTGAAATTTTACACGTTTGTTTACTTGTCAGAAGGGCTTGAGAAAAAGGTTTGAGTTTGATTTACTTAATAAGAAACAGCACATATCAATGAACATATTCATATTCATGGTAATGAACTTATGTGTATTTGTGTGTGTATATATATATTGTATGTGTATATATATGTATATGTATGTGTATATATATATATATGTATGTGTATATATATGTATGTGTATATATATGTATATGTATGTGTATATATATATGTATATGTCTATATATATGTATGTGTATATATATGTATATGTATATATATGTATATGTATGTGTATATATTTATGTGTGTATATATATGTGTATATATATATATACGTATTTGTATATGTGTGTGTGTAAATATGAAGGGAACTACATAGTCATGTTGGAATATTTTGACTACAATTTAGGAAATCATTTAGCATCTTATAAAATACACATAAAAAATTAAAAGGTTTGATTTAGCTTTAACAGTGTCCAATACTAAAGTGGGTATATACTGGAAATTATGGTAAGATAATATATTTGATTGCATTATATATTCCATCAGTGGTTTCAAGCTCGTAAAAAATCAGTTGTATTGTATGTTTGGTGAATGTTTATGGGAGGAGGAGAAAAAGTAATATGGCTCTCAGCTTGTCCCTAACAGAAGAAATATTGTCATTTGTGATTCTTTAGGTAGAGAGTTGTGAAAGCAGCTCACCCAACATGGATGAAGTTTCCCTGAGTGAGTTTGGCGAGTGGACTGAGATCCCCGGTGCACATTATGTCATTCCTGCAGGCTTCAATAAGATTGTGGAGCTGCTAGCTCAAGACATCCCTCCTCACACCATCAGCCTTAGCAAACCAGTCCGCTGCATACACTGGAATCACTCGGCCCAGCACTACGAATCGATCTGCAAGAGGGACGAGGCAAACCGGGACAATGATCACAATCAAAACAGCCAGGATCCCTACAACAGGGGACACCCCATTAGCGTGGAATGCGAGGACGAGGAGTGCTTCACAGCCGATCACGTTATTGTCACGGTCTCCTTGGGTTTTTTGAAGCACAACCACGAAGCCATGTTCTCACCTTCTCTCCCCGAGGAAAAAGTGCTGGCCATTGAGAAGCTGGGCATCAGCACCACCGATAAGATTTTTTTAGAATACGCCGAGCCTTTCTGGAGCCCTGAGTGTAACAGCCTTCAGTTTGTGTGGGAAGACGAGGCTCAGCTTGAACAGCTGAGTTACCCCGAGGAGTTGTGGTATAAGAAAATCTGCAGCTTCGACGTGCTCTACCCGCAGGAGCGCTATGGTTACATGCTGAGCGGCTGGATATGTGGCGAGGAGGCCCTCCACATGGAGCGGTGCGATGATGAAACTGTAGCGGAGATGTGCACAGAACTTTTCAGACACTTTACAGGTCAGTAAATCTACAAATAAAAGGTATTTTTTCATTGTGAGCAAATGTGACCCATTTGAGATTTGTCCAAAGGACAACACATTTATCATGTCCAGAATTGCAGATATAATCTTTTTTTTAATGAACTGGAGAAGGAAATGTAAACAAAAGTGCGACATTTTTTTTTTTTTAGCATTTAAATGTTTACAAACCATCGCTTAGGGGCGTCCCTAGACCTTAAATCCATAGGGGTTTAAACCCCTTGGTGAAAACATTGCGTACAAGCATACAATTATATTACAGTTTATTTTCTTATTCTCTTGTTTAGTTAATACTGAATTCAAGGAACATCATTGTAATGAGCAATTATCTCATGGCACACAATAGTTGCCAAAGTATAAATTGCTCTTCCTGACATTTAGGGCAATTTTTGATGGCTTTCCTGAATTTTTCAAATGAGGAAGCCTGAACAATATCAATGAGAAAAACCCCCAATAGAAATCAGGTATCGGTTTTGTATTGACAGGTAAATTGACAAGAAAGGTAAAAATATGGTTCTGTGCATCACTATCCCTTCCATTACATAAACAATTGACTTTGGGAAGTTTTCTCTATGAAATATTGGTAAGTACTACATCTTTTTGGGACTTTTTCAAACTTTTGATTCTCATAGTTTGACTCGGCCTGCAACTTATTTTTTTATTTTTTTTTATCAGAAGTGTTACTGAAAAAGATTTGGACAATAATTTAGTTAAATTTTGTTTTTTTGACTAGTCAAATGACTAACTGTTTTCCTCCTTTTTTAATTACTATACTATATTCACATAGTATATTTAAGTTTATTTGTGTCTAAAACACTAAACACTTGCATTTGTTTACTCACCAACACTGCAACTAACTTGCTAGTTTGTGTCAGTAACTCACAATGGACAACCGATCCATTTGAACTGGCAGGGTTGACAGTAATCATAAATAAAGGGACAAAAATATAAAAAAGACTGCTTAATGAGACTACCACAAGTGTGACAGGACTTCCGAAATGATAACATTGCAAGCAGTTCTATCACATTCGTGTGTTGTGTTTCATGTAAGAATAATAAATTTACAGATTAGGTCACTGAAAATAACAGGAAGGCAAAGAGTCGTCACTCGAAGAAACTGGCGACCAGAAACAGGAACCATGACTAACATAGACTAATAACAAACCTCAAGTAAACCAACTGTGAGACATTTAAATCAAATGAGCAAAACCGCATACACTCCACTTTTCTAATAATAAAGTGAATTCAATCTCTTGGAAGTCTATAGCAGAAGCATTGTAATACTACATATCATGTCTAATGAGACATTGCTAATTGTCTTTATAGGGAACCCTGACATTCCAAAGCCCCGGCGTATACTGCGATCCTCTTGGGGTAGTAACCAGTACTTTCGAGGGTCTTACTCCTACACCAGGGTGGGCTCCAGTGGTGGAGATTTTGAAAAGCTGGCAATGCCATTGCCTTACGCCAATAGCTCCAAGTCTCCGGTAATAGTTGTTCAACATGCTATTTATTGCATTTTTAATTGAACGTCCTCCATGCTTGTTTGAAAATCGCGACATATCCTCCAATTTTTAATTTTCATTGTTACTTTCGGTCATTATTCTATAGCACACTATAGTGGTACTATATTGTAAAATATGAATGTATAACAAGAAAATGTAACGCCTTAAACTGGATTTATTCCATGTGAGTAAAATGCAATTTCAAGCTCTTGAATCTAATTCTATTTCATTTTTTTTTACTCAGAGACTGCAGCTCTTGTTTGCTGGGGAGGCCACCCACCGTAAATACTATTCCACTTCTCATGGTGCATTGTTATCCGGACAGCGAGAAGCTTACCGACTGGTGGAGATGTACCATGACTGGCATAGTGCTGAGTCCACAAAGCCTAAAAATGGAGTAGTGGGACAAATTTAAGTCTTGGGAAACCTCACACCCAGGGCTAAAACAAACAAAAAAAAACATTTTAATCAAGGCTTAATTTATAATCTTTTTAGATTTACCATAATATATATACAAATGATATAATATATGGGCATTATTACTTGGAGTAATGTTGTTTTATTGTACTGTAGATATGAATCATGTCAGGTGAAATACTGTATTCAAAGGTCGCCAATGGTGCTCTCACTTCTCGTCTTTACCACTAAAAATTTTTTTTCATACAAATGTTGGGTAATATCTTTAATAACACCGTTTTTTTATGCAAGTGCCTTCCCTACCTGATCTGTCAAATGCATATAAATTCAGAACGTTTTAACATATTAAAAGGTTCTAGTGTCATCTCACAAGACCATGTGTTGTTTTTAATAACTTTTTGGGTCCATAATCTAGGTCAGATTTTGGCAAACTACGGTCCGCGGGCCAGATCCGGCCCGCGAGGCCTTTTAATCCGGCCCACCTACGTTGTCCAAATGTTTTTTTTAAATTTATTTAACTTTCATTTTCTGAAAAATCAAAAATGCAAGCAAGGGCTTCAATAGCCTTATAATAAATTGTATTTTTTTTTTTTTGAATGAAGAAAGTTTTACTTTATATTACATTGATTTTTGGTAATATCATTAATTTATGAGGAGACAGATCCAGAAAAAAATATGAAGGCTTTATTGATGACAACAAATAAGATGAAACCAGTCTACTGACGAATGGCGCGATCATCGTCAATTTTTTTTCCTTCTGTTTTTATGTAAGACGTTCACATATGCTCTTACCATTTGAAATACACGTAAAAACAAACATAAGTCACACTTAATCACCTGGATAAGTGTTGAGGTAATATGCAAAATACGATTCCGATGAGTGGCAGAGTACAATCGCTCATATGTGATATACAAATATGTACAGTTTGTACAGTCTGACAGTAACATTGATGCGTGATGATGACATTTGGTTTGTCATTTAAATAGATGAAGAACTGGTTTGATATTGCAGAGGCAGAATCAGTGGATTAATTTGGCACCTACTTTCTGCTTCCAATGTCAAAGGACTCTTACTGTCGTATATGGTGTATGTAATGCAAAACCCAAATGGATGTTTTCATAAGAGAATATTGGAAATGAACCAAAAAAGCACTTGGCAAATGCAGGCTCGTATTATGAATGGCTTAATGGGCTGAAGATCGTCATTAAAAGAAAAGTGCATCTTATTGGAGTTAAATACTAAGAAACAGCCCAACATTTAAAAACAACACTCTTCATAAACATCTGTAATACATTTGTATGTATATATTTATATATACTATATGTCTATATCATTATTTTTTTTCTCTCACTAGTGGAACAACAGACAGCATCAACAAAAGAGCAATGTCATCAAACTGCAGGCAATTGAAGCTGTTCAACATCACATTTCTTGCTGTAGTAGCAGAACATTTAAAAGGCAACTTAATGATGCTTCAACACAAACATGCCAACATTAAACACGCATCGCTCTTTTTTACATATATATCTATATATCTATATAGATATATAGACATATTTATAGATATTCTATACATATAAAGAAATAAATAGCGGTGCTATCATTTTTATCCTCTTTAAATAATTCCCATCTCTCTGAATGGTGCACATTTAATATAAAGTATCTAAGACACAATTCCAAACACTGATATAGGTCATATAATTCTCTGATGTCTTTTGCTTGACTTGAAAATGCTCGCATAATGTAAACATCAGCATCTGACACTGCACAGCAATCACATTTTGCCAGTTTTCTGTCCCTTTTGTCATCAACTTTATGTACAGAGTAGTTGACCAAAGGCAGGATTGTCTAAAAATTGAGAAACAATGAATTTTGTGTCTATGAATATGTTTATATCATCAGTGTTGGTGTGGAATAACACAGAAACACTAGAAATCGTGTTTGATAGTACATCATTTCCCCTCTATGATTAACTATCCATAAATAAGATAAAAGAAAATTAGTTAAAATTTGTGAACAAATGAGTTACCTGCTCTGACAAACCTTTGACCTTTAACCCACTTCCGAGATCCAACGTCGCTGCTAACGAAAATTGCGTTATTTCCTCAAGTAGTGGCCTCCAATCAATGGAAAAAACATCTTATCAGATTAGTAGATAAAGCTGTGCGAAAGGGAATGTCATAGCATGATTAAACAATATTGATCCATGAATAAGGCGCACCGTCAGCTTTTGAAAAAAATGGAAGTCTTTGTGTTGTGCCTTATAGTGCAGAAAATACGGTCAGTATATGGTTTCAATAATAAATGTATTCATCTCTCTTCAATAATATTTACCTTTATTAGGGATTTGAGTGGGCTTAGTTCAACTAGTTTATGCTGGAAACGGGCTATTTCTTTGGACATTTTTCATCAGCCAGAATGATGATTATCAGCCAGTTTACCAGTAAAATATCAAACTGGTCATTAACCAAATGGGGGGGTTAATAATTACATTAAAATTCATTCTATCAGTACATTTTGTAGTACCATGAGAGTAATGTTACATTATATACATTAAGTTAGCACAATTTACTGGTAAAACTATCACTTTCCAGATATACTGTGCAATGCAATTATATTTTTTATATAAATATCTGATGATCAATACTTAAAAATAATCAAATAAATTATACAAGGCCTCACTCCGACTACTAACAACCTGATCCACTATTTGAGAAAATAGCAAAACACTTCAAATTGTCCCAACGCCACGCCCAGCAGAAATAAAGACTACCCGAAAGTTTGAAAAATGATGGCGCACTTAAAAACAGACATGCAGTGATTTAAAGATGGATTTCATTCTGCGTGCCAGCTAAAAATGAAGCAGAGTAATGCGCACTAAATGTGCCACCTAGAATTAAACGTTTCCTGCCCCCCTTAATGTGCCCTTCCTTTCACTATTCAGTGTCAAACGTGTGTGCTGAAAAGTGAATGTGAGTTGCTGTCAGAAGCTTTTGTTCCAAGGCGAGCCTCTCTAACTTGATATTGCACTTTGAGCAAATTGACGTTATTCAACGGATGTAGCAGCAGAAGACAAAGTCTTAACTTTTGGTCCTTAGTATACTCCACATAGGATGTACGGTATTTCTACTTTTAACTTTCGCATTCTTTAAACATTACTGATTCGAACAACAAGGTGTGTCAGTTCCACAGTTCCCTGTACATCCAATCATCCCTTTTATTTGCAGTATAAATTTGAAGTATTGCTAACCTTTGACCTTTAACTTCAATGTATTGACACTTTTCTACTGCAAGGTACCCACGCGTCTTTACGTCAGTTTAGTCGTCCTATCCAATGAATAACTGGGTTCTTATAGTGGGGGGAATTTTAAATTAAACTACAGTGATACCTCGACATACGAGCAATTTGAGATACTAGTTATTTGTTACTTTGTTAATAGATGGCAAATTACAACAAATAAAAATGTTTTTCCAATACAAGATCCTGTTTTTGGTGTTTTTTTCAGAGGGTTGGAACAAATTAATTTGTTTTTAGTTCATTTCTATGGGAAACGTTTGTTTGAGTTACGAAAAAAATCGACATACGAACTCAGTCCTGGAACGCATTAAGGTCGTATCTTGAGGTACCACTGTATTAAGATTATCCAAACCAACTTTGAGGTACACCCTGCACTCATTTGGGCACACAATGAGGATTGGATGTCTTCATTTAACGTAAAAGTGTGTGGAATGTGCAAAGAAACCCTGCAAGCACAAGGAGAAAATAGTAAAGCCACACAAGAAGGCCAGAACGCCCAACCATACAACTGTGAATTATAAGTGCTAAAGAGTTTTCCACTGCGCCACCTATATATTCTGTACATTATATTATTAACTCATTAATAACTTAATATTGTCTTGGGTAGAACGAAAATCCTGAGTAATCAGAATCATCACATTTTATGTGAAAACAAGCAACTAGGAGAAGTAATGTAGCAGAAATTCTAACTTTAACGACTTAAATGTAGCATTAGATCAATTGTGTTAGTCCACTGTTGTTCTCAGTGATGGGGGCAATGTTTCTAAAGCTACACCTGGTTAAAATGACGGTAACACTTTCTCCTATTAAGCACCTCAATGTTTCTAATATACTGTGAACATTTTCCAGTGACTTTTTCTTTGCACATTTACAACTATATTTAGCAACTCTTGGACAGAAAGTCTTTTTAAATGCTGTCTAATCTGTAAATATTTTTTGGTCTCCCACTACTCAGTTCATGTGGTCCTCATTTCCTAAAAAATAAGTTTCCCATTACAAATTGTTTCAACGTCTATTGCCAGCAAAAAATGAAACAATAAAAGTGGGGAAAAAGTGCTTTTTGTGTGAATTCCGAGAGATAAACATTCACACTATTGTGCTTACATTTACATATACTCTACATGTGCAGTATGTGTATATATGTATGTACACCCATTTCTTTAAAGGGCTTGTCCTCATTAACATGACAGGGGAGCTTGAGTATATCTCAGTTAACTTGATACTGCACCAATAAATTATTCAAATACTATATCCAGTTTGAATCGATATATGAATGATTTTAACAGTAACTTTTCGGTGATTGACTGGCGACCTATCCAGAATGGTGTCTACATTTGTTTGTCAGCTGGGATAACTCAGAATTTCACTAAGAAAAGCGATATAGAAATAATAATGTGGCTCTTAAAGAGCTAAATTACAACTCTTTATAAATAAATTTGTCTCTAGTAGATATCCAATCCATCTGAAATGAAATGGGTGTCTATCCCCGTCAATGGTAGTCTGTGAGTTAATATTTTTGGAATTTCTTAGCTAAATAAATGTCAAGAAGTTGATAGTTTGGCTACTAATTCTACACCTCTTCTATTCATAGTTATTTTTTTAGGGGGAGGGGGGGTCAAGGAAACATAATTCTTTGACTTTTTGACGTTTCTTTACAATTCTTTGACTTCTCTCACAATTCACACAAGTTCCCTTCACTCCAATTGGTTAACCCGCATGGCAGTTATCCACAATGCACTCCTAAACGCAATTATAAAATAGTTGATAATGTAAATATATGAAAACCCCAAACATTGTCAACATAAATAGAAAAACATCTGCTAAAATGGTAAGCACAACTTTCCATAAGCGCTTTTTCCCCCCTGTGCAACATTCTTACGCCGCTTGTTCATTTTATGTTGTTACTACACTCGAAACTTCTTATGTCAACCTTGAACCCTCTGAATTGTTGTCGCCATCAATCTGTACATGCAATTTGCAAAATCCCACAAAAACAAGTGACGCGAGGATGACTTAACACTGTAAGATGTCGGCACCTGCTCTTAGAACTGATCAGAATCTGCACATGGTGGTTATCACATGAACTATTCCCACGTCAATGGCACATCGGATTTAAAAAAGAAAAAAAAGAAAAGAATCTCACCGCAAGAGGACAGACACAAATGGCACCACTTTCCTGCATGCTGTTGTCTTTCTTTGCCTTTTTTTCCACAATCAGAGTCAATGTCAGGCCAGGAAGTAGATTCAGCACGCTTCTTGTGCAGGAAGCTAAAAGTTTAAGTTCAATTAAAATAAAAATGGCCTCAGTTGGGAGGTCACATTAAGCAGTGCATCTGGTACCAAGTGTTTTTAACAAGATCCTGTTTTAAGAGGCAACGTGATTCAAAAAGTGAGGAATCCAGCCTTTTTCCTCTTGTTTGGTGTTATGAAGAACCACTGTGAGACCACATCAAGTCCCAAATCGAGACCGCAGGGCAGTAGATGATTCCCCCCCATGTGTCTCCTTAAGCATGAATGTGCTTAGTGTTACGACAGTTGCAGCTAGGACACATGCACACGCGGTTTCCTTTTTACTTCAGCGATGGCGTCTCTAGACACAATCTGGAGAAAATGATGTTAGCACATACTGTCTGCCTTCACGTGGAGGATTTTGGAAAAGCCAGGTCTCTTCTTCAATGCCTGCAAGGGAAGAAGTTGTTAAAAAAACAAACATTAATGGAGATTTAATCAGCTTGATTATTTGGCCAGTATGTTCACAGACTTTAGGGAGACATTGCAATTTGTAGAGGGTGCATTTGTGATTAAAAAATAGATGCAAGTCTAACAGTTATTCATAATTTTGTGCGTATACATTTGTTCAGGTAGGTAGTGAGCAAAATGGCAATTTGTCACACCATAGAAAAAGTTGTTAATAACCATGATGAACTGGAATAAATAAAAATCTATTAAAGCTGTTCCTAAGTGGCATAGCACTAACTCATTCTAGTTGTCATGGTGATAAAATCCATAGTCACTATTAGACCATAAGTCCAAGAGTGTATGGGTGGCAAGAGGGGTTGCTTATAAAACTAAGACACCTGTGATTTTCCTTTTTTTGTGACTTGCCATTTTTACTTGATTTTTTTTAGTGATTTGCCATTTTTACTTGATTTTTTTTGTGTGATTTGCCATTTTTACTTGATTTTTTTTCGTGACTTGCCATTTTTACTTGATTTTCTTTAGTAACTTTCCATTTTTACTTGATTTTTTTTAGTGACTTGCCATTTTTACTTGATTTTTTTAGTGACTTGCCATTTTTACTTGATTCTTTTTAGTAACTTGCCATTTTTACTTGATTTTTTTAGTGATTTGCCATTTTACCTGATTTTTTTAGTGACTTGCCATTTTTACTTGATTCTTTTTAGTAACTTGCCATTTTTTACTTGATTGTTACCTGCAGTTTGTTAACCATCTCATCAAACAGTTTCCTGGCTTCAGGGCTGTTGGGGTCCTCAAAGTAGTCCTCAATACCAATCTGCACCACAACAGACTTTAGATTGCGGCACACACCTGCAAATTAATGGAAGGAAGTTTAATGAAATAAAAAAAGTTATTTGTTTTGACTTCAAATTAATTCTACTGGGGCCTAGTTTATTGCCAATTCACCAGTATTTTCTTCCCCCATGTCTAGGTGTTTTGTTATTTTACACGACTGATTTACTCTTGCTAAACAAGCTTTTTATTTCCTTTTGCTCAGCAAAACATTTGACCTGGTGACTGTGCCATGAATGCACTTTTTGCTCAGTTTCTTCCTTATTCTTGAGTCATGAATGCCTGACTGGGCCAAGTACTTCAATAATGACGTTGCACTGGGTTTTCGGGTGAGTTGTTGCTGCAGTCTTGTAAGTCATTTTTGTAGGGAAGTTTCATCGCTGTTGCATGTTTTTTTTTTTTTTTTTTTAAATTCGTCAATAATTGCTCTCAGCTTGGTTTGCTAATGACCGACTGGAGTTTTGAAATTCCGGCCCCTTTTTTTTCTCCTGCGGTCCTCCAGCCAATTCCATTTATCTTGATTGAATAGATTTTGTGGTAATTAGGCTTGGATGTGGTCTGTGAAATTGATCTGTGCTTTCCAAAATATGTGAGATGTCAGAGTAGATTGACATTTTCACACAGAAATGCGTAGTTTTGAATAATGTAAACACATTTTCGAATGTTCAACCAACTTGTTTCTTTTTAGTAATTTAAAAAAAAACTACTAGCAACTCGTGTTATCATTATATTTTTTAGTTTTTATTAACTTTTTATAGTATTTTATAATTATAAATGAATGAATAAATAAAGTGTTATTAACAATAAGAGCTGAAAACAGAGTGAAAACAGAAATGTTGATTTTTTTTCCCCTGTAGCTTTCATATTGCTCAAGTTTCAGTCAGTGTCACTAGATAGATAGTCTGTTTGCCCCTTTCAGTAAAAGTGCATTGGACATGTATCACCATCCATGGCAGCTAATGAGTTAAAAGATCACTTGAAAAGGATAAAGTAGGGAAAAACCCATTAAAAAACAGTCATTTGAAACTCACTATTGAAATGAAGCAGAGCTTTGGGGGTGACTGGCGTGGAAGAAAGCACCAGCATCTCCAGACCCTTGAGACCCTCCCTGCAGACCTCTGCTGCCACCTCCTGGTTAATTTCACTCACATGGTCCAACTCCAACACTTGGAGGCGCATGCAGTTTCTTGCTGGTGAAACAAACGCACACAAATGCGCATTAACTCTAAATCCTCCATTTTTACACCTGACAATTTTGTGGTGATAAAAGCTAGTTAGAAATTGTTTTCATCACAAACTACATTACATTTGTACTTTTTCAACCAGTACTTCTGCTTTTGTCAAAGTCTTTTTAAACACATGTATGAGTATTTTTTATCCAAATATAGAATGAGACAATAACCTTTTTTTAACAACATGAAAGGTTACCTAGTGAAGCCAGCCCCTGAATGCCACATCCAGCACCCCCAACACCCAGCGCACGCAGATGTGGCCAGCATCTCCCAATAGTCTGCAGGCATCTGTTGCTAAAGCGGGCTGGCTGTTGACTGAAGATGACAAAACCGCGACATCACTTCAGGTCATTTCAAACTGTTGTTAACTAATTGAAGCCCCCCCGGGAACTCTTTGCCATAAATACCATGGGTGTAGTGGTGCCACTTGCAGGGAGATAATGTCTCTACAGCCGGCTCCAAGGGCCCAAATTACTTCCTGTCCAACTGGGTCTGTAGCACTTCTGAAACAATAGGCATGCAATCATGCAACATGGAAGGAAATTTGACGCTTGAAGGGAAGATCATGAAGGATGAAACAAGTTTTTTTTTCTGATTTATAAATCACACTTTTTTCATTGTTTGGCCATTTCTGCAACTTCTACTCAAGAGGGACTTATTTTTCCTGACTATGTCCGCCAATAGCTTGTTATGTTGTGTTTTCTAGGCTATAAGTTTCCAAAAATAGTTAATTTGTTATGTTAACAGGTGGCTTTTTTGTCTGTCTTCCTCACTTATATTATTATTCAAACACTTAATGTTTGTGCTTGGATTCTGGGAAATAAAAACTGCCGCACAAACTACAAAATATAGTGCTGTGCAATTTATATATATTTTTTCCTATTCATTGTCCATTATTTGGCTAGTGCGACTTATACTCAGGTGCGACTTATACTCAAGTGCGACTTATACTCAGGTGTGACTTATACTCAGGTGTGACTTAAAGCACGAAAAATATGGTAATTGTTTCTCAAGCAAGTTTGTTTGTTCATGTGCATCCATCCCATTGCAAGGAGTTTTAACTAACAACATTTTATTTTGTCTGATGTGTAATTAGTGGAGAAAAAACGTTAACAAAGCCCAGTATTTCCAAGAAGTGAACGCGCACTCTGGAGCCAGACATTTTATCAATGAAAGCAAATTGAGGAGCGCCTGAGTTCATCAATTGATTTCCCTGTATCTAAATTCCTGTGCATGTGCACCTCACAAATGGGTTATTGACAGTTGCGGAATTGATGTGTACCTGTAAGTGACGGCTTGCAGAGCTCGACAATAGCAACTGGCCAGCCAAAGTGAGCGATCGGTCAGCAGATTGGGACAATGCGAGATCTTTAGAATTAGCAGATTACTTCCAGTGGCCTTCAGCAGGGCCTCCAGACCCTCCTCCAAACACCCACTGACATGGAGACATAAGGTTAGCAAGCATTGTGATAAAACACTCATAATTGTCATTCCCTAAACTGTGTTTGGTATCTTAAACTGTGTGGAAATGTGTTAAAATTGAAAATTAGAGCAATAATCTCTGTGTGCAGCTTTGAAATTCTACTATGGTGTGTTTTTTTTTCTTTCTATAGCTCACCGTGTACTTTTGAGGTACTCCTCTTTGGTTTCCTTCTTTCCGCGCTGTCGTGGTTTGAGGTTCTGCAGGATGAGCGAGTGCGTCTGAGTGCACCACTGAGACAATGTCCCAAGCAACTAAACCAAAGCAAAAAAATGAAACTTCAACACCTCAGAATTTTTCAGAATTTCACTTGAATATGAGACCAGTTAGCAGAATAATCTTGATGACACTCATTTTCTTTTGAGATAACTCATTCACTACTAAAGCCATATGAACAATATATATCATTTAACCACTGCGAAATAAAGAACACAAAAACTTTCTTATTATGAAAGATGGAATCTAATCTCTCTTTTTTAAGTTCTGTCTTTAAGTAACCATGCCACCCAAAATTCTGCGGCACTTGAGAGAATACATGTTTATTGGTGAATGAGTTAAGGAGGTAATTCATCTATTAAATTTAATATATAATAATAGCTGTCAGTATTTCTTTTAGTTACTAAAAAGAATCAAATGCCCAATAAAGGGTAAAAGGTCTTAAAATGTTAAATATTAAATGCACCAATTCTTTTCAAGCATTTTAACATCCAATCTGTTTTGAAGTGAGAGGGTTGGCAGCAAATGAAAGAATGTTCAATCTCTGCCACCCTGCCAGTTCAAAAGGACTGGCCAACTACTGGTGATAAAATCATTAAAAGAGATTTAATTTAATTTCCAAAAGCCCATTAATTAAAGAACTATCATAATCACTAGCACCAAAAAAGACAATACAGCAGGTATGGTGACCCTTTTTGTTGTGAAGTTTCAAACTATCCTAAATTTTTCCTCATATTTACTCAGTTTTCCCCCCAAATAGTTTGGTGCTAGCACGAAAATGTTTGGACACCCCCTCGCTAAAGGGGCAATACACAAAGTGCACATCACCTTGGAAGAAATGCGTGCATTCTCCAGCAGGACTCGGGTCCAAACGGCCGGGTGGCGGGCCACGAACCTCCAGTCTCGGCAGACTTCGGCAGCTCTAAGCAGCGTTTTTGTATCCAGGTAGGTGAAGATGCAAAATAAACCAGCGCGCATCTTCAGGATCTCTGGACTGATCACCTCATTGGATTTGGATGGGCTCTTCTCATGACGACACGGTTTGCTGTAGATAGCTTCACATCGACCTATGGATAAATGTACAATGAAAGTAATCATTTTTGGGATCTCCTGCAACATTTGAAGTTAACACACAACATCCGCAACACAATAGTACATTATTTTCCATGTGTCTGTGTATTTGGCGCATTTAATGCAGAGCACTGCTAATATTGATGGTTTTGTATGTATGCATATGTAGTAAGTAGTGTGGCTTGTCTTTGAGCTGCTGCGAAAATAATTTAATAAAGTGAGATGAACTGAATTGTGTGCAAGTTTCATTGTTATTCAATGATTACACTTTGGAATATGATTTTTGTTGTTTTAGGATTGACAGCTGTTTTTCATTCTTGTGTGCAGAATAAATACATTGTTATTTTTTTTCAATCAAGTCAAGTTTTGCAACAAAATCAAACTCAAACAATTTCGAAAAAAAAACAAAGCTCTTATGTAGTAATCTAATTAAGGAAGATGATCTTTAAAATCTCCAGACTACTGAGGGTCTTTGCGGTAACTTCAGTCTCAGACTGTAGAAGGTCCACATCTTGTGGACTTCCTGTCTTGCTCCAGATTTTTACCTAGGTCTACAATGTCTTGTGTGTCTTGCTACTGCAATCAAGACATTCCCATAATACGGGATGAAATAAAGTTCTAACCTAACCCAACCCAACTTAACCTATTAATTAATTGCAGACTTATTGTTACCATTTGTTGCCTAGTGAGTAGTTTGTGCGATATTTCTGATAAAGTAGTTGCAAGTAAATGTTGACGAATTAGAATGCAATGACGGAGATACCTTTAGTTTAGATTAAAAACTGAATATACCATTTGTGACAGCAGTTCTAGAACTGCTTTAAATAATTTTATTCATTTCATTGGCCAGTGTGTTGCAAGTAGCAGATTGAGCTGCATTTGTAACGGCTGTACACACACGGTGTGTCTATAGGTGTGAAGGTATTCATTTGCAGTGTGATTCTAACAGATTTGGTTGTGTGAGTGTGTAGTTTGCAAAAAGGAGCAAAAATAAACATCAGCGTTGATGGGACATCGCTTGGAAGTGACTCATCTCGGTCTTTGGCCTCCAAGGCCGTCTGCTCCAAGCCATCAGGCCTGCAAACCAATGTTGACACGCTCACTTCCTCACATATATAAATATAGCTAACGTCTGATAAACTGTGACAGAGGGACACCAGGATGACATAGTGTCATAGTCCTATACCGTCGCTCATTCTAGTTCACAGTATTCACAACCAACCATCCAGATTGACTCTACCACTCTGTGGAGATGTGTTATACTGAAGATTTTCAGTAGATGTCACTGTGTCTTTAAATAGGATGTGCATTTATTTACGTTTCGCAAATATGACTCAACTGCATTGAGGGAGTATGTACAGTGCAAATAATGTTTTGAATAGCATATTGTGAGATATATATATATACACACACACGCATACACATATATACAGTCCATATATATATTGTGCTTGGGTTGGGAATTAATTGGGAAATTCTAATGATGAATTCCTAACTATAAGGTTCCATTAGAGCAGGGGTGGGGAATCTATGGCTCGGGAGCCATAAGTGGCTCTTCTGATGGGTGCATATGGTTCTCCACTAACCTGTGAGGAAAACTATGGTCCCGACACTATGTCTAGCGCTACTTTAATCATGAATTATTTTTGTAATTGGACCTTGAGATAGACTTTTGTGCTTTAAAAGAGTTGAAATGTTAAGATATGGATTGTTTATGGCTCTTTCTGTCAAAAAGGTTCCCAACCCCTGCATTCAAGTGTTGCCCCCAGAGAGCCATTACCTGCATTAGCTCGATAGCCAGATCGCCCATGGTAAGGATAGGGAGCGCTAGACTGCTGCACTTCGGCCACTGCCCTCCTCTCCTGCTCCCACATGTCCAATTCAGACTCGGTGGTCCGAGAGCCCACGTCAGACACGTCTCCCTCCTCGCCCTCGGTGCTGTTCCTGTAAGGCCGCCGTTGCCAGTTCTGAATGGCCTGTTTGCGCAGACCCCAGTTCCTTCCCCCTCCGCCGCATCCCGGCGAGCGCTCGTATGCCGCCTCATTTAGTCGGCACTGCATGTGGTAGTACTGAGCCTCGGGACAATCTTCCAAGGGGTGCATCTCGATACTGTCGCTGTCGTATCCGCCGGAACCTTGTGATACCGATTTGATCCGGCCCGATGCACTACAATAACAATAAATAGGGAGAGGGGAGAAATAACATTAGGGAAGAAACATTTTTTTGTGTCGTCTTATAGTGTTTGTTTTCATATACATTTTCAGTGTGGAATCCAAAAGTCTTTCTCATGTGAAGTTTTTAACTGTAGGATGCTGTTGTGGTTGTTTTTTTATTATTACGGAAGATGCTTTTTATTACAAATCTGGTTAAAAAAAATAAACAAATATTGCTACATGGTGAACTTTGAAACAAACTCCTTATTGAATATTATGTTTGGCTCCTAGATATGTGTGTCATAAGAATGTTAAAATGTAAAATGTTATGCTCTATAACTATTTCTAGACTGTTCAACCTGCATTTAATACGCCAACATTAAAAAGCCATCCTATTGACTTATTATTTGCTCATAGAAAAAAAAAGCGACTAATCAGCATGCAAATTTTACTTTCAAATTGCATAGAAATGTAGTAACACAACTCAAAAGTCTTTCTAATTGCTTCCTAGTGTAATCACAGTGGAGATAAATCTATATATATATAAAAGGAATTGGCCCCTTACAGTCAATTTGACACTGTCAATGAGATAAAGAACCTTAAAATGACCCAAAACTAATAGGAAGTAGCCTGAAAATGAACCAAAATCAGCAGAAAGCAACATATGAACAGAAAGTAGCTTGGAAATTCCCCAAAAGTGACCTGACAGTACCCTAAAATGGCAAAGAAGTGATGCAAAATGAATATTTTGCCTGCCATTGATTCGAATTAACTAACGTCGAAATGAACTGGACGTCTAAGCATCGCCAATGGCGGCCAGTAAGTCAACTTTTTTGTCCAGGAATAAACTGGTCCGGCCCACCTGAGTTCTTAGTTAGGATGAATCTGGCCCGCTAACTCTTCCGTGTGACACCCCTTTTATAATTCAAAATTGGGCACAGCCAATAATTAAAGGGGCAAAAATAGCAATCCCGTGTGTTGTGAAAATGACGCAAACCATCTTATGTCGCTTGTATAAATATCTGCTGAGGTCACAGAACATTTGCAGGACTAGAAGCTCATCACTGAGACAGAAGGCTGTCGGACCTCCGAGTGTGTGTCGACGTGACTAACTAACTGGTGGCCGGGGAAGTGCGTGACGTCCCGACAGGAAGCATTTGCACCCCACCTGGCCTCTCGGTTGGACACCACGCAGCGACTGGATGGCAATGTGTGAAACAGCAGAGTAGACTACCAAGATATCAGTTTGTACAGCTATGAGAAGATGACAGGTGTTATTGAGACGGATAGAGCGCGGCATTTCCTCGTAAACCACAGATGGAGTTTCACAAGGGAAGAAAAAGTGACATGCACTCACTCTTTCTGACATCACATTTGCTCCATATAGAAAACAGGAATCTATACTTAAAAGTCAGATAGTTTCTACTAACTATTTAAAAACTGCAAGAGACTTATGTAATTGAAGATTAATGATTCTTTATCAGGTCTAATGGACCTTGCCTGCAATAATTAAAATTTCTACTTTTTTCACTATTTTTATTGCTTTAATATACAATATGAGTCTCGAACCAATTGGGTCCTATGTTACAATATTTTGCAGGCCCCCATTAGAAATCTAACTCTACTATTATAGTGTTGGGCGGTAAAAAAAACACATAAAATAAATGAATTAAATGAAGGATCAATTTTAGGGGGATATACATTATTAATAGAAACAAATTTAAAAAAAATACTTTGAAAATCACATTAAAATATATTTTTAAAAATTACATTCATTTTAAAATATGAAAATTGCAAAAATATAATTAAAACAAAATCAAATTTAAGTAAATAAAAAAAGAACAAGAAATTCTGGGGAGGTTTATCCAGTGTGAATATTATTTTATGAATTTTGCTTATAGCAATAGACCTCCCATCCATTTCAACAGGGAAAGCGATTTTTATATCATATTTACCTCTTTTACTAACTCCCGCAATACATATTTTCCTGCCTGCGATGGCAGTGAGTTAAACTAACGACAAATTTCGAATAGTTCTCCCTAAAACGATTAAAGCCACTCATAAAAAAATATGACACCATCTTATTTAAAGGTTGGAGTAGAGTAAAAGCCCCCCTTGGAGAAAAATACACAACTAAGCTGCAACGTACCCCGTGCTGGGAGAGGAACGTCTTTCAGATGCTTGATAGATGCCTCTTGTGCTTCCAGAGATGCTGGAGTTTCTCTGCAGATAAACATCAAAATGCTCAATATGAGGAAAACAACAAAAAAATAAAGTTATATTAATAACACAGCAGGCTGTACTTGTCCATGTCGACCTGTGCCCATGCGTGCGGGCTGTGTGTGGGGGCGAGAGACACCTTTTATGATCCTGCTGTGTCTCTAATTGCTCCCCAAGTGGCTCAAAGGCTTAAAATTCAACTAAATATGGGTAAAAAACAGACTTTTTTGCATGATAACAAAGAGTTGACTCATTTGTAGTCTTCTCAATAACCGAACCGATGTTTAATGTATAACAAACCCAAAATATATGTCAATTTGCATACTAAAAGCGAGAGATTCCTTATGTCATTAAATGTGAACTTGATCCTTGGATGAGAATTGACCTGAAGACGGCCGTTTAGGAGCATGAGTGCAAAAGGTTTCATCATGAAGTGATTTTTTTAAAGCATGTGAATGCAATTTGACCTTCACTCTTGTTTGCCTTAAGCTGTTGTTGTGTTGCTGGGGCTTTTGGATTCAGATCTTAAGTACAGTACGTAAATGTGATGAACTGCCAACTACTATGTGTGAGTATTACAAAACAAGAAAAAATGCATATCTGAATGTAAAAAATGAAGCTTTTGTTGTATGCAGAACATATGAAAAGCAGACTTGAGGGTCTGACATGGTGAAAGTGCACGTTGTTACTGAATCTGAAGAAAGCCATCAAAAAAGTCCTCCTTCAAAGATGATCACTAACCTTTGACTGAGCTTATTATAGTAGAACTCCACTGTATCATAGTAGGAAAGCACTCAAGAAAGTTGTTGACATCAGCCAACAAAAAGGTTAAGTGTGTAATAAAGTAACATGTAATCAGCTCATTCTGATTGTCAAACGTTTAGCAGCAAGTAGCTCCTTCAAAAATAAAGTAGCACAGGAAAAAGCCACCAGTGCGCTATATAATGCCATGCACTTTATAGTGCAGAAAATACGGCACTTTGCATTCCAGGTACTATAATGAATGACATAAAATGAATGAGTGTAGTATAATCCAGTCCAAGTGTTATTCTAAAGGAGTATTCATTCATTCATTTTCCAATTTCAGATTATTTATCAATAAGTAAGTCTTTGACTGCCATTGACGACAATGTACATCCTGTCTATTTGAATTGATTGGACCTCTACTTGTGATAAACTCATTTAATTTATCATCATCAATGTCCCTGAGCCAAAGTATTGATGCAAAGAAACTTCACCACTAAAGTGTACTGTACTGAAAAGAAAAATATAATGTAATGGAAGTGTCTCAATTCAGAGTCTGCAGACAACAAAGTCTACATTTGAAGGTCAATAATGTCACAGCACAAGTGTTGCTACCGTCCATTCAAATCCAAAAGTTGGCTCCAAAGCCATGTTCCTTCCTTTTCAGTCATTTTCAGAAGATACACCACGAATATCCTTCATGCAATCTCAAGCTTTGCGTTTTGCTGAAAGAGATAATCTTAAATGAATCCATTTAGTATGGAAAAGATGTATAAATAAATGTACTAACGATTTCAATTCAACATACATTTTGACTGTAGTGTTGTATCTACTCAAATATTTAACTAAAAGTTACAAATGACATTTATCTTGCACTATTATAGTTATATTCTCGTGTAAAGTCACAATCTTATTCCCATAGAATTAGTTTATCCTTGTATAATTATGATTGTTTTCCTCCTGTTATTAAGTGTTATTCTATTTTTAAAGGGGTAATATTAATTTTATTCATGTAAAATTATGCAATCAAAATGTATGTTCTGTTAAATATGACTTTTTTTTGAAAAATGTGTAACTTTATTTCGGAAAAGTCAGAGCCAGAGCGTCATCTGTGTGTGGGTGTGTGTCGCTTGGTGACTTCTCTGGGCTTCCCTTCACACAGGAACGAGATGCCAACTAATTCATGACTCAATTTTTCTTTTTTATATCAGATGTCTTCATAACACTTGAGGTACTTCCATGTTTTTTCTTTCTTTCTATAAATAGCAAAGCCATGGAATAGAAGTAAAAACTTGACCTTGAATATGTCTGCCTCTTAAGGAAAAAACTAATTCCCTTTAACATTAATAAGCAGTTTTTTTAAATTGCCTTTTTCCATGTGTTATTTTATATATATATATATATATATATATATATATATATATATATATATATATATATATATATATATACATATACATATATATATATATATATATATATATATATATATATATATATATATATATATATATATATATATATATATATATATATATATATATATATATATATATATATATATATATATATATATATATATATATATATATATATATATATATATATATATATATATATATATATATATATATATATATATATATATATATATATATATATAAAATGGTATCACTTACTGAGTCATTAATAGGATTTGCGTTAAGCATTTCACGCATGAATTATGTTTTTTTTTCGAACCCCTAAAGGGAACTCGTTCAATGAACTGACTCAATGAATAAAAATGTTAATTTGCCCCCTCCCATTTGAATTTCATTCATTTAATTTGTATTAACATTCTATTAATTTACCATATTAAGGCTAAACCGGCACAGAAAATGAAAAAAAAAAGATTAAAATTGAGGGTATTTTTTGGTTGAAAGTACCAGTAATATCCCAGGTCTGACACAGACCCTCCTACCCTCACTTGTTCCACCACGCAGTGATAAAAAAAAATAAAAAAAACTGATCACAATTTTCCATAGGTGGATACATCCAATTCCTCCTGTCAAATTTTAACACAGTGGGAATTCTATAACGCAGTGCATCACATTGAAACTCACATTACAACCTTCAATTGGAAGTAAGAAGTGGTTTCCACAGAAACACATCCATCTGTACAACAGAGCAGGTGGCCTCTTTCTCTTCAAAGATTCTGGATGATAAGATAAATAAGTGACATGCTGTTGGGTTTTAAACACTACGGGATAGACAATGTTTTTTTTCCTGGTGGCATTACATGTTCGAATTTGATATAGATATGATTTGTTTTTTTCTTCGTGGCAGTTTTGTGTCACATTATGATGACTATAAAAAAATGAAATGAACCTATTAGTTAAAAATGGTAACTCATCGGTCTACTTTCTAATATACGATTAGATGACGTCAATTTTTATTCCCATAAACACAGTGGGTTAAGTCACTTTTTATGAAATCATTCATTTTTAATCTGATCCAAATCTAGAAAACAGGTCGAATTGGACTTTTAAAAAAATAAATAAAAAAGCGATATATTAAATAGAAGCATTTAAAATGTAGTGGACAAAAATAACATGAAATTGTGTATGAAATGGATATATTTTCACAAGATATTCAACCCTCTTTGAGGCACACAACCTAACCACTACAACACAACACTGGTCAGGTGTAAGAACCGTTACGCTCTGCTTACCTGGCGTCCGTTGCCCTTGCCCTGAAGACTGCAGCGTCCCAGACTTCCGTTGGGCGTGGTGCCGCAGCTGCTGATGATTTGCAGCTGCTTTTCGGCGCGGTCGGCACGGTCCAGCAGTTCCTCGATAAACTGCTGCAGGCGAACTTTGGCGTTGGCCTCGCGAGCCGCAGTCTCTTGCAGGAACTGATCGATCTGTGCCACCTCCCTAAAAGAAGAAGCCAGAGGAAAAGCATTTTTAACCAAACTTTCGTATTCCTGATTTTCTGTATTTCTTAAATATAAAGCAAATTGCAGCCAATGTACTTGGGTACAATTTCTTATATGGCAATGATAAAATTATAGGGGTAACTCTACTTACAAATGATTCAACAAAGACATTTTTCAGGATACAAAACACTTTGATATGTACATTATTGCGCCAAGATACAATGATTTGTATTTTTTAATTTTCACCATCATGGAAATACAACATATAACAATATCAAGAAAATGCAGCAATGCGTTCCATCAACTTCACCTTCTGATGACATCATGCAAGGTGTATTCACTGGTTATAATCCTACTTTTAGCAACATCCACACTACATAGCAACTCTTTACAGTCAGGGTGCCATTGCGTACCCATCAACCCTTCCGCAAGTGAATGCACATTGAGAAAATGGCCACATGACACCATTTGAGTGACAATAGAGTGATTTGACGTAGACCAACCCCTTCAGCGATTGCATGTTTGAACTGAGGTGCTGTCGGTTTTGTTTTTGTTTGGTTTGTTTGTGCCGCATCATTTTAATGGCTTAATAAAAGATTTTCTTATAATTTTGGTCTTTTTATTCCTATACAGATGCATTTGTATACACATTACATAAAGATTTAGTATATTTTTATAATTTTTAAAGGGTTTATATTAGTAGTATTAAAGATTGTGGAAGAAATTCTTCTAATTCGATGTTATGATGTGCCTCTACTTTGGAAAAAAATCCAAGGTAAGAAAAAACTAGGTAATTCATTATTTAAGTAGAAATACCGCTGTACATTTTATGGACAAAAATATGAGCAATGAGGTAAGTGATTTCCACTATGAACAAGAAGTGTGTTTGTGTGAGTAACCAGAGTTCACAACAAATAGTTTGGCAGCTAGCAATAGTGAACAGTCTTTCAAAAAAGCGTTATGCTGTTGATGAGACCTCTTTTGAGAAATTTCCTGCCATACAAAACATAAAACAAAGAGAATGGAATTGTGTAGTTAAAGCAAACACATGATAGATTCCATAGGCACACGGAATAATCGCATCTACAGTGTTACAACAGTCATCAGTCTACTATCATTTTGTTATGTCCTCACCTTTGGCATAGAAAGGCAAAATCTTTCAACTTAATTCATTCCTCTTTCTCATTAGTCTAAAAACAGAAAACCTGCAAGAATAGTTATGTCTGAAAAGAGAGAGAATGCTGTTGTGGGAGAATTGCACTACTATTTTTCTTTCTTGAAATTAGGACACTGTGAGCTAAAAATACTGTGCCGCCGGGATCTGTTAAATTCTCTTTTGTTGCTCTAAAATGAGTCCTCCAGATAAAATTGATAAAATGGGCGACGATAAAGTCAAGGAAGCCACAAGTGAATGTGCCGATAATTGCCGATTTTTGTTATTTACTTAGTCTATCTGCATAAAACAATAGAATCGTGCTGTTTGTCAATTATTTGAGCCAAATGAAAGAATGTTTTCATATCTATAGTCTGTAAAACACTTATACGAGACAACAATGGGTGATTTGAATTTATGGTCCTAACGATCCAATATGTTTTGTAAGTCAACATTATAAAGAACTGTGAAATTGGGAATTTTTCATGGAATCATTAATGGAAATAAATTGGAATTTATTCCAAAACTGGTAGTGAATAAATAAGATGATTGATTATTTATAAATGTCAACAATAATTACTGATCAAATATAATTTACAACAGTCAATCAGTGCAATACAATAAAAATCTAAAATATATCAGGGTTCAAATGTACCGCGATAGCCCGGTATATTCATAATTATTTTGGAGGAACTACATAATATGTTCTCATTTCTTTAATAATAGCTGAGAGAGAAAAATCAGGGTCAAAGTATCGATCTGTTTATGTCCATAGATTATACCGATCTATTTTTATTCTGATCTGTTCACAAATTATGGAGGAGTAGCCATTTTACGAAACTAAAGAAGAAGAAAGTGGAGGTGGAGAAGATGAAGTTGCCAAAGAAAATCACGAAGAAGAAAGTGGGTGAATTTTTAATCCATCTCTCTTGGCAGTTTAAAAAGTATACTGTAGGCGTATAAAAAAAAAAAAGTTCCATTTTATAAGGATATTCTATTCTTGAATTGATCATGCTTACTGCATACATTATTGTACTTAGGTAAGATTTTTTTAGTATCACTAGTGGGACTATTATGCACAAAATGATAACAATAGTGTAATGATGAGTATTTGTGAAATTAGGCAAAACATTTATGTTTTTGCTGTAATACTTTTCAACAAAGAGTTTACAGTTTAAAGTTAACTTATTGGCTATCATTAAAGACATTTGAGCTAGGAAAATATCTTAATATATCTCTTTTCAGTCCTGGAAGCAGAATAACAAAACTGAAAATAATTTATTGCAAAGAAGATCAAGGAAGGACACAAACATATGAAATCGTATCACCTTAGACATAAAACCTCAAGGTGAAATGCGATTATATGGACAATGCGGTTGAGGAACCGTTTGTCAGAGTCCAGAAATCGTTTAGAAGGCTGTTCTAACTGAAAACAGCTTTTTGTCTGTAAAAATACTGGTAAGAATGAAGATGCAATTGTCAAAAAAAAGTGATGTAAAAGCTTAGGCCTTGAGAGGCTTTCATTTGTAATCCATGCTCTTACTGTACAGTGTAGACACCTGGCTGTAACTGAATAATAAAGCATGTGATCTTCTGAAGGAGAGTCTCTTTTTGAATGTTAATCAAGATGCTTTCAACAGTTGGCGCCAACGCTTTTTTTTTGCGACTTCACCTAGACGCCTTATGAATATTTAACAGAGCAGATGATTGACTGAAAGGGCCTAAATAAGAGATGAAGCAGTGTGAAAATGAGCTTTGTTTGCCACAATGTTGTTTAATGCCAATCTCATCCGCAATGTACATGGTTGACCAATGGTCACTTAACCAGTAAACTGAAATGGCAAAAAAAACAACCCTATGTGTGAAAAGATAAGCAGATATCCATGTTGAAATGCTGACTTTCCATAATTTCATACTGTACTTTTTTAATGTTAACTTAGAATTGCAAAATAAGCCTATTTGTGGAAGTACTACTCCCTATTTAATCAAGTATAATGTCTATGCATGCAAAGTATTTTCCTCAACTGATCACATGTTTTGCCTTCATTCCAAACTAATGCATTTGCAGATACCAGCCTGGTCCTTTTTTTTTTCCTTTTTACACAGACTCTGAACAACGCATAATTCAGCCTTAAGCCTGTTTGTCACATTTATGAAGAGCAAGTGTCCTGCTGTCGCCTAGCAACTCACATTTTTAGCATTTCTCACCTCTGATGGTCCAGTAGGATTTTGTTCAAGCACTATTACATGCAATGGTGTTAAAAAGGCACAGTTTGTCCTCTAAGGAACGCTTAGTCATGGACTCGGTCAAATGTGCACCACTAGTGATGATCTTCTTCCATCTTTGCAGAGCTGCTCTGTATTTTAGTATGAATGATCTTTAGTGTATGGCTGCCAGCTTCACCCCAGAGAGAAATAGAAAAGGAAACTGTGCACACACGGAGAGGCAAATTGAGCGAAATAAATCTTGCCTGCTTTGTACTGGCATGGATGATTGTTCCTTATTTTGGAGCTCAGCAGGAGGGGAAGGTGTACCATGATAAATGGAGAATACTATGGGGTCATAGTCAAATATGAACCTTTTGGTATTTAATGGGTCAAGTAGACAAATATCGATATGTTTATTTAGTCATTCATTAATTTTCTGAACCACTTATCCGCACAAGGGGTGCTGGAGTCCATCCCAGCTGACTTTGGGCACCAGGCGGTTGACACCCTGAATTGGTGGCTAGCCAATTGCAGGGTACAAGAACACAGACAACCATTTACGCTCACATTCATAGCTAGGGGCAATATAGGGTGTCCAATGAAACTACTGTGCATGTATATGGAATGTGGGAGGAAACCGGAGTACCCAGAAAAAACCCACACAGACCCGTGGAAAACATGCAAACTCCACTCAGATGGACCGATCTGGATTTGAACCCAATTCTCCTCACGGTGAGGCCGACCAAACTGCCATGCAAGTTTTTGGAATGTGGGAGGAAACCGGAGTATCCGGAAAAAAACCCACACAAACCTGGGTTGGAACATGCAAACTCCATACAGGAGGATCAGCCTGGGATTGTACCCAGAACCGCGAGGCAGAGGTGCTAACCACTCATCCACCCGGCCACCTGCCATATTTATTCATTTAAATAAATGAATAAATGTGTGCATTTTAATAAATGCACACATTTTTGGGGAGGTTTCCTCAGTTAGGTCTTTGTAAAGGAGTCCATATTGACATTAACACTTGGAGGAAAAAATACTTCAATTTTCCAAGTCTGTATTTTTGGGGAAAATCATATAAACATGAAATTTCCATACATTGTCGAGATTTGAGACAAAAAAAAAAACGTCCTAGTGTGGTGGGTGTGGACAGTGCATATTGCATATTAAAGTCAGTATCCTTTAAAGGACTCAAAATGTTTTGCTTTGACTTTTTATGTGTGCATGTTTTGAGGGATGCTATTTTAGTCGTGTAGCAGATGGCATGGGTGTTTGGTTTTTATTAGATATAAGCTAATTCTTACTCCCCAGTTCAGTAAAGGAGAGAAATAAGGACACAAAGATGATTTGTTATTTATAGCTTTCACACCTTGGTGACCTTTTCCACCTCAAGACAGGGTTTTTAAAGTGTTATTTGTTATCTGTACTTCACAAATTTTAACAACTAAAAGTTCCACATAATAGACCAAGTTGTTTTCCCAGTGCCATACAGCTAAGATGCTATTAAATCTAAATTTATCAATGTGTTGCATGACCCTTGAGGTTGTCTGGTTGCAGCCTGAAAAAAACAAAACATTCATTTTCTTTCTAACCATGATCAGCTAATTTTAAAAGAGTTCAAAGACAAATGGATCTTTTTTTTGTTAAAGCTTTTAGGGCACTAAAGTCATACTTTTGCATTCACCTTGAAAAATGTTTTCAGTTTTTAGGGGTAAGTTCATACATGCTTCATCATTGGCTTGGATACAATGAGGAAGGTTCACTTGATATGTTTTTTTGCAGGCTTAAGTGTTCACAACTAAAGATTTTGGCTTATGTTTTTTTTAATTTTGTTGGGTACCATTAACGGCGGTAGACGTCCAATCCATTTTCTCTAGGAATGTTGAAAGACCGAATTTTCCCTCCCAGTCAAAATGGATTGGACATCCAATGTGAAGTAAGTGAAATGAATATATAAATGAGTTTATAAATGAATTTGTCTTCTCTCACCATCAAAAGGTATGCATCGAGTTAAATACTATGAAAAACATTTTAGACTTTTTCTTATGGCAGAAAACAGTGAACATTTTTGACTTTGTCAACTTTTGATGCAATTCATATAGTCTGCAGAAGGTCCCCAACTTGTGGAGGTCCTGTCTGTGGCTCCAGTTTCTTACCTAGGTCTACAATGTCTTGTGTGTCTTGTCTGTCTTGCTGTATTGCAACCAATACACTTCTCGAATACGGGATCAAATAAAGTAATAATCTAATCTAATCTAATATACATTATTATACAGGATACAGGATAATTTCAGATCAAGATATGATTATTTCTGAGACCAAAATTATAATGCAAAACATATTTAAGTGAATAGAAATGCAATGAATACATGGTCAAATACACCAAAATGCATTCCAAAAAACAAGCTTAAATATGCCTTGTGGATATTTTAAATGCTAAACTTTGCCCACAACTCTGCAAAACTAGGCCAGGTCACTCGACATATGTCTATTTAGAATCTGCTATTTCAGAAAACACCTTAAGACCTTGTAAGTCTGTACTTTTAGCCTATACTAGACACGTGTGATCAACTTTTTAGCAAGACCAGGATGACCTTGGCAATAATGATGTCTTAAAAGAATTGGCCTGACTTACAATATTTGCTCTGCTAATGGAATGTTTGATGAATTTTAATTTCCAACAGTGAGAGCGGGCTGCAGAAAATCAATTTACTAATGAATTTCCGATATAAAAAGATTGGCAAAAATGTTGAAGCTGTAACACAAAAAGCAACACTGCTGGAAGCAAAAATGAATTATGATTTGCCATCAAACACATGTGATGTGTTCAAAAAACACCTCATCCTGAGCTTTTATATGGTTGTTTGGATGAAATCATTGCATTGTTTTGTATGAGGAATGGTAAGACTTACTGCTGTTTGTGGTTGAGCTCCGCTTCCTTGTTCACCAGGTCCTGTTTTAGGTTGGCCAGCATTTCCACCGAAACGTCTACCTGCCGGGAGAGTTCCAAGGCCTTGTCCTCTAGCTCTTGTTTCTCCTGGCTTAGGCGCTCGCTCTCGTGCTTGGCCCGCTCCAGCTCAGAACTTTTTCTCTCCAGCTCGGCCTGGAGACGGCCTACGCGGGCCGCTATTTTTTGCTCCACCTACAAAACGACAGATATTTGGATGTGAAATCAATGCAGTTTACTCAGTGTTGAGGATTACTTTTAAAAAAAGCATGCATATTGTAAGTATATATCTTATGGTAATATAAATTTCGAAAACAATTGTTTCTTCTGTGATGTTATAATTGTCGACATTTAAAAAAATTCTGTGTTAATACACTGGGTCTACGTGAGTTTGGTTTTCAATTAAGCAAGACTATTCTGTACATTATTGATTGAAGTAGATGAACTGTCAGTTAGGATAGCAAAACACTTGTAATAATACAGGGGGAGCAATTTGAAATAATTAAAAAATATTTTTAGTGAGCTGTTTAGGCTCATTGAAACAAAAACTGCCATAATTGCTTCTGGGTTTTTTTTCATGCACAGGCAGTTATTTTCTCTATAACCTATTTCATTACTATGCTTTAATTACTCATACTTGCATATAAAGAGTCCTAACCATTGACACAACAAAAAAAAAGTGTTAAACACTGCAGTCATGTGTGTTCTTGTTTGTTGTATTTTATATTATATAAATATTTTTCACAGTAATTTTAAGATATTATTTGTAAAGAAATTGCTAATCCTATAATCAAATCAAAACTTGATGTGATGTGTAGTACTCTCTATTTTCGATTTCTGCTACTACACTTACATAATTTATTGAATTGAAACAAGTTGACATGTTGGACGTAAAATTATGTTCCAGAGAGGAAGAGGACAGTGTTGTATCAAAAACTACCAAACACTCTTGCCAGTAGCACCGATGTCACATCACAGATCTGTAAATTTAGTCTTTTTAGTCAGTAAAAAACATTGCATAAGACATTGCATTAACCACCATCGAAATACTAGTACTTTTAAATTAAAGGTATAAGCACAAGGTAAAGTGGGAGGAAGACAGGCACGGGAAAGGTGGACTTGATATTCATGTACTACCAAAAAAATTACAAAAAATAATAAAGTAAGAACAAAGAGGAAGACCAAACTTACAGAGGTCAAACACGAGAAGCACGATTAGACCTGGACATGACAAAGGCAGACTAACACTGATAAAGTACATAGAAAGACAGAAAGGGGTTGAGGAGACAATGAGAAACAAGTGTATGACTGGAGAGGCAACAAATAGGAAAAGACACAAGGGCAGGCAACAAAAGGTGAAATCAATAGGTAATCAGACGAACAAGTTACACATGGGGAAAAAGCCAAGAATATTAAAAACAACAACAAAACTACATAGAAACCACAAAGGAACTCAAACTTAACATAATTAGTATAATATCTGATCCTATTTACCTCTTCTGAAAGTTTCTCCATCCTCTCATCCAGGTCAAGACGTTCGAACGCACGTGCCTTCAACCTGGCGAGGCCTTCTTCATAAGCCGCCTCCACTGCACTGGCGGCAACGTTAGCTGCTACGGCCACTGCTGTACTGGGGTTCCCATAGGGGCCGGGGTCTGTGGATGTCATGGCCGTCTTCATCAAAATCCCCCCCAGAGGAAACTCCACATTGGGGATGTACCTGGCCGAAGCGCTGCCGCTCGCCGGCGTCAAACTCAGGTCGTCCGCGCACTGAAGCTCGCGGCAGGGGAAGCGCCGTTCTTTCAAAGCCGACGATTGGAGCGCCTCAAAGGGTTCGTTATTGTTGGGGGGCGGCACCAGGGCTCCCTCCGTCACGAGGGGCAGCAGGGCGGCGGCGTCGCACACGCTGTTGGACTTGGAGAGAACGTAGAGGGTCTCGTACGTGTGGTTGTACTCCAGATGGGCGCGCAGGGACGACAGACTTCGGAAGCGCTTGTGCTCCCCACAGCGAGGACAGCGGTACGGCAGGTCCAGAGAGGCCATGCCGTGCAAGGATCTGCGGGGAGAGGGGGACGGCGCTCACGCAACCGGACCCTGGAGCCTGTGGCTCAAGAACCCATCGGATCCTTGCATGGTGATAACAATATCCCTCGGATAGCAGGGCGAAGACGGAGGCTTAGAAGTTCACATAGTGGCAACTCTCACTTGGTCTTGTCACGTCATCTTCACTGCCTAGAACAGAAGAAAAAAAAATATATATATACATATTACAGCAGGTCCGCAAGAAAAGAACAGAATAGAGTAGAGGAAGTCATATGTGCATTCATTTTCTGAACCGCTTTATCCTCACTAGTTTCACGGGCGGTGCTGGAGCCTATCAGAAAATTAATGAATTATTGGATTTGATTGGATAACTTTATTCATCAATTTTTTTGTGACAGTAGCAAGAGGGTGAGAATGCAGATACAGGAAAAGGCTTAGTTATAAGTTAGACAGTATATAATCGCATACACCAAATAAGATAGAAGAAGAAGAGGAAAGATAGGACAGATGAGGTTATGACAGGGCAGCTATATACTAGTATGTGTTTTCTCATGCCCTTGTACCCCTTCCTGCACAAGAACTGAAATCATTATGAATACCTCAACGAAGCAAAATCTATTTCTCTGTCTGTTTTTTTTACTGTACACGTGTTTTCCTTGAATGTGTAAAAAAAAGGGAGAGAACCAAACAAGCCTGTCTTTTGCAAATATATATTTTTTCCTTTTCATACCCAGTGATTTTGCAACGACATGGTCAAACAAGCAGTGTGCACATAACAAAGGTGTCAAGACGTGTGTTGTAAAAGGTGTGACACGAGCATCAGCCCACACTTAAGAAATAAAAGATCCTTCCACTGTACTTCCACTGTGTATTAACAGTCCACACCATCATCAAAATACATGCAAATAAACAACAACGGCCCTTATGTGACAGGATAAGCTCACTACCAGAGGCTCCCCAACTGAGAGGCAAAGGGAAAGCAAAATCACCCGTGAGGAATTAGATTATATGACGCTTGTTACTCACCACCCAATGGTGTTGGGGTTCACAACGGGTTATAGTAGGTGCAGGTTTTCATCCCAACCCAAAAAGAGGACACCTTTTGACCAATTTGGTGTACTCCTACAAGTGCAATCAGTGGATTGCATTCAGGCGCTTCTTGTTTTCTGCAGCAATCTCATTGGTTAAAGTGTCTTTACTGGATTGGTTGTAACAAAAAGCTGCACCCACAGCGGTCCTCGAGGACCGGTTTGCCCACCCCTGGTCCAGATTTAGTTTTCCTGTGTTTTTTTCTCTTTCAATTTGAACAAAATCCCCAAAATCCTTACATTTATTATTTTAGGCCTTTGCAAGTTTATTAAGAATGGTATGAAAGAGTTAAATAGCTGATTTTTGTAATGCTGTTCAAGTTGTAATTTGACAGAAAACTTATTTAAGAGTGGTGATCAATTACAGCATATACAGCACTTAGTCAAAGTTATAAATGTATCTACTTATATAAAAAAGACCCCCACATTGGTGCAAAAGCAATATGAAACTGACTTGTGTTTTAATCATGTACCATAGAACCAGTATGTTTCAATAATATATTATGATATCCCTTGGTTAAATGTTCAACAGCACAACAACAATACATACTGATCCAAAATTCATGAGAATTGCTCAACTTGGTTAATAAATGGTACTTTCCTAGTCCACAGCTCGGATGAATCCTGTTTAAAGATGACTACTAAGGCCTGCTGGACTTAATGGAACAGTACTGTGTCATTTTTCCACAACAAAACAAGAATACTTAAGCAGCACTCACTGCTATTCTACTGAATCATTATTGGCATTTGGCAGCAAAGTCAGACAGAATGGGCCAGTGAGACTGAATGGCTTCCTCCAATGAGTGCTAATAGCCACAGTCAAATCAACCCCGTTTCCCCAATCTCCATCCTGTCTATTATTGATCCAGACGCGGGTCCAACAAAACAATTACACCCTCTCATAGAAACATCAACAAAGCATAGAATAGAACATACTTGGAGAAGGACACAGGTCATAACGGTGCGAACAGGAAGCATGATGCACTATACAAAATAAGGAATATACACACAGCCATTGGTTAAACCAGTCTGGGCAAACTACGGTCCGTGGGCCACAACCGGCCCGCCGACGTTGTCAAAATAATGTTTTTTTTCCCCCCAAGAAGGCGCCGTCACGCGGAAGCCAATGGCAGTAGCTCTGTCCACTCTTATTTGTTTTTCGTGTTTTACAGCCCCTCTATTTTTTTTAAATTACATTTTAATATTTCTTAATACATCCCTTTTTACTTTACTTTGTACTTTAATGATGAGTGATGAGTATGTTAATACTTTAGTCCTTTTTTCTGTTCATGTTTCATATGTACTGTTAATGGATGCACTTTTTTTTATATGTATCGTATCTTGTGCTTGCAGTTTGGATATCAATCAAACCACAGGTAGAGAGATTTACAGTCATTCCTGGAAGACAAACATTTTTGTGTTTAGGATTGGCTTCATGGCTTCAAGGAAAACATTTGAAGCAAATGAAGCAGAAAATGGCTGCTAAGAGGATGAAAGTGAGGAGATTTTCTCATAAATATAGCATATCCCAAGGCTGAGAGGTCATAGTGTGAGCTATTCCACTGAAATCCTGCAACTACTATACCTACTCACATTATTTAGTATTTGGGTCATTCAACCTTTAATTCAAATTATATGCACTATATTTTTCCTACTTGTGTTAATGGTCCATAAATACAATATTATCAAAGTAAGAGACACTTCAATATAGTGTATATCGACATAAAATGATCATAAAAACTAGAGCAACAGAGATGTGATTGATATCATCTGTAAGATTGATCTTCTAATTATAGCAGTTAAGGAGAAAACATTATTAAATTCCTCTCACCTGACAGTAAATCTCAAATTAAACATAAAACTAAGAGTTAAACAGTGTGTATTTACACAGAATGAATTCTATTGTTATGTCAAAATACAATCGAATAGTTTATGTTATGTTACAATAGTTCTGAAATGTTTATGGCAAACCAAATCCATATTGCATATACAGTCATGAGAATCCTTTTAATTAGATAAATAAGTCTTGAAAATATCATGGAAAATGCCAGTTCTATATTAGTTAATGTAACACAATGAAAACACATGTACTACAAAGCATAAATCCCTCAGCAAAGATCATATGTTACAGAAATAGTTTGGAATTTTATTCCTGTTAAATTCATCTATTGGCCCGAATGACCCATATTAGTTGTAGAACAAGAGATATTCCATAAGAAAACACAACATGCTGCTTGTAGCTCATCCAATGCCATTGACAGCAATACATTATTAACACACAGTGATAATAAATTCTATTATTTTTTGTTGTTGCAAACTCCTAATTGTTATTTTTCAAATGTTGTGCTTGTTGTTGATGTTGAGAAAAAATAACTAATTTACTCCGATCGAATACCTACAGGATATGTAGTTTACAAATTATATTAGGGCAGATGGATGCATAGATAGAATATTATACCACACAGATCAATGCAACAGGAAACAAACACTCACTCCTTATCAGTCTTGCAATTCCCTGAATGCCATCATGTAAACACAGTCTTACAATATTGCTTCACACACCATTCATCCATCCATGCATTTTCTTAATCAGGATTTAAAGTGAGCTGTAGTCTATCTGAGCCAATGTTTGGTGAGTGAACGGGCCAAAAAAACAAGTGGGAAGTGGGAGGAAAACAGTGTACCTGGAGAAAACCCACATAAGCCTGAGAAGAGTATGCAAACTCCACACAGTGAGAACCGACCTGGGATCGAACCCTCAGCCCCAGAACTGTGAGGCCAAAGTTCTAACCACTCGTCCGCTGGGCCACCAAAATTTCATAATACCCCTTTTATATGGAAAAGGAGAGATAACCCTTTTGCAATAATATATCACTTGAATATGACACATTTCCATGATGAGCCCACCTTGGCTCTCAGTGAAAATGTACCAAAAAAATAATTGCAATTGCCCCCTCCTATGTGACCAGCGTGCATTATTCTGCAGTAAAACTCCAACTAAATGCTTTAAGGTTGAATATCACGTGCACAAACTACCTAGTGGAGGTTCTATCTCCTGTAGGCTACTAGCCTTGCATGCAGGCCAGGCTTAGGGTACCCCTTTTGCTTATGATCATCACACATGGCAGCAAGGCAGGTAGGCACAGGCTGCATAACATCATGTGGGCGTGGATCAGCCTGAATGAGCAGCACATGACATCCTTGCATCGTAAATGGCCGACATGGCACCCCTAAAGTACGCGGACATGGGTGCAGCTGCAAAAAAAAAAGGATGCTTAGTTAAACCTCATCATCTCATCCTCCTTTTAGCTCCCCGCAGCTAATCTGGGGACGTCAATTGGCAAAGGAGGGGCAGGGTGGCTAGGAGGGGGGGGCGCCCATGACGCGATGAATTGACCGCATACGCACAGATGAGCACTAACACGTTGAGGTTTAGATAGATATTTATTTAAAGAATGAATTGACTTACCATGCAATGTCAATTTTCTCGTGCTCATTTCCCTCCTTTTGCGGCTACTGAGCAAGGAGGAAGCGCTTCTTGACGTCACAAGGCTGCAGCACAGAAAGAGAGAGAGAGAGCGAGAGAGAGAGGGGGGAGAGAGAGAGAGAGAGAGAGAGAGAGAGAGAGAGAGAGAGAGAGAGAGAGAGAGAGAGAGAGAGAGAGAGAGAGAGAGAGAGAGAGAGAGAGAGAGAGAGAGAGAGAGAGGGAAAGAGAGAGGGAAAGAGAGAGGGAGGAAGAAAGAGAGAGAGGGAGAAAGAGAGAGGAGAGCAAAAGGGGGAGGGAGAGAGCAAGAGGGGGAGAGAGCGAGAGAATGCAGAGAGGGAGAAGGAGAAAGGGTGAGAGAGAGAGAGAGGGAGAGAGGGTGAGAGAAGGGAGAGAAAGAGATAGAGTGAGAGAGAGGGTGAGAGAAAGAGATTGAGAAAGGGGGAGACAGAGAGATGGGAGGAGAGAGAGAGAGAGCCTACAGAGTAGGACAAATGAAAAAAATGAAAGACATAACAAAAAAAGAATACCCCCTTCCCATAATTCAGGTGTGCAGGAAGCAACACGTAAACAGCACACACGTATTTTATCATTAAACGATGATACATTTTTTGCATATTGTGTGAGTTGCAAATCATTTTAAAGATATAGTTTACACCGGGTTGTCACGTTTTCTTGTGGTTTTTGTTTTGTTTTTCCCCTTGTGTGTGCTGTCCATGTGAATATGTATCATTATGGATGTATTCCACCTGCTGTGTCTTTCCGGTGCTCCTTCCCTCGTGTGACCCAGGTGCTTGGAATTGTCTTGTGATCCCCTGCCTATGTATTTAAACCCTGTGTTGTTGTCACTCTGTGCGGGTGTTAAGGTGAGGTGGGCTTTTGGTTGGTTGGTTTGTTCGCTTTTAGCCTCTTGTATCCCTCCAGGCTTCCCTTCCTCTGATAACCAGCTGGCATAGAAAACAAACAAAAAGCACAGGCCTAACAGCAAATTGGTTATAAATGTTAGTATTTCTGTTAACATCTTCCGAAATCCAGAAAAAACTCTTCCATTACAAACAGTTATTTTGTGATATACATCTTTTTCATGTTATACTTTGTCATGTCATGAATGCCGTAACTATTTATTAACCATGGAGTCTCATTGCTTTAAACATGGCCAATGTGCACAGATTTCCCTACTCTGTGGTGCTGACCAAATTATTTGGTAAGACTGTTTTCAGGGCACCTAAAAGCTAAACACGTTTTAAGAAGAATGAATAATTCATGAAAATGGACAAACTAGGCCTCTTTAAAGGCCAAAAACACCCATTCAGTCTCTTTGCAAAAAACAAAATAAAATTAATTGCAGTTTATTCTCAAACCCATGTTAAGCAGTGAGACCAATGAGGCTCTTCAACCCAGAAGAAACCCACACAGGCCCGGGGAGAGCATGCAAACTCCACACATGTTTTCCGACCCAGATTTGAACCCATGACCCCAGAGCTATGTGACCGACACACTCACCACTCGCTCCACCGAGCCGCCCTTATTTATTAATATTCTTTTAGAATTAGTTATTGTCATTATCTATTGATTATTTATTTGTCTATTAGTTTGTTTTTATTATTTGTGCACTTTGTGGTGGAGCTTTAAATCTCATTATATACGTTGTATAATGACAATAAGGGCAATCAAATCAATTCAATTCAATTGAAACGAGATTTCCTACCCAGACTGACCGTTAGAGGGAGACAGCACAGTTTGCAAAGCTTGGAAAAATATGGCACATTACATTTAGAAAACCTTTCATCTCATACTACATACTTAGGATAAGTGGTGTTTAGAATTAAATGTATAGGACTGATGTATAGACAAATTATTACGTATATTAGGAATAAGGGAAGAGAAAAAGCAACAAAGTAAAGGGAGAGGAGAGATAAACAGAAGGATAAAAAGAAAGAAGGAAAGAAAAAACACTTCACCTTCTCAATTGCGTTGTGTTTTTTTAATAAATTCATTTCCATCTTTCTTCACTCGAGCAGCTGTACAAAGCATTAAGGTGTCAAACGGTTCCCAATTCATCACGCTGCAGCGACTGTCAAATTATTCATGCCAAATGTCAACATTCCCCCTGCTCCTTTTCCGTTCCTAATCTTTTATGTAAAAAATTATTCTTTCAAACCAACTAACTGTAGGCACAGGTAAATCTACAAATGATGAAAACAGCTACAGTCCTGTAATACGTTGGTTAAATAGTGTTGTCCTACATCAACATTGCCTATATACTTAGTTGCCATAAGCATTTATTTAACAACATGATGATAAAATCTAGTAGTGTATATATTATTTACATATTCACCAAAAGTCAGGCAGCACTCTCATTCATGAAATAATGATTTGAATAAAAGTTAGTTGTTTTTAAAGATTAATTTCAAAACTATTAAATGCAAAAGTACTACTAAACTCCAACTGTGTATTTCTGGATATAATGCAAAATGAAATAAACATTTATCGTACCCCAGTTTAACATTATGCACATATTAAGAATGATATTGATCTACAGTTTATGTGTCAGTTTTATGGATACGATGTTTAATAAGGAGGATGCTTCTATTTCTATGAGTTATTTTTTTTATAAGTGCTTTCTTTCAAAAGTGCCTCGTTTCCATTTTTCACAAACAAACACAAGAACACTCTTTTTTTCTGGAAATAGAGGCCTCAAATGTTTATTAATTCAATTTCGGAAGTGACGGCTTCTTAAAAAAAAATGCTAAATGCAAAGGAATATTATTTTTATTTCCCCAACTGGCCAGTGTTGAAATGGTAATCACTACGTTTGCTTACTTCTGAAGCGATCGATATATTCGTCTAGCAATGCCTATGTAAGTTATATAACAGTCATAGTGTGATGACGATTGCCACCTGTTCTTTTATTTCCATTTGAGGTGTGGTATATTCATTTGCAAGCACCCCAGGGGCTCAATTGAAGGCAGGCGGCCATTAGAGAGAGGGCAACTATTAGAGGAAATTAGCAAGCAGACTCATTTGGACTCTTGTGAGAATGTATAATTAGCTTCTGTACATGTATATTTTCCTTCACTGTGGAACCTTGAGGAATTCAAATAATATACTTCAAGGAGGTAAAGTGTGTTTCTTGTCATCAATGGGATGGAAAAAAAGTGGCCCAAGTTGTCATTTTCAGTATTATTTGAAGTTTTTTTTGTGTATAATCAGGAAAATTACGTGTAAATGATAGAATTCTGCCACTTCTGTAAGTCTCTGATAAGGATAATAATATTATTTCAGCTTAAATTATTCACATATAGAAAATATGTACTAATGGTTAGGTAGTTAGCTAGGATACGCTCCAGCACCCCCGTGATCTATGTGAGAATAAACTGTATAGAGAATGAATGGAAGAATTTATATTATTTAAAAGCAAACATGTTATTTTAAAAAGATTATTTTGGAGTTCAACACTACTGAAGAAATAATGTTTAAAATAGAGTTTGGATACCCAGTGTGGAGGTTCACTCGCCTGACTTCGGAGCAGGCAGACGCGGGCTCAATTCCTGCTGGCGGTGGCGAATGAGGATGGTCGTTTGTCTCTCTGTGTGTCCTGCGACTGACTGGCGACCAATCTAGGGTGTTGATTGCCTTTCGCCTGAAGACAGTTGGATTAGGCTGCAACAACCCCCGCAACCCTTTCGAGGATGGGCGGTATGGAAGATGAATGAATGAATGACTTGTGACACTGAAAGGGCTTTTGATTGATGTTAATGAATCATTATGCAGACTTTAAACCAAAGCATATTCTCTTGATACGTTTCCATTCATTTGCAGTAACAACCGACACGAAGGAGCTTTTAAAAACGTTTTATCCATCTTAAAATTAAAAAAAAAATGGTACCCCCCCTCCCAAAAAAAAAACCCTTTATCCATCAATGTGCAGTCCGTCGCCGCCCCACGCAAGCTGCACTTATGCAGTCATGACAGCCCGAGAGTGACACACAAAAGCTTAAAAACTCTTTTCCTCAGTAGGTTTTGATCGGATGAATATGACGCGGGGCCACGTCAAAAAAAAAAAAAAACTAAAAAAAAAAAAACTAGCAAATTTAGACCCAACACCTTCCCTCCATCCCTCCCTCCTCATTCATATTTATGAGCGGTGACTGTCAAAATCATTGTTGGCTAATTACAGTGTGGTGAACCTTCATTGTCTTCAGATTGGTGGAGACTGAGACATGCTGTGCTTTGCTTTGCTGCACTCAAGCAAACCTCTTGCTTCCTTGCAGATGGTATTGTTGGTACTTGTGTGCTATACTATAATATAATATGCACGTGATGCAGTTTATTCATGATAAAGGTATTGCATTCATCCCTTGACATGCAACTGTCAACAATCTCAAAGTATTACATTCACCATTTGACAAACCGTTGTCGTAAAATGTGAATTATGAATATCATTATACCCCTCAAAGATTCAAGACACCAGTCCTGGTAGAAGGGAAGCAACCCCTACATCATAATGCAATCAAGCTCATCTATGTACTTTTCAGTTTCAACATCCGGAAAAAGTGTTTTTCTATTTTACTTCATTTGAGAGTATATTGCAATATGTTGTGTTAATAATATAAATGGTTATAATTGCATTTTTGTTGGTTTACTTGATGGAGGCACTTAGTATTGAATCAATGTTTGTTAGATGTAAAGTAGGGGTGGCTTTTAACAGCAGGGGGCACTAGAATGATGCACGGGCCATGTGACTATATCATGCTGAAGGGAAATATCAGTGGTAGAAATGTATCTTTCAGTCTTCATAAATGGCAATACATTCTGAACTGTGAATGGTTTTAATTTTATTTACTTCAATTGTCTATGACAGTAACAATATTTCTACTATACTTTGCACTTAATAAGTACTTGCACACACTATTGTTGCTTGAATAGTTTTTCACTGATGCTTTAATAGTAATTTAACCAAATATATTCATTATCAAATACTAAAATTACAGATTTATGTTGAACTGCTTTACATTTAGCACAAAATAAAAAAAAACAGATATAAAATATAATACAGCCTATTGGAAAATGTGTCATCTCACAAAGATTTTTTTAATTAAAAAGAAAAAGTGGAAGATTTTAGGCTTAAACATCAATTTCCTGTTCACTGTAAATCAATACATATCCATGATAGCTTTTGTGCATTGACACTCCTAACGTTCCAGAACTAACAAAAGAATTGGTGTCATAATGGCAGCCTACCGTGTTATAAGTGATCAATTGTATTAATATTATTATTCCGAAAGTGGAGAGGAGAATTGCATGTGTGCAATTTTTTTTCTCAGTTTGGCCCAAGCACTGCTGACTGAACGCGCCAGCTTTTATTTTCACTCGAGCAGCACAGTTGGAAGTAGATGTGTTGTTGGCCATGTCTTTTTTTTTTCATTGTACTTGTGAAATTAAAATGCAATAACAAAGTAAAAATGTTTTGGGCTACCATGTACCCCCCTCCCCCCAACACATACACACACACAATAATGATCATACTTGCATCCCCCCCCCCCCCATACACACACACACAATACTAGTGATTATACTTGCATCCATTTGACTTTTTCATCACATCTGCAGGTTGCATTGGTAAAGATAGCAGATGGATGAAGAACGACTGCAGAGCTTTTGCATAAACCACTGCTCAACGTATGCATTCTATGCTATGATGAGATTAGTGTAGTATAACAATAATGCATGTTAGCAAAACCCACGTTTAAAAAAAAAAAGTATGACAACAATTCTCTCTGCATTCTTAGCTTGAGCCACCGAGGTTGCCATAGTAACACAAGTATGTCTTATCAAGTACAGCCCTTGTGATTTTTTTCCCCCCACTGTTCACTGTAGGTATGACAACACAGGCCTCGGCGCTTTTTTTTTTGCATTCATTTCCATGTTTAATGGCGCTCACAGCTTTCACGCGTTGCCTTAACCTTTGAACCGGCCCTGCCACATTGCTATTAACTCATGTTAAATTAGCCTGGTAACACTTTACAGCTTTTTATGATCTATAAATAGGCATGAAGATGAGATGATGTATGATGGTGGAGCCATATACTGTGTGGAGCTTTTTTTTCCACAAAAGTTGACAATAGAACCATTTTATTCTGCCTGGTTGAAACATTTTGTCAGAAGAGCTTATTGAAAATCATGCAGGTTTAATACCAAGTTGCTAATCACTGTACTTGTTTTTATTTATTTTTTTTACTATTTACTAATACTGTTATTTGTATATATGCATGCTGGATTTTGTCGGAATTAATGAAGCCATTTAATGGGAGTCAATCATGAGCCTTAGCGATAGGAGTGGACCATCCAGGACATGAAAGCACTTCAATGTGTTTGGACTGAAACGCCGTGGGGGTCTGCTCAGGACTTTTAATGATAGAAGCAATGGATAAATACTTGTGTATGTGGATTCATCTTCTTTTGGATCCCTCATTAAGGTTGTCAGGTAATCAAAACTATCGATATCATTAAAAATTGATCCTTTTTGGGGGAGGATTTGTCCTCTATAGAACAGAAGAAACTTGGGTGACAATGAATGTGTTCTAAAAAGCTAACTGTTGATGACTTTTGGCTACGTGTCATGAAATTTACTGAGCCCAACTAAAAATACTTTCAAAATTGCATTGGGTTTTTGGGGATGTGGGAGGAAACCAGAGTACATAAAATATATTAAATATACAGGACTGTAGTATTTTTCAAATCAACTACAAAAACATGCCATGAACGACACAAAAACAAGGAATAATTAACAATAAAAAAGCAGGTGTCAGATACTCATTGAGCAGGAATGAAGATACATCTTGCAAAACTGATGTAAATAATTATTTCAGTTCAATTCAACTATGAAAGAATGTAGGACTGAATATGATCTGACCTTAGAATCTAAGGCAGAAAGAACAGCACTGCAAAACATCATGTTGCCTTAAATAGTAAATATAGCAACATTTCCTACATTGAAATGACTAATAGCTGATCCCCCCCACTCTCTAAGCCCTTGTTCATTTGTGCTTGCCATGCTAATTTCAACTGTTACCACTTTCAGTAAAGCAACGAGTCGATTTTTTTTTTTTGGTGTCCAGGGGCAGGAAGCAACACATCTTCCTCTCATCATATCAATCTCTCTTCTCTTTTTTTTACAAGTCGCTAGCGTCGAGGGTGCCAACAGAGACACAAACAGAAAGAGCGGATGGATGAGTAGGAGGAAGGAGGAGCAGCCAGTGATGGAAAGATCGGCAGCTCTTCATTTATCCGTGGGACGATAAGAGGAAGAGACCCAGCTGGGATGGGGTTAATATTTCCCTAGCCTGAAATCATCTAAGAGAGGATTTCCAGTCATGAGCCACCAGTGGCAAGGCTGTGGTAGTTAATGGTTAGACATGGCATCCTGCCACTCAGACGCCATTTTGCCTGGGTGACAAAAGAAGGCCTTTTGTCATAGTCCGAAGCCTGTCGCCATCCATCTCGGTGGTCTCCACCAGTTAATAATTTACCTTCACCGTGCGTCAATCCCGGAGAACGACAGGGAGAACAAATGGACAAATACACAGACAGTAGGAGAGCAACGCTGATGCTGTAAACATGTCTTGTTAACAGGAAGCAGACGCTCTGCCACCACGGGATTGACAGACAGCAAGGCCGAGCGCTTATTTTCTCTCGCTATAGCTTGTCACTAAATTGTTGTTCTCCCCCCCTACCTTGAATGAGAAAGTGTAATGCTGACTCTCCAAAGCTGAAATACATGTATCCCTACTTAACACATTTCTTAAGACCACCTGTCCCTGATTTGTCTCAGGGAGAGAGAGAAAAAAATATCGGCTTTGGGGCATGTTTGAATTTTAAAGTCAGCAATGACTCAAGCATCAACATGCATAAAATGCCTGTTGCTTTGTCATCTATAATCATTTAGCTGTGGAAAAATGAGCGCTTATACTCATTCTAGAGATGCAGAGACTTTTGAGACTACTTTATTTAAGCAATTGATCACAAACAGATGAATTTCGCCCATCTTTTCTTATGAATTCCTGAATTTTTCAATGGATTACTAATTAAATCCAATCACATGGGTTTAGCCAATGAATCAAGTTTATGAATAGTATTTTTTTAATAATTAAAAAGGGTCTAATCCGGGTCTTTTATTGCGAATGATTAAAAAAATAATTAATTAGACTATTGTTTGCCAAATCTAACAACCATTTATTAGATAAGATATGACCATAATACAGAAAGCCATTTTAATGTGGAGTTATCACCTTTTATTTTGAGGCTGACAGATCAAATAAGGGGAGATTATGGGTTAGGGTTAGGGTACTAAAACTGGGTTTTTGCATTTTAATACAATGAAACCAAGAATGAGACATACATACATTGGTTTAAAGAAATAAACATGAATTCTCAAGCCTTTTGATGCCCCACAAAACATAACTTACAATGGATAACAATGATGCTAATAATAATGAAGAGTAATTACAAGAGGGTCTTTAGCATTAACCTTACCTACAGGAACATGATAAAAGTACCACCCCCTCAATCAAATTGAAATGTTATTTTACAGAGCGCCGCCAAGTCAAAGGAAATTAGACTGCCTAGGGAAAGTGTTTTGATTTTTAAATGTGTGCTGCTTATGTGACTCACGCATATGAGAGGCCCATTTAAATAGGTGAAAATGAGGGGCATGTGGGGGATTTAAACATGTCTCGGCTTACAGCACTGCTTTGAGATCAGAGCGGGGTTCTGTCTGATCTACGACTTAAAATGACCTGGGAAAAGGATCTGATCTTATATTACACAACCTCATCTGACCCAGCATAGATCACAGACTGTCCGTGAGCAGTTTGGGGTGGGGAGGTGGTCAGCTTCTTTGCCTTCCCCACTGTGACAGTGACAGGTCATCCCTGATTAACAATAACTGGAGGAGGGGAATCAGGGACAGAAGTAGTCATTAAGATAGGTTGATATGCTCCTCCCCTCTTTGATTGATGGTGGAGTCACCAAGACACACAGAAAATGTATCTACTTTTTTTAACTTGTAGGTTTAGTTGATTTATTAGATGTACAGTATATTCCAGTAAATAAAGCCATTAATACTTAAATGCAAGAGTGCATGGACAGGCAAGTATCAAAATCAGACTCTAAACGAAATATTTTACAGGAAATATGTGCTATTTATTGCAATACCAATAAATTAGTTGTTTTTTTACTCAGAACCAATCATTTTGGATTTTTCTATTTATACTTTTCTATCTATTTATTACAATACCAATAATTCAGTTGTCATTTTTTTTATCAGAACCAATCATTTTAGATAATTCTATTTATACTTTTCTGTTATTTCAAAGCCATTTTCGATTTCATAAAATAGTACTGTTCTCCCCAGGGCTGTGTGGGTTTTCTCTGGGCACTCCGATTTCCTCCCATATCCCCAAAATATGATTGTTAGATTGGTTCAATACTCATAATATTATTAATATTAATACTAATATTTTTGTTAGATATGAGTGTGAGCGGGAATGGTTGACTGTCTTGTTGTGTCCTGTGAATGGTAACTGCCCAAAGTTGGTTGTGGTAGGCTCCAGCACCCCCCACAGCCCTTGACAGGATAAGCAGTAGGGAAAAAAGAATGAATAAATGAGTACCTAGTCACTTTTAAATACCCTTTGCAGGCAATTAGGCACCCCATAAAAACCAAGCTGATTTAGACAATATTCCATATTCAAGTATTTTGACAATAAATTGAATTGAACGAACAAACTAAAAAAAAAAAAGACTTTTGGGTGGGAGGCAAAGTGTATGGAAGGACAAGTAGAAAGCTTTCTTTTTTGGCACATATATGATTGTGTCATGACTAACAATGTAACTTAAGACCCTTGGAAATGTCAAGATTTAACAGCACCATTTTCTGATGGCCGTACTGTCTAAAGTGGACCATTACTCATAATGTCAGGGTCATAGATGTGCACCCAATATACATTTTATGCCCTTAATAAGCATGTACGTTAATTAGAATAGGGGGGCACATTTGCAAAGGCTTTTGTAAAATGCTTTTTTGATCACTGAAGAAGTGGAGTGTTTCTCCACCCACCACCGAACAGCGAAAAGATCAACTGAGCTACATAGAACATATGTAGAGTACAGTGCATTATCCAAGTTGTCAGTTTTAAGGTAATTGTATATTTTTCCCATGCCTATCCATTATACAGCTACAGACAGTGTTAGCAGACCACCACTTTTTTTTCCAAATAAGATTTCATAGCAGGCAGCTAATATTCAAGTGGCCTCATTTTGCATACATTTCATGGTGCGGCTGTACTTGATTTCGATGCTTAATTTAGATGCGCCATTTGCATGCCTCTGGTTGATCATATGCAAATGCATGGCCTGGCGCACTCTGTGCGCTGGATGTGTGCAAGCCCACTCACTTCTGTACTATGGCGGAATCTCCAAAGTCAAATGGCCCGAAGGTACGACTCTTTGGAACTTCAAGCATAGGGCGATTTATCTTGGGATTTTTGTGTTTTTTTCTGTTTGTTTTTACAAACTAAAACCAGGAAAATGGCCTGACGTCATGTTGATGTGCATGACCTCAGTGTTACTTTTCAAAGTATAGGATTAGACACTAGTACAGTGGTACCTCTACTTACAAATTTCTCAACACATGAAATATTCAGGTTACGAAAAGCCTGAATAGTAAAATCTCTTTGCATCCAGAACACAGGGATTTAATGACACACACTGGCGCAAATTACAAACACCAGGGTCATACAAGCCAATGGAAGCCAGGAGGGACACAATAGGCGAAAACGCATACAAGGAAAACCCACCCATCCACCAACCCCAAAAATATATTATTGGGAAATTCAAGTGCTTATAAAAAGTGGAAAACATTATGGCAAACCACTACTATTTGAAAAAAAAACTATGTAGTATACATTTTATACTAACTATACATTCCAAAAAACACCTTAACCTATATTTTTCCAAGCACTAAAACACTCAGACTTGTCTGTGCATTTCTACAGGTAAGACATTGTTATGGAGGGAGAGAAAGAGAGAGAGGAGAAGGCAGAGAGATGGAGATATTAAGAGAGAGAGAAGGAAAGAGAGCGAGAGGTGGTGTTTGGGCACACTGAACCTTCTTTCCCGATGCCAGAGTGAGCCGCCAGTGAGACACAGGCTGCAGCAGAGGCTGCCAGTGACATGGCTGTCACAGTCGCGCGCCTCATTAACGGCGGCGCAAATGTCAAAGCACTAAAGGAATCACTCACTGCTCATTCGGACACACAGTCATGCCGCCACTTTTTAAAAAAAATATATACGTACATATTTAAAAAAAATGATATATATATTTTATACAGATAGAAGGTTAGTAACGGCACACAGAGAAAAAAAACAGAAGGCCTTGCCCCTCGTCTTTGGTGTAAAGGTAGCATTCGAGAAAAGATGGCCGTAACGTATTTGACAGCAGGCAACAGGTTCTTGGAGCCAACTTCCTTCAGAGTCATTACTGTCAATCCAGGATGCTTTTAGCCATATGCCACCCAGTATGCAGTGCAGAGTATGCACCCAGAGCAGATCCCCTCATTATATTGTATGTTAAAACTGTGAGGGAGAAACTTCATTGAAATTGTATAAGATTATGATTCAAAACAACCAAATGAGTTGCATTTCTGGACAGAGCAGCTATCGTCTATCTAAATATAGTACACTCAGCATCTGTGGCTCATCACTTAAACAATGCTCACTTAACCTAAAAGTGTCAAAGCTCAACATGTGCATTGCATTTTGAATCAATATTAGCTGATAAATGCATCACTGATGAAATAAAATGTTAAAAAAAAAAAAAAATTCCACATCATGAATAATTAATTTCTGCAGGAGTCAGCAACCCTGTTTTCCATCTCTCCAATGTTCCAATTCTTATATTGTTTGTCTATCATTGAACCATTTAAACGCAATAAAGATTGTCTTTAGTAGCCATTTTCTGTCAATTTTGCATGTTTGACAATATTAAGCTAAACAAATTTTAGGTACTAAACAAACTATGTGGTTGCTTTTATTTACCAAGGTGTGAAGCTCTTTATTTTAATTTCATCAGCTGGTAAATTTCAACATTTAGATAACTTGAAGCCTTTTGTGTGACCTGTTCTCTATTTACCACATTACTAATTATGAAGTGTGTTGAATTCAATGCTGCCATCCACGATTTTTTCATAACAAGTCAAAGCAACAACAACAAAAAAGTCATCAAACCACATAGGCTCTGCTGAATTACCTTTTTATCTTATTGTGTAAACGTTAAAGATTGATTTTCCGTTTTGAGGCTTCTGAATACACACAAGACTTTTCTCCTTTGAATGCACAATAACCTCTCTAAAGCTAGAAACATCAACGGATCTGATCGGGTCAGACACACTGTAATTTGCAGTCACATGCTGTGGTTGACCTGCTCATTTTATTCAACAAAAACATCCTATTTTGAAAACAAGACCGAGGAAGCATCCTTCTGTATGCTTGCTTCTCAAGTTCCACATGGAATTCTTGTAGGCATGCATGTTCTCCCCGGTGGGCTTGTGTGGGTTTTCTTTAGGTACTCTGGCTGGTTCAACACTTTAAATTGCCCCTAGGTATGAGTGTAAGTGTGATTTGTTGTCCGTCTACTTGTTTGCTGTGATTGACTGGCCACCAATTCAGGGTGTCCCCAACCTGGCGTCCGAAGTCAGCTGGGATAGGCTCCAGCACCCCCCACAACACTTGTGAGGATAAATGATTCAGAAAATAAATGAATATATAGTCAAAATTTGGTTCCAGGGTCGGAGAAGACAACATGACATTCATCAAAACACAGTATTTGGGTAAAAATGCATTAAGAAATTAACATAATTCAGACATTTTTAACCTCAACTTTCAAATGTATTTTTTAAACTGTTGCATATTTACCATTGTTGCCCAAAATGTTGACCCATCATGGTGAATTAGATTATAGATTAGATTAGATAACTTTTTCGGGAAATTTCACTGTCACAGTAGCAAGAGGGTGAGAATACAGACACAGGAAAAGACATTTTAGACATAAATAATGAGTTAATAAATAAAGAAATAAATAAGGGTGTTGCTGGAAAAAAAAATACATATATATTTTGTAAAATTGTAATTCAATGAACCAGTATAAAAAAGAATATAGTGTTTTTTTTTATTCGAGGTTGCATGCAGGACATGTAACAATATGACTATTGGCCATTTTCAACAGTAGCACGACCACTTTTGAAAAATAAACAAAAAAAGATGCCTGCACAACTACTATCCCCATCTTAAAGGTGGAATGGCGATGTGCCAAGGGCAGCTGTAAATTGTCTGGAGTAATTGAATGCCTGAGAAGTCATTCAGCTAGCAAGACAGACACACTTTTCTATTCATTCGGGATGCGGTATATATATACTGTGAGTCCTTTGGCGTAGTCGCCATAGTGATGGACTCCTTGACCCTGAGGTTAACTTGCAAGGAAAGCGGACAAAGTACTTTGGTCCGTTTTGCACGGGGTCTCATCACCAACAAAAACAAAGATTTCGTAAAGCGGAACAATGAGAGATGGGAAATGAAGCACTTTGAAAATGTTTGCATAACAAGCCTCTTAGCCATGCGCTGCCTTCTCTGGCTTTTAATCACTTGCACTCTCAAGACCACCTACACCCTTCTTCATGGTCCGAAGCGGGACCGGTGGCCTGATGTACGATCCGAGGAAAATTAATTCGTTGAGCCTGATTGCTATTAGCGTGGTGCGATTATACACCTTGATTACTGTGCCCACCCAAAGCACCATGACGGGCCCCTGGTGTACATTTCAAAAAGGTCCGCATATCATTATGTGATTACCCCGCAATGGATCCATCCAGTAGCACCGCCAGACCGTATAGACTGTCTCAAGTATGACTGTGATTATTAATAGGCACTTGAGGTGACCTGATATCCGGAGCTTAAAACACAACCAAGTGCCTTGGATCCCTATTCCACGGGGAAAATGAATTCAGTCCTCATTCAAAGTCATTATTGGATTATTATTGTAGAGCGAGAATTGTTTGGAGTTCAAGCACAGGTAACTGGGATGTTGGACTCTTGACGGATGACTGCGACCTGCACTTGTGCATCTCAAAGTGGGCTTAAGATGTTGAATGGCTCTGATGCTTTTGGCTTGGAGATGGTTACTTTTCTACCTTGGCTATTTACATACAAGAAGATTTCATGTTGACGCTTGACTGATTGGAAATGTTCGATGAACAATTCAACCCACATTTTAACTCATTTTCTGCCATTAGGAATGACAGATAGCCAATCCAAGAGGATTTCTAAGGGACGAGTTCATTACTTGCTGTGACTCGAGGATCGAAATATAAGATATATAATCGCATTATGTTGACAGGGAAGTCAACAAAAGTAGCAGCAGTTATTTTGTGACGGACTGATGAGCTAAGAGAGACGTTGAGGGCTTATTATGAATTTCCAATGAACTAAAATAGAATTTATGATAATTTATATTTCAATGAACAGTATATTTAGAGCAGCACTCAAGCGATATAATGGAACAAAATTCTTTTAAATGAGTTCAATTATGGAATTAGGACTTTTATGCACTAGACCGCAATGTGCAGCGCACAGTCGGCAAATACATTCATTGTGTTTGCAGTCAGGGGGGGGTTCCCGGGCAACACTTTTCATTGCTATCATCTCCCGTTCCCCTTTAAAAAGAGCAAAGTCATTGCTTTCTTTTGCAAAAATAAAAAATACTCTATAGCCGCAGGGTGGTCTATTTCTCACCTAAAAATACATTTATTAGCCGTGCCATTTCCTATCTAGAGGAAGATTGTATACTTACTAATATGTTTGTGAATCACCATTTCCCAAAATGTTAACCTGTCGCTGACTTTATATACTCTATGGCTACAGGGTTTTTTTTTCCAATAGCAAATGCAAGTGTTAAAAAGCTTTTCATTGTATGTTTTTACACAGGACAATATTATAAAGTGATACTTTCTCACTTTAAAATACTGAATATTTTTTGTTGTTTTATGCCAACTTACCGACTTATACTGTTGTGTCAGTCAAAAACTTGTGATTCAGAACCAGGGGAAATCCTGATCTATGTGTATGTATGTATTTGTATAGTTCTATATATGTATGTATTTGTATAGTTCTATATATGTATGTATTTGTATATCTCTATATATGTATGTGTATAATTCTATATATGTTTGTAAATGTATATGTAACATGCTTATTTATTTATTTATTTATTTATTTATATATTTATTTATTTATTAACTTATTTATCACCTATTAATTTATGTCAAAAATGTCTTTTCCTGTGTCTGTATTCTCACCCTCATGCTACTGTGATAATGAAATTTCCCGAATACCAGATGAATAAAGTTATCTAATCTAATCTAATCCACTATGAGCCAAATTGGACGTGCTCTCTAACCGACTGTTGGTTGATATTGTTGTTCATTTGCTTGGTGAGTTGCAGCCTTAGTACATCTTACAACAAATATGGGAAAAAGTGGATGAAAATATTAACACCTGGATCTGTTGATGCCAAGACTGGGGTAACAGGGGTAGTAACAGGTCATTTACAAAAAAAAAAATGACTGGCACCCAACAGCACCACACTATACTGTGGCATTTTCCACTTTTTCTGAGGTTGAGCACCTGGAGCAGAAGTTTGAGCAACAAGTCCCAGATTTCCCTCCGCCTCCTCAGCCATACTATCCAGCTCTTACATGCAGGTTCTGAGGTATTCCTAGTCCAACTGGGATATATATTCACTTCTGGGTGCTCTTTCTGGTGACACATTGGGAATTGTCTCTACGCTGCCTTGGATAATAGTGCTTCTAATTTCAGCAGCTTGTATCCAGAATATTTTGCTTGCTGTCATAATTCCCATCTTTGTTGGTCCACTCTTTCACGCTCAGAATGAAAACCACACTACTTTTCCTTACACTGATATTTCCCTCTTCTCCAGTACTGTACCCTTGAATGAAGCTCACCTAGGAGGCTGGCAAAATAAAAATAAAAAATGAGGTACTGTCCCGAATGTCCTCGCAATGTTGCATTCGTAGCCCTTGGCTTTTTAACTACCTCAGCAACTTCCTTCTCAAAGATAAGAGAGTCCGCCTTAGAGGAGGTGACAGCACCACAACAATAAAACCAACCAGATTTACTCATATGAACAAAGATTCTCCTTAGACGATCCATCTTGAGTTGCTTTAGTGTGGAGTCTCAATTAGAGTCTGAACATTTTACCACCTCCAGAATTCACTCTAGCTACCATATCCAATGTGTTCCAATACATCTGCCCAAAGAGAGTATCTAAAATACTGATTAAGTACAGAGCATTGTGCAGTGACACATCCTATCCTTTGGAATGTGGGCCAATCTAATCCCCCCCTACTGTCAATTCCGAGGGTTTTCTAATCTGGAGCCAAAGTGTTCATTTGGTGCAACAGATAAATGCTTTCATCGATTCATCCAGGGGCAAATCTGCTATCAAGCGATTAATTGGATGAGACAATGAAGAAGTAAGAAGACATTTGAACATGCTTCCATTCAGAATACATTAGCAGCATATAGCACGCACACACAACCTTGAATAACACTCCTTCATTCACCCCTCCCGCTCCTCCTCCTCCAAGCTTAATGTTAACATGTTTGCATTTGTAACACCTGGCGGAGATTTAATGGACTTGATGTGCTACCATTCACAGCAGAGGTCCACATCGTGAGAAATCTCAGCGGCAGACATATGCCCTTCCTGCGCGATTACTTAATGGCCCCTGCAATTATGCATGTCTACGGGAGCTGGCAACATAAATGTCAGTGGCAAGCAAGGAACTGATTTATGTCTGTCTTTTTTGTTGTTGTCCAAGTTCGATAAAGACGACATCAGCAATACCACACCACCAGGCTTTATTGAGCACCATTTACAATATGCAAATGAGGATGTAAGCGCCCGAATGCAAAAATTTCATCCGTGGCCAGAGTTCAATAACTCTTCAGTCTCCAAGTGTTGGGATAATGGTCACAGTGACTGCACATCGCTGCAATTCAAAACTCTCCACTATCCATTGCTGGACAGCTTTTCTCACTAAAACAACACGCTTAAAAGAGTGTAAGTATGAGTGCGATTGTGTGATGGCGTTTGGAATGGTGTGTACGTGTGTGTGCATTAACGTAAGCCTTGACAGACAATGTACCGACAACACTGGTGGGAAGTAACACCGTACAAATACTTGATTACCGTATATGCAAAAGGATTTACTATTCTAAATTGTAACTTTGTGCTTCAGGGGCTTTGCTAAAACGTAAACTGATGCTTCAAAATGAAATATGTTGCCCTCTGGAGGCAATGTGGGTAGTTTATTCCAGTATTTGGGGGTTGTTTCTTCAATAACGTATGAATAAACTTGCACCTCAGAAACATTCATTTCAAAATTTGCATGCAAAGTTGTGTTTGAGAGTGTGTTTTTTTTAGCAGAACTATTATAAGCCTTGAAGAAACGACTAAAATATAAAATGATTCTTCAGACCAAAAGGAGTGTCATAGACAGTTGGGTTAGAGAACACAAATCCAGACAAATGAGACATGGGTTGACGGTTGAACTTGAATAACAGGTGGAAGACCAAAGGACACTTCTGCTCGTTAGTTGATCTCTTTAGTTTTCCTTAAAATTATTGTACATATCTCCAAAATTGAATTAAAAACGGTTAACATCTAACATCTTGGCCAAGTCCGGTCCTCTAGTGCCCCTATCCAGTCTGTTTTCCATATCTCCCTCCTCTACTACCACCTGAATCAAATGATCAACTCATCAGCAAGCTGTCCGAGAAGCTTGATACCGATCCAGATGATTTGATTCAGGTGTGTTGGTGGAGGGGAAATATGGAAAACAGATCGGATAAGGGCTCTCGAAGACCGGACTCGGCCACCTCTGATCTAAAGCATTATTATAGTTCATAGGACAGCTATTGCTCCAGCATAAAAACCAATGCAAATTGATTTTCATAAATGGTGTAATTGGTGTGTCCTTGAAGATACGCTTAGCAGGTTTAAAATTTGTAGAGAGAAAGTCGGTCTAAACATACATAATATGCATGGATGTCAGAAGCATTTGCTTCATTAACCAGATGACAGCTGGCATCAAAATGTGTATTTAACACCTTTAAAGGAACCACTTTGTTTGGTGGCAAAAGTATTCATGCTTACACCAGGCGTCAATTAGTTCAGACCTCCACTACAGGAATAAATAAACATACATTGTTTGCAGTGCTGACATTTGATTCATATAGCTTGTGAAGCTATATTGCTGAGAGAGGTGTCTTCTAAGTGTCCTATACACTGACTTTTATAATTTAATGTGCCTAGAATGTCAATGAAATGAGGATAAATATGTGAAGTTCACATTAAAGCAATTTTAAGACGGAAAAGTGACCCTTTAAGCCAGTCTGGTATCTGAACACTATCTTAGTAGTTAATATTTAAATATGTTTTACTTGGAACTCCCTACATAAAATGTATACTATAGATCTGCATTTTTTACTCTTTACTGTTAAAATAGGGCTCACAATATTTCACATCTAACATACATGTGTCAGCTGCTTAGTATCATGCATTATCATAACTTGTAAACACAGATAGTGCAATAAAAGCTAACATTAATTTTGCATTTGCAGTACAAAGGAGGGTGAAAGTAGCTCAAACACAAAACAAAGAAAATGGATGAACAATATAGATTTTCTTCTTTAAAGGGAGTGTTTGTGCCTTAAATAAGGTTTTACTTGCTTTTACAATTATATGGTGGGATAAAAATTGGCAGGTGAGCCACATTATGGCCCATAAGCCTTGGATTTATAGTACACTTCGAACTGTTTCCCATGTATATTTTCTTCATAAATTTACTTTGGAAACAGCAAATTCAGATGCTTTTTGTAGATACTGTACATCAGGTGGATATTATCCCACTAAATCATCAATTTCAGGATAGTGCAGATCCTCATTGGGGTTGTAAAAGAACTGGAACCTATCCCAGAGGACAGTGTGTGAGTGTCACGGGCAGTTACTGGATAAATATAGCCAAACAACCATTCAGACTCATATTCACACTTATGGACTATTCACTGTAGTCTCCAGCGATACCCAATGGAAGTACGAGAACATACATACTCCAAACAGGAAAACGACATGAGTCCAGTTTCAAACTCAGACCTCAGGCAGCCATAATAACCATTCGGACACTATCATGCTTGAAAATCGAATTCTTGAAATTATAACTGCTGATTGGGAAATGTTTCGGAGAGATTTAAAATGTAGAAATGTAACATTTAAATGAATTTTAGAGTGTATGTACTATGTCCATGCCTTTCATGTGATCTTCATACACGCACACTAACAAAAGAGCATTCACACAATTCTCAAAGGAAATATGACATTGCTAATAATTCTTTATGAGATGGATAAAAGTAACAGATCATAATTTGTGCCTGCAAGTGGAAATGAATATCTTTTTCTTTTTAACTGGAAGTGCAAAGCAAAGAATTGCAAGGGGGAATCAAATTATCACTTTGTCACGGCATTGGAAAAAGAAAAAAAAGAAGTTTAGATGTTGATTTTGCAGAAGGACGGAATAGACAATCAGAGAGAAAAGTGAATTCCATGCCAATGGCAGCTGTGAATGGAAATTTCTTTGAATTTGCTTGAGGATTGAGTCACACTGGGGTAATTTGAGGACTAATGCGTGGCGCAGGACTGTGTATACGTATTACATTTAGGTAAAGTGATGTGTGTGTGTGGCACAGAAAACAGTCATTTTAATTTAAATGATGTACAAGAGAGAGAAAAAATAGCAGCTAGCAGAAAATGTTTATTTTGTTCATTATCTTCATAAAAATAACACCATCGATATCAAGATTGGAATGTAGAAACTGTGTATATACACAATTAAACAGTTAATATAACTTAAGGCGAGTTAAATTACTTTTTTTTGCAATACTCTGATGACAATTTCACCAAATTGTCACCTTTTTTGTCCCCAAGTTTAAGCATCTTTGAAGCAAAAGATACATCACGTCAAAAGTCCTTCATTTTCAAACCTTGCAGCAATGTGTGCTACCTGATTACTAAAAAGCAATTTTCATTAGATGTGCTTCATTCGACATATGGAAAATTATTTTTTTCAACAAGTGCACATCAAGCCCCATTGGCGTATTCATTCATCGCATACAGTCTGAAAAAAGTTCCCAATATCAAACATTTAAAATACAGAATTACTGAACAATAGCCCTCGAAAACCAATACATTATTAAGGATTTTAGAATATCCCCTTAAAATGAGGCTCAAATGTCTTAAATGTAAAATATACACTCAGCTATAAAAATACAAGGAAATACAGTAATACAAATATATTTATTTGCCATTAATAATATATCTTTCACAATTTAAACAACACAAAATCCAATGACAAAAAACACTGACGGCTAAATGATATGAAATATAAACAAACACTAAGTTTGATCCAAATGGACAAGTATATGGCGAAAACCATAAAGATATAAGCTTACATTCATTTTAATAAGCCCCATCTGGAGTGATTGGAAGAGGGGTTGTTATTTGAGGAAAAAAGAAAAAAGAAAAAAAAACCAAACATGCATTGAGCGACATAGTTCAATAACTGGAAAAAAGGGGGAGGAAAAATAGAACATTCTAGTTGAAAATCTTGATAGAAATCTGCAAGTGCAATCCATCCGTGGGCGATGAGAGGCAGCGGGATGGGAGTTAGGAGCTGTCCAGAAGCAGAGGTGCTGATCAGCAGTCATGCAGGCCGAACCCACGATAAAGAGCGAGGCTAGCCTAGACTCAGGAATGTGGGCCACACATCAATGTTTACGCGGCTGGGGCCGCCACTTCTTGACACCGCGGATGACATTTTTGCCATTTTTTCCTCTTCGGGCCTCACCAAAGCAAACGGACTCGGAGTCGTGTCTTCCAAGACGGAAAGATCCCTAAATGTGTGTGCATCGGTGGGTGCATGGCTCAGATTCCCTCGGGTAGCGCGAAAGGCCACGCGTTGGGAGTCACTTGGGGCTTTAGCTCCATTTTCTCCTTCTGCTTCTGGTGCACGCGTCCGTGCCGTTTGCGCTCGTCGCTGCGGGCAAAGCGCTTGCCGCACACGTCGCAGGAGAAGGGTTTCTCGCCCGTGTGAGTCCTGGTGTGCGTGGTCAGGTGGTCGCTGCGGCTGAAGCTCCGCAGGCAGATGCGGCACTGGAAGGGCTTGTGGCCCGTGTGGATGCGGATGTGGCGGTTTAGCTCGTCCGAGCGCGAGAAGCGCCGGTCGCAGCTCTCCATGGGGCAGGTGAAGGGTTTCTCCTTGGGAGGGCCGTGCGAGGAGGCGCTGGCACTCTTCCGGGCCCTGGGGGGCTTGGCGGCGGGGCCCGAGGTGGTGGTGGTGGTGGCGGGCGCACGGGTGCTGGTGTAACTTTGGGCAAAGGAGTCGGGCAGCAAGGAAGAGTAGAGGATGGAGTCTATGGTGCTGGGTAAAGCGGGGGAGGCGTAAATGGAGGAGTCACACTGATTGGACGCAGGGGGGGCTTCGGGGTATGGCTTCAGGCTGGAGGTGAGGCCCATCGGCGGGGGGAGGTAGCCATTGTAGGCGTAGCTCTGGGAGCACGTGTCGGGGAAACACTGCTCCTGCTTGATGCCTCCTTCCACTTTGAACTCCACGTCCGGGTTGGGGCACATGGCCGGGAAGGTGTCCAAAAGTTCCTTCACGTCCATTTGCTGCTCGGGTGGGAAGTCGTTGGACATGGGGAAGGTCTCCGAGTGGAAGCTGCTCTCCAGGCAGTCGGATTTGCAGAAAGACCCCCACTCGTAGCTCTCAAACTCATTCTTGACCACCACGGGGAAGGAGGCCGCCTCGGACTTGGGTTCGGTTTTGGCGAAGCCCAGCTGGGAGGTGGACGGCTCCGGAGTCGGGGAAGAGGTGAAGGCTTGCCTCTTGACGTCCTGGAAATGCGTGCTGTCCATGGGTGGCGTGAAAGAAGCCCCCCGGCTGCTGCCACCGGTGCTCTGCTGCTGCTGGGCCTCGGAGAGCTGCATGGTGGATATGCCCACGATCTCCGTGATCATGTTGAGGAGAGTCTCGGTGGTACATGGCGCACCCTGAGATGCCTCCACATAGAAGCTCCCGGAATAGGCAAGCGAGGACGACGAGGGGGTGTAGGGGTCTTTGGAACCCTCGCAAGGGTTAAAGGCGTATTCCGAGTTGGAAGCTTCGGTTTTGAGAGTCGCGGGGGCTCCTTCTGTTCAATGACAAATGGAGAAAACTTTGTCAAACCCGGTTTTTGACGGGAAAGGGGGTAAAAAAACATAAACACAACAAAAAACGAGGGATGTTATGTAAAGAGTCTCGCGCAAAACGGCCGATTTGGCGCACAGGATATGTCGATTTTTGATATTCCCTCGCATGCAATTTATACCCTGTCACGCACCGGGACGCACCGGGACTCACCGTGGCCGAACTGCGCGGGGACCGAACGCTCCGCGTCGCCGAACGCGTCCCGCCGCTCATCCTTCCTCGCGCTGGCGTCCATGCTCAGAGTCGAGCCGCTGCAGGTGTCAAACTGCGGGTAAAAAGAATCTTTCGCGTTCATATCCATGTTGTTCAACATAATGATGCACTTGAAAGGTCCGGCTCGCGTTTAAATATATAGCGAGAAATAAAAGGGGGGTCTTGTTTTCCTTTCAACCCCCTCCTCTTTTTTTGGGGATGGTGTTGAACAAATGATTCCCAAATGTGATTGTATCAAATCCTAAAAAAAAAAAATAGATATTCCTTCCTTCTCGTCTGTCGCTCGGCGTTCATTTGCTTGCAGTGGCTCTCACATCGCTCCCTTTTTATACACTTTGGAGGCTCCACCGCCCTCCTCCCCATTCATCAGCTCCAGTGAGAGGATTCCCCGCTGCGTGTAAACTTCATGCCCATATATGGACAGAGGATGTGACGAAACGGCCTCTCTTCCTCTCCTCGTCTGTAGAGCAAGGATGGATGGATGGATGGATGGATGGAGACTGACTTGACGTTTCAACAGGTGGATGGACACCTATGCTGGAAAGGGGAGCAACCTTGATTTAATCATCCCTAAAATATGCTGATATGATACTCCCAGTATGCCAGAAAGCAACCACTGTGGACTTTTGTTTGTTAAAAGAGACATGCTCGCAAACTTGCGGTCCAACAGGCAATATTTTACTTCCCCCATTTGACATTATGAAGTATTTAGTATTACTCATTTTCATTTTTTGAATCACTTATTCTCACAGGGTGTCAAAATTGCGTTGGTTCGCGGGCCACATTAACGTCACCTTGATTTCATGTGGGCCGGACCATTTTAGATATATTTAGATTTTTCAAAAATTATAAATTGATTAAAAGAACTATATTAAAAGCCCTGAATATTCAGTTTTTTTTAGATCTAAAACAATGTTTATTTTAGCTTTTTTTAAAATATATTTTTAGATTTTACCAAATCATTTTTAACTAAAAACACAAAATGGATTAAAAAATTACAATTATTGATTTAAAAGATCAGGAAATATAACATACATCTTTACTCTTCATTTTAATTTGATCCTAAAACAGAAAGCGGCAAAAAATATTAATAAAATGGCTGTAAAGGTAGCGTCTACGCCACAGTACCAACGTGACACTCCTATTGGTGCATTTGGGACTCAGCTCTCTAATCAGCGGTTACTGTATTTTACCTCACAGTTAAGCACAGAGCCATGTACACCCATCCAAAGAGCCAACTATGGCTTCCGAGCCATAGGTTCCCTATCCTTGGTCTAGTGGTTCACTTGCCTGACTTCGGTATGGCCAGGCGCGATTCCCGCTCTATGATTGTGAATGCGAATGGCCATCTGCTATTCTAGGGCTGACTGGCGACCTGTCAATGGTGTAATCTGCCTTTCTAGCAAAGTCAGATGGGAGGCCCAAGCAACCCTTACAAGGGTGCATGGTATGGAAGATGAATAGTGAAAAATACATCATCATCATTTTACTAAGGAATTGTAGCAGGAAAGGACTTCAATTGCAGTAAAGTACAGGCTGAATGAACATCAAGCCCTTTAAAGATGTTAAAAATTTAGGCTATTTTAGTATTGCCCAGCAATATGCAGCACAATAACTGTCATCTAATCAGAGCACTTGTTATTGCTCACAATCTGTTGTCCACTTTACTTAAATAAGTTCTTCTTAAGTTACTTTCCCCTAACATTCCAGTGCTCCAATTGTAGTATTGTAATCCGTTTTGTAAATGGATGGAGAAACAGTTGAACTAAATGAAGCACGCTTATCAGAATCTACATTTTCCTGCGGTGCAAAATGCAGATGGAGAACAAGATATTCTAACAGTAGCTCATTTAATCTAAATACTCTCTTGTGAGAATTGAGATCCGATCCCTCCCCTAAGTGAGACCAGACTGCCTATTTTCTCGCGGTTACAGTGATTGCCTCTCTCTGGCAAATCTTTCCTTCCGTTCATGTGATCGCAATAAATTGCAGGTCGCTCACATCGCAGTGCCAAAGCCTCATCCCAATAGCAACCCTTGGCCTTTGAAAGCACAGCAGGAAGTCGATAACACCCCTGATGTGTTCAGTGGTTGAACCCAACCGTTCACGTGACATTTTAACCGCCAAAGTGTTTTTATTTTTTCCCTTTTCCTTTTCGGCACCTGTTGCCCGGTGAATACGGCGGTCACACTTCCTACTACACAAAGTCAATACTCTTTGATAGCTTGGCGCGGTGAGCAGTAGACCTCTCACTCAGGTTGCCACATCAGGCTGGCGGAGAGCGGCTGTGCAGAGACGTACACGGGCACTGAGCGCTTGTTTGCTTTTTACTTTTTTTTTTACGCACAAGAAAAAGCTTCCACTGACTCTGTGTTAATATAAAAGGAATGCTTTCTGTTCAAAAAAATATCCAAACACTGCAAAAGGCTGTAAGAAGTTGCAGTGAACTGCTGAGGACATCTCAAAACAACATAGCTCCATGATATAATTTGATAATTGTTGATTAAAAATATTTTAGAACACAATATTTAAGTGATTCTATCTTTTTGATAGAATAATACTTTTTTTAAAGGGGGAATGGGAATTTTGAGTTCTTTAAATATCTTGTATACTGAGTTGGGCAGTGATTATTCACATTTTTTAATGGAGATAATGGCATGAATCCATTGTTATGTGAAACAAAGTTACAAGCAAACTGCATAAACTAATTCAAAAAGTTCAATGTAGAACATATTAATTTAAAAAGAATGCTATAGCATATTTTAAAAGGGGTAACATGAAATTTAATGCCGCTTAAATGGATAAATACCATATTAACTGTAAATATTTCCTAAAATAATGTTGCATAAAAAAGTAAGATGATTCATTATTTATTTTTCAATGCGAAATAATAAAGAAAAATGATTCATAAAAAATCCAACCCGGGCTAATTTGTATTCAATACAAATTGCATATTTTTACAACATAAACAGGTACTACAAACATTTTTGGGGGTAATTTCTTTTTTAAATTTGGCAATGGTATTGAATAGCCATAGTTTCTGGGGGATGTATTGGATTGTCCCCACGGCCTTCTCCCAGTGCGATGTGTCAGAACCACTTGACTTTCAGTCCATCCTAGATGACTATGTTACTCGTACTCACCCTATTTGGTAAATATGCCTAATGAAAAACATTTTGGCTGCTTGTAGCATCATACTAAATAGTATGAATAAAACATTTGGATGTAAATCATAACTTGAAGTATGCAATCAAAGAAAGTCCAACCAAAACAAATAAAGCTGATTGCCAATGCCAAGGAATTATTGTTATCCCGTTTATTCAGGGAGCAATGAGTTTCAAACCCAGAACCCCTTGACTAAGTGCGTCTTAGTGAAACATTATAGAAGTCATCAATTATCTAAAAATTCTACTTTATCAGAGTCAGGCTGGAAATGCTCTAATAATAAAAAAAAAACTATTTCAATGAATTTAATTTGTATGTAACTGCTAACAAGTGTCTGGTGGGGGAAAAAAACGCTTTAAAGGCCAAACTTTACTAGATTAGTGGGGAAAAGAATCAAGTGAAAGAAGTCATCTAATGTCTGTACTGAATAGGATTGACATAACAATATAAAGAAGCTTATGATTCACAGAATAAAAAACTCTACCGCGCAATAATCGACATTCACTTAAATTGTGTCATTTCCCTTAATGGGGTGAGGTGGTTGAGAACAATGCTGTCATTTACTGAAGGTACGATATTAATAATTGCATGGTGGCCTTTTCATTGCAGCGCTGACATTCTTCAGAACAAATGGCTTTCACCTCAGATGTGCACTCCAATACTGGAGTCCTGCAAGATGTTACGACTAGAGCCACAATCTCCAAGTCATTCTAAGCCAATTAAAACCAATCTGATCACTCAAGAGTTCACATTATAGGAAGGCTAGGACTAGAACTGCTAGATGGCTAACCTTGCACCAAATTACTCCCACAGAGGGAATGGAGTTATGTAATAATTGCACTTACTGACAAATGAACCCCAAATTTTACTGTTTTGTCTTTCTAAAATCTTAAATCCATGGGGATTATCAACCAAATGCATTTTGAAGACCATGATGACAGGGCTGCAGGAAATATTATATATATATTATATATATTAAATATAAGAACATATGAATGCTTCTAATTATAAGTTTTTTTGAAACATTTTCTCAATACTTTTACACCCCTTTTTCTTTGTATTTATTGCACAACCATATTTTAGTTGATGATTGGCGCAGTGTTCCATAATATTTTCATGACTGCAGAGGTTTTCTTTGTGCTCCAAGGGAAAGTAAATATATTTTTTGGTGCACTGTAAATGTAGACCCTGTGTTATTTTAAGGCTCACTCCTGGACAGGGTGTGGGTGTTGCGCTTGCAGGTGGGTGCCTGCTTTACACTTGAAGAGGCAGTGAGGAGTGACATCCCTTAGGCATGGATCTTTGCCTGCAGAGATGAAGTACATCAGATTGGACAATATTGCCCCGTAATAGAAAAATCTTTGTTTTGTCTCCAAAAAGCCAAAGCATCGATGCTAAGGTTTTGTTGAGACTCGAAACCACGTGAAAAAAAACACCACAGAACCTGAAAAGAATTTCACCTTGTGGTTGCGTTCTCACATCAGAGTGACATTGGAGGACGAAATAGCCGTGCAATGTCAATAGTGCAGCGACCACTGATACGATGCATAATAATGAATCATAATGCATCTATTTTCAGTTCCACACCAACTCACAGCTATGATTTCCATTTTTCAGCCTATGTGTATGTTGAAAGTAGGATTTTTTCCAATAATTTGAAGATGTCCAGCCATTCTATTTGTGTTAAAGAGTGGCCACTAAGTTTCCATGCCTGGGTTTGCAATAATGTTCTAAATTTTGAGGATGTCCACACTTCAAGTTATTTTCGTGGAATATTTTCATCTGCTATTTAGTTATATGTGCTAAGACTTCCAAATGAAAGATGTGACAATTAGGGCTTGGCACAACTGTTTCTCTTTACCTCCATTTTGGAGAGGTAGTGACTGTCTCCAAAACATGAATATTTAGGATTTCTGTTTTGACCAACGGCTAAGTGCTTTGGAATTAATTTGAGAATGCCATTTGTTTTAAGTAGTGGGACAAACAAATGGAGTAATATTGTAATGGGTTTGAATGGGACTGTTTCAATCTCAACACAAGTTGAAAGCGGGTGTACGTGCACAGTTATAGATAGAGATAACAATGTTGATGAATTGTGCATGTTTTAGAGCTGAACAAGATTGGAAATAAATGGACACTGGATTTTTTGGGGGTGTTTGCGAGATGTATTGCAATGTTAAAAGTGGAAGATTCCCTCGACAGATGACTTGAATAGCTCAGTTTAGGAAGATTTTTTTGGACTCACCATGAGTAAATTGTATTCAGGTAATACCATTTCATCCAGGCTAAAGGGTAGGAGTGGCCGATATGGCAAAAGATACCAGTATTTTTTTTTTCAGATGAAATCACAATGTCAACTTTATCACAATTCTATTCTTTTAGATTTTTTTTTTTTAGTGTTTCCCTACCTTAGCGAGAGAGGATCTGGTGTGCCGAGTGAAATTATATCTCGCTCGAAGACATACTATTATCCTTTTTTGAATTATTAATATTGGGCGGCCCGGTGGTGAGAGTGGTTAGCGCGTCAGCCTCACAACTTTGGGGTCCTGGATTCAAGTCCAGGTCAGTTCACCTGTGTGGAGTTTGCATGCTCTCCCCAGGTCTGCGTGGGTCTTCTCCGGGTACTCCTGTTTCATCCCACATTCCAAAAACATGCATAGTAGGCTGATTGGACACTCTAAATTGCCCCTATGTATGAGTGTGAGTGTGCATGATTGTCTGTCTCCTTGTGCCCTCCGATTGGCTGGCCACCGATTCAGGGGTTATTGGCTCCAGCACCCCGCGTGACCTTAATGAGGATAAAGGGCTTTAGAAAATGAGATGAAATGAATATCCCGAGAGAAAAGTTATATTACAAAATGGAAGTTGCAATATTTTTATAATTAAGTCATAGAAGGCACTAAGCATTACTTCACCAGGCTGCTCCACTTAAATGAATTCTTTTTATAAAGGCCTTGACAGGAAATATGATTTTGGACGCCTTCTGGAAATGTATTCATTCCAGTAACAAGACTGCCTGAATCTAAAGATCAATCAAATACCTTCATATCAGCCTTCAAACACATGAACATTCAGCCCTAAGTGTTTTTTGAGGAAAATGGTTTTAGGTTGAGGGTACACAAGAGAAATTTTGGGTGCAATCCTACAAATTAAAAAAAAATGAAAAGAGAGATTCACATATTTAGGTTTGCAAAAGAGGCGTTGAAATCCATCCGCCTCCTCTGAATCACATTGTGACATGTCTCACATAGAAATCTCACCCCTGAGGCGTTAGCTGAGGGAACATCGTCAATCTAAACCTGGATACAATGGGGCCGGTAAGACACCGCACAAAATGGATTGCGAGAGTTCAAATAAAATAAAAAACAGAAACCTCTGCCGGAAACACGACTTTCTAAAAATACATGGTATTTGCCTGAGCTGCCAGATTCTCTCTCTTTTACACATACACACTCACACACAAACACACACACACACACACACACACACACACACACACACACACTCACACTCACACTCTCCTATGTGTACGTGATGGGTTCTGATAGTTATGTATAAACTGCATCCTCATTCAATTGCAGGAGATAAATAAGAAAAATCAAAAAACAGCGGAAGCGTGGTGCGTTTTTTTTTTTTTTAAATGAGCTCTTCACTCCTGCACTTCCTCCGAGAGTGGGAGTGGGTTAGGGAAGCCCGGTACCAGGCCCCAAAGCTGCAGTTGCTGCTGCTGCTGCTCTTACAGTTGGTGCACAGGTTTCCCGCTGCTTCCGAAAATACTTTCCCGCTCGCCCACCATGGTCCCCAGCTGCCTGTACTCTGTGGTTTGCACAACAGGGATGGGTGAGGATGGCACACACAGAGTGTTCCGACCATGATTGCAGGATGCCCCTGGTGTTTCTTTAAACATGCCCCCAGACTCCTCCACGCTTGGCTTGCACCTTGCCCTCTTCTTTGCTGGATGCATTTTCCCAGCAGCAGCACTTTTGGATCCAATCCAGAGCTTGCACCTGCTCTTACCTAACTGTAAGACTCACACACACACACAGTCCCCCGCTTGGTTTAATTCTCTTAATTTGAAGATTTTTTTAGCACTAAATATACCTCACTTTGAGCTAAAGCAGGGGTAAAAAAATGTGGGTAATGTTGATCCTATGACCTGTGATCCACAGCATTTACTGAGCCTGCCAGGCATTTCTAGGAAAGTCCCAAGCAACAGTCAACAGGCTGTAGCTGGTACCTGGTGATCATCCAACTTTGATATCATTCTTAACCAAGGGTGTTAGACATCAATTCCATTTCATGTGGACCGGACCATTTTAGATACCATTTTTAGATATTTTTTTTTATAAATGGATTCAATGAACTGGATCAAAAGTGCTAAATATTCTGTGTTCTATGTTTATTTGAGTTTTTTTCTTAGTAAAGGAAAATCTCTTTTAATCGTTATGTTCCATATTAAAGTGGAAAATAGAAAATATTTTTATATATTTTTAGATTTTATAAAATGATTTTTGAACTAAAAACAAAGAGAGAGAGAGAGAGAGAGAGAGAAAGTAATATTTGACTATGATTTTATCCTGACAATTCAACCAAAAGATGAAGTCCTACTTTAAAAAAATAAAAATGCAAACTTTTTTTATGAGCAGGGCTCTTGCAGTTTCAAAGTGTGAGTACCCCTTGGTGACAAAAGTTTCCACCCTCCGCCCCCGATCATGGTTATCTCTGCAGATACAACAAAAGTTCCTCTGGAATAAAAGATCGATAACGACACCCAATCATTACGATGCGACGTTGGACTAAGTGTGCCGTTGACCTGCATAAGTTAACAGGTCTCCACGTTGTGGTCTCTGACTCATCCACACCCACACAGATTTCGATTTGTTTCTCTTTCTACCATCCAGCGACAACACATATGCATAAACATGACATCTGATAATTAGAGAACGCCATCAACTTCATCGACCACGCCACTCTCGAAACATTCATTAGCACGGACGGCGTAATGCAAACAGGCCCAAACAAATAGCCTGATACGGTAGACACGTGAGGAAACAGATGAAGAATGTTAAGAGCTCGCAGCTAACAAAAGTAACTATGGAAACGGGCAGCTCTACATGGCACTAGCATCCACAGCTCTCTCCAGAAATAAAAAAAAAAATTAAAAAAAAAACAGTTGGGCCAAGAGCGAATCAGGTAAAGACAAAAGATCTCGGGTGAACCTATTTATAGTGATGCTTACATAACATAGACCTATGTTGGCTCAGGCAAGTTTGCCGTTCAACAGCAAAGCCTCTGTGGGGCAAAGATTTCCTAGAAAGGCAAACAAAAAAGGTTAGAACGAGTGGTGTGTACAACGGTATGTAGCTAATGCAACAAATGAAAGCAACTATGCTTGCTCATTCCGATGCCAAGGAGAACGCATGCACCCATGTCGTTTGACTGTGAGCGAGCTCATGGCCGTCAGATTCACCCAATAAATGCAGATTATATTCCGTAACGCACAGAAAGGCTTCAAGTTTAATTAAAAAAAAATTCCGAGAAGAACATTAGGTGCTTGCAAGTTCATATTATGGAAAAATGCATATATGGTGGTGACCTGCAAAGAAGTGAGAACTATCACCACCCTAAAAGCAAACACTCCCTAAAAATTACAACCTGCCACCAGATCTTCAATATAAATTGATCATTAGCATAATTATCCACTCACACTCTTTTAATTCTAAGTAGCTCTCTATTGTACGTAAAATGAGAGCCATGTTGTACTGTATTTAAAAAGCCTCTTGTAGTGAATGCTTTAATAATGAGTATAGCGTTGCTCAATGAAACTAAAGCACACAAGAGTGAAAGGATTTCATTCAAACTTTCATAACTAAAAAAAACACTGATTGCTGAGATAGTTGATTTGCAAAGACCAGTGGAAAATGTAAAAAAGATAAAATTAAAATCATTTTGTAAGGTTGCAGAAAATTGTGAACAAAAAGACCTACTGATAAATGCTTTATTAATTACAGTAGCTCCATCTAGCAAATATTTTGAGTAAATACATTCTAAAATGTAAAAGGTAGACTTCAACTGCAGTTTTTATATGAATATTCATTCCAATTAGAGCCTCACAAGGCAGATGTTGCAGATTTGCAACAATTAAGTGACGACAACTAATTCAAATTCACATTTTACAAGCGTTTTTAAGTAGAATTTTCCTGTATTAAATTTGATTTGACCCTTAAGAGGGTTGGTTTAAAAACAAACCCTTTATATTTGTTGTGATCAAATCCTGGTGTCAATTCAAATACTATATTATGTATTTATCATCTGCACCACTAATCTACAACAAGGTCTTCTATAAATGGTTTGAGTAAAATAATGAGCATCAAATTAAATTGGATTACATAATTTCTTCTCGTGACATCAACATTTTTCTATATAGATAGAAAGAAAATGTTATATAAGAAAGCACTAATAACAACCCTAATTTTAGAATAAAATAGCACTAAATTCTAGTTATTGAGATCCAATTAAATCAAATCAACAATGTGAGTAAAATGACTCAAGAAATGTTTCCATTGGTAGCAATAATTATTTAAGACAAATATTAATCTCAAACCGGATATATGAAGAAACTGAGTGGTAAATAAATGAGCTGATCATAAGATTAACAAGCTATTAAATTAGTTGATTATAAGAATAACAGGCAATTTGTGTAAGTTTTACATTGTTTTAATAAAAAAAAACATGTTTATGTTGTATTAGTCTGTAAATTGAACTTTTTGATATATATATATATATATATATAAATATATATATATATATATATATATATATATATATATATATATATATATATATATATATATATATAAATATATATATATATATATATATATATATATATATATATATATATATATATATATATATATATATATATATATATATATATATATATATATATATAAATATATATATATATATATATAAATATATATATATATATATATATATATATATAAATATATATATATATATATATATATAAATATATATATATATATATATATATATATATATATATATATATATATATATATATATATATATATATATATATATATATATATATATATATATATATATATATATATATATATATATATATATATATATATATATATACACACACACACACACACACACACATTTTGACATCTACCTATCTTGCCATTTTAGTGAAACTAGCAAACAATCAATTAGTCTTAACACTAATAATGAAATTATATGCAAATGAGTACTTTCTGACTCATTTATTTATTATTCAGTCACATTTGCTGTTTGCCTATTATCCCATCATCGCAGTGGAAAAAGGGGTCCTGGGTGAGGGGGATGGATGGCACACTGAGTGCCTTAGTCACACACTTTGTCTACACTCTCAAAGAAATACATGCATTTTGTAGCCACATAAAAGGGATGTGGAATCCATTTCCTCTTTGAGGTGCTGCGAAAGGCACAGGATATGCCTCAACTGCATTCAAATGCTTTATTTCCCTCTTTTGCCTTTATGACTAAAAGGTCAAATGATAGCCAACGTATCTGATCCCGATGGCAATCATTGGACATTGACAAAGTGAAAGGGCTATGTCACAACCTGAACAACTGAATTGGCTTTGAGAAAAAAAAAATCAGGACAAAGATCCAAGTCTATGATAAACCACTGAAACTTTTTCCTGTGGAGTTGGTTAAATTAAAACACCAGGATTCCAGGGACACTACAGACACTTCAGAAAATCACTACAGATGCGTTTCTAACAAGAGCATGACTACATACTATGATTAAATGCTAAGAAGTCAATTTTGCATTCATCATTTTAGGGTGAGATTTTGGTTGGTCCCCTCAAACCCATCTACTGCAAAACTGTGCACTTTCCTTGCTATTTCGCTCCAGGCCTCCAATTTTATTGCCATAACCAGTCCATTCAAGTCTTGCAGAAGGTCAGAGTCTCACACATGCACATGGCCAGCATGACTACCTGCCTTTATATGGCATGTCAAAGTATTAAAAAGAACGTTGACACTAGATGCCCAAGAAATCATGGCGATGTCACTAAGATTGTGGAGAACTCAATCGTGGTGTCTTTTGATGTCAGTGGGGTGAGCCTGGCAATCACATGCCACAGAATTAAAGCAAAATATCCAGTCAAACCAATAAAAAAAACAGGTCAAAAGAGATGCTCTTGTGATTGCGGTTCAAAAATAGAATGTAAAATGTAATGTGACAAAACAGATGTTCAATTGGCTGTGCAGCGAATATGAGCATAGACCTATCAAGAAGTTGAAGACACATTTTATCAAAAACTTAGGGAAGGCCTGAAATTTCAATCAAAGGAATGCTAATAAATAGTATACAATTAAATATGTCTACTTCCCTCCCTCTTGAATCTGCCTTCAAATGTATGTAACATATACATAAATGTTTGTATGTGGGCGGGGGGTGTGGGGTATGCACACTGATGCATATATGCGGAAACAATTCGTTATATCTTGAAGCCACATAAAATATAACAAAGGTTCATCCTTAAAATCATTCAAATCATTTATTTTGAAACAACACTGAGATAGTCACTTCCAGTCTTTTAGATCCCATTAGTCACAAAGTCAAAAAACAGTCGATAAAGAACTGAATGAATGCCAATTCCCTTCCCTCCCCCCGTATGTCATGTCTGTGGATCCATATTTTTCATGTTTGTTACATTGTATCAGTACTGCTCAGCCATCATTAGTAATGTCAAAGCTGACCAACCAGTGAAGGGGTGGCTTCCTTGACCCCTGCCAGTAGCATCGTTGTACTGTTCCCAGATGTAACCCGTTTCAGCGTACTGTCTGTATACGTTAATGATAATGTTAGTCCGGAGTTCCTCGTACAGAGAGGCGGCCTGCTTCTGATACGTCCCCGGTATGTTGCTATAGTGGTGAAGGGCTCTCACTGCCAGGTAATTGATGTTGATCCACACCGCACCTCTCCAGTAGGGAGCATCGTGTTCCGTGTTTCGCTTCATGTACAATGGATCGGCCTTGGAGAGAGAGCGCAAGCCGTAAGTTGTCCAGAGTTTCCTGGGATCTTTCATGTCTCTGAGAATGTGTTCCATTTTGGGAGAGTCTGGCTGGAGAACTTGCAGTAAGAAGGGGAACAAGCTGACGTAACCCAGAGCGTTGACATACTGCAATTTTGGAGCCTTGCGGACAGAGCGAACCAATCGTGTGATCTGTTGGCGTTGATGTCCGTGGTTGATGTACATCTTTTCCTGCTGCAAGCTTACATCTTGAGTGTGGTTCCCGTAGTCACCGAAAGCGCGAAGTTGCTCAGACCAATGAAGCTCATTCAGCAGGTTATTGTCCGTTAGCACTTTGTGGGTGGATTCGTAGTCCTGGTGAGGTTCGCCTAGAAGTTTAGCAATCTGAGCCATAATACCAGAGGACAGTGCCATCCAACATCGCAGGTCAACGTGGCGCTCTTGTGCGGATGGGTGCGAGGCCCGTGGATAGTCATCCAGGCCGGAGGTTAACGTCTTGGGATTGAGGAACAGATTGGTGTCCTTATCACGGCCACGCCAACGGTACGAATTAGGCCAAGGCCCCAACTGAGTGGTGTTGTACCACTCGAACCAGGTTTTGAGTCTGGGATACAATCGTCGGAGGAACGGTAAAGTAGGCTGCAACTCCGTACTGTCTGGATTTAATGAGAACTGCTCAATGAGTTCCTGAAGGGCTAAAAAGAGAGTAGGTGGGTTGGCGTTCTCGTTCCTCTGAATTACAAACTCAGAAGGGACCTTGCTGCGAGCCTCATCGCCGAGGATCTGCTCACGGGGGATCCAGCCCTCTATGTTCATCAAGTCTACCCAGTGTGAGACAGCTTCTCTCGTCACCTGGGGGTCCCACTTACTTAGCAGTAGCTGGTGAAAGCCCTCGTCCCAAAGAAAACCTCGGGGAAAGAACGAGCGTGATGGGACGGCAGTATATAATGCCCCTTCGGGATACAGCAGCGGTTGGTCATTGTAGCTGGACTGAACCACTGACTGGCCAAAGAAGTATCCCATTCCGCCCAACATGTTGCTGAGTGACGCCTTGCCAAACTTAATATAAGCCTGACTGTAACCTTTACTCTCGAGACCAAATGTCTTCTCAAACTTGGCATCAAACTCCGCTTTCCTCCTCTCCAGCTCCTGAGTCATGATCGGGCCTACCAGATGGTTGTGGCGAGTGCGAAAGCTTGCTGACTCGAAGAGCACTTCCATTTGAAAAGGCATCTGAACGGTGACCTGGTGTACCACAAAGTCACCCTCTGTTCTGGGGTCTATGTGTGTCTTTTGTTGTTTGTGCTGAAAAGGTGGCTTGTTGTTGTCCACGGCTATGTAAACCCTCCTTTCGCCGGACGGCGGATTGAAGACAAACCTTTGGTTCAAACTGTGCTTCACAATGTCAGTGAGCTTCTCTAAACCAGTAGTTCGTGTATGAAGGTAGTTGTAACTGAAAAGGCAAGAAAGTACTGATTAGGTCCATGTGTTTTCTTTGGCAAAGTGGGTCAGAAGAGCGGCTGGACAGGCTAAGAAGTCAAAAATAGTGAGCTATATTGCAGAGCGATGCAGCACTCTTAGAATTGCCAAGCTTCTGAAGTGTGATGATCGAAAAATTCAACGTTTCAAAGCTGCAACATCATTGGAGTCCCCAAAACCACAAGGTGTGCAATACTCCGAAAAATGGCCAGGTAAGAAGGGCTAAAAAACGAACACAAGCTGAAAAGTGAAGAATGGGCCAAGAAATGTCTCAAGATGGATTTTACCATTCTGACTATATTGAACTGTTTCAATAGATATTTCAGAAATATGATGATAATGAAAACAAACAAACAAAAAATGCATCCAATCCATTATTTTTAACATTGGAGCAAACCTACAAGATTAACATTTCAATTGATATTTTGCGCTTTAATCAATTTGACGTGAAAATTCCAAAGCCAATGAATATGTTAATCCAGATACATTTTTTGTTAACCTATATTTGCAACAAGCCTCAGGTGATTGGCTAATGCAATATTACACTTATAATAGAAGTTTGGCTGAAACTGCCTGACAATAGAGTATAACCAGCATTGAACAGCAAAATATGAGAAAAATATTATGTCTGTCTGGAGGAAAGACCAAACACACTTTCTTTCATTAACCAACAAGTAAGCAATACTTGTTGTATAACCACGCTTTTTGCTTTGTTCCACATATTACACCAAAAACTTGTCGACTACCACGAGATCCAATAGGAAAACAAATTTTGCCCATACATTAAGAACTTTTTTGGGAAATCTGTGATTCAGAAAGAGCTTGTACAGACAGGCCAATTGAGTCATGATGTGTAATGAAAGCATTAAATGTATAATATGTTATGTACACTGTGGAGCTCAAATTTTCCATTCAGGGTTAATTAAATGGCAAACACAATTGTTATAATTTATTACCATGTAATAATGTTTACATTTGCCAACAAATGTAGCTATTTAACTGGAAAAAATGAACTGTGCTGGCATCTACTGTAACCCACCTTTAGATTATATTAAAGCGCCTCTGTCACTTTCAAGAAACAATGAATAGTTTTTGCTTTGTGTAATACCTGCCGTTTACTGCCATCAAGTGGATGGATCTTTGAAATGTTACTTGATGACATTAGAGGAGAAATCCTTTTTAACGGTTCAAAATGATGTGCTTGTACCTTGCACATACTCTAAACAAGGGTCGGCCATTTATGTCTGGTGAGGCACATCTGGATCTTTTGATGGTGAAATTCAATTAGTTTGTCACAAGTAGACCTCTAATTCATTTTGAATGGGAAGGCTGACAGCGAATGAACATCCCTCCCAGTTCAGAAGGATCGGATGTGTATTTCTGTCAATAGGAGCCAATGAGCTAATTAATTTTAGGGTTTCACATAAATATACTACGGTAGACCGAATAGGCTACTTTATTTTTTGAATGGTAACTGTTTCAGTTACTGGATGAATTTTATGAAACAGCAACGACAACACAACTTGCACATTTTTCTTCTTCTGGTTAAAGAACCAACACAAAAAAATTGTCATGTGAAAAGGCCTAGCACTGAGTAACCTTGGCGAAAATTGTTTGATACAAGTGGTTTAACAAACTCTTTTCCACATATGTTGACAAACCGTTTTAGCGAGGCAAGCGATATTTTATTTATTTTTATATAATATAATATAGTATATACACATATAGGATTGTTTTTGATATTTTCGGTGTTTTAAATGTTAATATGTCAATGTTACTGTTTGGTCAAAGTAATTGTGAAAGCTATTTTCCTTCGTCTATCACTATCAGTAGTGGCCAATGACAGGCCGCTTAATGAGCAGTTGGTACTGCACCCGTTGGCGAATAAGTAGGACATATCTACTGTTTTATTTGTGGTTCAAGTTATGCTTGGCAACTAACATTGATCCAGCATTGTGAATTTATGCTTACCTGGCATACTTGGGACTTTTTAAATCCCCGGCAGCTGGTTTTTGGAACGTTATCTTGAAACTGCCAAGCTCTTCGGAAACGCCTGTAATGGAAGCAAGGCGCTCTTTTTCCTCCACGTGAGCCTCCAGTGAGCCTTGGGTATCTGCCGCAGCGTAAAACATCAGGGAGATGACTGCCGGCTTCGGGGCAGAGCTCTGATGGGTAGAAAACAAAAAGACAACGTTCAGTTAATGTTCTCAGCAGTTGCTATGGAAACACTGTAGTTCATATAATGTTTCTATTCACGTGTTGCTTAGCGGTGACCCTCCAGGTCCAGTCTCCACCGTGATCACCTCCCACCCTCTTGACAAACTCGGTGGTCAGTGTGAAATTTTTTTCTCTGATTTCCTGGACGCCGAAGTTCATCCCGTCGTGCATCAACCAACCGTAACCTTGCAAGTGATCTCCCTGCTCACAGGTATGCCTAAGGTTCACATCCATCACTTCGGAAAACTGATTCATCCACATCATACCTGATGGTGCAAAAAGGAGCATGAATCAATATCCTAGTCCCAAGTTTTTTTTTGTTTTTATATCTGATTAGGTAAGTATGCATGTTCATATGGATTTATCATATACATTTGTGCATACACACGTAAAATTTGCTGCATATAGAACTTACATTTCAATCAAAAATAAGATCTCAAATGCTCAAAAGTACTTTTTTTCTCCTGAAATATTCCAATATTTCAGATTTAAATAAGAGGTGAAGTTTCAGTAATTCTTTCGATTACTTTAGAAGTGTTACGTACTTACAATGCAGGTATATAGAGTTGAGATTCTAACAGAAATAAATTTTGTGTTGCACTGGAATTAAATTTCACTAACAGAGTGAGTGCACAAAGTTGATTCACATTGGTAATCTTTAACCCTGTGGTTCTCAAAACATTGCACGCAGGCTCCCTCTTGTGGTAAGTTAAAGATATTTGAAATTACTAAATCTTCACTCATTTTCCCATACAATACATAGTAATTTTTATTGGGGGGAAAAAGATGGACACAGTTATTGTCCAAAGAAACAGAAAGGTACTCGTTTGGTATCGGCAGATCAAAATCAGGCGCACCAAACACAGGTGCAAAAATATGCATGCAGAACAACTTTATTCTTGGCGATGTTATAAAGCACAAAACAGTAAATGCCTACCTGTCACAATTGACCTTGGACTTCTTGTTTTCATGCCAAAGTAGACCTGAGGTCTGTAGGAACCCCAGAACCTGTCTGGCGATACCAAGGCATTGGTGGAATTGGCATCCAGGACACGAGGCGACGGATGCAACGTCACCACCCGCTTAGCCAGACTGGAGCGCATGTAAAGGGCATAGAAGAACCAGATGAGGCTGACTATGCAGAGACCAATGGAGATGTTGATAAATATTTTGCCAATGTCCATTTTCTTCTTTTTTTTCTCCTTGCGATGTAACAAAGGAGGCTTCTCATCTTTCTTTAGAAAAGGGGGAGTGGGATCCCCAGTCGCCACCCTCTTTCGCTGTCTGGCCATCCTGCACTTCTCAACCTGCACATAAGAAGAATTTGGAGAACTCAAGGCCTCGGATCTCAATAAAAGGACATCCTGGTGTGAGGCTTTTTTTGTTTGTATGTTTACTTGCTTAATTTTCTAAGAATTAAATGTAGTATATAAAAGAAATAGTCATTTGAAATCTTGAAGGTTCAATAGAGTTGAACATTCCAACCCACCCCAAGACCTTTGAAACTAAAAAAATAATAATAATTTCATCAATTTAACCATTCTCTTTCACACATGACATTGTATGTTGCTTCTATTACATTGCTTATTACAGGTTGTGGTTGAGACGAAATTATTATAATTTAAGACAACAAATTGTTGTTTCTAATACTCCACTGCCCCTTGTAAATCAATTAAACAGCCATGACACAATTTTTAACACTAGTCATTTTTACACTAAAGATTTTTTAAGAGGTATATTATTCTGACTATATCCCATGACTATTAAATTGGCTATTCATTGAATGTTTTATAATGACTGGCTGAGATAAATTGCAGACATTTTTTGTCCTGTATTTAAAAAAATACATAGAAGTAATGCTTAATTTTTGCTCAATCTTGACTATTTTTGGACTTTATTTTCATGGAATTTAATCCCAACATTTGATCTTGTCCCGTTATCAGATTAAAAAAAATAATTGCACATGAAAACCCCTTTGGGCTCTCCACACGTCAGTTAATGCAACGTTGCACACATGCCCCTTTTGCTAGTCCATCTTTGAAGATAACATAACAAAAAGCATTTGGTAGGGTCTAAAATTAGTTGGCGATTACTCAGAAACAAAATAAAAGGTAAAATAAGATGATGTTCATTGGGATCCGTTACCCACCTGTCAACAGTCCAGACCTCGGCTTTTCATGATCTGTGTGGTGACTGACGTGATACTTCCGCGTTTTCGTCCCTTTTCGATGACGTTTGAAACAAGCGCGTTAATATGACGCACACATACCAGTGTAATCCTCATTTCAAATACTACTACATACATAAATGAATGCCTGAAAATTGGATCTACAAGCCTTTTTAGGAAATGGATCATTGCATTTTTACTTTTCACAATGGTCCTTGCAGAACTTTATAGGGGAGAGGAACTAAAATGGGTCCAAAATTTGATTTATTTTCTTTTTTTAACAATTGAACCATTCCAACTTTTTATTAAACAGCAAAAATAAACAATACACAAATATCATGTTGCCTTTTTTTTAATGAATGAAAACAGTTTTTTATATTCAAACTTTGGTCAACATGTAAACAGAGAGAAAAGCAGTGAAGTGCCGATGTTAAACAAAAACCATCTCAGGGACAATTGAAAAAGAAATTGTCCATTTTTACACCCTAATAGCAGGTCCATTTTCCACCTTTTTGCAGCTGAGCTATGAGTTCTTTTTGGGAGGAAAATAAAGTACAAAAGCTGAAATGAGAAGGGTGGATCAACCCAATTAACAATGAAAATTTTTACAGAAAAAAAAACGGTATACAGCCGCGGACAAAATGAAGAGAACTGGCTTCAATGTATAGATTTTTACCCGGTCCACATTTTTTCTGCAACTGGTTTCACCCAAAATGCTGTTTTATGATACTCAGAGGGAGGAATTACATACTGACATGTCCAGATGAAATTTAGATGCAAAACTAAACCAGCCAGCCTCCTCCTCCTGAGGATCCTCTTCATGGGCCTATTTTCAATTTTTAATCTTGCCACCGTCACCTTCGCTGACCATGCGCTTGCGGCCTCTATGGGAGGAAAAACATGGACACCATTGGTCAATCTAAATGAATTCAGATCTAATCTCTTGCTTTTCTCAATTAGTGGAGTATTTGTTAATTATAAGGCACACAGAACACATTTCACTGTGATTTGGACTGATTACCCAACACAGTTAGTGTGAACTTCATCTCTCACAATAATGAATACTAGAGATAGACTTTGTATAAAAAATAATAATAAATAAAAAGAATTAACCCCTGGTATGCACACCTACTGTGACATCACGAAAGATTGTGGAATTTTTAAGGCGTTCCACAGCCAACTTATTTAGTGAATGCTCCAGAACTGTTATCACTAAAAATGAATGTCATTTTGATTTCCCTGATCAAAAATCGAATTAAAAGAGCATCTAATTGAAAAAAGTAATCATCTTTATATTGGGCCCATTCATTTATATTACTTGTATATATATGTCTCTTTGATTTTCAAACTCTGCAACAAATTTCTAGGTCTCGCCACCTAAACAATAGGGCACCTAAGTTTTAATAATAGTCAAAAGAAATAGTCTATTAAAACGTGAATACAAGTTTTGGCTATTCTCTACATGCTAGTCATAAGACCTTGTTTATTATCTGTATACTAGCTACTTTTTCTGATCCTTTTTTTCCCATAAAATCTGAGCCTGTAATCCAAAATGAAGTTGAACGTCTTAGTTAATCAACCTACCTGGAGGGGCATGCATCTCTCAGCTGCTTGGTGATGACCGACTCCTGGTAGCAGAGGTCCACAAAAGTCTCCATGATTGTGTGGGCATGAGGCACGTCAATATTAATTTCAGAGAGCTCATCGTAGACCCGCTGGAAGCCCTACGAAGGGGAAAGTAATCAAGCACAATTGTTACTCAGAGTGTAGTGGAAGAGTTGAGAATAGTTCATACAGAAAAAGGGACTGACTCTATTCATCTGATCCACGGTGAGGTGGCCCGTTTTCCAGAGAGACTGCAGCAGCTTGATGATCATGGGGCTGGCTGTATCCCCTTTGGACTCCAGCACTATTATAATAGCCTAAAAAAATGCAAGAAAAAAAAGGTGTTCTCTAAAAGTCAAGTTCAAAGCAGACGGAAGATTCAAAGCCATTTCTATTTGCTGAGGTAACAATAATAAAAGCTGTTCAAATTCAAATGTCTATGTAAAATAGATTTGACATAAAATACTAACTTGCAGGAACTTTGACAATTAATTACTATTAATTTTGTTTCAATTTTCTGGCCAATTAAGTCAGGTTCCTTATTTAAAATCAATAGTTTTACTTTTATATCGAAATTAACTTTTTGTGGTATGTATCAAGTTACAATATTATACAATATCTTCCTTTTAGCCTCTTTTAAACCCCTCCAAATGAATAATTATCATAACCTCATTATATTTTGCATTTATCAGTGGATTATGATGCACAAGATGTTTTAAAAATATATATATTCCAACAAAAAATTAAATGTAAGTGCAGAAAACATTAAAACCCTTGCTCCTCAAACATTACCATATTTTGCTGTTTAAGTCATTGTTCAAAATGTTGCTCTTATAAGTATTTTTCTTTTGCAGGCGGAACAACAATAAAGTGGTTAACACGTCCGCCTCGCAGTTCTGATATCTAAATACACGGTGGGTTTCAAGCTTCCTGTTTGAAGTTTGCATGTTCTCCCTGTGCCTGCGTGGGTTTTCCCCAGGTACTCTGGTTTCCTCCCACATCCCAAAAAACGTGCATGGTATGTGGCTAAATTGCTCCTAAGTGTATAAGTGTGAGCATGTATGATTTCCTGTCTCCTTGTCACCTGCAATTGACTGACTACCAATTCAGGGTGTCCCTCACCCGGTGCCCTTCCTTAGCTGGGGTCAACTCCAACACCCCTCGCGAGACTTATGAGGATTAGCTAGTTGTATCAACAAATAACATTCATGTATTGTGAAATTTTCCATGTTATTACTGTTTAATTCCAATATTTTAGAAATTAACATCCAGAGTTACAAAGTTAATGTTTGTTATTTATTTTGGAGTGACTGGAATGAAACAGAATTGAATATTTTAGCACTTTTTATTTTGTTATTAATAATTGTTTTGATAGTATTTTTGCTTAACTCTAGTAAGTGAGCAGAAAGAAATATTAGGAACATCTGCGCATTATCTGTTTGATTGGGTTTTTTTAAAAATGTTTTACCAGAACCAGTTTGTAAATGGTGTACTCCATCTGATACCTCATAGACAAGCTCATGGTGGAAGTGAGGGACCTCAAGTTCTCGCAGGCAACGCTCAGCCTCCAGCACATCGCCTGAGATCAGATATTCCTTCAGCAAAAGGATCATCTGAAACAAAAAAGAATGAATGGTCCCAGTTGAATACATTGTATTTACATGTAGTTTCCAAAGGAATTTGAAGCAATTTCCTTTGGCATGCTGATTTAAATGTTGCAGGGGTTCAGGCCAGCATGGGCAGAATCTCCTTCAACAACCTCTCTCTTGTGGAATGCCCTTTCAGATAGGACACTTTTTTGTTGTTGAATTTTATGGGTTTATCTTGCGTGTTTAAGTAAATTGAGCGTCAAAACCTGGCATCAGTATTGGGACTGCCGTTTACAATTTAAAAATCATTTTTGGGTCACAACATCACGTTAGGGACATATTAATCACAAGTTTCAACGCTCTTTCTATTTTGGGTTAGGAGTTAAGTACACTGTAAGTGAATGGAAAAGTCAACATCCTTGAATCAACCCTTGTCTAGTGCATGTGATCCACGTCATACATGCAAAAGCCAAGTTCCACCAAACAACAGCAAAGTTGTGACCAATGCAAAAAGCAGTGGTGGCATGAAGTTCCACAAAAACATCCAAAGTCTCAGAGGTTTACATAATGCTGCAGTGAATGAGTGCCAGTTTTTCTTTAATTTCAAAGAGTTTTTCTTGGTTACAAACATCGCTTTGAACATCACATAAGTAACCTACTTGAAGTGGCGCCAGCCAACTTAGCAGAACCAAAAATTCCACTATATACAGCTCAAGCCATAAAAAGATGACTAGTATGTGTGCAGAGATGCATGTGTATTTACCCTTAGGTATAGAAAAGGCACTGAGATGATATAACAATCCCTTATGTTTGTCCTGCACCGTGTCCACACAAGACTGTGTGAGTACATATATGCACACTTGAGTGTCACCTGGGAGGCAGATAGGTCACAACAGGGTAGGTAAACCAGGCATTGGCCTGTAGCCCAGACTTCAAGGTCTGTCTATTCAGGGCCTATGCTCTTCAACCTGTTTGATATCCACAATCCCCATTTTCCACATAGGCAAATGCATAGTACTCAAACTTTTACGCGCCACTATACAAAAGCCTGCAAATCAATTTCCATTGGCTGAGGATATTATTAGTACCTTTAGTTGCAAGTAGATTTTGGAAATGTAGTTACATAATCGCTCATGGAAGCCAAGTTATCTGGAAAATCCCACCTCTTTGATGAGATGCTTGACAGGTCTGAGGCCACCACCCACACCCCAGACGTTGTCTAGACGCACCATTGCACCTTTTATGGACAGCAGTACAGCAGCTCGGTCCAAAGCCACTCTGAGATCATACAAAATTAGAATTAATGTTAAAAACAACACTTTTTCTACAAGAAAACAGATTTTCTTGCAATTTGAATCAAGAAAAATAACTGGCAAACACTTTGTTTTTACCTGGCATGGTCACAGTCCACTTTCCCTTTGTAACAATCCAGAAAAGACATGGGAAGGACGTGATCCGCTATGGCTCTGGCTATAAATTGGCCTAGCATCTGGTGAAAAGACGGTAGATGCAATGAATGCAGACATGGAACAGTTATATGTGAGGCCTTTTTAGCATTTACTGTATTTTCCAGATTGACTATGAATCACGCTTTTTTCATAATTTGGTGTCCCCTGCAGTCCTGGGGGAGTTTCCCAAAGAACGCCTTAAGTGTTAAACAATATTGGCAAAGGAAGTCCTAAAACAGAGTTTGCAAGGCATGACAAATGCAACCAAGAAGCCTGAGCTAGATAACTCCTGCTTCACTACTACACAACTACACCTTTGAGTACCTTTACATCCTTGCTGTGGTACCATGTTACCTTCCACAGTACTGACAAGAGAATTTGTTTTATTTAAACATCAAGCCAGCTCTCAATTTATGGATGAAGCGTGTACCTGCGGAGCCTCGGGAGTGTCTAGCATGAGGTCGGGCAGCTCTTTAAGCATCTTGTCAAAGGCCCTTGCCATGTCACTTTGGGTCAGCAGCTTGACGGACAGGTCGGAGAGCAGGCGAGAGGTGAGCTCTCTGTGGCTGGCTTTGCCTTCCAAAGACAAAGAGACGGCCACAGAGGAGAACTCGTACTTGTGGGATCCCAGGTTGAGTCCCTGCAGCAGCATCTAAGGGCAGCATCATAGGTCACTCTGTTAGCTATCACAACAGTAGGTACAACTGGTAGCTTTGCATTCATAATCAGAAGTAAATATAGAACATTCTGAGTATTCCGGCTTCCTCCCACATCCCCAAAACATGCATGGGGGATAATGTCAACTTTTGACGGCTCAGTCAAATCTTTCTTTTACTCACCTGGACCTCTTTGGTGTCTCCATGTTCAAAGTATTCCTGGACGATTGGGTTGACCATTTTACCCAGGTCTCTTTTGTCTACTTCCGGAACAACTTTTGCATAAACAGTATCACCCTTTAAATGAACAAAGACAAATGATGTTTACAAAGCAAACTTGGGACAGTAAAATGTATTCACATATTTCATTGAAGATTTTTCAATGTGGTTTTGTCACCTGCTATATAAATAGTTTTGAGGGAGTGTAATAGGAAAAAGAAAATAAGATGATAATAAAATCATGTATTTTAAAAGTTGAATTGATAAACCAAACAAACATGGGAAAAATATAACTGAAAAACCTCTGGTTTCCTCCCACATTCCCAAAACAAGCATGGAAGGCTAGTTGGACAATCTAAATTGCCCCTAGGTATGAGTGTGAGCGTGAATGATTGTTTGTCCCCTTGTGCCCAGAGATTGGCTGGCCACCAATTGAGGGTGTGCCCCGCCATGTGCCTGAAGTCAGCTGGAATAGGCTCCAGCACCCCCTGCGACCCTAATGAGGATAAAGCAGTTCTGAAAATGAATGAACATTTTCATTCTTTAAATGAGGAAAGATGACCCGCAATAGAGGTTTTATGAATTACAAAATGTCATTGAATTAGTTGCATTTATTAGCATATAGTTTAACAGTATTTCAGTGCTGTTATAATCTGTTTAATTTCTAAAATAAATACAATGTACTACAAAACCAGCCTTCCTTTCATACATATTCCTGAATGGTCTCAAATTTAAATATTAACTTTTTATTTTTTTTATCTCTACTACTTGTAATCTTTCCAGGACAAGTTGACCTTGTATATGAGGTTACCTACTTGGCAACTTAGAGCCCATTTATTTGTTGAGCACTGGTGTGTGTCCTAGTTCCCCATTCACATAGTTCCATCATGTTCCAAAACGAAGGCCAAAATTACACATCTTTTTTTTTGTACAGGCCCACAAGTGTAAGTGTTTCTTTTACAACCTAACTGGGCCATTTCCCTGATAAGGAGGTTAAAGATTGAAAGTATTTGTTTTGATTGACATGAGACACAACCATCTGGACAACAGGATCGTGTAATATAAAAAAAAAAGGTTTTTGGACTAAGGATCCACCGATACAACCTTCTACAAACAGAATTGAGTAATCGCCAATGCAGGGTATTGAGACTTGATAAAACGAGAAATTGTTATGAAAATGCCATTAAAATATTAACAAGTCCTGGGGTTTCTTTTATTATTGTCCCAATTCTTTATATATCACTATCATGATCGGCAAGGCAATTTTTAGAGAATCATATTTGGTCACAACATGAGATTGAATTCAGTATTAATGCACTTTTTGACTGCTGTAAATCAATACACAAGGTAAACATGTCTGATGTGTGGGACTACTTCTTGGAAAGCTAAGATAGTAAATACACCGTGTCAACAGAGATAAAAAAAAAAAATGCAACAATTTTAGTGTTTAGTTTTCAGTATTGTCATTCACACTAACCTGAACAGCTTCGTCATAGTTTGGATCCTGCGAATCAAGTTCTTCGTCCTCATAAACGAGCCCAGCAGCACCCCAGACTCCTTTACCACCTGCGCCACCTGACAAAAAAACAACAACAACACATTTGCATTGCTTACTGGTGTAAATAGAAAAGAAAAAGACAATACAACATTTATGGTAACTTTAACTACTTTTTGAATTATTTATGAAATGATGCCCTTATAGATTAATTCAAATGATTCTGTGAACACATGTAACTCAAATCTTCCCAGAGGCCATGTGGTGTGAGTGATGTGTTCAAGGGATCGATACAAAAAGCACTCAGTATTAGTTATCCAATTTAAAATAATAAAACGGTGTATTCTCAGCTTTCACATGCAATTAGACCCAATTTAAAAAAAATCCTATTTTATTCATGTTGCCTACATGCACACATTTGCATACATTTCAATAAATTCATTCATTGGAATAGTTTTATCATGTTAAAAGCACTTAGGGGGTATTATTAATTATTGTAGAATGAATTAAACTCATTCAAAGTAGAATAGGTCTACTTACGAAAAATCAAAGCTACAAAACCACTTATTCATTTTGTAAGTAGATGAACTACTATATTGTGTTCCAATAGTTTTATATGAGAGAAAAGGGGCAATCACACAGGGGTGTGCTTTACATCTCTACTTTATGTTGGCACATAACACTGGAATGTACAAGGAACTTTTGGTGAAAAATGTTTTTAGTTGTCTTAAGCGTTTAGTTTTTCACCAAATGTAGTTTGTGTCACTTGACAAAGAGACTGGTACCTTTTTTGGGTAGGCCTCTGCCTTTGCCCGTTCTGGATTTACGATCACTAGTGGAAACTTTGGCTTTCAGACCATTTGGGTCTGAACCAATGCTGTCCCCTGACTCCGAAAGGGACTCGCTGGTGGAGTTGCGGGATGACGACTTGCGCAGGCGCCGTTTAGCCTTGGCTTTGAGCCTCGCCTCATGCAGTGCCTTTTCTTGGGGAGTCCAGTTGCCGTTCACTTCCACCTCGACCAAGTCTTCGTCATATGGCCGCTCCGCCTCTTCCAGCGTGTCGTTAGCAGGAAACGTCTCTGTGAGTGAACAGAATTCCAGAAATGCAAATGAGAATAATCACCAGCAAAAGTTTTATACATATATGTGATCATTTTATCAGCATTAGGGGAAAAAAGTTAGATTTTTGACAGAAAATATAGCAATTTTGACAATGTTTTTGCTTTTGAACTACCACAATATGGACGAATAAAATATCCTGCAGGTTACGGGGCTGTTATCCTAATTTTGTTCCCTAAAATGCTTTTTGAGTAGCTAATCAGAATTTTGACAACAGCATTCAATACATAGGCAAATTACAATAAGTAATTTATGGAGGCATTTTCTTTCACAAATTACACACGTGACACATTTGCACAGATTTATGATCTCCAGCTTTCTGAGCAATTATTACAAATTACCAAAGGTCCACAACTAATACACAACTGTGTAAATAAGTCTTGGGAAAGCCTTTGTAGTGGTCTCTGATTTCACTCATTCAGAATAAACACCAACTGGGCTTGTGAATCGCCAATAGCTTGACATTTTACATTTTAAAAGCCCCTTTTGACTGGTAATTACAGCTATTTCCAACCATTCAAATTCTGCAAGGTCGTTCCCTAAACTCCCCTCAACTTTAATGTTCAGATATTAATACACACATTCCTACTTTACAGTAAGGATGATTCACTTTTACTTGTACTCCACTAAAGCATTTAAACAGCCAACTGAACTGCTGTATTATGCCTCAAGGCGTAGGAGGAAGAGAAAGAGCAGAGCAAAGGCGGAGCACATGGTGAAGATATGCTGACGCCTGTTTTTCTCCTGTCCCTCTACCGTCCTTGCATAGGCAGCTCCTCGCGGCTGACCTGACTACATATGGCATGGGTCACATGACCGACTTGGAGAAGCCTAAATGGGGGGTAATGAATACTTCTGCAGAGACTCAAATGATAGTGCGAGTCCTCACCACATTATAAGTAGTGGATAGTAAAAAATCTAAACCACAGAAATTTATTTTACGACTCTCTTCTTCATACACTCATTTCATAGAAAGCCAATTGTGCATTTCCTTGAGAGGAAACAACATTGCCAAACGCACAACAAAACACATTTAACTCCTTTTCGCCACACCCAGGACCTTAGGAGTGCACAAATAAGTTGTTCCAGTTCACTTAGTTCCTTCTCTTCCGTATATAGGTCACGGGGCCTGCCGCTAGCTGTAAATAAAGACTCGAGCAACGGCCCTCTGCCAAAACATGTGGCCGACCAATCAGTATACAGTAAAGAACTGTATGGGAAGAAGAAAAGTTTTTCCTAAATTCGGAGTTGCACAACAACTGTATAAGTCATGCAACATTCTACGGCTGTTAATAAAAAAAATAATAATGAAAAAACTTGTTTTTGTCACCCATCTCAAAGAAATATTTGTTTGAAAAAGGGAAAGGTGACTTCGCCACACTGACAGACTAAAAAAAACAACAATTCTATCAAGATTTGGCCACGTTTTGCATAGGATTTCTGTTTTACTTACTGCAGGGCAGATAGCGAGATAGAACAGGACAGTTGACAGTTTGCTTTTTTTTTTTTTTTACATCGTCTAAATGGCAGCAAGCAACGTTGTGGTATAAAGCAGGCATAAAACACAGCTCCCCTTTCGAATAATGCATTACTTACTAGTCGATGCTCAACTGTATGTTGCAAACTTATGCAGAGCTGTTGTAAATATAAGACCTCTGACACCTTATGGTCTTGGGAGGTCTAGTGAGCAAACATGTATTAAGCCCACCACATTCTGTACACAGGCTACCTAGTCTGGAGACAGTTATCGCATACAAAGATGAAAAATTATCCAACGTGCAAGATTAAATATAACAGAACTACATGCATGCTCCGAAATGCTTTGTAATTGGCACCTATTTTACACTGCTGGACTAAAAAAAAAAACCATGACATTAAATATTCAATATTCAATTTGCCCTACGATTGGCTGGCCACTGATTCAGAGTGTCCCCTCCAATCTTGGGGAAAAAAGTTGATGTCGTTTTTGACTGCAGTGTTTATGCAAAACGGGTTAGTGGAGTTGTTGTAGATCTTGTATGTTGGTGCCTTTGAAAAAGACTTTTGGAAAATTACAGGCTGTTTGTAATAGTCAAGACATGAGACTTTCAGAAGCTTGCAATGGGTGTCTTGATTTAACGTGTGAAAAGGTATGAATAACCAAAGGACACATTTCAAGAACACTCCCAGGTTTCAAATGGTTGGAATGTAGTAAAACGCGGTCGGTGGACATCACATTTAGTTGTCATTTATGTTACACTATGCAGCTGATTAATTGTAGTCATTTTGCACAGATGATCCAGAAGAACAAGTTTCCTTTTCCCAGGCATAAAATAACAAAGTGATTAAAAGGTCACTTAAAATTCACAATATCAATGCAATGGGATGGCACAAATTACGTGGATGCACTTTCCTATCAAAATATGAAAAGGCTGTGATGATAATTCTAAAATATGACATTTTATCTCTTTGGGGGTCAGAACTTGAGCAGATGTCACCATAAGCTTTAGAGATGCCAACCCTGCTTAAAGGTACCATTGCAATCAGTTGTAGTAAAGATCATTAGGTTGGCAACAACAGTTATTTTGTTAAGATCCAAAAGTTCATTTGTTGCGCCACATTTACTTCTTAAAATAATGGACAAGTGTACTAACCTATCAAAGAGCGCCTCTGTTTGTGTAGGTGTGGTCATTTTATTTGAGAGCGCTTTATATAAAAGGGAGGAATGCATTATAACCAGTAATACAAAGGTGAATGTTGCAGAGAGAAAAAAATACTCAGTTGAATGGTTCAGTATATTTTCACAGGACATAATAGTAATTACACCATTTGTTGCAGATGTTGCCCTTTTCCAAAAATGAACAAGAAAATGCAAATTTGCTAAACTCCAAGTAAGGAAAAGTGTCATATGCACAAACTCCTGAATTACAACAGACTACAGCACTCATGTGGCAACCTTCAATTTTGTTATATGCAGCTGTGTTTGATGACAATAAAGGCTTTTGATTTGAATACGGGTAAATGCATTCAACAATATTCATCTTCCGTACCATTTACCCACACAGGGGTCGTGGGGGATGCTGGAGCCTCTCCCAGCCACAAATTGGTTGCCAGTCAATTGCAGGAAACTAATAAAAGGACAGTCACCCACGCTCACAACCACACTGACACCAAGTGGGAATCAAACCTCGATTTCCCACACCAAAGGCAGGCGGAGGAACCAGTGCACCAGGTTCAAATATATTTCATTTAATATTATATATTTAATAATTCAGGTGGCCGGGCGGGTGACTGGTTAGTCCATCGGCCTCAAAGTGGGGGACGTGGGTTCGAATCCAGTTCGGTCCACTTGTGTGGAGTTTGCATGTTCTCCCTGGGCCTGCGTGGGTATATTTCGGGTAGTCTGGTTTCCAATCACATTGCAAACACATGCATGGTAGGCTGATCGGACACTCTAAATTGCCCCTGGGTATGAGTGCGAACGTGAATGGTTGTTTGTCTCCTTGTGCCCAATGATTAGCTGGCCACTAATTAAGAGTGTACCCTGCCTCTGGCCCGAAGTCAGCTGGGATAGGCTCCAGCAACCCCTGCACCCTAGTGAAGATGAAGCAGTTTAGAAAATGAGAGGAGATAATTATTAATTTATTACATATAAACAATTGCTGTGCAAAATGTGGGCGAATAATACAGTATTCCCGTTTACATAACATTGAACGCACAGATACACGGAGATTATATAAGACCCTCCCATTGGGAACCAACGGCCGGAACCATGTTTCAGACGTCAGGCGCACAAGAACGGACGTGTCTTTGTATGACGTCATATGTTCATTAATTACCCCTTACGCGTTGTTGTTGTTGTTTGTATTTCACACCACTGCCGCGCGGGTTTGGACACCAGCATTTGCACAAATGTCGAGTGCAGTGAACAGCGGATGAATTCTTGCTCCCCGACCCGGACGTGGTGGGTTCGATTCCCCAACCTGCTGACCTTGCGCAAGTATCCGCGTCATCAGTAGGTAAATCAACATAAAGTGTCAAAGCGCTTTGAATGCCTTTACAATAACGGAAGTAAACATTGCAGGCTCGTCTAATTAGAGGCTACACCTTTGAAAAAAGGCAAAGGAGTAAAAAAAACAAGAGTGTAAGGGATTAATGTTCAATATTATAGTATGAAACAGCCTAGCTTTTGTGTAGAAAAGTAGTGGTGTTAGTGTTGGTAAAGATGGGATGGGGGGTGTACTGAGCACATGGTGCAGCATGCTAGCTGTGCAGCCCACTGTGAACATTGACAATCACAATGGGGGCCAACCACAGCATGCCACTAGGCCCCCCGATTGGCGAGGGGCTGCAACTCAAACCCCGCAATCGGAGTACCCACTCACCGTCTGTCTGTTGAGCCGAAGACCGAGCGTCCACTTCGGTCGCCATGACGAGACTTGGCTGGATAACAGTCTCTCCCACGCGGACTCTTTATCTTCCTTAGTTCCAACACAGCAAAGGAAAAATTCGAAAGCAACAACGAGGAACTAGCTTAGCAACTAAATTGGCAATGGACAGTAAGACACTAAACGACGATCGGTGGGACTGTAGAGGCCGAGCACATTTGAGCAGTAAGATAAACAAAGTCTGTTTTTAACTTGGAGCAGCAAGAGCAGTCACGTGGGCGCACCATGGGTGGGGGCTGGGCCTGCCCGACCAATCACATGCAGGGAGCAAAATGCTTCGTCGACAGGAACGCACTATATATCACTTTTACGGCCAGTTTTTTTCTAATATTGTGCCCCGCTTCCCTACATGGATGAAAATAAGATTTAAATGTTTATAAATACATTTATAATGCATTCAAAATTAAGTGGCATTTGGAACACCAAACACATTTGGAACGTGTTATTGTGATACGAGCTCTCGCCAGCAGATGGCGAAACAACAAATGCAGGTGGTCGAGGTAATGCTTTAAGTTTAATGTAGCAAGACGTTTTTGCCTTTTATCTCACTAAAATTTATGCATTAAATCACTGAAACAAATTTACCCCTGATTAATTTGTAAAGTACAGCCAAAATGAAATCAATTTGAATGTAATATCCCAGCTAACTACATTCACCAGGCGGGGAACACCTTGATTCAGTGGCCAGCCAATCACAGGTCACAAGGAGACAGGCAACCATTCACACTCACATTCATACCTAGGGACAATTTTGAGTTTTCAAACGGCCTATCCTGCATGTTTTGGGGATGTGGGAAGAAACCGAAGTACCTGGAGAAAACCCACACTGGGAGAACATGCAAACTGCACACAGTGAGGACCCACGAGGACCCCAGAAATGTTAGGCCGATGTGCTAATCACTCGGCTGCCAGACCGCCATTATATAATGAATGTAAAAACAAATTTTTACCGGTTATCTAAAATGTAATGTGTCATATCAGTAACTTATTCATAATCAATTCATAGGAACAATACAAAATAAAAATATTTCCAGCCATAATTTGACTAAATTGTACTAGAAATGAGGTTGAACTTGAATTGGCCTAAAATATTTAATAACTTAGTAGCCATTCACATTAATCAGTGCACAAGAACACAGGTTGCTCTCCATTATAAAAATGTCTCATTTCATTTGCTCTCTTAGGTATTTTGTTCAAAACGGAATGGGTCAAAAACTGCCCGTTAAACAAGCAAAAAGACACGTGACAAGTGAGTTTTTTTATTTTATCACTTAATGCACAGTCATCATTGATTTTAAGTTGTGCAGGTCTTTGTAACCAACATGGTAGACTTAAAAAAAAAGAAATGGAGAAAGAACAACAGGAAGGGAAGAAATCCCAATCCAACCTCCTAGACAGCACCCAATAATTTTACAAATCTATGCAAAGGTTAAGAGAATCTCATTTCACAACAGAGTATTCACCACAGGTGTTATGCTATACACTCTGAAATTTTGAAGCATTGACAGACATAATAAACATGCCTAGATTCTCATTTAAACAAATAATAATGATTGCGAAATGACAATCAACTTTGGCCTTATGATAAGCAACAGTGATTTTTTTAACCACACCATAACAACCATAAGTCTCTCACACATGCTGACAACACAACAGAGCACAAATATCATATATATTTTTAAAAAGAACATCAAACTTGAATATTCATGAACTAGTTCACATAGTCACGTGTACTGCTAGGAAGGCTGCTTGCTTCTATAAGAATAAATGGTTCACATAGGATCAACAGTCTTAAGTTTATCAGTCATGTTTTGTTTTTGTCTTCCTGGCAAGTTGCTCTATCAATTCCCTGCTTGACTCAATTCAAAAATATAGAGGAAATGTTCTCTCGATAAAGAGACAATTAACAGTTCTTTACAGTCAAAACTAAATAACAATCTTAAAGAGGGCCACAACCTACGCAAAGTTCATAGCTTGGCCATATTTAGTCTATACCAGGGCTGGACAAGTCCAGTCCTCTAGAGCCAATACCCAGTCTGTTTTCCATATCTCCCTCCTCAACCTCACCTGAATCAAATAATCAACTCATCAGCAAGCTGTCCAGAACACATTTGGGAAATTGGTTCCACAAAGGTTTTCATTCCAACCCATAAGAAGAAACCTTTCCACCAATCTGGTGTCTTAGTAGTGCAATCAGTGGATTGCAGTCAGATGCTTCTTGTTTCAGCAGAAATATTAATTAGTTAAACTGTCAAAAACCTGCACCCACAGTGGCCCTCAAGGACCGGATTGCCCAGGTGTGGTCCAGAAGTTGGATACTGATCTGGATTATTTGATTCATGTGTCTTGTTGAAGGGAAATATGGAAAACAGACCGGATAGGGGCTCTCGAGGACCCTTGGTTAAACAAAACACAAAATGAAATTGGCTTAATTATGTACAACAGATGAACGTGCGACAGCTCAGTTTCAGTGTTAAAGTCTGCCATAATTGGTGGGGTTTATGTTACAATTTGAAAGGGCCAAACAGTCAACAACAAAAAATTGGGGAGAACCTATTTTTACAATCACACCCCGAGTGGGAATCGAACCCAGACTGCCCGCGCCAAAGTCAGACAGGAGAACAACACCACCGGGTGGCTTTTAAAAGGTCTGTCTGATCTATATCGAATAAAAGTATAAAGAATAAATGTTATACTCCACACAGTCCTCTTAAATAAATAAATAAAAAATAGCCTCACATTCCTGATACATTTGCAACATTGTGAGCCCTATTTTTCAAGCTTGTTCTTTTTGTAGAAAAACACACTGAAACATATAATAGTACAATAAATAATAATAAATACAAAACAACTGCCTTGAATACTGGTAACAAATGAAGGCCACTAACAGCCTATTTAAGCCACTTTCTTGTTTGCACTTCGGAGAAGCCTTTAAGTCAAAGGCATTTCAAATGCTTACTGGACATAGAGCTATATATACAATTGAGGACCTTGGCCCTACACAACTCACAGCGCAATACAAAAGAGGTAATGAATTCCCCTTCTCTTCTATCATATAGTATTATTTTAGTAAATAATAAAATGAGAAGAAATGTTCCTACAAATAAACACCACAAAACCACCCAAAAATGGAACACAATAAATTTCAATAAAAAATATTTTGAATAATTAAAACAACCTGAATTCATACTGTAACAGATGTTTTAGAGGAATTGTGCCTTCACACTACCGCACTATAATTGCCATTAAATTTCCCATAATGGATGATTGGATTGAACCTCAAACTTGGATTTCCTGGCATGAACTACATCATAAAAAAATTGTTACAGTAAGAAAAAAAGATATTGCCCCAATTTAGACTGAATGCAATAACAATTCACAAACGGGAGGCAAGGCGCCCTCTGCTAACTCCCCCACAGAGCGAGAGATCAATACCACTAACATGATGTGGAAATGAGGCGTGATAGTATAGACAACTGGTAATATAATTTTAAAAAATCAGGGGTAAGAGTCTTCTGTGCCCCCTAATAGATTGCGCCCTGGGCGGTCACCCACATTGCCTATAGCAAAAACCGGCCCTGGTGTGAACAATATTGCTAAATACTAATTTGAGTCTCAAGTCTAGTATCCATTTAGAAGAAGACCGCTTAATAATATTTCTCATTTTTGTGTGCAATGACACATAATGTACAAAAACCCATGCACTAGCACACATGTCTCAGCAGGAAAATATATTATGCTTAAAGAATATTTAGGCACCACAGGCTTTTTAAAAATCACATATCAGCTAGTGCTAATCAACATTATTTAAAGGTAACAGGGAAAAATGTACACTTCATATGATTAGGTCTAGAATCCAAGTACTTTTATCTTTACACACCACCATAATACATTGCTTCACCTCAACATGTATAAATGATATGTAAGATTAACTCATCAAGAATTACAGCCACTTTATAAATTCATTCATCTTCTGTACTGCGTATCCGATCAAGTTTGCAGGGGCTGCTGGAGCCTATCCCATCTGACTTAACGCATTAGGCAGACTACACCCTAAACCTGTTGTCATTCAGCCGTAGGGCAAAAAAAAAAAAAGACAGACATTCATCCGCACTTAAAATCACATGACCACCAAGTGAAGATTCAATCCCACGCCTGCCTGCACCGAAGTGAGGCGAGTGAACCACTACACCATCAGATGACTTCATATAAAGAACCTTAATTTCCTGGGGTTCAAAGTATACATAAACAATGTAGTTTACACTGCACCAACTAGAATGCAAGTGAAGGAGACCAGGGCAAATTTGAAGGTGAACAGCTGTCTGGAATTTAAACAAACGGGCAGCAATTTTCCTTTAAAATGGAACAGTGTCCCTCTTCAATACTGGTGACTATTTTAAGGTAGAATCAAGGCTTCTTTAGTCATGCACCCACTCTGCATGGTGACTGAACGATACAACTATTAACATAAATAAAAAACAAAACAAAAGTCAAGCTCAGGTATGTCAAACTCATTTTGGTTTAAAAGGCATTCAAAACAATCTCAAGTGGCCTTGACCTGTATATATATTTGTGGGCCCCTATAAACAACAGAAAACTCATCTTTTGGGGATGCAAATAGTAATTACAATATTCACATATATATTCACGTGTTGTACAGATTAAATAAAACATCCCTTATCGGCAATCAACCGCCGAATGGTACATTTGACATCCCTGGGTCTAGTGTGACTTAGTCTGAATAAGCCTTACATTACGGGCGATAAGCATTTCTGAACACTTAAAAAAAAATACATCTCATCAGAGTTTGTATTGTCTTGCTGCTTACATTTTGCTGCGGTTTTCTTTCTCGCTTTAAAAATGTCCAAAAGTGCTCCGTCTCTCTGCGGTGCTTTTTACATTCATTATTAGTGTGACAGAGTACGGTTAACACATTTCTTTTGAACAGTAACAGTCTTGAAATTCCACATAAAGCAGCTGTATTTAACAATATGCTATGGTATTCAGGTATTCTAAGTATTGTAACAGTACTAATTGATGTATATAAACAGTGTTAAGCAATAAAGTCCACATAAAGCTTTGCACACATCAGACATAACAATTTAGGGACACCTTATTATCTGAGTCACATGTGTATAGTCTCTTTCTATTAGTAATATAGCTCAAATAATTTTCCTTATATTGTGGATGACCATAATCAAGTGGTAATCTATAATTCATATCATATCATCTTTCACCATTGAAACCCAGTCTCAGTCTGCAGAATGTCTCCACCTTGGGGACTTGCTGTGTGTGGCTCCAGTTTCTTAACTAGGTCTACAATGTCTTGTGTGTCTTGTGTCTGTCTTGCTACTGCAACCAAGACATTTCCCGAATATGGGATGAAATAAAGTTCTAACCCAAATGCCAATAATCCATTCCAGCCCCCCGTAAACATGACATTTGGGTAATAAAGAATTTAGAAATATTTTGGGGGTTGGTCAATTTCAACTTGAAGTAACAGTCAAGTCCATTGTGTTTTGATTCACTATCACCTACTTTTCAAGAACAACAAGGCAGTGTATGCCGTACTATACATCCATGTTACGATTGAATCACATGCATGAAATCAGGAGTTCCTTCACATGTGCAATCAGGGAAATGCCGTCAAATACCCAGTCCTGACGCTCGTCTAGGCCCTTTGTAATGATTCATAATGCACTTTCATCAGACTGGTTAACAGGGCAACACACTACAGAATCTTTGTGAGCTCAACTATACCTGATTGTAGAGCATAGGCTCACATCAAATGGTATGCAAGGTAAAATGGAATATACAAATTTCATTGTGGTGTTTGAATTTCTTTTGAAAAAAATCTCCGTGAAGATGGAGGTAACATGAACAAGGTCTAGTCTGTCCTGTCTTTTCAACCTACTGGTGCCTTCTTGATTTTTTCTTGTGTTTTTAACATCTGCCTACCCTAAAGATGAAAATTAGACTTTGGCTATAATGTTACATATTTACATGTATGTGTTAATTAATATGTATAGAACCTTCATTAAACTCTAATTATATTAAAACAAAATCTCACAGATCTGTGCCACCACTTAACAGAAGCAAAACTAAATGGTCCACTATTCAATACAAGTAAAGAAGTGAATTGGATAAAGTGACTCAAAAGAGCAATAAGAAAAATAAATCAATCCCTATGCACTTTTGAAGATTCTTAGTAAAATGCAATGGACTTCTAATTTATAGGTCTCAACCCTGGCAACATTTTGTCGGGATTTGTTTTTGTGTTATTGTGGAATCCTGGTATTGAAACAACCAACCAATCAACGTTAATTAAAGTCATAACTCTCATATTTCAACTCGTTTAACTGGGAAACCAAGAATCATAATAACTCAATGGCACCAGGTGAAAACAAGACTCATCTTGTCCTCCCCTTTGTCTACAAGACCAACTTCAGTGATGCAACTTATTTTTTTACCTCCTACTCTTTTGAGAGAGAATGACAATAACCACGACCCTGAAACTTTTATTTTCTTCTTCTGCTTATCAGACTACTGATGATTCCACAACGATAACAAAGTCGCCATGTGGTTGAAGACAGTTGTCCAGCAAGGGAGAAAGGAGCCCCTCTTTAGCTCGGGGTAGGCTGCCCACACTGTCACACCGCTCTCTCTCCTTAAGGCTCCCATCTTCTTCTGCGTCTCCTCGCTTCGCCTTGCAGCGGCATACCTCAATGCCAGAATCTCCCGTCAAACGTCGATGGCGGAAGTGATCCTCTTCGTCATCGTCCTCATCCTCGTCTTCGTCTTCGGGGCGCATCACGGCAGACATATTTGTAGTGAGGGAAGCCCCTTGACGAGAAGACCAGGTGGAGAACGGCAGGGGCTCTTCCTCTCTTTCCTTAGTCGTGGCACACATTGGATCCGGGTAAACAGAATTCTCTACTTGACCAGAGGTGAGAGAAGGCAGTACAATGAGGGGTGAAAGCGTCAGGCAAGGTGGGTTGGAGGGTCGATAGCCTTTACAGGGGAGTGACAGTGGGGCAGCCGAGCTTGAGAACCTTTCAAGGCCATTGTATGAATGGCTGGGAATGATATCTGGAGTAAGTGATGCTATGATATCCGGTGGAACCTGTGATGTAGGCAGTGAGGGCAAGGGGTTTGACCAGTGGGTGCCCACCACCCTGGGCAAGAAGGTGCCTTCACTAATGATGTCATTGGGCGTTGACATGTGGCTGCTGTCATATGTCTCGTCCGTCATCTGAATTGAGGAAGAGGTGCTGCAGGGCAAGGTGAGAAAACAGGAGTCGCAGGAGCAGCTTGTGTAGTTGTTGGAGCTTCTGGACGCCGGGCCCATGTAAGGGGGACAGGGGGGACTGTGGAGGGGGCGGTGGGGGTAGGATGAGCTTGGACCTAGCAAGGCATCGCCCTGCAAGGCGAAAACTGAGCTGTACGCTGGTGGAGGTGAACTTGGCTGTGCTGCCACCTCATCGTAAGTTGGTAACTTGAAGGAGGTCAGAAAACCTAAAACAACAAGAAATAAATGGTGAGTGTTTGAATAAATTTGTAATTAGTACCTTTGCTCAATACGTTATATTTCCCACAGTAATTAATGGAAAAACAAATGTAAAATGTGATAATTTTACGTTGGTATTTCCATTCATTACTGTGGGAAATATAAAGTATGAGCTATCACAGGAACTTTACTGAAAAACAATGAATAGTGTCGTCAAATAAACATACTCAGATCCAGCATGGAAGGCGGATAGCTGCAGGCTCTGTTATAGGCAATAAGATTGATTTCCCTCTGTCTCTGCTGTTGTTGTATCCTCAACTTGGTACGGCGATGTCGGTAAGCACAGAAGCAGCAGAAAAGAATCAATACTGTCCACAGCAGCCAGAACCCTGCCAACAAGAAAAAGTTGCAATCCATATTGGAAAAAAAAAAACACCAAGAAAAACAATTTTAAAACTTTCTTCGTACAGTCATTTTAGACTAAGTAGTTAAGATTCTTCAGAAAACCTAAATATATACAGAAACGGTATGCACGAGATTCAAATGAAGAAGCTTGCAAATTTGCATTTTCAGTGGATTGAACTGTAAAGTCTGTAATTAAGATAGTATATTTAATTCAATTCAGCATGTTCCATTTTAATTCCCTAATTAAATATGCTAAGATGAAATAAGTACTTGAATGTTTGCACTCCAGCACAATAACATTTACACAATGCAGCAAATGTTAGAATGTAGCCATGAGTAACTAATTTGTTGTCACATATATTAATTATCAAAAAAATGCAAGACATAACTGAAACATGTTTATTCCGTAGGATAACTGGTTTACAAAATTCAATGTTTTGAGGTTCAAAACTGCATTATAAACTAAGTTGCACTGCAGCTACTGTGTGGGCTAGTTATGTGATTATGGTGTGTTTGGGCAACTTCTTCACTAGTATAGAAATGAAACTTTGTTGTAATATGTAAAAAAAAAAAAAACAACTGTTGACATGCACACCAGGCCAGCATTGAAGCATTTGCTTTTAAATGCCTGACAAAAAGGTTCAGATGACTCACACCAAAGTTCATAATAGTAGGTACAGCAGCCTGTTTCTCCACAGCAATGTCCTGTCTCACACATGTAACCTGGATTGTTGTCTATACCAGGACAGTACATGTGACTGACTACAGGCGGACTGCCAGAATGCTCATGCTGTTTCTCCACCTGGTGGGGTGAAAAAAGTCGGATAAGTGGTAAATAAAGTATAATTAGACAACAATCTATTCCACTCAGGAAAGAATTGTCTTCAAAAGCTATTCCTAATATACATTAATAGTGTGATAAACAAACACCTTGTCAACTGTGGGCCGGTCCAATTCCTTCTGGATAACGGCCACCTACAATTTAAAAGAGGCATGTTGCAGTCAGTAAGAAAAAAAATACTTCATAAAAGTGAGTGTAATAAAGTGATAAGTCTACATCAGTGCCAGAAAGCCAACAGTAAGGTGCAGTGATATCAGAGTTGCACGTGGAAATCGCACGGGCAGCCCTGACAAATAATTGCATCGCCATGGTTACAACTGTGGTAGTGCTAGGAGACCTGATTTTCATTACGCTTTGAAATGAATAGTGAAGGTCGAGCTGCTCACCGTGGAAGCCTCAGTGGGACCAACCAAGTTTTCCAGGGTCATCGTCAGCTAGTGGGGAGGGGGGGAAAAACACAGAGTTAGACGATGCTTCTTAATGGCCATTATTTTACATGGAGTTCATGCCAAAAAGCATTCAATATTTTTTTGCTTAAAACTTACATGAAATATGTTTTAAGAAAAGTGCTGATAAGGGGGGGTTGCCCTATGTTTATCTTCCGTAGTCTTTTTTAGTCCTCCAACTTTGCTATTTATCATCTTTCTGTGGCTTCACTCTTCTCTGCTCATATTCCTGTCATTCTTCAACTAAAATTAATTCCTCTCCTTCATAGTATGCCACATTTCTGAAAATACCTGCTGTCTACTTTCAATGCAGGTCACAATGTGTGATATTGGTGCACATTATTACACGGTAAATCTAGTCTCATCTGTAAGCCTGTTTATGGTAAAGAGCAAGCACATAACTCTTCCGAGATGCAGTCTATGTCAGGCCTAACTTCCTCTATATACATGTTGATCTGCTGTCGTCATATATGTTCTGTAAAGACTCAGCCTCTGGATGTTTTTAAACATGGCATAATTCAATTTTAGCCCTTGAACAAAACAGATTAATACAGATAAATACAAAAAGATACAATATAACATAGCAGAGTCTCCAAATATTTTCATTTGCCATCCAAATGTCCTCTTATTAGCGTATTCAGAAATTAGAAAAAGAGTATATCAGTCAACCCTGTGTAACTGTCACGAAGGCCCAGAGTGAGAAAGTGACAAATTGTGATTGGAAGTGAGAGGCCAAAATGTAGCAACACTGTGCATTGGTTTGGCACTCTTTTGTCCACTGCTTGATGGATATGTTGTCTGCAAGAGGGAACAATATATTTCCTCTACACAACCATTTCAACCCCCCACGAAATAATGAGCCAAAATGCAACAAGAACCAAGTCTGAATGATCAAAGCATCAATTTTAATAAAACAGTCATTTCCAATTCTATACCTTGCCCTAAATACACAATTGACTGATGTCAACATGTCACACAAGGTTTTGAACCTTGGTGGCCTCCAGCCTTCCTGTGTGGAGTTTGTATGTGCTCCCTGTGCCCTGTGGGTTTTCTCTGGGTTCTCCGGTTTCATCCTACATCCCAAAAACATTCATGGTAGACTGGTGGAACACTCAAAATTGCCCCTAGGTATGAGTGTGCATGTGTGCATGATTTTTGCCTTGGCAACCAACTCAGATTGTTGGCTTGGATAGGCTCCAGCACCCCTGTGACCCACGTGAGGATAAGCATCCACTATCCATTTGAAAACAATCCCCATCATTCTATGATTCCTGCCATAGACAATCTGTTTACTTATTGCTTGTTTGCTCCTGATGTTGTCAAGAAGTATAAAATACACTGTGCTCTATTGGCTTGGCCACTTTTGAATATTCTTTTTTTCAGCCAATTGTTGACTAGAAAGGTTATTGACCAACCTTTTTAATAATAGATACAAATACTGTGTGGTTATTTGGGGCTATGGAAATTGGAAAATGGCCCTTTTCTACAAATCCGTAATCAAGCTATAACTTTAAACTACAGTTTTACACTTTCTTACAACTGTTGATTGTGTTGGAATGAAGTTGAAAAAGAATATACAAATATATATAGCTTTCCAATATTTGCACAACCAAGCACTCAGCACACCAACATGAAAGGTCATTTACAATATGCAGCTGTCAGCGTACTGAATCAGCAATTTAGTCCCTTCTGCAACTGTATTGAAATGCATAAAGCATCACTTGAAACAAAGCTATATATATATATATATATATATATATATATATATATATATATATATATATATATATATATATATATATATATATATATATATATATATATATATATATATATATATATATATATATATATATATATATATATATATATATATATATATAGACAAACACAGACAAGGCAACAAACAAGAAGAATCAAGCAAATATTTTTATATCCTACTCTCCAGTGCTGAATCTTTGATGTGCATCTGCAACACTTTGCACAATAAAGGCACCTTTCTAATATCATCACCAAAGTAGGGATATCAATGAAAAAAATAGCAAATAAAGAATGAGTGGAGAGGCCGCACTCTTTGTCAACATGGAAGCATGTTGCTGTGCAGCAGTCCATGCTTGCTCTTTGACAGCATTGTGCCTGTGTGTGTGTGTGTGTGTGTACCTCATCAGACTTGATGCCGAGACAGAACGTCAACGTCTTCTCGGGATCCATGTTACGAAGACCAGAGTGACAACAAGAAAAAAAAAAAACGCCAACCGTGGTGCGAGCTCCTTCTCCGGGCTTAGATGTACATCACTGTCGCCCCCCTCTCCACGGACACGGCGGCTTCCCCATCCATAAACAGACAGCGGGTAAGGTGCCCCTCCCGGACTGTGTCTCTCCACTCAGCGAGATTATTGAAAGAGATGCCTCCCCCCGTCCCCCCAGACCCCCAGCCCATCACACGAGGATATGCATGACCTCGACACAATTGGCTGGTAAGAAGAGGCTGTCGTCGAAGTGAGGCGATGCGAACGTGTTTTTCTCCTCTTTGTTTTGGTAAGAGAGGGTTGGGGATGCTGCGTGTGTGTGTGTGACGTCATGCCGCCACAAGCCCCTCAACGATGCAAATGCATTCCCTCACCCCTCACCCACCTTGGATAGACAAGAAAGGCTTAATTGGTCGGAGCTCCCAGCAACAGTGTAACACACTTGATTTGTGGTTCACTTCACCTTGAAATTCCTTTAAAAAGCAGAGGTGAGAAATAGGCCTGATGTATTTTATCATGTGCGAAAAATGAATAAATAGGCAACTTTTTCTACTCAGACCAACTTGATCTGGGAGATGGATGAGTTAGTGAGTGTGTGTGTGGGGTGGGGGGTCAAACTAAGTCAGACTTCAAGCAGCTAACCCTAACTTTTCCCGTCAAGTAGCACTACTAATTAGCAAATATCATTATTTAAAACAAAATAATATAGTGGCCTTAATAGTGTTCATCAAAAACTGTATTTTAATCGTAGGATTATTTAATGTTTTTGTAAGCAACTTTACTCTCATAAACAATATGAACAGCACAGCTACAGAATAGATGTTATTCTACAAAAAAAATTATAGGTAGTACAAACATTAATTAATTCATTAATTTTCTGAACTGTTTAACCTCATTTGAGGTAAGGGGGTGGTGGAGCCTACCCTAGGAAACTACAGGATCAAGTGGGGGACAGCCTGAATCAGTGACCAGCCAATCGCAGGGCATGAGGAGACAGATGACCATTCGCGCTCACATTCATACCTAGGGAAAATTTAGAGTGTTCAACCAGCATACTCTCCATGTTTTTGGAATGTGGGAAGAAAATGGGGTACCCAGAGGAATCTGGAGTACCTGGAGAAAACCCACGCAAGCCTGGGGAGAACATGCAAAGTTCACTCATTGATGACTGACCCAGAATCGAACCCTCAGCCCCAGAACTGAGGCCAACACGCATATTCCTTTCCACTGGGCCGCCATAATTGCAGAAATGAAATACAATAAAATGGGGCTTTGACTGTGAGTGCGAATGGTTGTCAGTCTCTGCCTGGCGACCACTCTAGGGTGTAGTCTGCCTTTCGCCTGAAGTTAGAAGGAATAGGCTAAAACAACCTCAGCATCATTTTTGAGAAATGAATGTCCTGTGTAAGAAGACACAAACTTGGAATGAATGTCCTATGTAAGAAGACAAACTTGGAATAAGTGTGCAGTGTTGGTGTCATGTGGCTCACAAGAGGGCAGCAGCATACAAGCATCTAGTTTGTAAAGATAAGGGTATACTGTAGTACAGCGGTCAGGAACCTTTTTGAAAGAGAGAGGGAGAGCCATAAACTATTTCTATTCTCTACTCTTATTGCTAAAGAGCCATTCTCAGAATTTAAAAGTAAAATTTATAAAAATGTGTGATTATTAATTTTTTGGTCATTTCACCACTTTTCACGTCTTCATATAGCATAGTTTCTATGTTCCTGATCTTTCTTACTAAACCAGTTTGGTAAATTAACTCTTTCCTCATTGAAGACAGGGTTATGCAGAATTAAGTGAAAACCCGAATACTATACTATTGTATATTTATAATTGTCTACTCTTACCTGAAATTGACATGTCATAATCCAACAGTGATTGAAATACCTTTAAACGCTTATTGTACTGTATTACCCTTGACAAAATGTAAATGTTTAGATCAGATTAATCATCCGGCCTTTCTTACTTCCTTTATTGGATTATAGAAATGTGTGTTTATGCATACATAGCAACTTCAGCTTTTATTGCCAAATACGACTCCTGGTCCCATAAGGGAATACATAATATTTGACTAAAACGTCAGCACACTTAATAGGAATTGGTCAAAGCAGTAACTAACACCCATAGTGGGCCAAAAGTTTCGATTTAAGATACGTCCACTATTGTGATTTGAAGGAGATTTTCTGTAAATTTCCCAAGAATTAAAGACATGAAAAGGTTGTTCGGGCACATTTCTAGATGACACAATTTGTCATAACTTCCTGTGACTCACGAATGCAACGCACTGAAACGTGTAGATTCACCAACACCACTCATTATAAAAATAGTGCAAAGTAAATAGTCACTATATTCTTTTTTTGTTGATCCATGAGAACAACTAAAGAATAATCAAACAAAGTAAGTCAAATAAAGAAACACTGGCTGAAAAGGTTTGGCAAATGCTTTTGCTCAAGTTCTTTGTGAACTGGAAGATGAATCAAGTAATTCAAAACAGTTAAAAATTTTTTTTAAAGATCAGAGGCTAAGTATATTACATATAATATTGTAAATTAAAATATAGACAATTCACCCATCTTTTGCCTTTTTTAACACTAAAATTATGTCAAATCAATGTAACCCATTGTTCGACAAAAAAAGGGTAATAAAAACTATGAAATAGTTTATGTAATTTCTATTTTAGGAATGGATGACTTAAAGGTCTATGCAAGGTCTTTGAAAAAAGTAACGAGAAATACATAGACACATTTAACAGAAAACTAGAATGAAATGAATGCTTTATTGTTCTGTGATGAGAATAGTAGAGGTTTTTGATAAACAACACACCTGTTGGTTTATTATTGCATATAAAAGATACAGTCGGACAAAGACGTTTCATCATCTAGTATTGCTGTCAATGTGGTATAAGACACATTGTTTGCAAAATATAGTTCACTCAATCTTCCATCAGATGGGGAAAACTATCCAAAACAATTATATTATATTAATATCTAGTAAAGAGTTACTGTTAATGCCGTTTTTGGGATGACACCACACTAGTAGTTTGCTGAAATATTCGACTGTAAAGAGCCTAGACTTTGACAGCACTGTCAAAACAGAAGTCCTGTACCGCAAAAAGAAATGTCTACATGTATTTTGAAACCTGCCTGTCACAATTACAGACATATGTTTAAACAAATGACGTCATCTGGAAAGTGCAATTGAACTTCCCTTCCATTTCCAAAGTCCGAGCAGAATGTGAATCATCGCTGAATGATGAGAAGGCGTTACTAACTGCCATAGTGCCAACTGCCAAGTCACACCACGTGTCAGGTGGATTTAGAACAGGGTTGTCCAAAGTAGTATTCCACAAAGGACTTCAGTGGGTGCAGGTTTTAATTCCAACTGAATAAAGTGTTTTTTTACATGTAATATAATGAGTTTGTTGATTGCAGATACGTGTGGCTTCTTTGAAACTAAAATAGTTGAACTATTTTGGATCAGTTGGAACAAACACCAACCCAGAGGGGTCTTTCAAGACCACACCCAACCCCTGATGTTGAGTAAGCATTGTTTGTTTGCTTTTTTTTTCATTTACATCCTACATTTCCCAAATATTTGGGAAATGCTATCATAAGCCAAAATGAATTGAGGTTGAAAATGTTGGCCACAATTCAGCGCGCTGGACAATTGGTTAGTGTGTTGGCCTAACGGTTCTGAGATTGATGGTTAAATCCCAGGCTTGCACCTTGGAGTTTGAATGTTCACCTCGAGCTTTTGTGGGTTTTCTCCGGGTACTCCTCCGACAGCCCCAAAACATGCATGGTAGGCTGGTTGAATACTCCCCTTGGTATGAATATGAGTGTGAATGGTTGTCCAGCTCCTTGTGTCCTGCAAATGGCTGGTCGCCAGTTCAAGGTCTCCCCCGCCTCATTGCCGTAGTTACCTGTGATAGGCTCCAGCACCCCCCACAACCCTAGTGCTGTTAAGCAGTACAAATAATGAATGAATGAATTCCTAAAGGTATCTTTGTGCCCAACAATAACACTGTTCAATAGCAGAAGTACATCTACAGTCTCATTGGAATGTGGCACCGTGATGTGTTATGTGGAATTGAGGCCTAACAAAATGGGAATGGAATTAGGTATTGTTTGATGTTAGGTCTGCTTAAAAGAAAAGAAAATGTTAAGAAATATCTCCTATGAAGTTTGAACTTCATTTGTGGTTAACTCCAAAGGATAAGAAGGTTTTGAAATAAAGTAAATTATTACATCAACAGGGGTCACATGTGACATTATCTGACTTTTAACGACTGTAGATGAAGTCATATGGTGGAGCAATAAAGCAATCTTTTACTCCTAGAAATTTGATTTACTCTCCTGCTATAAAACTTTTAATGATATTCCTGGCAATATTGTGTTCTGGAGTTATACTGGTTGGTATCAGGTCAAAGGCAACATTACGTAATGAAAGTCAGCGCTTACCGTATTTTCTTGCATATATTCGCCTCATTTGTGACAAAAGAAATTATGACTGAATCAAGGGTATGGCTTATATGCATATAAATTAGACTTGACATCCATGAAACTGCATGGTGACAAAGACAAAACGCCATTACGCAAGACAATGCGCCCGATACGGCCATTTAATTTAAAATAGAGAAAAAATGAATAGATAAAAGGCTAAACAAAAATCTAGGAATGAATCTCAAGAAAAATATAAACCATATCTTGCATAAAATGTGAAAAAAAACTTTCTTTCTTGTGCCTGCATCTCATGCTATTATTGCACTCAGAGACTTGGTGAAAACTAGACCACTACGTACACAATTCCTGATTGTACCGGTCACGTAACTTCCTTTTTGAAGGTGTCTACGTGCAGGCAACACCCTTCTGAAATGTGCAATCCAGTAGACAATCCTTTCGATTCATACAGTATCTCAGTAATACAACATGCAATGATTTTTCTTAAAATGTTCCCATCAAAGTGACATTTGTACGTTGAATATGGAGTTGAAATTGTGAATGAAAGAGCAACTTAAATGAAACAAAAATGGTAAAATGCAACGATTCTATGGCCATTTTAAGTGTATGGCTTATATGAAGCCCTGCTGTAACTGTAATGCGATAAGGCCCAAAATGCAACATGATGCAACTGGCCATGTCTTTTTCAGAAATAATTGCAACAAAACAAAAACTTACTATTTGTTGTTGTAAAAGAAAAACCGAGGATGTGTGCTGTTTTTTTTTTTACGGTGAGTTGCCTTTTGGGAAGTAAATTTAGGCTTAAGTAAAAAAAAAGCTGACCATTGTGTCTGTGATCCATTTCCTCATTGCTGTCTTGTTTGTGTTCAGTGACACACTTTTTAAAAGTGAATATGTCAATACAAAGGCTCATAGTTGTGGCAGGCTCTCTCTTTATGGAAAGCCACTGAGGGGTGTAACATGCAAAAGGACTTCCAACCATATTTCCTTGGAAAATGAAGATAGGTTCCAGCAGAGAAATCTGTTGTTTTGTTAAAAGGAAACAACCAAATAGTCTCCATGTGTCCTGCAAACTTAACTGCAATCATTTTCAAACATTTTACACCAGGAACATTAACAAAATTACATGTACAACATAAAATATAATTCAATTTACACACATTTTTCATAAAAAAATGACACGCAGATTTAATTCCAAAAAAAAGATTTAATGTTAGTAAGTTGTTGCACATTTTAAGCATCACCACTGTCCTCAATATCTGAAAATAAACATTGATTAATTACTTATTCAAGTTAATGTCCCTCATCCACGATAAAAAAGTAGTATATTAAGTCTTTCAAAATACTGTATGTCATTAAAAGAAATTAAAACAATTAATCAACTTCTTATCTAACCTCCATTAAATGCAGCTTCCTATTTTTTGACATTTCTTTTATTCCCCACAGTTCTGAGACATGACCCACCTAACGTTCTGACACTCTGGAAAGCAATGTAAGTCAACTTCAACTCAATTTTTTTATAGATTTTTGTAAAGGAACGCATCCCCCTTTCCCTCATGCCCCCCACCTGTCTTCCTCCACGACCCAGGCAAGTTATTTGGGAGTAGGAAAAGGATAAGGATCTTGGTTAGGAGTCATTATCAGGAGAGACCCCGAGCACTTGGCAGTCCCGTCCGTCTCTTGCATGCAAGGAATGCTGCCGACCTGCGCTTTCAGTCTTAATGAAAAGAATGAGGCTCATTTTAATGTAGACGGCATACAACTTTATCAAATTTTGATGGATGGCATGGGATGATGTTGACAAAGAAAAGTCATTTCGGAAGAAAAAAAAAAGGGGCTTTCCAAGTGTAACAGGAACAGAAAATTGATGGTCAGGATGTATTTTATGAGACTTTTTCCCCCCTTTTTAGACATCTGCAATTTGGAGCTGGAGAAACATTCATGGGAACACATGCTCTATTATTAGGCATGTGACCTGGATTGAGAATCGACATTGTGCATTGTATAAACAGTACAGGAACATAATGTAAGATACTCTATACTTGACTTTGGCACCCTTTTTATCCCCAATTCTCCCTTTTGTTTTTCTCCCTGGTCCACTCTACCTTCCCCCATGGCTGTACACAGCAGGGCCGTTGGTTCAAAGACGTGCATACTGCCAGAATGTAGGTCAACCCTCAGTGCTGAGTTACCGATTAGAAACAGCTGTGTGTTTGTGGGCCACTCTTTCTCCATGTCTACTAAGGGCAGGGAGCCTATGTGGGCAAAATTGAGCAACTTCACCACACTAAGCATTAAATTGATCGAACACAGAGGCGAGTTTTACCACTTCATTTTTGTGTTGAGCTGAATAAAATCAAATCTTATGAGACATGCTCACTACACCCATTCTAACTATCATTACCAGTCCAATCCAATAAATAAATTCCATCTGAAGGCCAATTTCCAAAATGGACAAGACATCAGTGCAATTGTCGTTTTGGTATTTGTGCCGGCCTTGAGCAAAACTATTTTACCCATAAACTTGTCTGTTCATGGGAATAAAGATAATCATTGCTTTTTTTCACATTCATAATAAATCAAACATAAAACTTAAATCTTTATCCCTGAAAGCATCATGCCACTTGTTCAGTGCTGTCATTTTTTTCAAATAGACAGAAAAGTTCAAGTGCAAAATGGCATCCCCTCCTGCTGCTGCGGACAATGGCTGTTGTGCATTGACAACTGTTTGAAGTCAGATCCTGAAGGTGACACTAATTCTAACATGTCTGGATTACCCCTTGCTGGCAGCACTGCTAGTTGTAAACACACACACACACACACATTCATACACACTCCACCTGGGTGTAATTACCTTATGCAGCCCAGAGGACTTGTTTTTTGTTGTTGTTTTTTTAACCTTGAACTCTTTATTGGTCATGTATTTTTTATATACTATATAGTTCATATGTGTGTGTGTGTGTGTATATATATATACACACACAAACACACATATATATACTCGTGTATGTTTGTTTTTCTATATAATACAAAGAAACTGGATAAAGTGGCAAAGACACGACACAATGACAAATTCTTAATACTACTACAAATACAAATATTCTAATAATTCAACTCATGTCTTCATTGGTATTTGCTTTACTACTGGCATGATTACAGACATTTGCCCTGTTTAATGACTACATACTGGTGTGAAAATACTGTATATTTTAACAGTTTTTTCCCCATTTTGAAATGTTGTCATGAAAACATACAATTTGAATCTGAGCAATGCCTTGGGAGAAATGTCTTTACAATGAATTATTGTTATATAAATGCATAGTACGGGCCAAATGCTACAATTTGAATCTTAAGTTGATGTTCCAGTGACGCTATAATGACCATATATAACTAAAATATCAGTCAATAGTGCGCAGCCCTAAGCCAAAAAGATGCTGAGCATTACGTAGATGGGTTGTTTGTACTTCATCCTTTAGTCCACTATTATGAAGGATGATGGTTTAAAAAAAAGGCAGTTACAATGATGACTCCATGTATCGAGCCTTAATCCGGATTTTCACCAAAATAGAATGGTTTCACATTTGTTCACTGCTAATTGTTCAATCCTGCTACCTATATCTGACCTAATATTTACATTTTTAATGTTCCAATATTACTGTTCTTTATAAGAATGTCATTAATTTCAAGCGAAAAACTTCTTGTTATTACATTTCGAGTTTTACACTAAGGGTAAAAAAAAACAAATAAAAAAAAGCACACTCACAGTATAGTACTGACACACAGACCTATTTCCTGAAGCCCGGAGACACAAAGCTAAGGATTGAAGTCGTGGAATAGTACAACAGGAAGGGAGCGGCGCGGCGACTCTTCACACACCTCAGACCCTTTCACAACCCACCATACACGGCTAGCTCAGCACAGGATATGAGCCAAACCCTGAACCCTGCAGCTGCAGGCCTGTAATGCCAGATGGGCAAATATAATGTGCACAGACACCCAAACACACATCCAACTTTTTATTTTTGAACCGTCACAATACTGTGGAAAAAAAATATGCGTGCAAGGCTTTAAAGTGCTTACAGGCAATCAGTAAAGGAAAAGCATCTCATATTGTATGCAATGTCTCATGAGACGCCAGTAATTACAGCGTCCTGACGCCTCTCACGCAATGTCCCCCGCCACGCCCTTTGGAGTAAAACTGTTGAAACGACAGCTTTTTCTGCAATGCACCACTCACAATTAAGTGTGCTTGAATATTTTTTAAACCATAGGCTTGCAATTTACTTGGAAAAGATGAGTAAATTATGTATTTTTAAGCACATTTCATCTCTGTATGTGCAGTTTACCATTTATTTTTGGGGGGCAGAAGCCATAGGGCAGTTTGACATGAATGTCTTTCTTCATAAATCAACTAAATGTCAAATAATGATGTTAAACAAGGATTCTCAAAGTGCGTTTGACAGCCCCTCTGGTAGCAGCTTCTTAAAGTACTAGTTTAGTATGGGAATTAGATGTTTACAATACATTGTTTTTTGCATGGATTAAAAAAAAGGTTTATTTTGAAATCTTAATTGATACGGCACCAGAAATATGAAAGTGTTTTGTTTGAAAATTTTGGGGTATGAATAAATTCAAATTCATTCTTAAAAAATGTCATGGAATAATAATCAGGCACCAAAAGTCTACTTATGAAATATTTTGTTAGGAAAAGTCTTAATGAGAAAATTGTGTTCCAAGATAGAAAAGAGATTCAAGTTACAAAACACAAAACATCCCCCAAAATTAAACATCCCCTGCAACGTAAATGTACTTAATTTATTTTATTTTGAAATTGACATTATAGAGATGTTCTCCCACTGGCTCGCTCCCAACACCTTGCTGGCCTCCCATTGGCTGTCTCCCTACACCCCTTCTGGCCTCACCTTCCCTGTGAGTGAGTTTTCTCTCCCTGATGCTTTGGTCATTTAGTGTTGATTGCAAAACAACAAATTTAGAATGAGAATACAGTACACAATCATTTATATTAATAGTCTATTTAATGTTGATTCACATCCAAGGCTGGGTGGTCTCTCACCATCCCTCTCCACTTCCCACCCACCAGTGAGGATAGGCCTGGTTTGCATATTTATAGGGAGAATGTTTGTTGTTCAAGATCCGCTGTTTGAGTGTATGAACTAGCTCAAGTTCACCAGTTGCCATGGTCACGAATATTCTTGTTTTATTTGAGCCTTTTCAACCTCATGTCCCTGTACAATCCTGCCCCCCGAGGCTTCATTCGCCTTCTGTAGCTGTTTGTCTTTTATTTGGATTTAGTAGTGTGTAGAAATATGGGATTTCCCCCCTCATGCACCAAAGTTATACACGAAATGCCTCTAACAGGAGCAGACATTTGCGAAACTCCTTGTGAAAGAGTTCACGGGATGCAGAACATAGTGAGCCAATGCAACATGGGATTTGATATGTGCGCAGGTGAGCAGGGGAGAGACTGTTATTTCACTGTGAGACCATGACCTGAAACAAGGACAATATAAATATAAGGTTGACTAAATGACTTTATGAATTGTTAACTAATTCAATGTAAAATTATTGCCAACTATTTTTAAATTGAAATCAAATTGGCAAATCACTCCTCATGTGTTATTGCTTTAATGATAGTTTAGTCAATAAATGATATCAAATCAACAATATTTGGTTATCAACAGTCTTTGCAAAAAAATCTGTAATATTTTTCAATGTAAAAATTCTTTATTTCAATTTTTAATTAACTCTTAAGAAGAAGAATTACTTGATCTTTTTACCACTTAGGATGGTCACTGGTGCTGGAAATAAAGTAAAACAAGTACATACACCTCTAAAGTTGTACATAATTACAGCATTTAAAGGCTAAGATCTGCATGCATCAAACAACTGACAGTGTGAAATGGTTTTCTTTTTCTTTTGGTAAGAAATCCACCATCTGTCTGCACAACGCTATGTGCATAGCAGCATATTAATGACCCCATTTTTGAAAAAAACTGAAGGATTTTAATAATTACTGCACTTTTCCGGCTATAAGATTCACAGACCAAATTGTACAGTATTTTTTTTTAAGTAGAAACCACTGAAATTGGCTACACAGGTATATAAATGTTTTTCGGATCAAACAAGTTCAAAGTCTCTAAACTGTAATCTAGGTCACTTTCCTGCTCAATCAGCACTTGCTGAGGATAAAAAAACACACACTTGAGAGGCATTGCTTCCATAAGAAATAATTCTCCTCACCTCATTTCTGTATGGATAGCACCCCTCCTGAAAAGAAAATATTATTTTAAGTGAAGAAAAACAGAAAAAACTGAATGTTTGGGGAAAAATAGGTACTTTTTAAAAACTGAAACTTGATGTTGGTTACTTAGTTCCATAAACAATCAATACAGGGTCAACTTTAGGTCAACATCTTGCTGACATCGGCTTCATAGCGTTGAGGAAAAGTGAAAGCAAAACTTGGGATGACACCGCCTTGCGTGACACTACAACTGTGGTCTCCCGCAGTTTTAGACGAGCAAAGCTTGTACAAGGTTCAACAACATGCAGGATCAACGTCACGGCATATGTGCGCCTCTGATAAGAGGCGGGTTGTATGTTACATAACTTGTCTATAATTACAGCTGGAATACCGCTTGAGATGCAGGCCGAACAAATCATCTGCTTTGACAGCTTAAAGAGCAATGAGTTTGGCATACATTATGTCTACATATGTGTATGACTTCCTGCTGCTGTAGTGCTAGCTGCTGAGTTGAACCAGAGATATTTATTCCTTCAAATCCTAATGTATACATGTTAAAAAAGCACACAAGTGTATTTGAGAGTCTTAGTGCCTAGAGCACAGGTGTTAAACACAGGTTGGTTCATGGGCCGCATTAACGCCTAATTGGATAAACTCTGTATGGCATAGGTTGGAACAAATACCTGGACCCATTGCTGCCCTTTGTGAAATAATTGGATTAGATCAATGAATACCATAGCTAGGTATGCTTCAAACTAGTTCTGAACAAGTAGTGGAAATAGTAGTATATACCATATGTATTGCAAATACATTAATTGAATCCATCAAGTGCGCAAGAAACAACAACAACCTTTGAATCTTATCAACAATTTGCCCTCCCTGGAAGACATTGTCAGGCCTCGTTACCTCAGCAGAGCCAGGAACATTGTCAGGGACCCATACCGCCCTATGTCCGATTATTATTATTTAGTGCTTTTATTGGACAAAACTTACATTTTTGTGAAATTTAGGAGGATATAAGGAACTCCACAAAATGATGTTCGAATGGAGAGCAGAATGAAGATTTGTTGGTGTAAAGCCTGATGTGCTAACAATCATATTTTGTTCCCAGTACTAGTAGTTCTGATGATCTGCCAAATACCTCACATACAGGATATTATGTTCTCTTGCCTTCGATAGTATTTTTATTTTCATCTCAGTATATCTATAATTTATGGTTAGCTGGCCACCAGTTCAGGATGTCCTCTGGCCCAAAGCCTGCCCAATTATTTTAAAATGTGTTGTTACTTATCATACACTGTAGGTTCTTGCTAAAGATTGTAGTTGTTAAAACTTGTGACTACATTACATTTGCCCATTGTTAGTTGGGGTTGGCTCCAGCACCCCTACAACCCTTGAAAACAAGTGAATTTTCATAATCAAAATTGTCGCATTTTATGCAATATCTGGAGCGCTCATCAAATATTTAGGACACTCTTATGCTCGTGAAGAAAACGCATTTATTATTGCAGGATAAAGTTTCATCTTAAGCTTTAGTAATATTACCATAATTCTATCTCTGTAATAAATTGTCATACTTGCATAACATGAACTCAAATTCCGTGTGCATTGAGTGCAAGAGAAATGGTGGCCATAACAGGTTTAAGCGCCATGTTTAACATTTGCAAACCTAACATGAACCACGACGGCAATTAGTACTTTCAAAGATGACGTACGTTCTTGCCAAAATGTATGCATAAGTGGCCTGAAGCAGCAGCCTAAAACATATATGTTAATTGTTGTAAATTGTTAATATTCTTTTATAATCTGGGAGAATTATGTCACTTGAGTGCACACCCGCCATTTATCTGTGTGCTTATAATTTATAACACAGTTGTGGTTAGCACGTCGGCCTCACAGCTCTGAGGTCCTGGGTACAAATCCAGGTCATGTCCATTTGTGTGAAGTTTGCATGTTATCCTCAGGCTTGCGTGGCTTTCCTCCCATATTAAAAAAAAACAGCTGATTGGACACTCTAAATTGCCCCTAGGTATGGGTGTGAGTGTGCATGGCCTCTGGCCTGGAGTCAGCTGGGATAGGCTCCAGCACCCCCCGCGACCCTAATGGGGATAAAGCAGTTCAGAAAATGAGATGACACATTTAAGGACCACTGTGCAGGATGCTAAGGGAAAGACACAAGGATAATAATACACAAGAACAATGCATGCATTTAATGCAGCTCACCGCACTAAAGTATTTTTTCAAAATTTCAAACGCTAAACATTCAATAACCTGTAACACTCTTAAAGCATACAATGGCATGATGCTGTCTTAACTTTAGGGTTAGTTTAGTTCAGCCCCAAGAAACGCCCACGAATTTCTTCTGACCAATAATTTGTCGTTCACGGATACGTCACATCAACCATGTGGAAGAAGGAGGGCTGTTGCTAGGGTATGTCCCCGACTACTTTAAGCCGAGTCAGGCCAATCAAGTTCCACGATAACATTTATCTCTCGCTTATTGGCTGGAATCTACACTATAAGCCCGCCCTTGCAATTCCCTTATAGGACAAGGATGACATCATTCATTTTGCTGAGTTTTAGTAGGTGCAGTAGGTTGTTGCTACTGTAGTTTGGAGTCGCCAAGACTCGGAACTGACTCTACCGTCGTATACAAACCGCACTGAAAGACTTTTTTATCTTCTTCAAATCAACATTTGCTTTCCAAAGCCTGATGTAAAGGTGTTTATAGACTGTCTCCTCTAAATATATTTTTAATAAGACAAAACAAGATGGAACTTAATTCGCTTCTTATTCTGCTGGAGGCTGCAGAGTACTTGGAAAGAAGAGACAGAGGTATTTAAAGCTAAATTGACACAATGACAGCAATTTTTAACGTTTTCAATCAAAACCGATCGAAATACTGGCTTGTTTTCTGGTTATACTTGAAACGAAAAAATAATTTTCAGGTGTTATCTTGGTGGTGCAGGTATGATGTCACTGGGTAGACAATGGGACGTGCCTGATGCAAATGATATCCCACAGGACTCAATATTTGGTTTTTCTTCATTTCATCTAATTAACAATTATGATTCTGTAAAACAAATATGGAGATATGAACCGATTTTATTCCCTGGTTAAATTTGAGGAGTCTTGAAGTGCTCCATTTTCGAGAAGAAATAGGTAAACAATGGCCTCCTCAGTTTGTAACATCAATTCTGATGAAATAATGACTCATATTTGTATGTTCTTTTTGTTAACAAGACTATACAATTCCTTGATAGCTCACCTATTCATATACAATATTCCTATGCAGCTTCTTTAGCCAAAATACACATTGGTTTTTGTTTGTGTCCACAGAGGCAGAGCACGGCTATGCCTCAGTTTTACCCTTCAGTAACGACTTCTCCAGGAAGAAGACGAAAAGCTCTCCAATCAACAGAAAAAGTCCAAACAATAGGTACATCTTCTACATGCTTTTCTTCTTCTGTGTTTTTCTTCTTTGCATGTTGGGTGTGAGTGCTGCAGGCCGAGTGAGGGAGGAGGGAGTCGTTGTTTTCCTGCGCACTGCCATCTCTCTGCTGCCTGGGGCTTGGCTTGCCTTGGCTGGGCTGGGCTCTCTGTTTTGGTTTCTAATAAACACTGCCACGCGTACACTGTCAACTCCAGCCTCTTTGCAGCTCCCCTTCACATTCACGCATATACACGCATGCACGCACGCAGATGACCTACAGTCCTTTCATCATTCCTCCACCACACCTTCAAGTGGTTTTTCTACTATGTTCATTCTGAATATATGCGCACACTCGTATTAGGTGTTTACTATAGAGCACTGGTTCGTAACCTGGGTTCGATCAAACCCTTGGGGATCGGTGAGTTGGTCTCAGGGGTTCACTAGAGCCACTGCCGTGGAGGTCAAGATACATCGACCTATCATGTCAAGTCACGGTAACATGCTCCGCTCGACCATCATTGGCTGCAGGTGATTATGTGAAATTGCTTAGCCAATCAGTGCTGCAAGAAATTTACATTAAATTGAATTTGAAGAAAAAAATCACATTTTATTTTACACTTTAGTAGGGTTGTATATTATATATATAACTACATCAATACATTATTTACTTACTATGCTCATGTGTGACACGTGTGTGACTAATGAATGAAAAGAGACAATCTCGTCATTTTCTACATTGCCCAATTTTCGCGAGTGATTAATGCAGTTCTGGAATTGCTTACGTATAGATTTATATAATATTTGTAACTTTGTTTGGCCCGTTGACTCATCATTTCCTTAAAATGGTGCACAAATTATTTCAGTGTATATGAACTTATTAGGAGAACTCCATATTACTATTATTACTATTGGTACCTTTTTCTTTTTTTTAAATTAGATTTCAATTTAATACTAGAAATTACATCATAACTACCACATATGTCCCATTTCCAGAATTTTTTTGTGAACATGAAGCATATTTTACATTAAATTGGCATAATTATTTCCAAGTTCTTTAATCCTAACTCCTAAACGCTTTAAAAATTATATAGATTATACATTTTTTATGGAAATATATGCAATTAAGAAAAAGGATAAGAACACTATGTATTAAGCAATTACAATGAATAAGAAATGCCAAGACATTTTTCAATGAAGTGGAATTATGGGTGTGTAGGTGAGGAGGTAAATGTTTGACAAATGAGTTAACATACATGCATATGTATGTTGACACATCTTAAAAACTTTAAATTATTTTACGTGCACTCAGAAAAACTCGCAAAACAATTCCTGAATGAAAATCAAAAACACACGAACCAGGAACTCACTGCTTCTTTGGAGCTCATCAGCCATGGTTCCGCAAAAAGTCCCCACAAAAGGGTGCTTTTGCTCATACAGTGGCACTCATACTTCTTTGGTGTGATACCACCGTATTTTTGTTTTTGATTGACATTTTTACAGAGGTGTTTACGCTCTACAACCCAGATGTTATGTCCTATGATCTTTGCTTTTCCACATTCCTTTGGTAGTCTGACAGCATAACAGAATTATGTCTGTGAGCGGGTCAGGGGTGTGCATGGCGAAGTGGCGGGTGGGTGTGGTGAAATAGACACCTACACGTATATGACAAACACCACCCCACTAAGCCCCTTGCACTGTGTTTGTCCTCCCGTGTTTTCCATGGGGTATATAGATACATTATTGGTGGATTTCAAAAGAAAATGCAAAAAAATAAAAAAACAGTTGCAGGTTCTTTGCCAAACAACCTGAACCTTATTTAGGAAAAAAGATTGATGATCAACATGACACTTTGTGTTCAATTTCCATACACATTGCTGCAAAATGTGCCAGTGTACAGTAACTTGGTGGAACTTCCTGTAAGAGATGAAATGTTACTTCTCTGTTGATGGGAAATGTAAAATCATGTGTGTCTCTGCCTCTGCGTGTTGGGAAAAGTAATTTGTATTTTTTTTAAAAACAAGAATAGCATGTGAGACACACTTCTACACTTTTGCTGGAATGGTATTTCCACAATTATTATATACTAGCCATATACAAGAATATTGAGATATCTTATTTGAAAGGGACTTTCAGTTGGGATCTGGCTATGCTTCATTTATAAGGAATCAAGGTCTTTTGAATAGATTTTTGAGCAAGGAGGAAACTCATGACTTTGGGTAGTGAACAAAATGCACATTCTGTCTGTAATAGACGTTAGAAAGTATTGGCATCCCTAATTTGCAAGAACGCTAAATATAAAGTAAAAGAAGCACATTTCGATAGAACGCAGAATTGACATGATTGACATTACTATATGACGCCCTCTGAATGTGATGTCAAAGCCCATGCATCGCGGTTTGGTCAGGAATTAATGTTATACTCTTCGGTATGCTTCCCTATGTTGAGAGGATATTCTGAATGCTTTTATAACCAGATTATTGAATTTAACCCAAATACTGGCTTCATGTAAATGGAACCACTGATATTTTCTCACATGATTTAATTTATTTCGTGATGCCTTGACTTGGTACAGTGATAATACTTCCATTACTTATAGGATAACTGCGTAAATTACATATTTCTCCCTACAACAATCATAACGTTATTTTCACATAGCATGTAATTGTGTCTATTTTTATTTTTCATATTATGATTTGAAACAAATGCCATTTTTATATCGTATCACTTGCATCCTGTGGTGAAGTATCGCTACACAGATGACTCGCGCTTAGCGCAGCTGTGGGAACCGCTGCTTCGCCAGCACGAAAGTCCTTAAATGTGAAAGGGCTTGTTGTGTGCTTGTCGCCAACACCCACCCCTCCCACTACACACTTTTGTTGTCCCTGTTTTTGTTTTTATTGCCATGGTATCCATGACGGCCATATCAACAAGAGGGCCCATAGCGCCCTCACTGGTCTCTCTTATTGTGGAGGTGTGGCCTTGCCTTGGAATAGCCCGCACGCTGTGGAATTCTGCAGCGTCTAGACCTCCAGACGTCTTAGGGGCGTGTTGTTATCCAGACTTCTTTACAGTTAGCGTGCAGGACATGTTTTGTGCGGCAAAGCAGAGATGTCATGTGCCTTCTAGTTTGCCCACACTACAACAAAGATGGCCTTTTTTTCCGAGTAAGCATGCCAATAATGTCCCAATAAACTCTAATATTATATAGTCTTGACCAACCCTGAATTTCCTTCGTAGAGCTTTTAGATGGAAAATATTAAATATAGATTGAGTTGGTTAACTTAAGGCGGATACACACCAGGAAAGTCTATGGTTCTCTTTCCTTGGTCCAGATGAGAATACTTTTAGGCCGAACATTTTTGTTGCGGTTTCTTTTCACATTGCAATTTTTCAAGCGACCCAACATTTGACAACAAACCTACACATGTGCTAACACCGCTCAAACAAAACAATGCACAGACTGTTTTGTCTAGGCACAGTTTTGTTTTCACGGTAAAACATGGAAGTAAACAATCACGGCGCTCCAGCTTGCAGCACTTGTGCTAATATTGATCTGCTTCCTCCAATGCTCACTCCACGTCAAACCACGATTCATGTTAACCAGTGCACTACGAACCAAATAACATTTTCCGTAATGCCTGTGGCTAAGGAAGAAAATAGGTGTGTGATTTCAGCCTTGGTTCAAAACATATCGTGATCGCTTTTACACATAAAATTTAATCTACCACGCTCTTCCTGGAAGCAGACCAAGCCCACGTATCTTGCCAGGTCGTTTGGTGCACACCAGTGTTTGCTGGTTTCAATTCTGCACACCACAGACTTTTTTGGTTTGGTTGTGGAACAGGGCAGGTGTCAATACGCCTTTAACTTTGATTCTGGGCAAATCACAAATTAAGTGGGACAATGATGCATTTCTGTTTTATTCGAAAATCAGTTAATAGCAAAATTGTGACTCAATTTTTCTGTACCCTGTGTAGAAACATTTCTTGTCGTCTTTGGTCCATATTACCATTTGGTTATTACACAAAGCCTGTATTTTTTTATTATAAACAATGTTTTCTACAAACTAATATGATAGGATCATCATTCATTCATAGTAGTAATTTCTGACTATTAATTGGCCCATACTGGCTTTTGTAACTCATATTATTAACATTTGTACAATTCCCACTCGGTGCTGTTTTCCCTAATCTTCTCCTGCTCTACTACTCAATATTGTTATCGGTATCCGATATGGCTGTTTCTGGAAAATCAGACTGTATTGGATTTGATCACAAGATCGTATCCCTTCTAGTTTTCATTATGTTTGCATGTTTTGCTTGTTCCAAATGGAAGTACTAGGCCAGTGGTTGTGAACAAGTTACACACAAAGAGCAAAAATGTTAAACTGTGAGACTCAAAGAGCCATAGCACGCAGTGACCTGCCAAAACAGACAGACACACACCCAAAACCATATTATTCACCATAACACTTTCTTCCCCTTACTTATTATTTGTTTGTAATTGGCCTTGATGAATTTGAGTGTGTTTTAAGAGAATATAAAAATAAGAGAAACATGAAACGGGGCAATGAGCTAAAGGATATACAAAATATGATAGGAAGCAAAGAGTCGCATTCAGTTTGGCCGGGACCCCCATTTGGCTCAAGAACCGCGTCTTCATCACCCCTGTACAAGGCAAACATTTTCACTGTCTCAGCCTACTTTTCAATAGAAATCAAAGATAGTAAAAGAGGATCATGTTATATTTGTAGAGAGAACATTTCTCAAGAAGGCATTAGCTGGATTGTATCGAGGTATCTGTACTTTTTACCTTGTGTCTGACTTTGGTCCAATGTGTACTTTGATGAAGCTTACCCCTCATTTGAAACTCACTCTCCTCTTTTGTTTTATTTTAGATCATCGCACAACGAACTGGAGAAACACAGGTATGGCTGCATTTCAGTTTCTTGGGTGTGTGTCTTTAACAGATAGACAAGTTTCACATACTTCATGGAATTAATTGTTACCATAGACATATTCTTCAAAGCTCAAAGAGATTATCGATTACATTTTTGTGTCTATCAGAAAAAACAAAAACAAATAAGCTCTCAGAGATAGCTGTCATGCTGATAAGGTATGCCTTGGTTTCACTTCCTTGTATGGTAATAAAGGGAATCGTGCAATGTCTCTGCTTTTTTCAGTAGAAAAACACATTTAACAGCGTATATTATACCTATTTTTCATCCAGATCCATTGAAACAGTTCTTATTAAGAGAGAGAATTCATGAAAGACTCGTGACTAATATACTGTGAGCAGACGCGTTAATGTACACTAAGTGTGAGTCAGTGCTGAATGGAGGTAACATGCTCAGGCATATTCTAACTCCCAAAAAGATGGAAGAGAAGTGTGATTACATTGCAGTTGTGAAGACACAACAGTTGCCTCATGTCCGACAAAGGCTGTGGTTTTTGACAAAAGCAGTATGACGTCCACATAAACCTACTCAGACCAATGCCGGTAATTCCACTTTTGAATCACAGGATTTTGTCATTTTCTCAATTTTCATTATTACTATAATGCCATGTATAATAAAAATGGCCACACAAATTAAAAAGAAAGGATAAAAACAAAAAGCAGAGTTTAACACATACCCAATGTAATAAATGACAATTACAAATTTCAGTCCCCTTACCCACTTTTTTTTACTCCCTCCATTCTATATGTGGTATGAAAAAAAACAATGATTAAGATGAGAGAATGAAGAATATGTCTTTGATGAGTCGCCAAGATTCCTATTTCACATGGTTGCTCTGTTGATTTTGTCAGTCTGCTTTTGATTTGTAAATGGAACGATCAACTTTCTTGCTGAGCCTGTTTTTCATCATTATTTGTCCATCCCGGCTCATCTAGTCAGAGATTAATCTGATGCCGGGCCGATACGGTTTTAAACAGAAAACTCAACACCGTGACCCTCGTGCCATCAGATGTACTCCAGCGTGGTGCTGCTATTTGAGTCCTGACTCACTGTCTTTGTTCAGTCACATTGACCTATCCTTGTACTTTAAATGCATGCGTGTGGTTGATAACCAAGGTGACAAATGAACGTCTGGTTAAGATACCAACGGGCAGTCCTAGTAGTGATATTTAAATGCAAAGATTGAAATGAAACCAGTTCTGTTTTTCGTTATTCATAACAATTAGTCTTTTAAGTATGCACTATTTGATTCATTCATGATGATACATTCTTTATCTCTAGTGCTTATCCACATTGAGGTTGCACGAGTGCCAGAGCCTTTCCTACTAGACCATACCAGGAGGATGGGTAGACCACAAACTGTTTGTAATTAAAGATACTAGCATCAATTGACATTCACATGCACATAAGGGTGCATGTTTTTGAGATATGAAAGACCCCTGGAATACCAGGGGGAAAAAACATTAGTCATGGGAACAACATGCAAACCCTGTGTAGGAAGACTCAGTTTGAAACCTTGGTCTCTGGACATGCCACAGCACTATATTATTTGACTATGTCTCAAAATATACAGATTAAAAACAGATTAAATATGTTTCTGTCACGTCCATTGGGCTTTCCTCAAACTAAATGATCATAAGAGAGGCTTCAAGAGAAAACTAGTTTCTTCAGATTCAATTTTCATCATAAAACACATACAACATCTCCTTTGGTATGGGAACATACTATATTTAAAACTTTAAACTACTTTAATAGGACATGAATCTCAGGGTATATGAACAATGCATTAATTTTTACATCAGGGTCACAGTCAGGAAATTCACATAGAGTAGATGTCACCTGTGGCATGTAAGTGAGAATACATGCTTGTCTTGATGTACCCTGCAATTGGCTAATGAGCAGTCCTGGACATACCCTGGGTTAGGCTAAAGTTAACCATGACCCCAAACAAGGACAAGCATTATAAAACATGTTCGGGTGAATAGGTGCAACATGAACAAATACATGAAGTCGGTTGATTTTGGACAATATGTCTATTTAATCTCCTTTAATCATAATAAAATTATCAATTGGTCTTTCATCTTAAATGTGTAACACATTTAAATAGGCTATCTTTTAACAGAATATACCCGTGGCAGTATTTATTCATATGTGTGTGTTTTTTTTTTTTTTTTTTTACTTCTGAAGGTGCTTCTGTAAATATTTTCTTGACGTTATTAATAGCAGACTGGCTGGCCCACTCAGCAAGCTGTTTGGTGTTTAAGAGACAGTCTGCTAAAATTTATGTCCTTTTATCAGCGTGAGGCTGGGCGGGAGTCAGTAGTGTTCGCCGGGGCTTTGTGTCCTGATGTGACCTGCTTATCTTTGCAGTCCAAGTGCGCAGCTCTGACGTTTTTACTGTAGAACAGCTCATCAGGGACTTTGCTTCTTCTTTTTTTTGCAGTGGAAAATGTCTGCATTGGCATGATCTCAGACATATCCACCCTAGCTGTCAAATCAAAAAGTCATGCGCCCTATTTTGACTTGGCTTCCTTCCTATTTCATACTTTGGGCTGAGAAGTCGCCCTCACTGCACTGTTCTTTGACACCTAGACTTAGTGGAGCTGCTTAGGTTGTTTTCCAGCATGTCACCTGTTTACTGGAAATGTGATTCCACTCGCGTGCAGCTGAAGGTTTGCTTTGTTTATGCTGCTTCCCTCAATTGACTCACGGATTTACACCTTTATTTTTATCTCCACCCATGTTTGCTCTTGGTTTCATTTCTGACTGCACACATGACAAGCGGGATGTCCAAATTTGCACAACAAGTTTCATTATCTTCTGAGTATACATACCGTGCAACCTATTGAAGGATAAACATAATTTTTTAGTGTGACACTGGTTGAACTGAAGTTGTTCTTATGTAATAACCTAAGACTCCCATCTTGTCTACTTAGACTACAGTAGACCCTTGTTTTTCGCGGGGTTTATGTCCCAAAAAGGAACCGTGATAGGCAAAATCCGGGAACTAGAAACCTTTTATATATATTATTTTTGCAATTATTATACAATTAAATACTGTAGCATACATTGAAAAGAAAGAACAAAGTATAGGCTCAGTTATTTGGTTCACAAATAAAAGTACTGTACTTGTTCGGGTGTGTCGATATATTTTGCAGACACAAAATCACAATGTTGTCAGTATGTTCCTACATATTTTTCTCAGTTTTTTTAATTGCATGAATCAAGAGTACCACTGTAATTTCCACTACAGCAATTGTGCAACAACTGTCAGACTTTGTATGAAAAGTTACTTAGGGAGCACTAAGACACACTTTACACGCCTTCTTAATTAAATTTGCTCTCTGGGTCTCCCATTTACAGCTGTGATAAATGACATTTGAGTTTGGAGGCTCTTCTCTCTTTGAGCTAAGGTGACCTCATCAATGCATTTATACATTTCAATTATGCTGACCCAACCTCCTTTTATTTCTGGTCTAGTTGTCTGTAGGCACATCTGCTTTTTCTGTTACCTTTTTCTCTTTATACCTCTACTTTTCATCTCATAAAAGTCACTTAGTCAGCAGAAATGTGTGGCATTTAAGAGAGGGAGAGCAGCATTCCCACCCTTATTCAATCCCCCACTCTCACAGAGGGCCTCTATTGCTCCCATCCGGCCTTTATGCCAACACTTTGTGCCAGTCGTTCCTCTTGTCAATTATAAATCAACTCTTATGCACTGCTGTTTATGTGGAAAGTGGCAGGCCTGAAAGTTTAACCCAGCAAATCACTAAGAATGCAATCGAGGTCATATCAGGACTAGTGTCATGACGCTGCACAACAGATGCACAGTAAAATCCAAGGCTTTTTAAAATTGTTTTACAAGTGTGGCTCATAATTGCATGTGGCCATTGGTTTTAACTCCCACATATGTCCCATACATTCCTCATCTTAGTGTGGTAACCAGCAGACAGAGTAATGTGCTATGTACAAAACATATTCCATTTTGTGATACTTTTAACTGTAGGGCCCCAGCCCCCCAAAAAATAACAATACAAGTACAGCTTTAAGCAAATAATCAAGAACAGATACAATTTTAATCCACGATCAAAATCATTGTGATTGAAATTGAACAGTGGGAGCATCCTGCTTCAAATGTCATGCAGCTGCACACACTGAGAAAAATGTGACTGTATGCCCTAGTTCTAAAAAAAAAGGCTTTGAGACTCTTTTCATGCTTTACTATTTATTCCCGGAGGGTTCGGTGACAAACGTGTTTGTATCCAATTTTACTATCCCGGAGGGCCTTAAATACATTGAAGGTAAATGAAACTAAAAAATAGTACCACATTTAGAGAGTTGATATACAATATACATTAAATGTTGGGGTGATGACAGAACATCCAGCCCTCTGAAGCAAAATCCACTCTAATGAAAAAGTAGAAGTAGAAGGGCACATGCAGACAATATGGAAACTTATATCACTTCATATTGAAAATTGAGTTTAGCAAAACCCTTGTGTTAGCAGAAACCTCATTGGTTCAACTTGTGTTAGATCAGCTGGAACAAAAACCAGGACTCACAGTGCCCCTTGAGGACTGGTTTTCAGACCCCCTGCTCTTAGCAATAATGGAGCCCTCCTTTGGGACCAACTTCAATATAATCGGTTTGCTAAGCTCTTTCAGCAGCTTGCTTACACGTGTAAAGTTTATCCTTCAATATGCGCTCCACTTAGCTATGTTGCCAAGAATTCAACCACCGTTTTTATTTTTATTTTAAAGACTGTTTTCAGTGACTCTTCCAGGTTAAACTAAAAGAGTACAGATAGCAAAGGCATTTGTATGGAAACAATAATATAAAATCTCCAGCTGCAAGGCAACACTAGAGGTCCCTTGTGGAATTTCCTTGCCCGGAGGTCAGCGGCCGTGGAAACGCTCCACGTATGGCTCGGGTCACGCCCAGCTGTGACCACAGCGAGTACGTTATCTCTGGCCTGTGGTGCGTTTACCTTATTGCTCCTTTGTCCTTCTGTGCACTCTGAGAGCTCTGAACATTTCAACGAAGGACTGGATCTACTTCTCAGGTATCACTGGTGAATGGCAGGGCACGTCATGTTTTTGTGTCAGCAACAAGACAGCCGCTAAGCAGCTGATGCTCATAAAATATAGGGGTAAAGGTGCGGTTTGAGGTATAATAATGTGAAAGCTTTGCAAATGGGTGCGTTCAAGTCCCAGGAAAGCAATAAACGAATACATGAGGTTAATAGCATGCAGAAAAGCAAACTGGCCACGTTGGATGCAGGGGGAGGCTGAGACATTCTTCAGCGTTGCCTAAGGGAGCGACGTGGCTCCTGTGTGTGGAGTAGTCAGCCTGAAATTCAGGTCAGCAGAGCATGGACACATATGCTAGAATGCAGTGTTAAGTAACAGGGGCCTTTTGCTGCAGAGAGAATTTGGGTGAACTGGAGGCCACCAAAATAACACAAGATGACTATTAAAATACTTCCACATAGTATTTGCAGTTATTTTGTAAAGAATGCAATTACAAGAAAAAAATTGAATTGCTGGGGTTGAACACATGCTGTTCTTTAACATTGCCCATCTCCAAAATGTTCACAATTTTCTAGCTTGAACTTTTGTGATATTTCTATACCCAACATGTTGTGGTCCTCTTGATGTCTGTTTTTTTCATCATTCTGCATGTCACTTTAGGCTCAGGGCATGGTGGACTGTTAGTTAGTACACAGGCACGACCCTTGTACCAATTTATGGGATGTTTAACTTAAACTCCTACACCATAAATATGCCTTCACTTTACATTACGAGTCTTTTCCGGTCTTCTCCTAGGTTGATTGGTGCTCACCCCACCGTTCCTAATCCTGTGTTACAGTAAACATCAATGCTGAGCCCTTCTGTCATACCACCGGATTCCTGTGTGCTAATCACAGACAGGGCATCGTTAGAAAATTAGAGCTCACCCATGTCAGGGGAATGTGTTTATTGAGCTCTCGGAACTTGTCCGTGCTAGTCCGTCCCAACATGTGCAACATGTTCCCCTGGATCTGAGTTCACACAGGAAGGCAATTACTGTCCAAGTCTCTCATTTGACATTGTGCTGGAATGATTCCGAGATATACAGGGACCCTTTCTTTAGCTTGTCCTCGCCCTCCTTTGTTTTTCTTTTTGCTTGCACGCGCTCCTCTTTAGCTTCTATTTGACATCTCTTTTCCTGTTAAGACCAGTGTAAGCAGCCTGTGCTGAAGAAGGGATTTTGTAACGATCCTACATCACTGGTCACAGGGTTTTATGTAAAAGGAAAAAAAGTAAATCAAACGAAATACTCATAAGGCATTCCCAAACACACAGCAATATAAGTACTTGAAATGCTAGCGCTCTTTAATTTACCCTTGTGTAATCAGCAAGTTCAGAGTGCTGAGTGGAGTAACGCTGCTTGCGTGACAACGCTTAGTCATGTGAGTGCCAGCGTCATGTTGCTGCCGTCAGGAGATTGTGTTTATGAGGGCCTCATATACATCTGTCATCTTGCTGGTTTCAGAGATGGGGGAGACGTGAATTACAGAAAGCATAAATTTCTTGTCCCTATGTGACTGACATTTCATATCAGGGTGAGAGAGGCCTCTCATGCTGCACCTTTATGTGCATATGGGATGCTTGGCCACTTTCACATCCACACCTCCTTTTCACAGACAGCATATGTGATGTGAGTTACATGTAAACACATTGAGGGCAGGACTACAGGATGACAGGGAGACTGATGAGGAGCTGCTGAAAGACCCACTGTATATGTGTTTGTATGGCTGTTTGGCCCCCAGTTAGATTCCTTCACTACTCCAATCCCCAGCCTGCCAGCCAGATGTGAAAGCACCACATCGGCAACCTCAAATTGCCCCAGTTCTACCGTGCTAATCCACACTCACGTGAGTGGCTTTACATTCACTGCCAAACAGGCCACCATATGCACAGTTGGGGAGTTAAAATCTAAAAACAACTTTCGTTTATCTTTTTTTTTTTTCGTTTATCTTTTTTTTTTTTTTAGATCATAGAACGACCGACATTATAAGAAGAAAGCCTGAACGACACTACTCTGTTATTCTTTCTTTCCCACAGTCCAATTTAAGGAAAAATTGAGAACTATTAGGATTCACATGGTACTAGATTTTGTTTAAAATGTCTCTGGGAACAGAAATTCATACGTGATTAGTAAATGCTATTTCACTTATATTGTTCGTTAACATTTTCTCGTTCGTGTTTATCAGGGTCACCTTGTGGAATTAAACTCACAACCTTGGGTTGGAAGACATCTACCCTATCACTTAACCATACATTTTACACCTTGGCTCCCACTGAATGTACAGTAAATGTGTGGTGTCCGATGATGTGTCCGTATTCGTTGAAGTGATTAGCGATTTACTTTGTGTCTCATTGCTCTGACCACAAACTGTTTATGTAGTTTATTCTTCATTCATTAAGAGTTTACAAACCCCAACATGGGTGTGGAACAAAACTTACATTTCTTAGTATGACGTTATACAATTCAGGTGCTTTTACAGCTGCGAGGTTGACACTCATCCTAAAATGTTATTTTGTGGGATTGAACCCCAGAGGCCAGGAGGTGTGTGAGGAAATACTGCAATGGGTTTTTTAATGACTGTTGACCTTCATTTGGCAGGATTGGCAATGTTCCAGTCAAGCCACTCATTCCTGTGCATATATGTACTGAGGAATTTACTGGGCCACAGCAGCCTCATTAAGCAGCGCAATGAGCGAGCGAGTGAGGGTCTGTTGTTTGCACTGGCTAGCCATCTCACAACCCACGACCCTTTGTGCACAATTCCCTCCTTGTAAAGTTTGTCGTCTCCAGGACAGTGTTAAACTAGTCATGTTCAGGTGCCTGGTACCGCTCACAAAAAAAAGCCATTGCTGTTGACTCAAAATAGTCATTTTTGTTCTTTTACAAATGCTGACCTGTGAGAATGGACTGTTCTGTACCCGTGTAACATTGCAGTGCTTGTCAGCAGTTTAAATAACTTGCTCCAGTTTCAGCAGGGTTTTTTTTAAAGTTCCTTTTCCGCTCTGTGCTTTGACTTTGTTTTGGCACTCCGCCTCTTGCATAGGGAGGTGGGGGGAATGGGGGAAGGCCAAAGATCAGACACAAATCATCCCATGGTACTATACACGTGAGAGCAGTCAGGTGGTTGCCTCCCTGCAGATGTGACTATGTCTAATTGAATTTCAGACTTAAGCCAAACATGCTTTTCTTTTGCAGTGCAATTCTTTGTTTAAGTACAGTAGTCAAAGGAAATTAGGCTTAGGCTAGACGACCTGCACAAACAACTTTATTTTGAATTCCATTCCAGAGGTTTGTAATTTAAATTAAATCATTTAATAGGATACTCCAACACTATCATTCTCAAAAATATATATTAGATCCAAGAGTCCTTTTTAAATGTTTGCATTAAGCAAATAAAGGACTAAATGGACAGTTCTTTTGACTTTTTCTTGAGCTTCTTTTCAATGACACTTTTGACAGTATTTATGATCTTGAAACCAAAGACGATCCACTTCTAAGACCAGGAAAATTTGAAAATCTGATCTGATTCAGTACCAACCAGAACAGACAGAGCAATCGGTTACACCCATTCTTAGACACAGCATTTCGGTGCCACACTTTGCACGCCTGCTTAGGGCCATCTGATAAACATAGCGTGACCAGGACTTGACTTGGGAATAACAAAAGTGAGTGAGGCAGGGTGGCGTCTGTGTGTGTTTGGAGGCGGGATCAAAACTTGTGAGTTTGCTAAGTGTGTAAACACGTGTTGTCAGAGAAGCCCCTCAGCTTTGACAATTATTTTTCTGAGAGATACACATCAAACTTATTGCTAGCTTTTCTTCAACACAGTCACAATAATGCAATGCAATGACAAAACTTGTAATGCTTGACAAGAACCTGCCCAGACATGTTCATTGTCTGGATGGAAGATGTCTACATTAAAACGTTATGCTATGTGAATCCCAAACCTACATTTTGCATGTCATGTAAGTAATTACGTATAAACTTTCACATGGAGCCTTAAGGTAAAGTATACCATGAGGCGAATTCTATAAATGGTTGTGTGTTTTCCACGGGGGAAAAAATGTACATATGTGAATTTAACACAATACCCTACATACATCAACACTAGTTAAAGTTAATATACCTTTAAGGATGAACATTGCCTATTTTTAGATTTTCCGGGCAATATTGGACATGAAAAAAGTCTGTTTATTATAACTAAGAGCAATCATCATACTGTGCAATAAAGACTTGTCCAGAACTGCTGATAAACATGTGATATAGTTTGAAAATGCAGAACAACAATGAATCCATGATTGCCTTGCCTGGCATCAGTTGTCCCCCTTCTGGGCAATACATTAATGTTTAATTCTTTTGAAGTCACATATCATGAATGCCCTGCAGACTCTTACGGTCTTGCATTGTTTTACACAAGGACACATTCACAATACTCGGGAAATATGAAATTTGTGCAATTTACTACTTATATGTCCTTTAAGCACCCAAATTGACAAATTGAACCAGTCTTACTCTTAGTAGGGATAATTATGGCTACTTATTGTACAATTAGGCCAACTGGTGTAGTGGTCCACTTGTCTGACTTTGATGCAGGCAAGCGTTGGATCGATTCCCACTCCGTGACGGTATAATTGTGACTATAATCAGGTGTCTGCCATGCTATGAATTTGTAAAACTCTTTGTAGAGGCAGAATTAAGGGTTCTTTTCAACCATATTTTCATTCTTATCTAATTGGGCAACAAGTTTTTTTTCCTGTTATTGTCTACAAGAGACTTTTATATTGTGTGTAGGTAAACAGGAGACTGAGTGAAAAGGTTGTGGGAGGAGGTCTGGTGGCTTGTGAATTAGCATTTCAATGAATGGGTATTTGTGACAGAAAAGAGTGAAATAATTTGCCATATTGTCAAATTTAAACTAAAAGTCAACATGATTTGCAGTTCTATGCAGACCATTGCAACATTATCCTCTCTGATGACCTTGTTTACCTTTTAATAAATATTTATCCCATAGTGGATAAAAAATGTAGCAGTCCAAATGCTCATTTTCAGTTAAAACGATCTAGTTTACAGTAGTGTATTGGAATCATTTTTAGTTGGTGCACGTCAGCTAAATTATGTGGTTAGAATACAGGTGAAGCGTTTCAGCATAATAAGTTGCCAAAAATGCCCATTTTCTTGAGGCAGAACACCGGTAGTCAGGCAAAATGTACGAGGCAACGCCTTGTTTTTGTTTTTCATTACAAGAGAGGCACAAGGGGGAAGTGGGGTCCAAGAATCTTGCCCACTAGCTCAAGTTACCCTTTGGATGATGTGTGTGGGGCACTGCCTAGTGCAGCTGAGCACACTGCACTCAAAGGACCCTTTTTTGAAATGGAGAGAAAGTCATCCACCCGCTCGGACCTCGCTCTCTTCCAGAAAAACACCAAAACCCCCCGCTCCCCCTTCTTTGCTGCAGACCCCGGGCTCTTTCCTGCCTGCTTCCCCTGGCCTAGGTCCAAGTGCTTCATGTGGCTGTGACTGGGGCAGGTTGGAGGTGGAGCTCCTGCCTATCCTCTGAAGACACTTGTTTTCCGATGGGACGAGGGTGTGTTGCTGTTGGCAGCCTAGAGTAAAGGGGTGGAGGGGGCCTGCGGATGAAGAGGGATTGTGACTGCCTCTTGGGGGAAGAGGAAATAAAAGATCTAGGGAACTTTCACACGCCCTTTTAAGGGAATGCCTAATGCACCTGTAGAGAGGTAAACATCTTTTAGCGGGCATTGAGCAAGTTTACATTTTATTGTTTTTACAGCCAAAGCGATAGCACTTTTAACCGGATTGGATTTAAATTTTAAATTAACCATTGGGTCTCTATGACTTGCTGGTGGTCACAGGCTGACCTCAAAATAAAACACACTGAGCTTCTGAGAAGGTCTTTCTTGTATGTAACACACTGGCTACACCCTTCCTGAAGATGAAACAGGGAAAAGTCTGTGCTTGTGTCAGCAGTGAGTGCTCGCCCATACCCAGACCCTCAAACAGAGCGTCATCTCCCTGATTAGGTTTATTGTAGTCGCAGAAATGGCCAGTGGAGACCTTCTATTGTCGGACTTTGTTTACTTCAGTTGGAGTTAGCCAAAGGAACGAGGGACTGGGGGTGGGGGGTTTGCTCAGAACAAAGACATGGTTCATGGGCAAGCCTGACTAAAGAGGATTGAAAGGCCTTACAGGGAGGTAATCGGCCATCATATTTTATACATGCACATGCATAAATAAATGCCCCTATACATACAAATATTCATACATACATATATAACTATAATATGTATATATTCCATGCACAGGTGTTTTTCCCTCTACTAGAATGGAATTAAACCTGCACAAGTGTACATCTACAGAGATTGTGGGTTCAGCTATGTTAGCAAAGAGATTCTTGGGTTGAATGGGAGGTTTTTTTGCGGCCGCACTTTGTCTCTTGAGTTCAGCCAATACTAAGAGGAACTTCCCATGCATGTCATTGTTGTCAACAATGACAAATGCTTCTTGTGGCTGCATTATGACTGTCTAGTAGACGTTTTACAACTGGGCAGCCAGCTTGAACCTACAGGATAGTTCAACATGGAAATCCCTAAGCCAGTGGTTCTTAATCTTGTTGTCGATTGAACCCAGGTTAAGAACCACTGCCCTAAACCATTGGTTTACATAGAAAAAAAATAGAGTTAACAAATCAGTTCGACTTGCGGTTAGCTGGCCACCAATTCAGGGTGTCTCCTACCTGGTGCCCGTTTTTAGTTGCAATAGGCTGGTCCAGCACCCCCACGAACCCTGTGGGGAAGCGGTTCAACAAAATAAATAAACGAATCAGTTTGAAAAACCCAAATGTAGGTGACTAAGCATAGTCTAACACAGAGAGATTTGCAGCTGTGTACACAAGCATGTAATTCTGAAGGGAATTAATCCTGATCATGTGGTAATGAGTTCACTTGCTTGTTGGACCTTCCCCCTTCAAGACAAGATCGGCGAGTATGGTGTATAATAATTTGTAAAGATGCTTCAGGGTTATTGAGTCTCAGTGCTTATAGCTGTTTGATGGTTTTTTTACTCACCCGCCGCTTGTGTGTTTGCAGACGTGCCAAACTACGACTGTACTTGGAACAGCTAAAGAAGCTCGTGCCTTTGGGTCCAGACAGCACCAGGCATACAACACTGAGCTTGCTGAAAAGGGCTAAGATGCACATTAAGGTACTAACGGATCCTTAGGCGTCTAGATCCAAAGATATTGTAATTTTTTCAGAGAGAGGTTTGGTAAATACCAAATTTTCCTTTGGTATAACAGGTAAATTGTTATTCTGGGGAATTCCAGTTGTTGTTTTTTTGCAGAAAATCACTTTACATCCACCCATTTTTGGCTCCGTCATTTCCGTAAACATTATTCCTTGATTATTGTGGTTGTGTTAAGTGACCTTAAAAGAGCTGTCTAGTATGTCAGTGACTACATCATCAACGTCATTTGTCCAATTCCTTAAATGTCGAAATACACCCATAAAATTCCATGCATTTCAATATGAGCTTGCCTCATTGGCGTAAAAACAAAGCTGTTTTCATAGATTCAGTTTTGGTTTCATTTTGAATAGTTGTCATGATTCTAGCTCAACTAGTTCTCACATTAGCTGCCACTATCATCAACTGAGAGCTTACCAGTCAGTTGAATGGCTTTAACTATATGAAAATCCCTGGGTAACTCCTATAACTTATTTTAGTTAATTCAATACATTGAGCAGATGAGAGTTCTCGAAAATACTCAATATTTAAATAAAAAGGATGAACCAAAATGACAATTATTGGTCAAAACCAAATATAAGAAAAATGAAGTCAGAAGAATTATTTATCTAAAATTTAATTTAGACCCATCGATTATTGATATAGATTTTTCCTTCTGTGTTTGCTTGCAGAAGCTCGAAGAGCAGGACAGGAAGGCTTTAAACATGAAGGAGCAACTGCAGAGAGAGCACCGCTACCTCAAACGCCGCCTTGAGCAGCTCTCAGTGTCAGGATCTGTGGAACGCATCCGCACTGACAGCATGGGCTCCAACATCTCCACGGACTCTGAACAAGGTATACTTATTCAAAGTACTTTAACACAACGCTACAATCACTGTGGATATCTGCTGCAAACTATATATTCATTCATTCATTCATTCATTCATTCATTTATTTTCTGTTGTGCCTATCCACCCAAGGGTTGCAGGGGGTGCTGGGGCCTATCCTAGCCAAATATGGACTTATTAAAAAAACCAAACCATATTTCAACTTGAACAAGGAGACCATTTTCAGGCTTTTGAGACCAATGCTCTGTGTAAATTCATTGGTCTGAGCCTGACCTCATCTGCTTTTCAACTTAGCCTTGACCTAGAGGTGCTATACCCTCATGTTGAGGCCATATTCATATCTGTTCATTCCAGCACCTTATTTGCATTTCATTGAACCTCACAATGATCTAAGTAAAAAGCCACTTGATAACCTTGAAGTGGTTCAAAAGTGATGGCAAAAGGTTACCAGTTTGCAGTCTGCCGAAAGAATGAAAATGAACGGTATCATTTTGTTTAAATTCCTCTCTGGGCAAGAATTGTTATTGGTCTGGTGGTAACACATTTAACAAAATAGTCAGTGCCACCTTGTCACATCACTATTTTATGTGACAAATTGTGGCATCTATGATTATGGCTATTGATTGTTTGACTAATTGGTTAAAAAATAAATATTTCTAAGTGTGCCACGTTTGCATGTTCCTCTCATTTATTCAAATAGTAGTATAAGTCAAATAGTGTGTGGGCCATGTTTTCTTAAGGGTGATGCATTAAAATTAGTGTCTCGTATCATAATTGGTGATAAATTATCAGTGTCTATGTTGTGGTAGTTGGTAATGTAGTAAAGAATGTTAGCTCTAGTCAAAGGTATAAGCAATTTATTAACCCATTTTAATTCATCCCCAATGAGGATCAATAGTGTTATGAAAATATACAGTGCTTTGAATCACTTGGTTATCCCACACTTAGTCCCCAAATTCCTCACTGTAGGAGTGGAATTACGTTGCTTACTCTCTTTTTTTGTTTATAGATGTAGACATCGAGGGTATGGAGTTCACCCCTGTCGAAGTGGACAGTGTGGGGAGCATCAGTGACCCTGAAGAAGAGGAGGTGGAAGACGAGGAGGACCACTACAGCCTCCAGAGCAGCTCCAGTGACACCAGCTACACGACCCCACATTCCCACAGACTGCAGCCACACCACAGTTAGACTCCCGTGGCCAGATGATCTAGCTTTTCAATCCACCCACCCCTCATCCTCCTGACCACCAATATCATGACTGCGTTCACCTATGGCCACCATCAGAGCAGTCCAGAATGGCAGCAAATAATAAATGCCACTCAAGCCTTCCAACACCCTTTACTCCCTATGCCCACAGCACCCTATTATCTCCTGTCCCTCCATCTGTCCCAATCAACCAAGAAACCAATAAAAATCATTCACCCAAGTCAACCCACCAACCAAAACAACAACCAATTACCCAACCAACAGACCGACCCTTATCCATATTCCACAAACCAACTCAGCAAGCAGTTAAACAGCCAATAGACCAACCTGCAATCATATCCCAAAACAACCCACCAACCATCCCGCTAACCACCCAACAACCCTCCCTTAGCCTCTCTAGATGCATGCTCATAGAGAGCAGTGGGGGACTTCTGTGGTGAGATGTCTAGCTTTAACTAGTTAATCAAAATTTGTCAACCATGAACGCGATTGTATGCGTGAATCAGAAGATAACATACAGTAAGCTCCTTGTCAACTCGACGCGGCAATAACACACAGACAACGGCCTTAAATTATGCAAATCACCTCAGTCAGTTCCTGCAGTCATCATACAACTTTAGGACCTCATTCACCTGCTTCACCACACAAACACCAGGAAATATTTTAGCTTTGCACCGAAGACGTCAAGGAGAACCAGTTATCCTGGTTCTCCCTAACGACAGTAAATACCAGCACCCTAAAATTCCCTAGAAACTCATTTAATTTGTACAAGTCAATTGTATTTTAACATTACCAAGAAAGAAATAATTTATTCTCTTCCTGCTGTTTCCAGTCAACGTAGGAAAACCAGCTCATCTAAAAATGAGCTCAGGCACCTCCAGGCCCACTAGTACTGAAATTCAGACTAAACGATCTGAAAGAAACAGAGCTGTCGCAGAGCAGAAAACATTTTTGGGTTGGCGTTTCTCACCACTACTCCACACTACTGACCACTACACTATAACCCCCTATGGTGTGGATGGACTACTATGGCCTTTTTTTGCAAATCGATTTGCTCAGTAGCGAAGCAATGTAGCAGAGCTTGCAAGAGGAGGGCCCTACCTTTGAGTGCTAGAAATGCTTCCGGAGAGACCACGAGCCCCTCCACGACACTCTTTTTCTTAAAACGTGGTTACCCAACGGCAGAATTGGCATTACTCAGCAGCAGCTCTGTCTCTTTTGTACAGATTCTTGAACAATTCCATAAGATGGCCAACTCACAGTTATCACCATCACGCATATTTGTTGCTCACCCTCTTTGAGATTACAAACGACAGTCATTATTGACAGAGGCACTTCAGGCTTAGTGAATAAAGGTCCACCATGTTAGGCCTTGTAAAAAAATATATTTAATGTCTATATATATATATATATATATATATATATATATATATATATATATATATATATATATATATATATATATATATATATATATATATATATATATATATATATATATATATATATATATATATATATATATATATATATATATATATATATATATATATATATATATATATATATATGTGTTTGTATATATATATGTATGTAGTCAGCAGTGTAGTCTAGTTCTCTCATTACATACATTTTGTATTCTATTTTCCTACATGTGCTCTTTAAAAAAGAAAAAAAAACATGATATATATATATACATATAGTTATTTGTATGTTTGTGTGTGTATATATTGATACTGTATCAACAGTATCAATATATATAGATAAACATGTATAGATATGTAGACCTATGTATTTTTGTGTACACATACATGCATTTTTGTGTATATAATATGCAAATGTGACTAAGTATGGATGTATACACAAATACAAAATAACAGCCTTTAGAGAGACAATAATGCTGCCCAAGTTTTTTCCTTGTAAAATTTAGACTAGTTCCCCCCAAAATGAACAGTCTTGTTCTCGTAACTGTGACATTTGTTGAAAGTATTCAGTTGGTGTTTGGACATATCACACTGGGTACTTTTTTAATTGAATGCCGCTGCTGATGACACATTATTATCTCTGTAAAGGCTGACGTGTGGAGGTGGTCACTTTAGATTGTAAAGGTGTACCCAACGAAGTGAAAGTTCTACATAAAGAGTTTTATAATGGAGTCCGGGGGCAGACTCTCCTGCTGTGTTCTGTGCCTTGGTGAGACCTCCCATCCCCAAAGTCTCCTCGCCCAGTCCCCCACTCAGGTTGCCCCTCACCCATCCACTCCAAACATCAACCAAAAACACTTCGGACCAGCAGGGGGAGTGCCAATAGAGCTCCATGCGCCCCCATCCCCGGGTAACCCCCTTTTTCCCAAATGGCCCAACCGCACTGGTAACGCTCCACGGCAGCTTCTAGTCAGCCACCCCTAAACCGCCACCGCTGGGGGGGCTGGAACTATTCAAGCTTGAAGCGTCTTTTAATGGAATCTTGTTTTTTACTGACTTTGTGTAAGTTGGGCCGGCAGATGAGCGAATTTCAAGAAGAATTGACCCGATGGCAGCTTTGCGGCGTAGATCGTCTCTCATCAAACGTCCCGGCCGCGGCTCGGTTCCGACAACAGTGTTTGTTTGTTAACTTCCATGCTGACAGCAGCATGCGTTTTTTTTCTGTGAGGGAGGCCAGGGTAATTTTTATCTTCTTTTTGTGTTATTTTTGGAAGACAAGCAGGTGTTTTTTTGTTTTTTTTTTTGTTTTTTTTTTGATTTTGACTCTGTGGTGCGTTTAACGGTGACCAACTCTTGAAGACCTCCTATCTGCACTCTCTTCAAACACTGCAGGAGGTCCAAGAAAAAAATGAGAAAAATAGAAAATCTAAATTTTGAAAAAAAAAAGTTTTTCCCATGTCATTGACAGTTTACATTCATGTCGACGATCTGAACGTGACTGTTTGTAGCGTTCTTTCTAGTCTGTTGTTTGAAAATGTTTGGAAGGGTATTGCTGCTACACTCCTAAAAAGGCCCGGTATCACATGGCAAAGTTTTTGCTATAACATGAGTGTTTTTAACACTTTCACAGAAAATAGTTACTCCAGTGGATATCTATTCAAAAAATACCAGTATCTTAACTAATTCACTGTTACGTTAATTCATAACATGTATTCTGGTTGCTTTTTTCCAAATTATTTACTCATCTTATTACTCACTTAAAAATATTTAACAGTATTTAAATAGTTAATCCCTCCCAAAAGTTTATCATTCCATCAATTTATTCAAAGTTATTATTTCATATATATTTTCCCCATCACAAAATACTAATGCTATAATTAAAGTCATACGGGGGCCGCAAAATACTGTCCACATTTGAGACTTCCGCCCTTTATGGCTGTATTTGAAAAATCAAAGTAAAAATATATATATAATTCATGCATGCAAATGAACTGGGTGTCTATTACCATCAATGGCATAATTCATGGAAAAATGTATTTGCATTTCAATGGTAACTCCAGTTTGTTGAGAAGTTAGAATGCAATAACAATCAACTAAACATTTCATTTTCAGGTGATATCGAGCCTTTTTTTTAAATTGTGGCAGCAATACATAATAATAAAAGCACACAAATGGCATAGAAGACAATCTCTTGCACAGAACCTCCCTGTAGGAGTATGTTGAGCGGGGCACTGGCTTTGTGGGCGATGTGGGAGATTAGACAAACCCCCCCAGGTTTTTTTGGTATATTAGGGCTACGCCTGAGAATAAAATAAAATGTTTTAAAAAATAGTAAATGAGATATTTTAAAAAGAGGCTGAAAAAAGTGATAATTTTCAAAGAATGTGTAAAATATATCCTAAAAAAATCTTGTTATTAATTCCCCCGTGACTCTTGTGAGCATAAGTGGTACAGAAATGAATGTGTGAATGAATGTCTTTACATTTTCCGCTTTTTTTTATCTACTTGTTGTTGTATATGAATAATTTTAAATAACTCTATGACTCCTGATGTGTATATATTTATTAATATGATTTTTTTCCTGACTATGCTCCTAAATTTAGGATTAACTTCTTGCAAACTCCACTTTTATGAATCACCATTTTAGACATATTTACTCTTTCCAGTTTATTTGATTAACTAATGACAAAAGTGATAATCTTTCCGAGAAATTATTGTTTTTCCTATTAAAGTAGGAGCCCTTCTCAATTGTTAGTTTAATCCTTGATTACAAAAACATTTTTAAAAAACTACTCGTCCAATTAAAACAAATTGATCCGTGCAGTGTATTTTCAATATTACAACATGCTTGTGCTCACAAAAGGATTATTTACTTTCCTGTGCTTATAAAAGAAATGCTATTCTCGTAAAAAGAAAATGACTATTGTAACCCCATTGTCTGTTTTTCTTTCCCCCCTAACAGCCCTCGTACGTGATAGTTTTGTGCCGACTGCTAAGGAACACCTTTTACAACGTGCCTTGTGTGAAATGTATTTTCTTAAAGTAATACATTTTAAAAAAAAAGCAAAAGTAGAGATTATGTATGTCAAACCCAGCAAATGTTTATCCACTGTATCTGTTTCAAATGCAAATTGATGGCTGGGGTGATTGCACAGAGATTGGACTCTCTGATGACATTGATGATTGGTCTCCTGTGCAGCAAGGGTGCTTGTCAATTCAATATTCCTGCCAAATACAAAAGTCACTTTTGAACTCGTTTAATGTTTGTAATTTCGCGTAGCTTTAAATAGGTCAACCTTTGAAATAGATTGAAATATAGAGTATATTATGAAAGGACAGTTCATGGAGAGGGGTGCGTATAGATGACGATTAGGGGGAGCGTTCTGTGCCAGAGACCTGTGAACATGTTCTTGTCAGCAGATGTGTATTAAGCGTTCACGGGGTGTTCTAAAATGTTTGTGCTTATGTGTGCTTGTGTGTGTTTGTGTGCGCGGAAGTGAGCGTGTGTGCGTGCGTGTGTGTACTAATACCTGGTGCTGGCTACATTTGAGCAAACACTTGAAGGTATTGTGTATGCTCTCATTGTGATATAAATAAAATGTTTTATACTTTAAATGTCCCCTCAGATTCATTTGTGTGTATATGTGTGTGTATATATATATATATATATATATATATATATATATATATATATATATATATATATATATATATATATATATATATATATATATATATATATATATATATATATATATATATATATATATATATATATATATATATATATATATATATATATATATATATATATATATATATATATATATATATATATATATATATATATATATATATATATATATATATATATATATATATATATATATTAAAATAAAGACTTAGTTCCTTATACACATCTGTGTATGATGACAATAAAGGCTTTTGATTTGATATAAAGACGTGGCATCCTACAAGACGGCTTTCATTTCAAACTATTATATTAAAAAAAAAGAAAGGAAAAAAAACTCGAGGGCGTTCCCTGAATTACGTCACATTAGTGAGCCGGAAGAGGAACGGACCGGAAAAGAATGAAAAATAAAGGGTTTTCGTTCACATGCATGCTTTGTTTTGTTTGTAAACGTCTTTTCAGGTTTTTAATCGCATGATCTAAATGGCTTGATTTAGGTCAGCTCCAACCATGACACGTTTGTTAAAGGACATGAACAGAAGTCCACCAAGAAGTTGTTGTTTTTTTACTTTGGCTGATTTTTGTGCACTCGACGCATGCCGAAAAGGTAAGAAATGCTCCCGTTGTCTGCATTGCGGGCTTCTACAAAGATATAGTTCCACTTGCACTCATAATATCTCCACATCAAATTGCGTTTAGTATTTTTAATCGTTTCAAAGATCGCACAAGGACAGAAAAAGAAGACCGCTCATTGATGACTTTCCAATTCGGGAATTCCTTTATTGACCACATGTCAGAAAAAAAAACCTAATTGTGCAAAGACATTCTCTCCAGTAATATTGGTGATATCTGAGGACTTAATTTATTTATTTATGGTAATCACCATGTATTGTAAGGCTTTTTTGAATAAAAACGACCATGTATAGAAAGGCTTTTTTTAATAGAAACGACCATGTATGTATGTATAGAAAGGTTTTTAAAAAATAAAAAAACGACCATCTATAGTAACGCATCCGCACTGACAGCATGGGCTCCAATATCTCCACGGACTCTGAGCATGGTAAACTGATTCAAAGTACTTGAACACAACGCTACAATCACTGCGGATATCTGCTGCAAACTATATATTCATTCGTTCATTTATTTTCTGTACTGCTTATCCACCCAAGGGTTGCAGGGGGTGCTGGGGCCTATCCTAGCCAAATATGGACTTATTAAAAAAACCCAAACCATATTTCAACTTGAACCAGGAGACCATTTTCAGTGCTCTGTGTAAATTCATTGGTCTGAGCCTGACCTTATCTGCTTTTCAAATTAGCCTTGACCTATAGGTGCCATACCCTCATGTTGAGGCCATATTTATATCTGTTCATTCCAGCACCTTATTTGCATTTCATTGCACCTCACAATGATCTAAGTAAAAAGCCACTTGATAACCTTGAAGTGGTTCAAAGGTGATGGCAAAAGGTTAAAGGTATAGAAAGGCTTTTTAAAAATAAAAAACGACCATCTATAGTAAGGCGTTTTTCTTTAAAAAATGACCATGTATAGTAAGGCTTTTTTCTTGTGGTCTCTCTGACAGGAATGAATAGGTCTGGGACCAGCTTGCGGATGAAGCACCGTCCCGACCAGTCGCCTTTGTATTGGCTCGGTATGTAATGTCTCGCCTTTTTGCAGCAATCATAGTACATGTGCATAGCCACATCCCCATACAAAAAAGTTTTTATAATTAAAAAGATATTTCTAATTAAATAAAAGTCAAGGTCACATAATAGAACAAGAGATACTTTGCAGTCATCTTTTATTTTTATTTCTACAGATTAGTGACAAAGGCAAAAATGGATGACTTGTGGGATGTACAGTCTTCCAGCAGCGAAAAGGTTTCCCAAAGCGTGGAGAGCAAGGACACCTGAAGACAAAAAGGTAAGTTTAAAAGAGACATTCATGTTTCTGTTCAGAAAATATTTGTTTTCTTTAGACTCACCTGCAGATGTGGAATGTAGATTTCACCAGGTGGCTGATGCGGGGGGAATTCTATCTTTTTTTGTTAGTAAAAGGTAATCAGTCTTTTGTCGCAGATGTCCCTCCCTTTTTTAAAAGAAAAAAAAAGCATTACTAATATTGTCTTTTTTTTATGAGAAATAGCGTTACTATATTATGTCGGTTTAAAAAAAACAACATAGTATAATAAGTATAAAGTAGTAGTATAAAAACTACTGCTTACTTTTGGAAGCCTGTGGCCCAGTGAATAAGTCATTGGCTTCCCACCTCTGTGGACCTGGGTTCAAATCCTGCTTAGTAAGCTTACCAAACCTTTTCCACTTGAAGGTACCATAAAGTACTAAGTATGATCTGGGAGTGAAAAGAGACAAAATGACAAATATTACTACCTATATCTTGAACAGTGGTGGCCCAGTGGCTAAGTCATCAGTCTCTCACCTCTTTGGTCCTGGGTTCAAATCCAAGTGCCTGCAAAGATTTTCCCAATATTTTCAGGTAAATGAAAGAGATAAAAGTATAAGTACTACTACCTTCTCTTGCAGGGTGTTGGCCCAGTGGCTAAGTCCTCAGTCTCCCACCTCTGTGGTCCTGGGTTCAAATCCAAGTGCCTGCAAAGATTTTCCCAATATTTTCAGGTAAATGAAAGAGATAAAAGTATAAGTACTACTACCTTCTCTTGCAGGGTGTTGGCCCAGTGGCTAAGTCCTCAGTCTCCCACCTCTGTGGTCCTGGGTTCAAATCCTAGTGCCTGCAAAGATTTTCCCAATATTATTCAGGTAAGTGAAAGAGGTAAAAGTACAGGTACTACCACTTTCATTCACAGGGTGGTGGCCCAGTGGTTAAGTCATCAGTTTGCCAACTATTTGGTCCCTGGTTCGATTCCCAGTTCCAGCAAAGATTTTCCCACAATTGTTCAGTTAAAAGAATAAGTTCTAATGCCTAAGTGTCTAACTGAATAAGTATTTAGTGGTGGATGAAACATTTAGTCAAAAAATGACTATGTGTTTCAGGTAAATGAAAGAGGTAAAAGTATAAGTACTACCACTTTCTCTCACCGGGTGGTGGCCCAGTGGATAAGTCATCAGTCTTTCACCTCTGTGGTCCTGGGTTCAAATCCCAGTGCAGCCAAAGATTTTCCAAATATTATTCAGTTAAAAGAATAAGTTAAAATGCGTAAGTGTTTAACTTAATAAGTCTTCAATGGTGGATGAAGCATTTTGTCCAAAAAATGACTAAGTGTTTCACCCCATTTCCATGGATAAAACGTTTCAACACCTATGTATAAGTGGGGCACGAGTTGGTGTAGTGGGTTGCACACTCGCCTTTGCACGGAGAGAACGTGAGTTCGCTTCCCGGTGTCGGCGGTTCACTGACCAAGCAAGCGGTCGAGGGTCGGCCGAAGGCCGACCCGAGAACGCCTTTCGCACAGACAGGTCCTTCAACTGTCTTCCGAACTGCCGAAGGCAGTTCGGAATATAACCTTTTGCTGAAAAGTATGACTAAGTGTTTAATATAAATTAAAAAGTTTTTTCTTTTTTTCCCTTCTTCTTATTCCATTGACCAATTCTTCTTCCCAAGTATTTTCAGCCAAACGACGGCAGCGGGAATCGAACCCAGGTCTCCCAGGTGGGAGTCCTGTGATCTAACCTCTGCGCCAACCAAGTGACTACACTTTTCTTTGTAATCATTTCAGTGTCTTTCCAAGAAGTCCACAGAAACAACTAAGTGAAAAAGTGTCCCGACCGGGAATCGAACCCAGGTCTCCCACACGGGAGTCCGGTGCACTAACCTCTGCGCCATCAAGTGGTTACACTTTTCTTTGTAATCATTTGAGTGTTTTTACAAGAAAACCACAGAAACAACTAAGTGAAAAAGTGTCCCAACCGGGATTCGAACCCAGGTCTCCCCGGCGAGAGTCCGGTGAACAAACCACTGCACCACCAAAGTTATGATGTTGAGGATGACGACGACAATCTGACTTACGGATCAGTGAGGATTTGCCATGTGGCAAAGTCGTTCGTCTGCATCTGCGGGAGCCATCTAAAAGCATGACTGTGTCAGCCTCTGCTCACTGGGGTGCCGGAGACTCCTGGATGAAAAAATATGACAATTATTGCTCAAAAGCCACACTATGCGGGTTTTGTATTTTTAAAGAAAATAGCCTTACTATACATGGTCTTTTTTTAATATTAAAAAGCCTTACAATATTTTTTAAAAGAAAAACGCTTTACTCTTCATGGTCATTTTTTTTAAAGAATAAAGAATTACTATACTATGTTGTTTTTATGAATAAAGACTTGTTATACATTGTGTCATGTTTTACAAAAAAGCCTTACTATACTATGTCATTTTTACGAAAAAGCCGTATTATATATACTATGCCGGCTTTTAAGAAAAAAAAGCCTTATAATACATACACTTGGCAACAAATAATGGCTGAAATGTGATTGGTTAAATACTTCAATATGAAACCAGGGGGAAAAGCAATGAAAGAAAGCTAACAGACAATTTGGAATTATTTAATAAGTACATATGGACAAAATATAATATATGATTCAGATATTTCCTAGGCCAGCAGAAAAGGCCTTAAGAAGTTAAGTAAATACCAGGGTACATTAAATGGATCTCAAATGGGAAGCTCTAAAAATCAAACATCTTTTAATATATCTGTGTATTTTAAATGGCAAAATACGGTAGCTTTTGTTACTATTCTTCTAAACAAATTTTACCTCGATCTGGTCCAGTCTCCTTTCCTGTAAGAGATCTGGGCACACGGGAAGCGCTGCATCTAGACCAAGGGTGTCAAACATACGGCCCGTGGGCCGGGTCCGGCCCGTCTGGTGGTTTGGTACGGTCCGGGGAAGAAAGCTGCATTGTATAAAAAAAATATGAATTTTCTTTAAAATTTGTAGTTCTTGTATTTCCCGCTAGGATGCGCAGTGTTTTAGTATGTGCAGACAACATGAATTGACCTTTATTTATGTTCTTATGTTATTCTCTTGTTCATAATATATTGTTCATAATGTAAAAGGAAAATTCTGTTAATAAACATTTTGATAATTTACTCAATCTTTGCACTAATTATTAGTATTAGTGACTAATACAAAGGAAAAAAGTGGGCTTATTGTTAGTTCTATGTAATTTTGCAATGGGTTTACTGGTCCAGCCCGCTTGATCTAAAAAAATAAAAATAAAAAAAGAGTTTGACACCCCTGATCTAGACGCTAAACAGGGAAAACTTGATTTAACCAAGCTACTTGGGAGTTGCCAAAACATTATTACAGGAAAGAGAAATCTTAAGAAATTTAATAAATGATCAAGATAAATAATGAAAATAAATTAGCAAGTGCTCAAGGCTATTTTCCCTTTTCAAGACCAGCCAATTAAATATACAGACTGATGTTAACAGTCAGGCGAAAGTTAGCTTAACAATTTTGGTATAAATGTTTTTTTTTTGTGTGAAAACAGAACAGTTACAAATTGGAAACTGGTGTTTAGCACTCGCAGTGAAAAAAATCATCACAAAAACAACACACCAGGAACTAAGTTGTGCTAGATTCAGTGTAAAAGTTGTCATTTTTGAGTGAGCCTTCACCCAGCAAACTGTACGTTGATGTCCCGATTTTGCTTTATTAAATTAAGTCTTTCCAAACGAATCAGAAATGGAGAAAAAACGGACAAGATACTTTAAAAATTAAATAGGAAGCTCCATACTGACGCTAATGCTAACTAGAGCACATTGCTGGTGAGGAAAACAAGCTCAAACTTAAATGATCGACGTTGTGTTTAACCTGGCATTAAACTAACAGATTAGTTGACGATCTTAGCTCAACTGATTCCTAAGAAATATCCCGGTAGCGTGATAAAAATGCATTTAGGCCAGTACATTGCTTTACGCCTTACCTCGTGTGGGTTCTAGTTCGTCCATCAACAAACAAAATGCTGTTCTATAGGGCGAGCTGCTGCGCATGCGCCTAACGTAGGCATAACCACGCCCATACTGGATTCAGTCAATGCATTATAGACACAAATATACACACGTATGTAGAATTTAGTCCTTTGAGTCCCATAAAAAGCACATTTCTTATACAAATAATAACTTTTTTTGTTTTAAATCCACTAAAACTTTATTCATATTTCCCATACAACTAGCTATTTGATAACAATTCTAAAAAAATAATAATAATACTTTCAGAGCAGTTACCATAATTTCTCATGCATGGTATGCATTTTTCTGTTTGTGCTATAAGTGCAGGTATGAAAATAAAATTTAACAAATTGCATTGATGTTTTGGTACCGCATGTTTGTAGTTAAATTATTTAGTATTTTTTTTTTACGTTTCTTAATTTTGTAGTTGTCACAGAGCAGGTTTTATAAATTTTAATTTATCCAAAAATATCATGCACAGAAGCAAATTCATTGCTAAACTTTTTAAAAATATGAAAAATTAATGCTTTTGCAAAGTAATATTACACGAAAAAATGATAATAGCCCTTAGTTTAAAGACTTTTGAAATGTTTCCATTTAAATTCAAGCAAAGTCAAGAATTTTGCCTCATGAGAAGCCAAGAAAGAGAAACTTAAAGCTTGATATGGAAGAAAAATCACTAAAAATTCTTACACTATACTTTACCTTTAAATTAATAGACGATATGTTTCATAGTTTCACATTAGCAGGCAGTGCGACACAATTGCGTAAGTAAAATCACATTGCAGTCTATAAATAGAATTCCAGCCGTCCACACCCTCTCTTAAAAACAACCCACATACTTGCCTTTTACGTACATGTCAAATTCTGGGTTGATTCCAGTTGGCATGAAACACAAAGCTGTTTTCAGAGCAAAAAAAAGATTAGTAAACAGCCTGCGGGTTAACGCCGTCGAGCCAAGATAACACCTTTAAGAGAGGCCGAGATAAACAAAAACAAAAAAAGTGATCATCATTCATAAAAAATGGTCGCTTATAACATTACAGTGTGTATTCAAACGATAGTTGCAGAGCCTTTGGTCCTTCAAACGTCCTCTATCAGACGTATTGCGGTGGTTTCTGTGCGGTAGAAGCGGCGCTGGAAGCCAAACTCTTGGGGGTTCCTTTACCCTTTTCGGGGGACTCTTTCGTAGAACCCCTGATCAGCCGTTGGGGCGTCTCTCCTGTGTCTAGATAAAAACAAAACATGGGGTGTGACCGTAACGCCACCTCCCTGAGACATGCTGCAATCTATTTGTGTCACACTTGATGTAAAAGCCTCTCCACTCAGGTTGTACAACAAGCACATGAGTCATATTCGGAAGTGGCGACAAACAAACCCACAGGGAAGTTGGCAGGGAATGATCTCGTTTCGGTGCCGTTAACGGTGATGAAGACCCAATCTATTTTAACTGGGAGTAGCTGGCAGTGATTGTTTGAGAGATACGAGACTTTTCTACTACTTAGATATAATCTGTAGTAGTTTTAGACTCGGATTAATATTTTAGGCCTTCGAAATAAGCATTATAAACACAAAAGTGTATCACTTCACATTTCGTGGACACTGTCTTAGTTTTCTATGTGCTAAATTTTGGTGATCATTTAATACTTTAAAATTATTATTTTTATCTATTGAGGCAATATTTTTTCCCATTTCATGAAAGACAAATATAGTACCATAAAATTTTAAGAAATCTGGGTTATTTAAGTAATTTTTAAGTAGTTTATATACAATTTTAAGTTAAAAAAAAGCCGAGTTTGGTCCAAAAGGAATTTTGAAGCTAATTTCAATAAACAGATCCATAAAAAAACGGAATATTCAATGCTTTTAATCCATTTATAAAAAATAAATAAATCTAAATATTATATCTAAAATGGTCCAGCCCACGTGAAATCAAGTTGACGTTAAAGAGGCACGCGAACCAACACCCTTGTTCTAGTTGATGCAACACATTTATTTAAGTGTTAAGTCATCAAAATGAGTGAGAATGATAATAAACTAATGTATAAAACTTTAAAGTGACATCTACTTCAAATCTATTGTTAGCATAAACAATAAGGAAGTCTATTTTCTTCCATAATGATTCTTCTTCTTGTGTTCATTAAAGTATTCCTGCAACTCTTATTAATGGTATCTAACGTTGAGAGCCACTCAGCCTGATGCTGATGTCTTGCGGAAAGAATCACACGAGTCGTGGTGACGCATCCACCCCACACGCAACATGTGCCGTAGCATGCATATCATCTTGTGAGTTGTTGCTCATCACATTTTAGCCAATTCATTTGAAATTGAAGCCTTAGCAGTAAATAATTGTATTTCAGTGCCACACCGATAAAACTGGGACATTCTATCAATGGCAGGCAATGAGTTAAGTTAACATATTTAATTCAAAAGAACACAGATGAGGATATGCATGAAAGCTTTCACATGTCGAATCAGCGGAAAGGGTTCAGTCACATGACGGAGCAGTCAAGTAAAATTGGTCAAATAGAACCGCAGTGGAAATAAAGCCAGCCTTAATGGGGATTGCTTGTTATTTTGCCAGTGTTGTGTTCCATCAAGTACGCACAAAAAGCTTTTTCCTCCAAATTAGACACTGCGTGTCATTTATGAAGTGGATTTTAGTCACGTGTACTGACCTTGTAAATTGGACAGTGCATATTCCAGCCCTTTCATGGCTTTTACTTGGTTGCTTTTGAAGCGGGCCAATCCAAACTCCTGTAAAAAGAGGAGGCAGAAAACAGGAAACGGGTTTATATAAAGGGCAGACATTAAGAAAACTTCCTGTTAAGAAGTTCGGAAGAATTTTTATTCCCACGGGAGTGAAAAATTATTTAACGTATTTTCCGGACTATAAATCACACTTTTTTTTTACAGTTTGGTTGGACCTGCCTGTGCTGTTTTGGTCTGTTATTCCGTATTCTACCATTACTTTAATGCATAATGTTTTTTCCCCCCAAAAAGTGCAAATAATACGGTGGGATTTATATTTCATTGTATGTAGATTCTTTGGCTAATGTAATTTATACTCAGGTACCAATTTATAGTCCAAAAATTGATTATTTAGTTGTTTGATTTTGCACAAATGGCAGGAGTGGCAGGAAAACATCCATTCACTGCCATTCCTCCCAGTTTAAATGGATTGGACCTCTACTAGTTGAAGAAATCATTTAAATACTACATAGCAACAGGATGGAGCTACTTCATTGGATATGTACTATTGTCAATACTCGCTACTACTAGGCATATCAACGAGTTCAATGGAGTAAATGCTCATGTGTGTTTGCAAACATGCAAGAATAAAGAGAACAAAAAGTACTGAAAAACCTGGATGGGTCTGGAAAAGCCATAAATGTTGGAGGATATCCATGCCTCACGCTTCAAGTGGGTGACACCTGGCTCTTCTGCAGCGTCTTGGAAAATGCATCGCTCCTCTACTGACTGACCAAAAGCACAGAAAAACGATCTCATTGGATAGACTGTCTATGCTGGATTGGTTGGAACAAAAAAACAACCCCCAAAACAGCCCTCCAGTATGAGTTGCAATTTTGGGTGTAATCGAAAATCAAGATAAAACATGAAAAAGAAAAATAGGAATTAAGGTGACAGAAGAACAAACCTTTCACAAGGTTTTGCTAACTTAGTCATCGTTCATTCATTTTTTGAACCGCTTATCCTCACAAGGCCCGCAGGAGGTGCTGGAGCATATCCCACATGATTTAGGGCCAGAGAAGGGGGACACCCCGAATCAGTGGCCAGCCAATCGCAGGGTACGAGGAGACGGACAACCATTCACACTCACACTAATACCTAAGGGCAATTTAGAGTGTCCAATCAGCCTTCCATTTTTGGAATGTGGGAGCAAACCGCAGTACCCAGAGAAAACCCACACAGGTGAACCAATCTGGTTTTGAACCAAGGACCCGAGAACCATGAGGCCAAAATGCTAACCACTCATTCTCTGGGCTTCAAGAGCTTTCAGTAATTTCTTATTTTTTGAATTCATAACTCATTTTATTGAGTTAAGATAACTTGATAAAAAAATGGTGGGCTGGTGCGTGAGTGGTTTGCTCAGCGACCTCACAGTTCTGGGGTTGAGGGTTCACAGAACTGCGAGGCCGAAGCACTAACCACTTGTCCACCGGGCCTCACAAGTTAGAAATTGACCTATTATAGTATTGGTCAATTTTACAATTTAATACTGTACGAATGAAATGGTCATGTAAAGAAGCGTATTCTCACCATGAGAGTGGTGTGATTAAGGTTCCACGTGTAGGTCGTGAGACACCGGCGGACCGGGTCCACGACGGAGTCCTCGATGATGTACACGGAGCGTGAAATTCCAGCTGGAAAGAAGTGCTCTGCCCAGCGTGGAAGCCGGTTTGTCTTTGTGAGCAGGCGTCTAGAGAGGAGCTTGTGGTCGGTGGTCACCTCGCGGTACACGACGTCCTCCGTGAGAACGTGAGTGCTGGTTAACAGTGAGGACGCTTTAGTGTATGGACACATAACAGTAAATTCTCATTTGGGTACCTGAAGGGGTTAGGATAGCGCTGCCAAAACGCCAAGGCGACATGGTCCCAGACACTGTTGATGTCACTTTGGCTAGTGAAGTATTTGACCATTGTTTTTCAGTTGATGGTCCGACGTGCAGTCACTTGTTGTGACGACACATAGAGGCAAACAGGATATCAACTCCATCCAAAGTCTGGTACGATCCTGCATAGAGGAAATGACAGGGTACACAATATGCATTTAAAGGGGGACAGATGGACACGATGCTATTTATAAATAGGTGTGTCTCTTGAGTTCTTGCTAACCCATTAAAATGTGAAACCTTTTGTCTACAAGTGTTATGTCATTAAAAGAAATATTTTCCTACAATTGAAGTTGTCATCCACAGGCAAGCCCAGATTTATGGCCTTCAAAATTAGGGTTTTGTGTTTGTCAAATATATTTTTAGGTCACAAGAGTGACCCGTCCTTACCTTGAGTAACAGTAGAAATGCAGTGATGCTGTTTTTCCATCCAGACGACTTTAAGTGCCCATATTCTGCTCTGCTTAGGGGAACACAGGCAAATGACATAGTTAAGGGCAGTCATTTTTCCACGACCTTGATTTTGCATATCCAAAGCAGTTTCTAACTCGGATCCAATGCTTTTCCTTTTTGTGCAGACCAGTGCCTCAAAAAGCTGCAAAGTGTTCCAAATTAAGGCAAAACTGAACTTCAGTCTGACTAATTGTGATATTAAAATTAAAAAGTAAGCAACAAGGTTGACTAAGTCATTATACTTGTATTTCAAGCCAATGTAGTGTGCTACCGCCACCTACCGGACTAAAATGTGAATGATCTTACAGTAATACTAATGTATCAATGGTTAGATAGAATCATTTTTAAATTATAACGTTGGTCTGCTGCTTATTTTATGCTATATATTCGAGTGCAATCTTTAGAGTTTCTCCCTTTGCATGTCTAGGTTTTCTACAGAGACACAGGCTTTCCTCCTGTGAAAACATCTGTAATGCATTATAAACTATCAGCAAGTTTTAATATGGGTTTGTTTTAAAATTTAAGATTTTTTGACGTTTGACTGTGTTGCATCTAGTCAAGTGAAACTATTCTCTTGCTCACAGTCTGCTATGATAGGCTCTGGCCTACCTGCGACTGTAGTGAAGACTAATTGTACAGATGGTTTGTTAGTATGGGTGTAAAGTACCAATTTCAAAATTGACTATTTGGATACCAATATTATATTTGCCAATCTAACCATGTCTCAATTTCCTTTCCGAGGCTTTAAGTCAATTTCATCCGATATGTCTACATTTATCACAAGGATTTTGATTTCACTATTTTTTAAGAGAAGGTAGTGTTAGTAAATCAGCAATTTTCTAGTAAGTCTTGAAAATATTTTTCATTTTTTGTTTTGGCGTGTAATATCAATGCAGCTAAATTTACTTTCACGTCTTATTATGAAGTATTTCACTGTTTACACGCTAGTCAACAAATATCGTTCCTGAATAAATGTATCAAAAACATCTTAAAATATAAAATATTGCAATAAACCTATCATTATTTCGTTAAAAATGATTACAGGCATTAAATCGTCATTGATTAAACCACAGATAAGTGTTATATGTCAAAATGACTACACGTGATCGTTATTTTACCAGAAAGGACATTTTTGTACAGATGAGTTAAATAAAAGTGAGCAAGAATCCAACATTAGCGTATTACGTTGTTGAGCTAAAAGATTACTTCAATAGCGTGCTAATGGTGCTAAAGGTAAACTACAGCGATCAGTCCAATTTACAGAAACATTCCAATTGGCATCATTTGTTAAATTGAATGACGCGACCTAATTATTTTTATTTTATACCATTTCCCGGGAACGCAATTGACAATAAGTACACGAGAGAAATTGTCTATCAAATAGTACTAATAATCTACACGCCGCGTAGATTAAAAAACGTGAGCATTTACCTCCCATTTAGGCAGACGAAATGTTGGCAGCGGCACAAGGTCGGTGTATTTAATAAATCGTCCAAGGATTAAGATTTTATGCTAAATTTAGCCATTTAACATGAGAGCGTTCAAAACTTTGACACCACCTTGTTATCGTGGCCAATGGTGGAACTGCAAATATGGCGTTTGTCATGTGACTCGCAGTTTTAAAAAGACAGAACATCTAATCTCACCCCACTTTATCCTCATTAGGGTCGCGAGGGGTGCTGTATCCAATCCCAGGTGTTTCCGGGGCAGAGACGGGGGACACCCTGAAAAACAAACCAAAAAAATGCATCAAATGTTTTGTTTAGATGATACATTTTGGTTTATATAAAAACAATAATTAATAATTTCATTTTCTTAAAAGTATTAGTTTCAACAATACACATTTTAGACTCTGATTTGAATCCCCTTTTAGATTTAGACCATTTCTATAATATATAACAACCCCTTACAAGTGTGTCTGAGTGATGTAGTATACTAATCTAATATTAAAATTATAGTAATTCAATAAAGCTTCACAGAGAAACATAAGTGATTTAAAGATAGTGTAAAAATGACATTTGAAGCGTTTTAAACAGTCCTTTCTTTCCCCAAAATTACATTAAAAAAAAAAAGGAAAAAATTCAGGAATTATGCAAACGTTTAATGGGCAAATAGCTTTGCCAGCTAGTGAAGATTCCACCACATAATCCCAATTGCAAATGTAAAATGCAAACATACAAATGTCAGGCATCGCAATAAAAAGAGGCACGGAAATCTCTTTCCCAGTTCTTGTCTTGTAGTTCTTTGTTCCGAATTTGTGCTTTCGTCTTGCCCTTCTCCATCTCTGTGCGTGCATTTACTGATCCCAGATCACCCGCTTTGAAGTGAGTCACTCTTGCTTTTGCCATCGGCCCATAGCCCAGGCCTTTCTGGTCCCTTTTTAGGACGGTGGCCACAGGTTGCGTAGGCCCCTGCCCGTCTGGACCCAGGCCCCCGCTGGGCTTCCAGCCGCAATTGAGCATCATCTTGTAACTCTTGGAGGAGGATGGCAAACAGTAGTGGGGTGTCGGTGGGGGGCGCTTTACATTGAATTGATGCAGCGTGGAGCAGTGGTGCGATGACGGTTTGCATGTGTACTCTACAGCGCAAAGTTGGCACAGCTGAGGCTGTGCCGAGCTGGGGGGCACACAAAACATTACAATTAAAATACACACACACAGAAAAGATGCATTAGGAAAAAGAAAAAGCGTGGCCATTTTTAAACCTAACCACTCTTGCTATGATTGTGCGTGAATATACTTGTGGTTACAATTTTTGTTTTAAAAGAAAGACAAAAGAATGTGCGGAAATAGGTTTAAAGAAAAATGGCAGGGAGTACCCCTTTATCTGTAAAACTATTTCCTTGCTCACTTGTAGTGCCATAAAAAAACTTTACTTTTCCGTTTAGCACCGATCGAGAGTTCTGTGAATTCTCATATCTCATTGTCATTTCCTGAACCGCTTTATCCTTATTAGGGTCGCAGGGGGTGCTGGAGCCTATCCCAGCTAACTTCAGGCCAGAGGCGTGGGATACCCTGAAGTGGTGGCCAGCCAATCACAGGGCACAAGGAGACAAACAACCATTCATGCGCATATTCATACCTAAGGGCAATTTACAGTGTCCAATCAGCCTACCATGCATGTCTATGGGATGTGGGGAAAAAACAAGAGTACCCGGAGAAGACCCACGCAGACCCGGGGACAGCATGCAAACTCCACACAGGTGAGGCCAACGAGCTAACCATTCACCCACCGGGCCGCCCCATGAATTCTCATATGAACAACATATTTTAAACAACTTTGAGGCCATTAATTTCTTGACCAATGAACTCATCCTTCCTCTGGCCAACACATACCCTTACGCCTACTTTGACAACTGTGGAAATCATACTCTCCGGATAAAGTGGCCCAAACTCAGATCGATGTACATATCCTGGGGAATAAAAAATACCATAAAATCCTAACCTGTTACTAGCTTGTCTCTGTGGAGTTCTCCCATAGTTCTCCAGCTCCTCTAACACACCGAGGTGGCCCGCTGAGGAAAAAAAACAACATAATACTGCATCGGTAGTACCGAGATGGACATGATCACATGATCAATAAGAACCTACCTTGCAGGGCCAAATCTCTAGCATCCCGACCCCGAGTATCCACAACACCCACCCAAGCGGCGCCTTCCTCCAGTAACAATCTCACGGCAGCTCTTTGCCCCGATGAGCTTGCGCACATCACGCCTGTCCAGAAAAAGGAATCCTAGAAGGGAAAATCATGTGTTAATTGCCGTAACACCACCTAAGTTGGGATGAAATGAAAATGGGATGTCCAATCTATTTTGAGTGGTGTATCAGTTAAAATGGATTGGACGTCTATAAGGTGTTTTCAACATCATTTCCATCTTTTACTAGATTTCACAACTGGGCTGGGACCACTGCCAGGTCACAAAAGGTCAAGTCAAATGAAATTTAACACTGTAAACACTGTGTACATGTGTATTACTTGAACAAAAATCTCAAAATAAAGTGGAGCATACCTGAAAATTGATGTCCACTCCTTTTGAAAGCAAGTCTTTCAACCCAGCAAGATCTCCGTCTTGTGCACAGCGCAACAATTTGAGTCCCTGGAGCTCCAAGGACATATCAGAGTAGACATATCCGCCTGTGGTGCCTCTTGTTCGGTTGCCTTCACCTCCTGTTGCCGTTCTTCTTTCCACTACTCTCGAATCGGTTTCTGCTCTCCTTCTCCTGTCTCTTTGCCTGGAGTCACCGTTTCTCTGCTTATTCCGATGCTGTGGTCCACACTTTCTTTTACGCGTCACTTTATCGTCTTGAAGAAGTTTTTCGTAAAATTCTTTGGCCTCTTGTCCTTTGGATGCTTTGCTTATTGGTGAATTAAATGTCTCCGTACTATAAATGTCTTGTTTTTGGGCAGGTATAAAACCCAACGTAGCCATCGTGAACGAAAAATTCCACAATATCTATTACATAGTACCGCTATATTAATTATGATCATATATTAAGAATCACACAAATGTTACGATCTTCAGTCTTAGGAACGTCTCCTCCCATAATAGTTAGCGTTATTTAACAAAGCAACAAATAAGGTCTAATTGAGCTTAAATCGAAAAGTCTATTTACTGTTCACAAGACCGTAATCCAAGATGTTACTCATGATCAATGGAAGATTTTACCTGCATGTTGTTAAGAAGATGAATATAGAAACAATAAATTAACTGGAGAACGCAATAAACACTAAGCTATTGCTCAAATGCGTTGGCATGATTTCTTCTTCATGGATACTCAGAACAGCTTTGTAACTCGGCTCAAGATTGCGTGCTCCCCCTGCCGGGCTAGAGTGAGAAGTACTCCAAGTGTGCAGCTACAGTTACTGCCTATCACATGTGAAAATCTGATCATTTAAACATGTAATCTAAAGTGCATTCACAGTTGTAAATGAATGGCTATTGTTTTTTGAAATGTAAATTCACCAATTTACTGTGATAAAACAACAAAATTGCAATAACTGCATTAAACATTGAAGTGTTTTAAGACACTTAATTCAATGCAAAAATCAGTTTCCTATATTTGGGCCAATATGGTATGTATTCTCCCTTTATTAAATAAATCAAACTCAAGCCAACCTAAGGGGACTGTATTACATTGCTGTTTGGAATCTTTTTTTTTAAACTGGTGCGGTATGAGGTCATTTCCTTTCCAGTTCGGCATGATTGATTTATAGACTACAACCTATTTCTCTAATCAACCTTTGCTAGAAGTCAGTTCAGAGGCTTCAGGGTGAAACTTATTTATGTGTCTGTTTCGGTCTCCAGTTTGTCTAAAAGTTTGTTGACAGTGCGGGCACGAGTACGGCCTTTCCCCGGTGTGTATGCGGGTATGCACCATCAGCTTGTGTTTGCTGATGAAGTTTTTATTGCAGGTGACGCAAGTGAAGGGCTTGTCTCCCGTGTGGTACCGCTGGTGCATCCTCAGCTCGGTGACGCGGCCATAAGTCCTGCCGCATTCGAGGCACTGGAAGCTGGGCGGGACGTCCATGTGTCTTCTTCTGTGTACCCTCAATCCTCCGGCTGTGCGGAAGGTCTTGTTGCAGTCTGAGCAAGCAAAAGGTTTCTCGCCAGTATGGGAAAGAATGTGCTGCCTAAGGTTGGCGGCTGTCGGGAAGCCGTTGCCGCAGTGAGGGCAAAGGTGGGGCCGCGTGCCCGTATGGACGCTCAAGTGTCTTTCAAGCTTGCTGGCGTTGAGGAACGTGCGGGCGCAGATGTTGCAGCTTAGTGGCGACTCGCCCTTGTGGCTGTCCAAATGGGCCGTCAGCTCGCCTAGCGTAGCAAAGGCGTCGTTGCAGCGCGTGCAGCTGTACGGGTGCTCCTTCCGGAACTTCCTGTGCTTGAGACAGTGGCGCTCCAGCTCTTCGTTGTACACAAAGGTCTCCATGCAGTACATGCACTGGTAAGGTCTCTCCTCGGTGTGTGTTTGCAGGTGATACTTAAAGGTGGTGAGCTGGAGAAAGACGCGCTGGCAGTGAGGACATTTGCTCTCGCGTCGATCGTGCACCTCTTTGTGCCGCTTGTATTGCAAGTGGTTTCTAAAGTGCTTACAGCATGTGACACAGTAGTACTGCTGGTCTTTGTGCTTCTCCTCATGCTTCTTTAGCGCATTTGCCATCTTAAACTTCTTCCCGCAAACGCTGCAGAGGTAGGTAATGCTATGAGCGGCCATGTGAGCCTTCAGCTCTTCTTGGCTGGGGAAATGTTGGTTGCATCGTGAACACGTTCCTCTGTTTTCTTTAGCGTGTTTCTTCAGGTGCTTCTTCAGATCCTCCGCCAAGGCAAAGTCTGTTTTGCACTCTGCACAGGTGAAGTAGCCAGTGTTGGCTGCCTTGTAATGCATAACCATGTGCCTCTTCAAGTGGTATCTCCGGCCAAACACTTTCCCGCATTCGTCGCAGATGAGGGAAAAAGGTGCGCGTGGGATCTTCTCATGTGACTTGAGATGGTTCTCCAATTCAGTCTTGTCGCTGAAGCTCTTTTTGCAGGAAGGGCACGTCAAGCTTTTGTGAATTCTACGATGCACTTTCAGTTTCAACCAACTGGCAAACTTCTTGCCACACTTGCAGATGAATGTTTGCATGTCATGCTTTTGCCTCTGATGCCGGGTCATGTGGTACGATTGGCTGAAGCTGAGCGAACACACCGAGCATCGGAAGGGTTTCTCCTTGGTGTGTGTGCGCATGTGTCGGGTAAGCTTGTTAACGCCGGGGAAACTCAAATGACATACGGAGCACAGGTGGGCCTTCTTACAGGGGGTGCTTTCTCCGCTTCCGCTCTCCACGGAAATCGTTTCTGTCTCAATATGTACACATGATTCCGGAATTTTATCAGATCCACCAACAGTAACAGTAGAAACACTATCTTTCATCAACGTCTCTGGCAAATTGGTTTTAATCTCCTCTCCTTGTTTCGATTTAACTTCTTTAATAGTATACTCTTTGTGAGATGCTATGTGAAGTAAAAAGGTAGAGTTGTTCAACGACCTTTTGGGACAGTAGGGACACAGTAAAACCTGTGGTGTGTGTGTTGCCTTGTGGCTCTTGAGCTCAGCGAGGCTTCCGAAACTGCTACAGCACGTCGGGCACACATGCTGAGCGGCGTTATGCTGTACTCGCATGTGCCGTGTTAGGTGGTATGATTGACTAAAGACGGTGGAGCAAACAGAGCAGCAAAACGGTTTCTCTTTGGTGTGCACCCTTAAGTGTCTGGTCAGCTTGTGCAGACTAGCAAAGGTTTTGTTTTCACACAAAGGACAAGAAAAGTATTGAGGGGTCATAGTGTTATCATTGATGCTCAGCTTGTCTTCTTGCTGTATTAGGTGAGGTGTTGGAGACCTACCATTGGTTTTATCATTGTAATTTTCATCATCATTATGGTCATCAACATCAACTTTATAATTGGGGTCATATTTTTCATCATCCTCGTTCTCCTGCTGCATTTGCCGCTCCTCCTCCTCCTCCTGAGCTTCCTCCTCCCCTAATTCGTGTTCTTCATGGCTATGGTTTACTTTAAACCCAGACATTTGGGTTCCAATTTTGACTTTTTCCCCTCGCTGTGGTCTTCCTCTTTTGCGTCGTTGTAAGCTGTGGTTATTGGAGTCCTGTTGCCTCTTCATGGTTGACTCTGTGTCCTTGGCAATGCACAAGGCGGCAGAAAGCGTAAGTGTAGCCCTTTCTGAACGTAGCCGCGCTCTGAGCAGTGGCCATTTTGTTTTCTCGATTAGCCGATTAAGGATTATTTCGTCCCGTGACTCATTGCCGGTCGGCAGCAACTCCTGCAACGCTGCCACAAACTCAGCCGTAGTCTCGCTTGCTTTTTGATCCCTTTCGTGGAATCTGAGCAAGCGCTGTCTGGTGCTGTGGCCTGCGGTGAAGTAGGCTGTCAGTGTCGAGACGACCGTATTGTATGACTGCTCTAGCGAGACGAGTGCCGCAAAAATGCGCTGACCCTCTTGGCCCAGGCAGTTTTGCAGCAGCATGCACTTACTGCTGTCGGTCAGTTTCTCTTTGCCGAGTTCTTCGAGGTAGCGCTGAAAAGCATTCAGCCACTTGGGCCAAACTATGATGGGTTCATTGAGTGACGGTAGGAACGGGGGTGGTAGGGCCAGAATGATTAGTTGTGGCTCTGGAAGAAGGACTTGTCTCACCGTCTCATCCACAACTAGAGTCACCTCACCCATCTTTCTTGATCAGATCACTTGTTCAAATGAGAAGACTTCCACTCGTGTCTCCTGATGCTTCTTCGCAGTCACATTGATGTAGAAACACTAAAAAAATGAATGGTATGAATGAGTATTGCAATTTGTGATGTCATATTGATTCGATACACAGCATCAGCACCTGATATAGTTATTTTTGGAGTAGAGTAATACCTTGAGATACGAGTTCAATGCATGCCGGGATCAAGCACGTCAATTTAATCGTATCTCAAATCAAATTTTCACATATACCATAACTAAATTCAAATTAATCTATACCCACCTTCTGAAAAAATACAAGAATAGGATATTACAATGGAAAAATATGTTTTCATTTGTTCTAATTCACCACTTGAGTTTATTTGAATAGTTACTTTTGAAAAAAAAATAAAAAATCAGGGGGAAAGACAATAGGTTACAGACAGAAGAATTCAAAACAATATGGACCTGACGCTTTTGTCGTCCCTTATTTAATGATTTTTGTTAAAATCACTAAATACATTTAGTTCAGCTATCAAGTATTATTATTGGTAAGCAAGTAAACGACCTCAATACACAAATTCATTCATTTCCCGTAGTGCTTTTAACCATAAGCGTTAATAATAACAAACGCCACATCGTTCGTTTGGAGCATCGTGTAGATTTTATAATCTGGTTAACATACCCATAATTGTAGCAATGTACCAAAATATGTGAATGAACAATTACAATGTCCAAATTAAAATGTAAAACTTAGAAGAGTGATAGGAAAATGTGTATGAGAGCACTATAGACTAAACGATTGTCAACTTACCACTCAGAACTGCAGAATAGTCAGCGGTTTATTCCAAATGGTTTTGAAATTCTACAGCTTTCAAACCAATGCATTCGAACGCGTCAAAACGCGTTTGCATGAATGCATGTCTGAATTTTACAAACAAAAACAGACTAGACGACGTTTCTTCCAAATTGTCCACCATATTGAAATTCATTACGTCGCCTAAAGCATAGACAGAGTAAGCAACAGCGCCTACTTGTGGCTGGGATGTTTTTGGCCAAACCATTTTAAAAGTAAATGCTGAAATAGTTTAAATTCGCAAATTGCTTGATGGATTAACAACAGTTTGGTTCACAAACAAATAATATATTATAATTAGATAAAACTTAAATCCAGGCCTTTGGTTTTAACAACCCACACTAAAAAATCGGTTTAAAATTTAGCAATATATTCAAAGTGACTTCAAACTTACCCACACACTGCAACGCACAACCCAAATTGAATGATAACTTCCAGGTAGACCATTGGTAATGCAATTAAAAAAAAATGCATTTGATAGTCAATATTTCATCTACTGTTATATTGTAGACAAACATCTGAGGGAAGGGACAAACAATATTTTTCACAGTATAAGCCTGAGAAAAAAACAGTATTGCAAAATGAAAATTTATTCATACCTTTTCTGAACTGCTTATCGTGACAAGGACCGCAGGGGGTGCTTGAGCCGATCCCAGCTGACTTTGGGCACTGGTGGCGTCCCAATTGCAGGGCACGATCAGCTTACTTTGCATATTTTTGGATGTGGGAGGAAACTGGAGTACCTAGAGGAAACCCACGCAAGCCCGAGGAGAACATACAAAAGTCACACAGGAAGGTCCAAACCTGGAATTGATCCTAGAAATGTAAGGCCAACGACTGGTGCTCATGGTTGGCTAGGATGGTCTTCAGCACCCCCTATGACACAAGGATAAGGAGTACAGAAAATGAATGAACAACCATTATAATTAAAAATTGTTGACAGTTAATCAGAATATTTATTCCTAAATCATTCTAGCTCAATCAGATGAAATTTACTAGCGATGTTTTGTAGTAATAGAGAAAAAAAACATTATATAGAGGAGTGAAGACCCCCTAAAACAGTTTAGTGCTGTATTAAAAGCAAGATTTTTTTCAACTTCAACTGTTAACTAGGACAAAAATTATTTTACTAAAGCTGACTGGAAAAAAATCATTCTTTTACCACCTCGAGACAGAATGACTGCAATTCTCCTTATGTTGTGCTTATGTGTAGTTGAGACAGCATCTCTTGAAGTACTGAGCATTATTACCCCACATGATAAAGTGCATCAATTGACTGCGGCTATACTTCTCAACAGCTTGACAATTTCTACACCAAATACATATAAATATTTAATTCGAATGATTTACATCATTCACTTACCCAAAAATGAAATACTAGCCTTATAGACACATTCTAACAATGACCATTTATTCACACATCATATAGGCATCAAATGTGTGACAGAGTGCTTGAGGCTGTTGGCTGGCTGGAAAATTGAAATTATTTATACATGTAGAGTACAAAGTACGTGTGTGTGTAGTAGCAGCTCAGTCTGTTCAGGTCAAAGCTCTGCAATTTTGAATCTGTTCTGACATATACAAAATCTATTTAGAAAAAATACAAACACAATGGCGCTCGTTGCGATTAACGAGGATCCTTTCTGAGCGCATGCATCGAACAAACACACCCAAACTTGTGAAAAACAAACAAATAAAACCAAAGAAAAACGGTAAAAGAAAAACGGAAAGTGGGAATCGGCTGAATAAAAGCGTCACAAGTTGGCAGAATCAAATATAAAATACAATTTCATATATTCAGAAAGCAAAATCACACAATTCCAAGTGCTGAAAGAGAGTCCACACTCACTCCCCTCCTAGACAGTGATTTCCACTCCTTTATCTTATTCCCATAATGTACTTTAAAGCTGTCGTCTTCATATTTGTGCACAACTCCACTCTTTTGGTTGCTGTGCCATCTTCTCCCCCATTAAAATCATGCCCAATCAGATGGTGCATGTGTGTATTTTGGGAGTGCGCATGTGTACGTAAAGACAGATGACAGACAAGACTCTTTTTTGTGCTGATTTTTCTATGTATCACTGGTTCAGTTCTCTTCTTCTGAGAGTCTCTGTAGTGTCCGAATAGAAGCAGACATTTGCGTGTGTGTGCATGTGTGGATGGGGTGATAACAGTGTGTGTGGTGGGCACACAATGACACCCAAGCATGAAAGAGCTAGAGAGAAGAGTGTTGCATCAGTTCGTTTTTTTTTTTTAGGGCATGAGTTCAAGTCTCCTCTTCCCTCAAGGCTTTTACTCTCCTGTCAAGGAGTGTCACGGTGTGCGTGGGCAGCTCACACAAAGGAGGAGAATCCCGTCACAGGCGTGCGAGAGCCGGGCGGGTTGGTGTTTGGGTTGGCGTGGCTGAGTGCCGGCTGTCCCGTAGGCGTGTAGACACCGCCTGCACTATGTTGGGTGACCACGGTCTGGTAGTACGGCTCCGATTCGGGGGCGGCGGTGGCGCACTCCTCGTAGCTGAAAGGTGAACCCAGTGGCTTGAGACCTTTGGGCTGCCGTTTCCATGAATTGTAGTAAGTAGGGTCACTCATGTAGTGGTTGACGAAGGAATGCTTGGGCTGCTCGTCCTCGTAATCGCTGTCTGTTAACTGGCCACACGCGCAGGAGAAATATGACATGGACTATATGATAACGAGACTTGTTTCCCAATTATTTTTCGAAAAAGAATGAAATAAAATGAAGAAATGAATTCAGCCGACATCATTACTACAGCGTTCAATAAATGAACATGAAACAACGAATAGAGATTTGAAGATTAGCTACCTCTGACTCCGAAACCTCAGTGGCTTTTTCAGTGAGTGTAGTGCTCTCTGTCAAAACTGCACCATTGTAGTTGTTGCAGATGTCCTCATCTGAGTAGTGAAGTCCGCCTGGACTTGGTCTGGGAGGTGACCTGGACTCATAATGCATCAATGTGAGACCTTAAGTATCAGCCTCAAATGAAAATAGAGCAAAGTGTATTGTACCGTGACCGGACGATTGGTTGACGGAGGTTTTCGGTCCCCGGACGTTTTGCCAAACAGACGTTTGGTCGCCGGATTTGCTGGCTCTCAAAATTATAATCATGACAGAGAGAGTTTACTGTTGAAAGCGATCAACCAGGTAATCTCTCACTCTCAAAATTATAATAAGGAGGGAGAAAGAGAACTGTCCGTCGACCAAACGTCCGTTCGACGAAACGTCTGGCTACCGTTTTGTATTTAAGGCACAGACAACATTTTGTGAAAAAAAGGTTAATGTGAAAGACGGTCAAATGGGTCGTACATGCAGTTCTTCTATGTGTAATTGCATGTGTTTGGGTGAGGAATCTATGATGTTTCGTCATAAAAGAGCCATCCTATTATTTCTCTATCTAGTGAGAGGTGACGAGAGCTATTACCATAGAGACAGTCAAAAGTGTGCCTAGGGGCAAAAACCTCCAGAGAATGGGAAAGTGTGGGTGGGATGAGCATAGGTAGCTTTTAGGAGATTACGCCCCCCATCATAGCAAGGAATCCCATAAAGATTTGGTTACCCACAGACACCAAATTCTTGCATCTGTATTTGAGTCTATGTCTGATCAAATTGGTGGTGCAAGATCTAGGATTTAGTCGCGTAAATCCGAGACAAGGCCCCGTTACGAAATGTGAGTGTGTGTGTGTTTGTGTATGTATATGAACAACACCTTGTCCCGTTCTTTTTCAGAAAGTTGCTCTTGGTGTTGTTAAGCGTTCTGCTATTGAGCTCCAGTGTAGTGAAACCGCCATTGTCCAGCGTCACAGACTCCTCTACTGAAGACATGTGATTGCCTGAAGGAAGACAGGATGGAGGCAGATGGAACATATTGAAATAAAACAAGCATCTAGGTTAATTACTGTTTCCTTTGTGCTGTGAGATGTTTCTCTTAATGCGGTCTGATTTATTTGTTCTACTCATTGGTATAAAAGGAAGTTGAAGCTCATTATAGACATCAAAATGTTACTGCGACAAGATAAGAACTCAAGGAATTTACTGGAATTGATGTTTCTCAGTATGTGTAATATGAAGCATGTGAAATTGACATTAATGCAAGATGCACAATCTGTATGAAATATGGGTAAATATTGGTTTGAGAAATAAAATAAAAATGTACAAATTTTCCCTCATAACATTGTTTTCTCTACAGTGTTTATTGTACTAAATAAATTTGCAATTGCGTTTTCAGGCAGGTTAGTTTACTATAATTTAAAAAAAACTCTGATTTCAGACATTTTGTTTTTTGGGGTCAAATTTGTAATTTAATATCAGTGACAAACTAAAAAATCAACTGAATAAATAGAACTACTTTTTGTGGAAATCATACCAAAATAGAATGGGGACTTCCTTGGAATAAGACTCATTAATCATACAAATAAAAACAGGTTAATATGCCATTTATAATTAAAGACAAACACACTCAGTCTCACAACACTACTTGACCCCCAAATACATTATAGGCCTTCCTTTTCAACCATATATAAATTATCTCAACTACTGCTGCTGTAAAACCCTCATTTTGTGAGATAAATTGATGACTCGGTGCTTTTTGGGACCATCCAACAAATTTTTAAATGTCACATTTGCAAGTTGTCCTGAAACAGTGAGCAAGTAGCTACGATTAATAATTGCTTCCGTGTACTTTATTATGCAGTGATAATAACGTACTGTAGTGTATACCTCCTAGGCTTCAGTATTGGGTTACCTTGCCTGTTTATTTTTTTATTAGAATGCAAAACATAGGAATGAGAATGAAATAACTTAAGACCTAATTAAAAAGCTATTCCCAGTATCTGCCTGGAGCCTTACTGAGAGTAGATTACAAAGTCTATATACTGTATGTATACAATGCTTTGTTTTCTTTCTACACTGAGATGCTTGAGGGGATCAGGGGGAAGAAATAAATATGACCTGCTTTTCCTCCCCCAGGCTTATCTTGGGTTGCCCTGGGCGAATTTACTCTTAACTAGTCAACTTTTTAAAATAATACAACTCTTAAAAAACTCAGTTTCACTAGTGCTGTGTATATAATTAGCTGTCATAAGGGATATCAAATTTCCATGACTAAATTGAAGACATCCGTTTAAAAGCAGTGGTTCAAATTAATTTTAAAAACATCCTGCACTTGCGCACTTCTTATAAAATGCGAGTACTTTTGTCATCCCGTATTCAAAGTGTTCTCACCTGTGCCACAGCCTTTGTACTTGTTGCCGTGTCCATGTAGTAGAAGAGTGAAAACTAGGATGAGAATGAGGATGAGGCCCACCAATGCCATAACCAGCAAGAACCACCACTCCTCATAGAATGGTCGCTCGGACAAAGCTTTAGACACAAAATAAATTAAGAATGTTGTAAAAAGTGTATGAGTAGCAAGGCACAAAAACAACTCAAACAGTAAGGAGAACCTGCCAGACTTTTTTGTGTTATTTTTTTCTAGGACATTAATGGCAACACGAATTCTTACATAAGGCGCACTGTCCGAAAAATACAGGTCTAGCAATGATCTGAATAAGGATATTTGTACATTTGTTCAATTTCTCTATAAATTTACATATAAAACAATAAGCCAAAACATGAGAACTAATAAAACTCATATCTTGACGTTGACATTGGTTGAACGGGTTGAGCATGTGGAGGTATAATAGCCATATAGGCAATGGAATGGGAAAATATGTATGTCTTAAACCAAATGTTTCTCTTCAATCTTCAAAATAAAGAGGAAGGCCATCCACTTTTTTATTTAATTGTTGGGTTAAGTGTGCGTGTAATTGTGTGAGTGTTTACCAGCGAGTGCAGCTGAGGGTTTGCTCGGCTGACCGAAGCCAAAGCGGTTGATGGCGATGACTCGGAACTCGTAGCTAATCCCGGGTCGCAGGCGCTCCAGTGGAACAGACACGGACCGGGTGCCGGGAGACAGTAGTCGGACGAAAGAGTCCCACAAACCCTCATCTATAAAGGGTAAATAAGGTAAATATAAAGCCATTCAATTACGAATGTTTAAATCATATGATTTCCATTTAATTATTTAAATGTTTCCTTGCACACTTTGGACTTCATTCTATCAAAATGTAAGTTTTTCTAAGGTAATTTGTCTTCTTTTTAATATTTTTACTTTCTTGTGGCCATATTTGATGTTGATTTGGGTTTTATTTTGATGTATTTATTGTAAGAATAGAATAGTCAATTGTTTATCCCACATGGATAACTTCAACTGTAACTGCTGCATAGACAAAATACAAACAATTATGCTAAAACAGTTAATTAATAGTATGGAGTTTGCATGTTCCACACAGGAAAGGTCGGAACCATTCGGGGGAGGTGTACAAATTGTACTTGATGGGCCTGCACTCTTTTGTGTAGCAGAAGAGTAGTAAATGTAATGTAGTTGATTTAGTTCACTATTCGAGTCGGGATCAGCATAATAGTCTACAATTTACCATGACCATTAAATCATTTGCCAATGACGATCAGAACTCGAATAGATCAGCTCATTCCAGGATTGCAGCAGTGCTGATTAATGTGGCGGCGCATAAAATCTGGGAGACAGAGCTGTTAAAAACTCAAAAAGGTCTGATTTTCATCACCTGAGGGACGCGACTCGATTACGTAACCGGTTATGGGCGCAGGCCCGGTGTCGCCCTCTGCCCAGTGGATAGTGAGGGAGGAAGACTCCTTGGTGATGGAGATCTCTACAGGCGATCCAGGTGCGCCTAAACATGCAAATAGGCACGTATACATATTGTATCGGATTAGTACATTGGTTTTGAGGAAGCAAACACAAGAAAGTCAAGTTGACTTGCGGTTAACAGTGGAATTTTACCAGAAAATAAACAAAAAGCAGAGAAATCTGAAGTAACAAAACTCTACATAAAGATATTATTGACATGGGCAACCCACGATCGAGGGAAAAAGTGTATTTGGTAGTAAAGAGTAAATAAGATTACAACAAATAATATTTTTTAAAAAAATGGGTTGCGAGGTTCTTTATATACTGTCCCATGTTACAACGCTACCAAATTTTAAGATGTTCACAAATACCAGTGTAAAACCTCAATGTATAGCTCCACATGCAGAACAACAGTTACTTCTTGAGAGGTGCCTTTACAGGGCTTTAGTCTATAATTATTTGATAAGTAAAAGTATTTGATATGCACAAATCTTTGGTTTTATAGGTTTTTTTACAGGCTGAAGGACTGTTAAATTGCCATTCCACTAGTCGCAGTAGTAGTAGCACCAGTTGTTGTTTTTCGTGTAGTATATAACTTTGTCCTACTCGTTTTATTTGTGATCTCATTATCCTGAAACTTGGCAGCTTTGTAGCATGGGCCAGTATATGTCGATCCCCAGAGGCTGATTATTTGTTTTGTTTGTTTGCATCAGGGTTGATCCATTATTTGCAGACTTGTTGCTTTTAGGTTACGAGTTAGCCAGTGGGTGACGTCCACTTTTCGTCACAGCCTTCAGTTTGTCCTGTGCAGTTACACACTCATTCATGTTATATATTAAACTTATGCATCAAGTATTAAAAGCTTACGAGATATAATAACAAAACGAAAAAAAACTCAACCCAAACATTGATTAATGCCCACCTTTCACTGGCTCTGCTGTGATGTTTGCATGTATCGGAGGGCCATAACTGACGGTACGGGCTTGGACAATAAATGTGTACGTGGCCCCTTTCACCAGGTCTCGAACCTTTAACCATCTCTGCCAGCTGCCCTTCACGTCCACCGTCACCACTTTGCTGACGCCTAGTCACAATTGATATGTTGACTTTGTATTCATTTTTTGTTGTTGTAAGCATTTTTGTGCTATCTAAATGAAAGTGTGTACCTTGCACTGGAGCGGTGGGCTGGTAGACGACCTGGTAGCCCTCCAACACGCCATTGGGGGTTAAAGGAGCCCCCCATGAGACATTGACACTCCCTTCGGTCACCTCAGTGAAGGAGAGGTAGCTGGGTTTGCTGGGGGCTGCAAGGTTGTCATTAATGTCATACAGGGTCCACACAAGGGTCCATAGTACGATTTTTTTTTTAAAATAAGGTTTGTTTTCTAGAATTTTCTTTATACGATTACAACAAGAAATATCTTTACCTGACTGTCGAGTTTGTGCACCACGTGGGTCGCTAGGAGGTCCGTCTCCAGCCGTGTTAAAGGCGGTGAGAGTAACCAGGTAATGTGTGTAGCTGCTGAGGTTACTCAGGAGTATACGAGTGTCTGGGACAAAAATCACCTTCACCTTCTCTGTCTGGTTCTGTCTGCCCTTTTGCCAGTAGTGTACCTGCGACACAAAGAGGAGTATTAACCAACCCTGACCGACATCTCCACAGCCCATTTGTTGTCTCGCCTCATTGTATCCATTGTCTACTTTCACGTTCTCTGCTCCTTGACACCATCTCATTTATTCTGATAATGTAATATAGTGAAGAGAAGGATTCTGCTACTGACAGGACACATACAGTAGGTACAGACTAAATTGACAAAGGCATGGTTCAACAGTTGTTTTCATGAGTTTCTAGAGATGTAGGGATTTTTGGCATGGTTAATTTGATCTAGTAAATTTGATTCTGAACATACGTACTCATATGTATTGCTTTTTCCATGTGAATTTAGGTATGTGAAGGTTTCTAGTGTAGATATCAAATACTAAATTTGCTTATCCTTTTTATGTTTTGCCTAAATGAGAGCATAAAACTAGCAGAATTACTCTGTTGGGTTAGTTGAACATTTGTTTGATTTGCAGATCCTTACAATCTTAATAGTAATTTTGCAAACTGACATTTAAAGTACACACATTCAAAAACGACCGTTGTTTTTGTGATTCTGCTTGTATCAAAGTAATTACAATTAAGAATGCTTTGTCTTTAAGGCGCTTTATTCAGTCTTCATTCATTTTCAGCACTGCACATCCTTGTATTTATATATATTGTTTATTTTGATCTAATGGTATGCTCTACTAGTTTCATTTTTTTCCATCCATCAATTCTGTGTTTTGCTTATCTTCAAAAGATTGATTTACCTTCAGCGTAAAAAGAAAGTTTTCAAAAAGACTGAATTATACCTTTATTCATTTCCAATAGGCAATAAAATTACCCAACAAAACAATTTCCAGCACTGCTTATCAGTGCAAATGCAATTAATTTAGAAAATCATGTTATGTTACTATTTATTGAAAAAGTTCTGAGTTAATATAAATAAAATCAACACCTACATATGCTCATCAAAACCTACCGCAAATAAGTTTGGATTGAATAGTTAAAAGGCTAAGCGAGCAATGCACTTTAACTACTCAGACTGTGGAATACTTCTAAAGCAATCAAAGAGACATTCTTTCGATACACGTAACACTGCAAGTACAACTTCATTTTCTTTGATCTACTTGAGCAAAAGCCCAACCAACACACACTGACGATCTCTAACACACACACAAAAGACAAGAAATAAAAAGGTGCTAAGCGGCTGCAAACAAAGACTCGACATGAAGAGTCGTCGTAGCCGATTCACACTAATTGCAACAGCTATGCTGCCTGAGCCTCGTGCATTATAAATGAATTAAAAAGGACAGAAAAAATGTATTTTGTATTCACAAGAGCTTTTAGAGTAAGAGAAGAGAGTCATAGCAGATGTGACAGAACTTTTCACTTATTTTATGTAAAGTTTTGGCTAAAAGATGGTTATAATTCATCAAAGTGTTGAGCGCACAATATTTTGTATACTAAGATATCTTCGCTTAGTTTAATTTGGAACTACATTTACGTGCATTGGAAAATTGCAAAAAAAACAACAACTCTATTTAAAGAGTTTAATTGGTAATAATTTACAGAGCGGTGACGGAGCGGTTAGCGAGTTGGCCTCACAATTCTGTGATCGAGGGTTCAATACCAGTTCAGCCTACACTGGGTGGAGTTTGCATATTTTCTCCAGGTACTACCGTTTCCTCCCATATTCCAAAACAATGCAGGGTAAGCTTGTTGAACACTTTAAATTGCCCCTAGGTATGAGTATGCTTGAGTATGGTTGTACGTCTACCTGTGCCCTGCAATTGGCTGGCCACTATTTCGGGGTGTCCTGGGGTGCCCAAAGTTGCTGACTATGGAGGTGGTTCAGAAAATCAATGAATGAATGATTTACAGTTAACAATATATGTCATATTGAAATTTCATTGTGTATTTAATCATTTAATATAGCCCAGTTAACTGATTTTTAAACATGCGCACCAGTTCATATTTACAATAAAGAATGCAAATAAATAAACAGTGTTTGCACTACAACTTTTGCCTTTGTGACTTATAAATAATAAATTTGATTTTTTTCCTGCATTTTAAAAAGTAATTTTACAGGAATTATTTGCAAAATGTGCAAAGTACTGTGGAACATTATCATTCCAATTCACAACCTTAGGGTACTCCCTTAGGAGGAGCACTTGATGGCAGCACTAAACCAGCAGTCTTTAAGCAAAGTGACTCAAGACGCACATTGGATGTCATTTTCTTTACTGCTTATCCTCACAAGGATCGAGGGGGATGACTTTGAGCATCTGTCTGGCGAGACCCAGAATTGGTGGCCAGCCAAATGCAGTACAAAGAAGACAGAAAACCATGAGCGCTCACACTCATACCTATTGGCAATTGATCCAATAAATAACTAAATAATTCATTTTATTTATGGTTTAGGGCGAGTGGTTAGCGCATTGGCCTCACAGTGGAGGGAGGACCTGGGTTCAAATCCACGTGTATGGAGTTTGCATGTTCTCCTTGGGTCTACGTGGGTTTTCTCCAGGTACTCCAGTTTCCTCCCACATTCCAAAGACATGCGTGGTAGGCGTATTGAACACTCTAAATTGCCCTTAGGTATGAGTGTGAGCATGGATGGTTGGCTGGTGATTGGCTGGCCACCAATTCTGGGTCTGGCCGACGGCAGCTGGGATAGGCTCCAGCATCCCCCGCGACTCTGGTGAGGATAAAGCGGTTCAGAAAATGAGATGAGATTCATGGTTTAATCCAGGCTTGCTTGCCATGTTTCAATAGCAAGAGATGCCAGTCAAATGGGGGTGTATGCATATTTTTTAATTTTTGTTGAAAATGTCACTTCTTGCTCATCTTCAATTGAATGAACTAAACTCTTCAGCGCACGCAGAGAGCAACGATGATGGCAAATCAGCATGTTAGGGTCACTTTTTCACCCTCATACAATCTGCCTGATTACCAGACCCTGGCAACTGAGACGAATCAATCATTAAAACTGCAACAGGCAAGAAGCAGGTCACTCAGAGAGTGCTGCATTGTGCTTCGTCGTTCGCATTCATAACTATGATAACATGAATTGTTATTTTAAAAAAGGTGTGTTTAATTTACCGCGATGCCGATTTTCAGCATATAGTAAATCTTGTATGTGCGCTTCTGTTATATAATCATCACATATGTACAGTTGGATACGTTGTGGAGGGCTAAAGAAATTCACAAACGACGGTTCATTTATATTTAACAGTTTGGATTTCCGTTGCATTTATAGCTACTCATTTTTGCCTTGGGATTTTTAGAAGTAGCCGAGAATCTACAGAGCAGTAGTGGTTGTTCATTGTTGTCACAAAGCAATCTTTGATACGCCAGTTCCCAAGAACACAACAAGTTTGCTGTGAAGCAAAGTGGGGCGAGAATAACATCCAGGGATTTAACTGTTCTGGTTCTGATGTGATTTTAGGATTGGAACAGTACTTAGTAGTTTAGTTGAGATGGCATTTCTTGAGGACACAAGAAATAAGCACAGAAAAGACAGCATGCCACCAAATGGCCACAGAGAACAGCACAGTCATTTGCCGCCGACAATCTACTACATTCACACAAGGGTCGCGAGGGTGCTGGAGCTTATCCAGGCTAACTATGGGCAACAGGCAAGTAACACCCTGCATCAGTGGCCAGACAATCGCAGGGCGAGAGACAACCAATCAGGCTCACACTAATACCAAAAGGCAATTTAAAGCATACTCATGGTGCAGGCTTCTCCCAAAAATCATAAAACAATAACTAATGGAAAGAGCATAAAAATCACATTTTCTCTTGCAAAGTCACCCATTAGCTATACAACTAATATTAGAAATCTTAAAGTCACCCATTAGCCATATATAAATATAAAAACGGGCAAAATAGATTTGGTTAGGGTTTTCTTGACTTTTTTCTGTTGCTGGAACATTTGTCTTGGTTCTCCAAGCTTTATAGTGTATAATGACTTATAGAAAACATTCAATTCAATTAGATAAATACAAATATATTAGAATATATTAATACTTCTGGTTTAATTTGGTGCTTGTAGCCTTCAATTCATTAATTTCACTCATGCCATGCCACAGTCATAGAGATCAAATCTATATCAACTGGCAAGGCTGGTAATGAGTGATCAAGTTTCACTGCTAATGACGGTGACCGTTGTCTAATCCAATTTGACAGGGATCGAAAGACTGCAGCTAGACCTTCTAATGAAAATGGATTGGACGCCTATCACTGTCAAAGGTAGACCTGAGGTAATACTTAAAAATAAAAACTCCTTTTACTTAATTCCAATCTTATGTTTAACAAATGAAAATAGAAGGTTATCAAGATGGCTCATGCATCATTTGACTTTGTCAAAGGGTAAAAAAACCCTCTGTCATATCACACCATGATTAGCAAGTTTCAAAATGAACCCTCTAAGGTTCCACATTATTTGTAATGGTTGATTTGGTCATGATGTTAATACACTGGGTTAGGCATTTAAAAGCTCATCAAGTGTCGCCACGGTAATACAAACCATTGATTTTCACTGCGCCTTCTTTGTTGACAACTCAATAGCGTGTAATTTCGTTGATTGATTTTTGCTGAGTGCTATTATTGTTTTCTTTTCTATCAATGCTTCTAACAAGACCACACCAGGTAATAATCTTAGATTAGTTAGAAGAAATGTTCCTCTCTTCTTAAAAGGAAAAGTTCCTTGTAAGCTACCTGCAGTCTGAGTGACTATTAGCACAAGTCGGAAGCTATCAATTCATTAAACATTCATTCTTTGCTTCTATTTCTCTCCTCTTAATCTGCTTAACTTCTGCCCGTCCGTCTCTGACACTTTGATGCACTCCCCCTAATCAGGATTCTACAGGGACCGTGCTCTCGTCTGGTTTTTTCGCTCGGCAAATATTACATTCCCATCTTTCTTCTCTATTCCACCTCTGCTCCGCTGCAGAAATCAATGTGTCCAAAGCGGGACAGATAACCTTGTGTTTGAAGTACTAAGAGTAGAAGGAAGGAGGGTGCTTGTCAGGCCCGAGTGGTGATAGTGAAACCATTAAAGTCCTTTCCTCTAACTTAATTCTCTTCCGCTCTGCAGGACATTTGAAGGAGCTGCACGGCGACAGCCTGGAGGGCCAATGACATCGTGTAATACTGTAACGACACTGCTGTTTTGAGGCCCTCACCTTGTATCCTTGGATGAGTCCATTCTGGGTCTCCAGGGGGGGCGTGTCCCAGTTCACTTCCAGGCTGGAGGGGGAAACAGCTGATACTTGGATAGAGTGCGGTGCCACTGATGGAGCTGGAAGTTAAACAACATTGTGAGATGTTAAACCATGACTTCTTGTGTTCAAGGGAACCTCTGAAAATGAGATGTTCTTCAAAGATCCTGTCATAATCATCACGGTTATATAATAAATAACTACCATGTCTACTCCTGGATACCATGGGAATTTAAAAAGTTGCTTTGTTTCTGTAAAAAATATATCTATAACTAATATTAATATTTCTCTTGGTCGGTTTCTGGATAATGGTCATGGGGTATTGTATACAAATGTAATGCTGAGTGATTGTTTACATTTTCTTTTCACTATTTTTTACATGCATAACAGTACATTATATTAAATCCATTGACCAATCAATGTTATAATAACAAATTGTGTTGTGGTAAATTGAGAAATAAAAGCTACAGAGTTGTGTTCCTCATTTTAGAAAATTAATTGGGATCCTCAACCGAGGCCAGGGAAAGTTGTTTCTCCATTATGTTATTTTAAAATGAATATAAAAAAAACCCTGAAAATAACTACTAAAACAAGGCTATGGGGTAGGTACTCCGTTAGGGTAATGTTTCAAATAAATTCTTCTGAACAGCTCCATATTCTCTTTAGAATCAGCCAGATGACAACAAAAATCAAGTCTTACAATTCATGATAAGTATTATTTAAAATTGCCATACTTCTTACAAGGTGAATGTTCGGGCACGAGTGGTGTGTTGCGATACATCTGATGCACAAGTAAAACATGCCATAACACCCTCTTTCATCATCATCACCCTCAAGCCATTTTTATCACCCCACTGGAGGCTTTGCAACCATTTCATGCATATGAACATGCCAACAACTCTCTTGGCATGTTTTGTTTTGTGTGGTAAAAAGTAAATGTTGGGAAGACTTTAAGACTTTGCTTTTCTACGGCACACAGAACTTTTGGTGTATTTGTCATTCAAACAGTGGCACCCGGCTGCATGAGATGCAACATTTGGATTGAGCATCCCTTCATAATTTAATCAAAAAGAATATTCTGGACTATTATTTACTGCAATATGCTAGTAACAACCTTAACATAGCAGTGACTCACTCATATGCATAACTCTGCTAGTGTTGATGCAGAATATAATAAAACAACAGTAATATACAACTAATATTAGAAATCTTAATTGACTACTATTTACTAAGACAAAGAATAATGCATGCATGATGCAGAACATACATGTATTGAAATAAATAAAAAATGAAGGTTATATGTGAGTGAAAATGACTATATAAGCAAAACTAAATAAATACATAAATAATATAAAATATATAATTTGTAAAATAAACACCCTGTATGAAATTTGTCATTTTAGTGATGCTTGAGTGCATTATGAAGTTGAATACATTTTTTTGTATTTAAACTGTGGCAAATGAAAAATTAAAGTTGCAAACATTAAATGAACTTTGAGCAATAGGCTTTGATTATTGCTCTCAAGATTCTTAGAAGTTTAATGCTGATGAAGAATTTTAAATGGAGTTTATAAGGAGAGAGCTGTAAGGAGGATGGGTCCGGAAATGATGCAACATGTGCAATACTCGACTGATTTTAACAAAATGTTGCAGCAAAAGCGAAATCCAATAAAGCGGAAGAAGCTAACAAAGCACTTCCATCGATGAAAGCTGCCACCTAACACCATGTCAGACAGGATTTGCCAGAAAAAAAGGTGACAGGTTTTTACTTGCCTGCCTCTCCAACAGACATCTCGACGGGTTCAGAGGGAGGACTCTCACCGACGATGTTGTAGCTCGTCATGACAATTTGATACCGTCTGAACTTCTTCAATTCTGAAAAAATACAACGATAATAACCCATTTACATATTGTCCCTTAGCCCATGTTAGATTTCACAACACTTTCATCTTTTCCATGCCTTATTTTTTTTTTAGATAACCTTTGACAGGTAGTATTTTGCTTCTTTGAATTATTCTAATGATCAACAGTTTTTATCATTAGTATGACTTTCCTTTTTATGTTTTGGACCCTCAAGTTCTAGTTTGTTTTCAAATAGTTTGATATAATCTATTCAATAAGTTTATTTTGATTTCATGTGGTTCAAAGTGTCCACAGTAGAAGCAAATGACACAATGTGATGTAAACAGTTGCAATAAACACATTGCAAGTTGACCACTGACTTTTTTGTATCTTCGAAGTTTCACTGAATATGTGTCCTTATACAAGCTATGTGCAGATAAAACAAGCTCAAAATCAAATGATGTGACTTACGTGTCAACTCAAACTCTGTCAGTGAGGAGCTGCTGATTGTCTTGAAGGTGCTCTTGGCTTTTGAGGAGATAGATGAATGAATTAGAACAGTAATAAAATGTTTCTGCAATTCATTTAACATTTACTGAAAAAAGAAAAAGACTGATACAGAGGTTACCTTAATGCTTGGAAGGGTTGTCTATATAAGATATATTGTTATGTGTTGATTTCATTCAGTTGTATATATTCACACATTAATTTATTTATTTTACTACTTAGAGGTGCTGGAGCCTATCCCAGCTGACATTGGGCACCACATATGGGACACCCGGAATTGCTGCCCTGCTAATTGTGGCACTGGGAGACAGACAACAATTCCATGCAAGCCCGGGGAGAACATGCAAATTCCACACAGTGAGAAACGACCTTGGATGAAACCCTCGACCCCAGAAGTCTAAGGCCGACGCGCTAGCCACTTGGCCGTAGGGCCGTCCGTTGTATATATTATAGATTGAAATTTGCAGTTTAAAATGAGCGATGTAAAATGTGCATAGTGAGATGTGCAAATCAATATTTATAAATGTGTAGTACAAAACTAATAAAAGTAAATTATGTACCACATGAAATATGCAAGATACAATAACAGGAATTCTAGTAAGCTAGAATGATTGACAAGGCATCCTGATGTTTTCCCTTTTTAAAACTTCATTATATGCACTTATTGTTTTATTCATTCAAATTATTCAGGTTTGCTAACAACAAGTTTTACTCCCACCCAATCCAACAATTTATTTTAACGTCGACTTTAGACTACCTTTAAACAAACTGCAATTACTCCCCAGGTGGTCATGGATGGACCAAGCCACTGTTGCAATTTGGATTGCTTTAATAAACAAATGACAATAAAATAAACATCTACAGGGTTTACAGCCACACTGGCATGAAGCAAATGCTTTGTTATGCTCTTATATTAGATCGTGACCAAACAACATAATAAGACTGTTAAAAGTTAATTGCAAGGCGCTACCTGCTCGTGAACTTTTGTTCAAGGTTATTTTTTTGTAAAAATGTTCTGTGTGTCGACGTACTTGTAATATGGGCGTCTGCGTTCCTTTTGCTTTGCTGGACAATATTGTCTGAGGAAGACGAGTTCATCGGGAGCTCTCGGTAATACAGCCGGTAACCTGTCAGAATCCCATTAATGTGGTCGTCACTCGGACGCTAGGGAAACACAACAAAATAATTCAGTCACTTGTTTTATGAACAAAAAAATGATGCGACTTAATTTTCCAGAAGTCCTGATTGACAGTGAATAAACTGGGAAGAATGGCACTAAAAATGAGTAAAAATATTTTTTTAAACAGTTACTTTTGCTACTAAAAAGTAGGATAATCTGTCATCAATGAAATCAGTAAAAATACAAAATAAGTCTCAAAATAAGCCATTACATATATCTGACTGAAATTATATTTCTCAATGGATTTCATCAGATTTTCAGTGAAATCAGGGGTAGGGAACCTATGGCTCGGGAGCCAAATGTGGCTCTTTTGATGAGTGCATATGGCTCTTTGCTAACCTGTGAGCTAAAATATGGAAATCGCTGATGACAAAACTGAGACATTACATCTAGAACTGCTTTAATCTTCATTTTTTTGCAGTAGACTCTTCTGGAATGCATCCTCTCATTTATTAGCAACAGCATAAGAATATTTTAAAAAAATATTCATTTTTTTCCACTTAAAAAGTGGAGAAATTACAAAAAAAAATTGATAAGGCACTCGTTTACATGTATGTATTTTGACTTTTAAATTTGTAGTATGGCTCAAAAGGAATAAGATTGGAAAATATGAATCGTTTGTGGCTCTTTTCGTCAAAAAGGTTCCCGACCCTTGACTGAGATGATGACCCATATAATTTTATTTTATTTTTTTTACTGTAAAGTATGACACATCATCTTGATAAAACTTTGAATTTTTGCAGTGAAGAGAAACTGAAAAAGGCAATCTTAAAAGGGTAATGAGTTTGACTGGATTATAAAAGTGGGCACAAATGTTGGTAACTTTCACAGCCTCTTGCTTTTGCCATTAAGTCAGAGGAAGATGCTACACGACTTCGGTTTCAAACGAAGCCTGTCCCTCCTCACTCAGTCTTTCCTTCAATCATCACTTTATTCTTGTTTCACACTTTGATGAATAATGTATTAAATACAAACACACATTCTGCAGGGCTTTTATCACTCCAGTGAATTATTAAAGTCTGTTTGGACTATAGTTGAAATGTCTTAGTATGTTAGGGGAACAGATAATGGTCAGTTAGGGTAATAGGCAATTATCAGAATTGGCCAGAAATGAGACCAGTTTTACAGTCATTTGAAAAATACGCAAGGCCAGTCTATAAATATAAGAGAACCACAACTTGAATGCAAGCCCATGTGAAATACTAAGCCTGATGAGGAAGGAGCCTTTGACTAGCTCATCCAATTATCACATTCATGATGTCATAGAAACAGTTGGATTTTAGTCAAATTTTGCAGCTAAAAACATAACACAGTTGCATGTTTCCAAAACATCATTGAAATGTATTAACACTTTTAATAGACTGTTGGATCTTAGTAACATTTTAAAACTAATGATATAACATAGTTGCAGGTTTCCAGGACATTTTTGATGTCTTACCACTTGTAATAAAAACAGAAAAATACATGATTAAAACTAAATTATAAATTATAGGGCAGTGATTCTCCAAAAATGTGATGTGAGTATTACTAGACATGTGCCGATTCCTTCTCATGACACTCGCATAATTCCCAGAATTAATTCTACAAATATTTGCATAATGAAAATTGACGTCAATGTTTCTATAAAATCTAGTAAAGGAGGCTAGTTGATTAGAGTACAACTATCACAGCACAACATACTATTTATACTACTTACTAAATATTTTACTTCTGATAACACTGTACTATTTATATTTATTTACAATTGAATTTGTTGTTGGTGTTGTATATGTGGTTATTTGTATTTGAGTATTTTCTTGTGTACAGTATAATTGCAATCATAATGTAAGTACAGTACTTTAACAGTAACAACAACTACAGTAAATCCAAAATTATCTAGATAATATGCATTTTGGCATATACTATTTAGGTCATAGTATTTGGTTAAATCTAGGAGGATAACATCAATGTTAGGGATTTGTTGATGTACAAGTACATACATTATTATAGGGAAATATTTCAATAACTTAAAGCGTTTTGAGGTGATTTCAAATGTTTTAAGTAGCTTACGAGTATGGATGTCATACTGTACATGAACATTTATTTGGCCCTACTAAAAAATGTATTCTCGTGTTTATAAAAAGTCTTATCATGTCCTTTGAGAAATTTGGAGGAAATACTTGATGTCAACAGTTTTAAAACCACTTCTGTTGCTAGTGTATAGCAAGCCTGTAGTTGTGTTATGAAAACTGGTTGAGGAATGTAAAAAAATAATTAAATGTTATTATGTAATAGATTAGTCTCACTCAACAAACTAAAATTGACACCGAAAATCTCTTTTACTGCATTCCACAAACTTGCCCTAGGCAAACTCTCGTGCTGTAATGAATAATTAGAAATATTGATGTCCACTATTTTTATTACAGTAGTAAAGAAAATATAGCCACACCATTTACCTTCCACTGGACCAAGATGGAGGTTGTTGTTGAGGGTTTAACTGTGAGAATCTCAGGCGGCTCATCAGGAGCTGGAAGCCAAGTAGAACAAGGGCGGTATTATTATAAATACGCTTCAAATCTTTTCAGCACAGTTCTAGGCTACTATTATATTAGCATATATAGTATATATATTTACCTCTGTCATGAAAGGGGAAGGTTATGTATTTGGTTCCTTATTTCTGTCTGTTTGCAGATTGTGTTCAAGATTACTCTGAATTTATAAAAGGATTATGCTCATTCTTAGATGATATTTTTGTAATATGACATTTTGGAGAGTTGGGGTCATATGTCTAAGGTTACAGATGTCAAAAAGAATTTCAGTATAATATGATGACAGAATAGCCTATTTAATTCAAATTGCCAGGGTTGGTTATATGATGAGAGTGATGACACTTCAGAAGTGGTGTCCATTGCAATTCCTTGACGTAATAAGTTATTTTATATTTGATTCCTTTTTTGCATTCTCTTAATCAGAAACATGATTGGTTAAATAGTCTTTGCTGGCAGATTAGAGACCCCTGATTTTAAGGAAAGCATTTGGTCTTGAAATTTAATGTGATTTTATACAATGGAACTGTTGATGTAATGAATGAAATAAAAATTAGAATACAAAATTAAAAAAAACATATAAGGTATGTTAAATTTGAAAACTAATATAATTTGCAGTTCAACTGATACCCATTAAATTATTGAAGATTATTAATTTCTGTGAAACTAAAAGATCCCATTGAATATGGCATTTGACATCAGAAATTAAGGCATTCTTTAATGTATAATAATCCATTGTCAACCTGGCATTATTTCAGTTGTATGGATAAATGAATTAATTAAGAAATAATTCAGTCAAACTCTCATTATTTGCCTAGTTTGTATCCATTATTCATCTCTCACCATCTTGCAAGGTTGTGACGGCATCTGTCTCCCTACTGAAGACACTTTGGCCGATGTCATTGGTGGCCAGCATTCTCAGCCTATATGATGTGAAGGGCTTCAGCCTGTACAAACAAGAGTAAATACAACACTCATATTTCGTATTACTTGGCATTTGCCTACTACACGTTCTTTTCTCATTATACCATTAACATTAAACAAAAAATAAGTAAATCAATGTCTTTCGAGGACATGGGGAAACTGCTTTTAAACAGCTGGAAAGGTTCTGCAATAATAAAAGCACACATTTTTAACTGCTTCAAAACCACAATATGTTATCTGCATTCCCCCCTCTGTGCAAGGCGAACGCATTAGTATGCACAAAGAAAAAAAATAACAACATTACTCACATTAAGCAAATATTGGCACAATAAACATGCAGTTATAACACAAACTAAAATTGCAGTGCTTTAAAAACAAAAAAAATCATGTGCACTTGTCTAAATGTACAGGAGTTTTATAATATAGATTACTTCATTTAAAACAAGACAACCAACTAACCTCTAATAGAGATGTCCTTCTATTACGCCACTTTTCATACTAACAAGATCCTTCTTCACAGATTCTTTACAGAGATGAAAATTCTAAGACTGGCCCAATAAGGATCAAAAACAAACCCCCGTGGGGTTGCGGGTCCTGTAGGACTGACACTACAAAAGGCTTACAGAGGCTCATCTTAAAACAATGTGCTGCGACAATATTGAGGACAAGTGCCTTGATGTATCTGTTCTGGCCCAAGGACACTTTATGTTCAGTATTTTCTAAGTGGCACACACAAAAATTCTCAGTTGCTAATCAAATGATTACAAAGGTAGAGAATCCCAGCAATGAGATAAAATATTTCATCAGTGAGAACAATGGATGCATTTGCAACTGCCACCATGTAAAAGTGGGGAGGGACAGCACCACCAAACGTGGTGAACAGCAAAAAAAAAAAAGTAAACTAAGTAAAAATGAGCCTTCCCACTGCCATTTTGCCTTTTTGAGTGGTTATCTAAGTGTGGAACTGCATGGTTGAAGCCAAACCACCAGCTTCTTCAACACATTAAGCAGCCAGATGCCTTTTTCTTAGCTGGTCTTTGAATCCTTCCAAATCTGTTGCGCTCCTGCTTTAGTTCCGGTTTTCGGTCTATATAGGTGGATGGCTTTCACCTTTTACTGCCAAAAGCCTTTCATTTTCAGCTATGGACATTTTCCCTACTTAAAAAATAGCATGAGCAAAAAAATAGCATGAATAAAAAAAGGATTAGACAGAAGAGTGTCATGGGTGAAAAAGCCTTACGTATGCAAAGTTAAAGCTATTATATATATTAAGAAAAAATACAGCATATTGCAGCGTTTGCTTTTTTCATTCCATGTCCTTTGTTGCACCAAAGTAACCATTATACTTTCTTATTTCTTTCTCTATGATTGCGGTATCAATACAACTGTTCTTGAGACTCAAATTCCAATGCACCAAAACTTTTAGGCCTATTTCAAGCTGAATGGACACAAATTTGAACCCAAAGGTTAGAGGATATGTGCATACCTGTCAATGATCCAGACAGTTAGGTTATGTGGGATATCTGCCGTATTTGTGATCCAATCGCCATTGGGCAGTTCCTTGATTTGCACGGTGAAGTATCTTACTGGTGAGGCGCCAGAGCTGCCCGTAACCCAGTGAAGACGGAGCTGACGTGCTTCAACGCCATCCTGCGGAACTGCTAACTTCCTGGGTGGCTGGGGACGCTCTGTATGTATGAAGAAGGAGGGTAGATAGAAAATCATGAGATAAATATTTATATTACCCGGTGTTTTTTCCACTTCATCAGATGTGCATGTGGATTTGCATGCATTTTATGAAAACGTACATGTAAATAAAAATGAATCAGGAAACAGGTTATTCTGAATTTATGACTTAAATTCCACCAGTTAAATTTAATTGAGTGGAAAACAGAAGCAGTGGAAATGTAATACTTCAGTGAAGTTTGACCAATGAAACAGACAGTATCCCAATACAAAGGTTGTGCATTAGCATACATATGAGTAAATAGAAATAATATATATCTGTCCCTCTTTCTGTTTTCAGTATCCTGAAGAAATAGCCTTCTAGAGATGTTTATATATACAGTTTATCCACTGTATAAACAGTAAATTATAACTCACAATTTAAGGAGACATCACATACCCAGACACCAATCAATGCAATGACGATACATTACAATGTCAGTATTCTACATTGTAATATTTATATGACATAATATGACAATGTAAAACAATACCAAACTTGGTCTAGTCTGTGTGGTATAGATAGCAATACATTGTCATATCTATAGCATACGGATAAGTAATATTATTAGTATGGTTCCTCTGAATTCTGACAATACTTTGTAATACAAACACAACACATTGTGATTGCCATAGTAGTGTGGCAGTCTTGATATCCCAATATCAATATCATGCTTGCAAATGTCAGTGAGATACATTGCAACCACAATCCTTTGTTGGGTAATGGGTGTTTCAGGCAATGGTCCATTGCAGGCATATGGGCAAGCCTTTTCTCTGGAAAGAGGACTGATTATGGGTGTGTCCATTGCTATTTGCAATGTGTCACTAGGCTTTAAATTATTCCCTTTAAGAATGGTGTCTTTTTTGGCACACAGAATTTTCACTTGCAATGGCCAAATAAACACCCCCACTGGGTCGGTAAGCTCATTGACTGACACAGACCAGTCTACCAAATTCAAAAACAGGGAAAGCAATTGGCAAAAAAATCTATTTTGGTCACATTTAATGCCATAATGCACAGGGGATGTCTAGGCAAATGGGGATTATTGTCGAGTTTTGTAAAGGTATAACAATATTTCAACATATCTTGAACTATATGATAGCAACAGAACATGCATACAGGCTTTCTTGTGAGGATGAAGTATGCGGTTTGATAGGTTCAATGGCTATATCTAATAAGTACGTAATTCAATTGACATGACACTATTCATTCACTTGTAAATTGTTGAATTATCGGATGTAGCTTTTTAAATTCTGCAATAATACTTCCATAAAGTACAGGGAATGCATAAACATTATAATTTTATCACTTGTGCATCACTGTGTTATGCATGTTTGCACTTGTGAAATGAAACAAGACAAAACAGCTGGTGCCTCGGAGGTGAGAGATTGCAAAAGTATTAATCTGTGTCTCTACTATTCAATTAGAAAGACGGCATTAAGAACGTTGATGACAAAATGTGTATGGAGATGCATAAAAAAACAGTTTAAGGAAGACTGACTGCCTAATTTTAGGGCTATGGGGATATTGACTAGGCAGAGAAATAAAAGCACTATTGATTCACTCTGAGGTATAATTAATGTGCACACACATGCATAGAGTCAAGCATGGTCGCACCTAGAGCCTTGGAATTCTCCATTCATCTTTATCGCAAGTAATTAAGACAAATCGGATTGCCATTCTTCTCTTCCCCTTCTATTAATCTCTAAAAAATGATTTGACAATACGTGGAGAATCATTTCCAAGTCGGACCAAAAATATGCCAGATTTTGTTTCTGTTTTTTAGAAGCTTATGTTTTTATTTTTTCCATGGCTTTTGTGATATTTATTCATTATTTACTGTACTAGTTTTTTTGTCTTGTTACCTACGTCATCATAATATTAGATTTGTGAATCAGTTGTTCCTCTCTTTTTGGAAACGCATCACTACTTTTGGTTCAAAGTTTTAGCACATTTGTTAAAAAATGTTGTTTGTTGAGTTGTTGCCAAATGGAACAGCCATCTTCCAGATTTGTGTTTTTTTTCCTATTCATTTGGGAATCTCAGATAAATGAGCAACCCAATGAAAAGTCTCAATTTCTCTGAGATGAAAAGTCAAATCAAAATGGCCATGTCATAGGAAACAGGGATTCACTAGTTAAATTTATTTGTAACCAGTCTGCTGAGAATATTAACCTTTCCCGTAGACAATGATTTTTCTTCCACATCTGTTGAAAAACAGACACACGACTAATCCCAGCCCCCCCCCCCCACACACACACACGCACATATGCAACCAAAGAGACGTTTTCAATTTTGAGGAATTAATTTGTCCTAAACTATTTGCCATCATCTGAAAGAATGCTCAATGAGGATATTCTAATTGACTGTCATGCCAGTGAAGTGGAACAGCCAAGGAATGAATGGTCGTCTTGAGAAAACAGATAGCGATGCTTTGAATGTGTGTATATGCGTGTGCGTACTCTAATATGAGATCCTGAAAGATTGAGAGGTCTGCGACATTATCAAGTGACTGTCTCATATCAACTTTGAACATAGGTTTTAATTCCATTCCAATGCTCTATTGTCTCATCTCATTTTCTGAACCGCTTTATCCTCATTAAAATGAACATGATATATATATATATATATATATATATATATATATATATATATATATATATATATATATATATATATATATATATATATATATATATATATATATATATATATATATATATATATATATATATATATATATATATATATATATATATATATATATATATATATATATATATATATATATATATATATATATATATATATATATATATATATATATATATATAAGCAAAAGAACAGTTTTAGCTTCCTAATGACATTGCTTTTTTGCTAATAGGTTTCGTTGCTGGCAAATTGGGACTTGTTGAGTGAGTGATTCATGCATCTTGGGTTTTCAAAATTAGGTGAACATTGTTTTGGGACATTGGACCTACAGTATATTCGGAAATAATGAAATGTAGGATGTAAATAGGATAGAATACAAAAACAGTGTGGTCAATTTATGATGAAGGCATAGCCAGGTCCATTAAACATCCAGGTTGATATTTTATATATTACTGAAGGATATGAAATAGAGAACGTTTTTGGCAGATAGGGTGCTTTGAATGCTGATGGCCTCACATTTTTGTGTCACACCCTGTACCTCCCTTTGTGAGTATTGTGTATTATTCTCCAATGCATCATTTTAACTGAACCAATACAGACAAGCTCAATTCTTTGCAAATAATTTAACACAAGGTGTGCGGTAAACACGTCAATTTTTATATGGGTAATTGTATTGTGCAAGTGAATGCATGAGCTCACTCTATGACATTTGGACTTGTTCCATGTATGATAATGTTTTCTATACATATACAATATTAGAGATGTAGGATAGTGAAAATATTTCCATTAGGCAATTGAGGCACATCTCCTTTCTCCAAAATATAGTTTTATGATATGTGACCATAAGACCATATCACATTGCAACCATTTCAAATGTGCTGACACTGCATTTTCAGTGTAAAACAAGTAGATTCAGACATGAATATTTTCATGAGCAGAATAGTGGTTGAGTGGCTTTGAGTTGTACAAAGTACCTTTTGCCTACTGATGGAATAGCCTTTTATTGTTCTGCCTGTCACTAAACCTTGGGGGCATGGATACAGATAGAAGAAATAAGGGTAGTTATGAAATCCACATTTTCAGGCATGCTGAAAGAAAATGGATCAGTTCTTTCGCCAGAGATGATGCTCTCTAATGGTATTACAGCCTGGTGGGGAATTTTTGACGTGATACATTTCGTGCGCTTTTCAGCCTTTGTTCCGTTAGTTAGTTAATATGTAGTATTTAATTTAGTTTTAGAATATTTTTTTAAGTTAATTGTGAATGGTTCACTCACTTGACATTTGTGTGGGCAAGCACGGGATCAATTTCCGGTCAGTGGTGGGGTGATTGTGAATGCAAATGGTTCTGTCTCTATGTGTACCCCACGACTGACTGTCAACCAGTGTAAGGTAACGTGTAGCCTGCCATTCCCCTAAAGTCAGCTGGGATAGGTTCCAGCACCACGCTACCATGTCCAGGATAAGCAATGTTGAATATGAATGACTACATCTCTCAAAAGAGTGAGCATTTTTAAACTTTTTTCTTGTAGCGTTTGTCCATCTTACCTCTTCGCTCAGTAGTGACCACCTGGGCAACGTGTTCCTGGCCCCAGCCCACAGCGGTGCGTGCTGCAAGCCGAAACACGTAGGTCTGCTCTGGTGTGAGACCTGTGACAGTGAACTGGCGTCCATTGGAGCCCACCTCCACCGTAGTCCACTGTTGACTGTCCCTGTTCTCCAGGCGATAGGCGATCTGGTAGCCTGGGGAGCGACAAAGGTGGGATGATCAAAGTTGAACAAGTTTGTGAACATTGTCAACGTTATTTCTTCTTGGGAAAAATACATGCAGAAATTACAATCATGATAAAGACAAGGCCAATATACTTCTTATGCTCATCTTTGTTGAGAATCACAGTGTACTCACTCTTGTTTTTTGTGTAGCCAGCCATGCATGACACTAACATCACTTAATACTAGTATAACTTCAACCCAAAGACAAGATAGGTTGATTTAAGACTATTCAACAGTGAGGCAGTCGTGAAAATGAGGCTCGACAACCAGGCCATAAAAGGCATATTTACTCATTAGAGTTGGGTATTTTAATATGATATGTTTTTGTGCTGAGTAAAATAATGGTTATCTTGTCAAGAGCAGCAGTTTATTTTTCTCAGTATCTGTAAAAGGAGACAGGGTTTGAAAAAGGACTGGGGCAAATGCTTCCTGTGCACTGTCACACAATTAACATACATACATTTCACTCAAAATCCTACTAAATTCATGTAAGAACAAGCTCAGCGATTGGTTCAGGTAACACTGTTGTGACAACACTCTTCTGGCAGTCACTTAATCTTCTTGCATTTTGAGATAATCTTATCAGATAGTCCGATTGTTTGCTTAATGTAAGCGGCGAGTGAGGCAGATTACCAGATAACGGCAAGATGGAAAATCCAGTGGCATCAAACAATCGTTTTCAGAGCTCGGAGTAATGCTCACAAAATCTTCAGGATATCCCAGACGATGAGATCCATGCGGCTAAATCTCCATTACAAAAGGGGACCGTTTGATTTTTGTAAAAAGCCTCTATCGTACAGTTTTTTTTGGGCTGTGGGAAAGAACCAGTGTATAAATATCTCATGTGGCCCGCTGGCTTTTGGCAAAATGTATGTCGATGGCAACACTAGCTTCTCAGTCTGCTTGGCTGCGCTTGTATAGTTCATGAAATACTCATAACTGTGGCAACTTAACAAGCTTGCATGCGTGAGGGTATTTTTATCATCTTTCTTTGTACTGCTTCAAAGAAAATACAAGATGTCTCGCATCAAAAATCCTGACATTCATTAACACTCCACATGAACTCTTTTCTAAAATAGAAAAACCAAGAAACAGCAGGCAATTTTGTTCTTCTATTTGAAATTTTCTTTTGTATTATCAGTTACAGCATTATTTAATTTCAACATATTTCATGTTTATTTCCATGATTCATTTTAATAGTAAAGATAATGTGCAATTTTCTATAGGTTTTTCCATAAATGCTATCTCTATCAGCCTATATAGTACAAGTTCTCTGTGAATGCCTTGTTACCAGTCAGGCCCAGCTGACTGACAACCCTAATGAAGGAGAGGGCTTGTAGAAAAAAAATGGATAATTGGGTTTTAATGTCTGTACTGCCTTAGCAGTTTAACCATATGGCATATTACTGCATAGTAACAGCATGCAGACAGTGTTCAAGTGGACACAGTAGCTATTATTCATAAAAGGCACCTTGCACTAAGAGAACGCACACCACGGGTCCGAGCAAGGACACAGCAGGATCAAGGGAATTGTATTGGTGAATTGAGTGGCATAATTCTAAATGTCTTCTTGTTTACGCTAAACTCCTACATAATTCACACTGTCCTGTTTGACTCACTTCCCTGCTGAGTGTGTTTTCCACCTGGCGCAGATACGTGTAAAACATAAAAACACACGAGCAACACTCATCTGCTACTGCAATGAGAGAAGTGTCATGTGGTGTGCTTGTGCCTCTGAAACCTTAGCATTGATATGCTGTTTTGGATTTCGACTTTGAGGCTGTGTATAACAGTGCATCCTGTCAGTGTCCTGACTTTCTAGTACGGGCATCTGGCGGTGGAGTGGTTAGCGCGTCGGCCTCACAGTTCGTAGACGAGTTGGACACTCTAAATTGCCTCAAGGTAAGAGTGTAAGTGTGAATGGTTGTCTTTCTGCTCATGCCCTACTATCAGCTGGCTTAGGGTTGACTCGATTGAGGGTATATCCCCCGCTGGCCCGAAGTCAGCTGGGATAGGCTCCAACAACCCCCATGATGCTTGTGAGGATAAGTGGTTCAGAAAATGAAATGAAATTCAATGAATTTCTTCAGTACAGATTACATCTGTACCCACAAAGAATATAATACATCAAGGTCACATCACCTTCAATGCGGGAAAATTAACTGGAGTTCAGCACCTGGCTATAGGCGTAATATTTATAACAATATGTTTAGGCATTACCCAAATATTAAAGCAGCAATAGCTAACAGCTTACAGTGAGAGGTAAGTGACCCGTTTGGGGGGTGATTCGAGGTATCCATAACAGCTGAATGCCAAATTACGAGTCTGTAACTATCACTTATTTAGGTCTAATGCCGAGTAAATGCACCTTATGGATAAACCCTACCAATTTTGTCATGCGCAGTTTCTGGGTGTGATGACAAGTAGGCTTTCGTTGGTGATGATGACGACAGGGCCTATGTCCCATTGTTATTATTATTATTATTAAAAAGTGTGGCCGAAATTGATACAGCAACCAGGATCAAAACACAATTCATCAAGTATAATATGATATAAAAACAAGTACATAATATACAAACATTACTGTCTCAACTTTGCAACAACTAAAGATATAAATATTTACCCAATAATTGATTTAAAAGATCGCATTGTGTTCATCTCTGTTTGTATGTTCAGTTTGTAAATGTTTTTCTGTATTTGAAGGTTTATCCTTGATCTGGACTAAAGAGATACTACTGGATTATAATGTTTTCCCACATCCTTCACTGTGCGTGTGTGCATGCATGGTAGTGCGTGCATTTGTGTGTTTAATACCTAATATGAGGCCGTTGGGATTTGTGGGAGGCTCCCACACAACTCTGGCCGATGACAGGCGGACCTCTGGGAATACCACCCTGACAGGGAATCCAGGGACTAAAGGAGGAAAAAAAAAGAAGAATTGGCAGCTGATTGGACAACTAATAATATACAAAGATTTGTAGAGCGTCTCAACATCAAAAACATACATCTAATTTCCGGTTATGTAACGCAGCAATGATCGTCCCTTCAACTCCAACATACACACAAATGCACACAAATTCTAAATGTATTCCTGATCAGGTTAAGCAACAGTATAGAGTGAGTGCCTTATATATTTTTAAGGCATGCCTCTAAAAGATGCAAAAATAGAAAATGTAATTTTCTCTTAACCTTGTCTCATCTGCCTTTGAACCTGATAGAAGTACATGTTCCACACCATCAAGTACATGTCAAAGTAACTCACACACCTACGCGTTCCTAAAGAGTGGAAGAGAGACACACGCACGCACACACACGCAGAAGCACACAAGTCCACAGAGCAGGTTCATTAGACTTTGACAAATTGACTTGTTAAGGTTCCACCCCGGAATGAGGAAAAACTTCAAACGTGACAGTGCTCACTACTGTGTGTGTGTGCCTGTGCCTGTGCTTGTATTTTATTTTTATTTTTAATAAGGGTTGCAGTGATGTTATTATCTCAGACCTCTGAATCTTCCAACATGAGCGTACACAAAAAGACATGCTCTGATGCCTCGCTCGACATGTGCAGTTGAACTAAAGCACTCATTTAACACTGTCGGGACATGGGGCTATTACAGATGTAGGAAGTTAAAATGAAAAATCTTAATATTCTAGGTAGACTTCAGATGAGATTTAAGAATTTATGAATTCACGCATAACATAATTGAATAGAAATAGGTCAGTCCCTAAACTTTTCTTAAGACTTTTTTTCTTTTAACATTTTTAGTATGTCTATTTTTATACTCTTTAATTCCTAAAATGCATAACTTACACAAACTCTGAAAACTTGTGTATTTGTGTGTACTTATTGAGTTGAAAAGAGTATCTGCTGTAACGTCATTAAGCGAGCAAAGCCTTTAGATTAAAACTTTTTGTTGATAATAGAGTTCCTACCATCTTCTTTGGTTCTCAGCTGCACAGGACCGCTGGGGGGTCCGTCTCCCATCCGTGTGTATGCCAAAACCTGCAGCGTGTATAGCGTGTATTTCCTCAGCTCGCCAAGAAGCAACGATGCATTTCTCTCTCCTTCGACCAAAACCATGCTGGAGGGATTCTCTGAGTCCGTCTCGGAATACAACACCTGAACGCAAAAAGACATGATCATGAAAAGGAAACAAACATATGTATCATATCTGAGTTCACATTTGGTGGACACTGCTTATTTAGTGACAAATAGAGGCCATTTCCCAGGATTCATTTGCATGAGACCTGTGGAATTGTTATAAATCTCACTATTATCTTGAATAAATTTGAATACATCGGCGAGAATGTGGTGGCTTGGTGGAGGAGGGGTTAGTGCATCGAGCTCACAGTTCTGAGATAAGCGTTCAATCCCAGGTGGGTTCTGACCTTCCTGTGTGGAGTTTGCATGCGTGACCGGACGTTTGGTCACTGGTCTTTTAGTCGCCGGTCTTTTGGTCCATTTTGGTCGCTAGTCTTTTCGTCGCCGGTCAAATGTACTTAAATATTAAACAGTACTTAGATGTTCAACTCTCTCTCTTCAATATTAAACTCTCTCTCTCTTAGATAGTAAACTCTCTCTCTTAGATATTAAACCCTCTCTCTTAGATATTAAACTCTCTCTCCTGAATATAATTTTGAGAGCTGGCTTCAACAGTAAACTCTCTGTCACCATTTGACCGGCGACCAAAAGACCAGCGACCAAATTTCCGAGCACCATTTGCATGTTCTCCCGGGCTTGTGTGTGTTTTGTCAGGTTTCCTCTCACGTCACAAAAACATGCCTGGTAGTCTGTTGGACCACTCTAAATTGCACCCAGGTATGAATGTGTGGGTGAAGGCATGTTCGTCTCCCACAGTTGCCTGATATAAAGTGTCTTTATTTCAGGACTATAAGTGTTAACATAGCAAGTACAGTTCCTTTTAGAACAACTCTAGTTAGTCTATCACCGTCGATGGCTGCCAATGTGCTAATACTATGTACTTTAAGGCAAGCGTGCTAACCACTAAATTGCTTTGCTGTCTCTGTATGGGTAAAAAAAAAAATCCTCCCTTGGCTTCCCAACCTGGCAGCCTAACCTTAGAAGAAAGCGAAAAGGAAAATGTCAGGACTGACTTGAAGGCAACGCAAAGCAAAAAGTCAGGGGGTGCTTGTGGCAGCTGTGAGGGAAAAAAATGGGCGTCTAACGGCGAAAGGAAGCGAGCGCTGCTGGCAGCTGCTTGTCATCTCTCAGCACAGTGGGCATGTTTTCACGCAGCCACACATACCAGGGAACAATATAAGTATGCCATGTGCTTGAGGCCTAAGAGATTATATAAGCAGATTTCTTTCCTTATTCTTTTAAAATCTCCAAACAATGCGTAGTGGAGTTATTTTGTTTTCTGCATATTAACGCGAGTATGTCAACACAAGTGGAGACAAATCCTTCCGTATTCATCTTCTTTGCAGATTAAGACGTAGACACAATTTCAACATCACATTAGCCAAAATAGTTTTGTTCTTCTCTGTGTTGTAAAAACATAGAAACAAAGCTACGAGTCGTGTCTCTCTACGCTCGGATCAAAACAACAACGTGCATCACAATAAGTCCTCAGGGGATGTGTGTGGGGGGGGGGGGAGTTGTGAAAAGCAGCGGAAAGGTGTGGCGCATGACAGAGGAAAACATGAGCACATCTTGTAGTTCTGTAGCGCTACTATTTATCTTTGTCTTGGTTTTGATGAAAATGTTTGTGACATTGTGCAGGTTTGAGAGATTGTGTTTTTTTCTTGTGGATGACACTCTAATGATGAATTATCTTCATCTTTTCTACTGGCATGCCCATATGTCTTGTGCTTTATGGGGCTGCAACAACTTCCTCTTCATTTTTCTCATTAGCATTGTGAAATACGTTTGTCATGGATGTAAAGTGTGTCATGAACATAATGGCTCACTCACAAACACGTATTTTTTTAGAAAAAAAGCAGATGACTAAAGATATTCTTGTCAATTCTCATTCATAAAGCCATCTGTGTCAAAGCATAAAATACACCATCAATCGTCTGCCCATACAATGTCCTGATGTCTCTCATTTTTAACCCTTTAAAGGACTAAATCATTGACAGCAAATTAAAATATTCAAACTCTCAGCTTTCCATGGTCCCTCAAAACAAAAATACTACATTTCACATATAATTTGTCACACATTTTGATAATATTCAAATAAGATATCTGTTTTTATCAGGGAAAATATCACATTGCAAAAATGCATGTTCCAAATATTATATGTTTGCCCATATCGGGTCAAAATAACCTTCTTTCAAGGAGGAGTGTGGCTCTAATGAGCTGTGGAGAGAACCACAAATTGGTATGCGGTACTCACCAAGCAAAGCAACAACAAACACATCTTATCATTGACGGCTCCTAAGAAAAACACTCACCAAGACATAAAAAAGAAAGACTCTGCATTTAAACACGTGCCATCCAGTTGCCTTGATTCAACCATTTGGGGAGAAAAAAAACAACATTTACTTTATACTTTACAGTTTACTCGCCGCGCGATAAAGCCTCATAACGACCCAAAGGGATATACAGTAAATATTCCACCCAGATAGATAAAGTTGCCGGAACTCAAAGTTTAGAGTTATGTTTAAATAATGCAATTGAAGTTACCAAAGCTTACATCATGTCTTTTTTTTTTCCTTTTCTTTAACCAAACGAATGTTTGGGTATCTGTGTGACAACAAAGGGAGGGTTAGAGAGTTTATGGCCTTGCTCGCATGTAGTAAGCTATTTCACAAAAATAACTTTTTCTTCACAGAAACAGACATTTTGGGCATTATAGATGGAGGATTTTAGAAATGCCGAACAAAGTGAAGATTTGCAAATTCTGTTTTCCATGTGTTGTCATGTACATTTATAACCGGTTTGTCACAGGTTGAAATGTCACTGCCTGCGACAAAACATGTTCATATGTTATATACATTCAGAGTAACGCCTTTAAATTTGATATGTTAAATAACTTCTAACATAATACCTTACATTTTCTCAATCTATTACCGGCCCTATAGTAATTGTGCAAGTATTACCCGCATTACTTATGTTACGTGATCCAAGTAAAAAGTCTTCTGAATGCATTACGGGATGCCACATGTTGAGTGTAACATGTACAATGTAAAGGGTCTGATAGGCTCGTGAAATATGCATAAAATCAAATTGAATGTTTGGGTGGGAATGATGTTTTTCCACATTTTTTGAGGGTGCAATATACTTGTTCTGCATCGTGTTGACAAGGCTTAAATGTTGTGTCCGTGTTGTGTGTACCTTGTATCCGAGGATGGCCCCATTCTGCTTCATCTGGGGGACAGGAGACCATGTGAGGAGAATCTTGGAGGAACTCACAGCATCAGCAGTCACATTAACAGGAGATCCTGATGGGACTGTAGAAAAAAAAACATCCATGTTTGGGTTAGTGCTACATCAGGTTTACAATAGATTTGCTCCATTATATGTACTAGCGTCACATGTTTCCTGTCATTCCTCTACTCATTGAAGGAGAAGTAGATAGCGTGAGGTGAGAAAGAGGCTCAGCTATTGTGGAAGTCTAACACATTCCCTTTGTAACTTCTTACAGTTTAATACTACAGCATTAGCTATGCAACTTCAACAAAGGAGTAAATTCAATAAGGTCTCAAAGATCAGGCGCTAACTTGTGTATTCACTCTGAAGGCCTTCTCACACTAGTGCAAATAGCACACAGTGCATTGCTGAATAACAATCTCTAAATGCTCCGCTGTCAGAAAGTGTCTCTAATAGGAGAAGTGCTGACAGAGAAATCCCTGATGGTTTGGTACTGGTAAAGACATAAGGACAACAGAGAAGGCCTTAATTAATTAGTTTTTCTAAGACTGGGGTGGCACAAGTAGTTATTACATCTGCCTCACAGTCTTAAGATCCAGGGTTCAATTCCTGACCGGGTTCCGATCTTCCTGTGTGGATTTCGCAGGAGTTTGCATGGGTTTTCTACAGAGAACTTGGGTTTTATCCCCCACCCCCCATCCCCAAAACACACCCTGTGGTTGACTGGCAACCTTTTCAATATGTCCCCCACTTACTGCCCATAGTTGGCCAGGATAGACTCCAGCACCCCAGCAACCCTTGTGGGGATAAACGGTACAAAAAAAAAATGAATGAAAGTATTGAGACACTTTATTAAAGAGGCTTTAAAACCTTTTGTTTACCCCAAAAAGCAGCTTAGAGGAATATTGATGATGGGCCAGTTTTGGCCCCAGACCAGCCACTTTTACACATGTGGCATACAGTGTTGGGAACAGGAGTAAAAAGTGGTGGATATATTCACATTTAAAAAAAAGTTTTTGCTTTATTCAGTAGAAAAAAGTTTTCAGCTTTTATCATGGAACTTGTTTCAGTGCACTGCAAGCACAAAATGAAGTTAAAATTGATGGTCGAGGAAATGTTAGTAGAAAAGGCTGTCAGAAAAATACATGTAGAGGAAAAATAATGCATCCTTCCAATAATTTTGGGGTAGCTACAAAACTGTGTCAAAGCTATGTTTTGTATGTCTCTGAGTTTGCCATTGACAAAGGGAAGACAATGTTTTGAAGGGACATTCAACGAAAAGCTCCAAAATTGCATGACTGTGGATACAATAGGGTGCAATAATTATCCCCCCCACCCCCAAAGTTTCACAAGAAGTACAAATCTGTTCTCCCTCTCACTTCTTATCTTACCAACGCTTTCCTTGTCACAATGACAGGAGTCCAATTTATGCCATCCTTTCAGATGTGGTACTTAAATATACAAAATCAGCCACCATAATTCTCCTCAGATTTCCATGAGGGATTAAATGTATGCCCAATTTTTCATAACCAAAATGAATCAGGTCTAATAAATTCTTACCAGATTCAGCTGTGCGTGCAGGGACAGCATCACTCCATGGGCCAGGTCCAATGGAGTTGTAGGCTTGAATCCGAGTCCGGTAGTGGGTCCAAGGATCAAGGCCCTCCATTGTGACCTCACCTGCGACCCCCTCGACCTCCACGGTCCGGTCATCAGCCAGGCCGTCTGTCCTGCGTACACGAAGGCGGTAGCCCACCGTCTCTGGGCTGCTGTTGTACTCCGATTCAGGGAGAGGCTGGAGGAAGCCCAAGATTAATTTCAACATGTTTTCCTCTTTAGCTTGTGAAATAATACCATCATTTGAGATTTTGTTCCACTGACATGTTTTTAAACCATTTTGATTCTCTGGATCTGGCAGAAACAGCCCTTCTTAATTAAAATATTTATCAATAAGAGGCAACCTACAAGCAAACAAACAGCCAAAACAAAACAACAAAATAAATGCTAAATCCAAACAGTTCATTGAAAACAGTTCATTCAGTGTACACCAATCATATGGTACTAGCGAAATATAGTATTTTATAGGAATTACATTACATTATTATTTTAGAATTTTGAAAAATTAAGTAGGAGTCGATACTATCTTGTCAAAAAAGGATAGCAAAATAAGCATTTTGCTCTGGTGATCATTTAAATGACACATATGGTATAGGAATCTTAACTAGATCTTAAAAAGCCTTTTACAATCTTTTTCCCCTTGACATGCCGTCTCCTGATCACCCTCCACTCCTGTGTCCTCTTCACCCTTGATCATCATCTTTGCGCTCGCATCCACTCTCATTTCCTGTCACTATCACCTCACAAGCCCTTCTACCCTTTATGCTTTGTCACCTCAATTTTTCCAGCGAGTCATCATTTATTATCATACGTTCACTGTGCAAAAGAGCTTCTCCGACTACGGTTGCCTTAAGCGGGTATAGGAAAATGTGTGCTATTACACAGTTGACTTCAAATTTAACTTTGTTATCGGTAAAAGAAATACTAGTCATGCTTCTTTAATCTGTGCAGCATAGCTGAGAATGCACACTTGTTTGTAGGTCAACATTAAAAAGACCATTGACATGCTGCACAGGTGGCTGCATGGTCTCTCATGATTTTACAGGGCGCTATTCACATTCCAATAGCTTAAATGAAAAATGACTCCACTTTACACATTTACTCGACTAGCAATAAACGGGAGCGAGTGGGGAAAAAGCACTCTATAGATAAAATGGCAATATTGAGCAGGTATATGAGAGGTCACACATTTGAACCAATAAGCTGCAAAATATTTGGGAGGTAACCAAATAAAACTTTGGTGATCTTATGCTGATCTGTTATTCTGTTTACCCAGAACAGTATTTTACTTGCAAATGAATTCTGATAAGACACTGAATCACTTTTAAAGTTCCTAATATAAAGACAGTCATGCTTTTTCATTTTTTTTTGGTTGATTGTTTTTTTAGGGGCTGCAAATTACCCCATTAAGTATAATTCAGATATAAGAAGTTTCTATTAGGAAAGTGTAGGGACTTTTTCTTGCCTCTAATTACAGGTCAATGGGATTAAATGCTGATGAGAAAACATGCTGATGATTGACAACACTACACATATGAATCTCTTTTAGGGAAGTAGTTTACATGCAAGTACCTTCCAGCTGAAGCAAATACCGCTCCGCGTAGTAGACCGTGCCTTGAGGTCAGACGGGTGTGTGTCAGGGGCCGCTTGTAAGGTTTGGATAACCCTGGAGGGGCCGCTGAGGGGGCTGGAGCCTACAATGTTCACCTGCTGCATCCTAAATCTTAAAAGAAGAGAGCAAAGATCGCAATGTCACAAGGATGTGCAAAGTCACTTTGAATTTCTGTTTTGGAAAGAATACAGTGAAGGAAACAAATACACAAAATTAATACATTTTGTAGTAAAATGAAGATTTCGTAGCATTTGGTTAAAAGTTGGTGTGCAAAGGTTGAAAATACACGTACAAGTACACAGAGTAGTAAATAACCAATTTCCAAAATGTTTTATAAATTGCATGGAAACATACATACAATTCATTAAGATTATTTAAATGTATTATTAGATATTATTTATCCTGCACACAATCATTATTATACAATAAGTAGAAAATTATAGATAATATTTTTAAATGCAATCCAATACAATACAATTCACGTGTCACACCTTTGAAAATGGAACATAAGACGTGAAGTGAGCAAGAGACGTGTGTGCTAAATAGAGAGCTGTTAAACAGCTCTGTAAACAGTTAGATATTTAGTAACGTTAAAAAGAAAAAAAACTAATGTGATGCCATATATCCATAGCATTCACGGGAGAGTGTCCTAACACATGCAGCCTCACGTTTGATTGAGAAACAGCGTGGGTACAAAAAGAGCGCGTCTCTGTCGGTTATTTCGGAAAATGGCAGTAAATGTGTTAAGAATCAACATACAAGTGCGCCACTTCATCTAATGTCCCAGTGGGTCGATGTGTGAAAACATAATCCTGCTGTGTGCACCTGTGTGGGCACATGTACGCATGCGGTATCCTCTCATTAAAGAATGTGGAAATAGAAAGAGTTGCAGGCAGGGTGGAAGCCAAACAAAAATAAAGTGGTACCTGGATATTTTCCTCCATTAATTCATTTCTTACACTCTTCCTAGGTAATGTTTACAACTGAAATGGAAATGCAAATCACCCAGCCCTAGCAGAATTTAGTAATTATATTTCTCTTCGTATAACTCTTTTTCGCTTTGCCGGCAGCAGACTCTCAGCTGGGAATGAGCTGCTTTAAGTGGCCTTCGAAAGGTGAAACTCGGTCACACTTTTTTTCCCCCACCATTCAGCGCTCATTCTTTTTCAATGTGGTCCTCAGTTAATTGCTGCATTCATAAGCCTATTAGCAGCAACCACGTCCCTGCTATTGAAACTGTTTTTTTAACCCCACGTCTTCAGTATGTCAATCAACGACAAACCAAAACGTACATCCTGACGCTTTGCAATGAGTTAAAAAGGGAATTGACATGAATGTTTTCCTTGGAAATCAACTTTTGGGTTTTTGTAAACAAGTTATTTTGTAACTTTACAGAAATGAGCAATGAACAAATCATATTAATGCAGTGCAAATGTGAGAGGTAACTACCTCAATAAATAGAATACAAAGTCACCTTTAGTTTACTTAACACTTCTTTGTGTACATGAAAAATTAAACAAAATAATTTTAAAAACATGATTAAAATCATTATTTTATTACTAACTAACTATGATTAACAATTCTCTGAACGAATGGTTAACCACTCTTAGAAAAAAATGACCTTGAACTACAGTATATCTCTGTCATTTAAGTCAACATTGCATTCCATCTTGTGTTCTTGGAACTAAACATAAAAGCCAGTGGGAAATATTACCCTTGTACCGACGGTAAATCAATGTCTGAAAAGCTCGTCATAGTTGTAAATGTTAACAGTTTGGCAGATTAGGATCTTAAACATACATTATAACTACATTAAAATTATAAATAAAATTCAGTAAAGTTCAAATGTCGCGTTAAATACATCTCAAATACATAAAAGACCTGAAATACATGTTGTAACTTTAAATTCACGGTTCTACTACTTGGTACTTGCTATACAAACACTTCTGATTATTGGGACCTCTTATAAAATCAAAGCTCTATTGTTAAATTGCAACCAATTAACATGTATTATTTCTACATTTTTCTGCCAGTTAAAACATTACTTAAGTCCATTACTATAGTAATCATAGATAATAGATGTAAACATCTTGACTGATTGTTTCTCTGATGTTTAATGGGAAAAAAAGTAACCCTAAAAATTTGTTAGCAAAGTGTTTTGACTCTGTACTTCTTTGCCTGCTTGAACCCGTGTCTATTTTGTAATGGACTCAGTTCTCTTTTTGCTCATCTCCGTTTGCCTCCCAGCCACTCCCTCCTCTCTCCCCGCCTTACTCGCATCCCCACTATTTGCAAAAGGGTAATGAGGATGTGCATGCAGCAGCTGTAAGGTGCTGACAAACAAAAATAGTCTCATATCGAACTGTCTTTGTGATTTATCTGACTTCACCCGAGGCTTGCAATACAGCAAAAACTGCCAGAGAGCCGACGTGTGAGTGTACAGTATTTATAAATACTTTTCTACTATTTTAGACATGTGTGTTTGTGTGTGTGTCTGTGTCTGTTTCCCGATTACCTATACTGCGTAAAGGGAGTGAGGTTGGGTATCTCCAGACTATTAGCGCCTGCCTGGTTGTCCAGTTGGTAAACTACCTTCCATGCAACTTCACTGCCGTCCTGTTTAACCACCTAGGGAGAAGCAAAGAGATGTAATTGTGGGATGGGCTCTCCAAGGACGACCAGACTTTTGTGTGACCGTTGTTGTGATGCGACGTATATACCTGGCCTTCGACAATCCATCGGGAAATAGCTGTCTTTCCGTCAGACCCTGGTCGGAAGCGCAAGGTCACGGTCCGAGGGCTGATGTTGGATATGACTAAGTTTGAGGGTGCACCTGGAAGTTCTACAGAACAAATGGAAAGCGATTAAAAAAGAAAACACTCAGAAATTAAGTAAATAGCAATTTCTTGCAAAATTGGTTTTCGTGATTGACGTCCGGCAATACCAAATGCAGTAGCTAATGGCCTTCTTAACAACACTGTTAATTTCTAGCATTTATCTAAAAAATCATTATTTGGTGTTGGAATAAAAGAAATTGCCACCTAATTATTTCACATAAAAAAAAAAAAAAAACATTGTGATGCTAGTTGAGTCATATATTTTCTGAACCGCTATCCTCACCGGGTGATGGAGATTTTGCAGCTGAATTCGGGACCCACACTAAATTGGTGGCCAGCCAATCAGAGACCACAAGGGTACAGACAACCATTCACGCTCACACTCATACATACATACAACTTAGAGGGTTGAAAAAGACCTGTTCTGTTTTCTGTGGGAAAAATAACATTTTTTTTTCTTAAAGGAAAGAAATAGTTCCTGACAAAAGTTTCTGGGCAACACAAAATTAAACTAAAAATTCAAAAAAAAACAAAATAACCAAGTGACCAGGAGAAAGAGCGGTTAACATTTTTGCCTCTTAGTTTTTTGATCAATGGTTCATTACCCGGTGGGTTCCGACCTTCCTGTGTGGAGTTTACATGTTCTCCTTGAGCATGCTCTCCAGGCACCCCAGAACTGTGAGGCTGACGCGCTAACCACTCAGCCGCAGGGCCTCCCCAGAATATAATACAGAGAAGATGAATGAATTAAAGATGCATTGCAGTATTAGTTCATTAGTGGCCAGGGAAGTAGCGGCAGAGAGCCTCGTTAATCATATTTGACCCTCATTAATTGCTCCATCTCCACAGAAGAAACAAAAAGGGAACCATTGGCATCACAAAGTATTTTGTTGTCATCAGAGAGCTGAGACCTCCACTAATAGATTTTTGAAAACAGCTTCTACCACTTGATTCCAAAGGCAACTCATCTATTCCAACATTTTTTTTGTATTGTACTGAACAGGTTGGTTGTACAGACAGAATGTCCCATGAAAAAAGAAAATAGTGACATGCAAGGAAAGACACATCTTAAGACAATTTATAGAGAGCTAGTGTATTAGTCAAAAACTAACTATATATTGTTAAATTACTGCATCTCTTGCATTATCTTTACAGCTCTTGAGCCAGATATCATTAAATGCAGCTAGCTGAACTAAATGTTATGGCCAGTGACCACAATGTACAATTTGTACAAGAGAATTTGCAGCGAGTTGGTAATTGCATGGGTTATTTAGTTCATAGGCATGCACAGTGACTATTAATTTTTTTTCTGCCCGGTATTAGCCAGAATACATTACAATTCAATGATCCACTTTAACTTTTCCATCTAGAAGGATATATTAAAATTTCACTTGCTTGTCTAGTGACAGTCACTGGAAACATGCCTGGCAGGCAGAACGCTAGTAATGTATGTACAAGCTTGTTTCTGTTCATAAAATGTCAACAGGAAAAAGTGGAGGGAAAAAAAATATTCTCATTCCATTTTGCCGTGGATCCCCTCACTCAATCTCAAAAAGGGCGAGCACTTGAAAGAATGTTGAGTGAATACTTGATACATGGGGATGCTCTAAGTAATTTCGCGTGATGAGCTCTGATTTGTAAAATTCTGCTGCAGCATCTTATTTAGCCAATGTAGCAGAATACAAATGAGAATACAATAGTATATAAATTAAAGAACTGGTCTGACGGACAAGTATTAAAAGACCTAACAGAATATAGAAAGGAGTTCCTAGTGTTATAAGTGGATTGGTGGTCTGTGCACGTGTGCGACAAAAGGACAACTTTAAGATGCTATTGTGATCATGATGTTGACACCAAGCGAGTGGCTGTGATCGAATGATCAAAAGCACTGAACTTCATGAATACATGAATAGAGAAAGAAGATAAGAATCGAGGAATCCCAACTCTCTCTGTTCATTCCTTTGCTTCGTTTGAACATATTTAATACTTTGGCCCCTGCCTTTCTTTGACTTGTTTTCCTTTCATTATTTAATGAATATCCTGCGAATCAGAGAACTGTCGGCATTAATTTTCTCAGAATTTTTCTTCTTTATTTATGAATAAGTCATCACAAAGAGCAGCTACGCACGTATACACAAATCCAGAAGTAAGAGCCAGGTTTCACTTGCTCACTCTTCACTTGCATTTTTAAAATCTCAATGCCTTTAGGACAGACACATTGTCGTTCCTCATTATGCTTTTCTACATTTTTTTCTGACCTCTTGCCTGTCCAGCCACAGACATTTAGAGTCGACTGGCTTGTAGAATGACTGCTGATGATCTGAACAAGTGTAATCAAAGTAACTCAGTAGGCAGAGTGAAGAAAAATTGCACAAAGTTCACTCTGAGAAGCTAAAAATCAGCATTTCTGTGTGATGGTTTGACTCATGCGCAGTCAGCGTTTCCAGAAAGAAAACTATGTATTATCACATTAAATAGAAAATAAATAGATAAATAGAGTATATACTGTATATTTGTAATCATAAATCATGTTTTTATTGGTGGGTGTTTGAACTTTTAAAAAAATGAATTAGGCTGAAAATGTTTTTGTTTGTGCGACCCATGTGAAGATAAGCGGTTCAAAAAAAGTGAATGAAATAATGTTTTTGTTCTCCATAGGGCCATAAACTAAGAAGTCAGATATAGCTATGACTGACAAATCTAAAGACATTCATAGAATATAGGTATTGTATTTATGGCAGTGTTCAATCATTTTTGGTAGTACCTGGAGGGACGCCCGTGGATATGTTGGAGGATGTGACCATGCCTCGTCCGGCAGCAGTAAGGGCAGCAACCTTCAGAATGTAAGTAGTGGTGGAGGTGAGGCCCGTGAGCTGATATTGCAGTGTGGAATTGGAAAGGGCTCGTTCGTCACGTCTGGATTGCACACCAGACACCTCCCACCACAGCATGTAGCCTAAAGGATGCATGCAGAGATTAAAATGGACACTTGTACACCAGACGCACGAGTTCATATATGGGCATACCAATGGGGCAAAGTAGAAAAAAAATGCTGGACTGCATAGAGCTGTAACTAAAGTGTGATTTGGTCTCTGTCTGATCACATCTTTACAATCATGCATCACACCACGACAACTTCAAACATGTGTGGAAAAACCCCCACATTCCTGTGTTTGTGTCAAACCCAGGGGAGAATGTGCAGTCTCTCAAAAATCCCCCTGTTCACAGGGCGCATGAGGAAAAGAAGGTAGAGGATGAAAGAATAATGTGCGAGGTGAACTTGATTGAATAAAGCCTCTTACACTCCGCTGTGCAACTAAGACAAATACAGAAGTGAAAGTGGAACCTTCTGTCATTACACTATTCTTACTGGTGTCTGGAAGGTTGATTGGAAGGGTTAGGTTGGAATTTCTCTACCATTCCAACAAAGAAATTACACAATATTGTCAGTGCTAGGCAGTTACAATATGTCTGTTACACCTGCGAAAAGGGAAGTCGTGTCCCTTAAAGAGAAGTTTACAAAACATGGTCCACACTGACAGATAAAGTTAGGCAGTGTATTTGCACTACTCCATTTTAAGGTCATGTACATGTACGTAGGAAATGCTATGGTCATAACTCAGCGATAAAGATAGTAATGTGTGCATTTGACAATTTCAGCCTATGGAAAGTGTGTGCGTGGCAGGTGATATGAGGGAAGGGAATGGGTACCAAAACAAGATACTGTAGCTAACCGGATTTTGGAGGTGATATCGATAGCTGATAACACAGGTTTTATATTATTTAATAAAGGCACAGCTTATCGTGAAGTTAAGAAAAAAAACTGATTTCCTCTATAACTACCTGCGTCTCTCTGTTGAGTGGTTATGCAGCGTTTCTAGGCAACTCAGGCAGAGAACCCTCCACCGGAGACACAAAGGAGAAACGTGACAGAATCTCAACGGAGCAAATTAAATTATTTGGCGCAAGCGGAGAACCACTCGTGCGCCCCTGATAGACCCTTCCCAACTCTAGGTCCCTGGGCTTCAGCACACCTCAGCCTGTTTGATAAGGCGACCCAGAGTACAGCAGAGTTGGGGTTTCAGAGATATGACATCCCTTGTGACATCCGGCCTATTATAAGAAGGGTATGCTTTGCATCAGTGATTCACAACTTTTGAGTAAAGGCACACAATTTAAAAAAATCACATGACATAGCACCAAAAAGTTAATATAAGTATCTCACTCAAAAAATGATATTGTTCTAATCAACTGACTTGATGTCAAAAATTAAGCATTTTCATTTACGGAACCTGCAACCCTTGGTGAGGATGAACGCTATGGAAAATTATAGTTTAAGGAAACTACTATTTGGTTGTATAAATGTCAAAGTATAAAATATAAAAATACAATGAAGAGAGATCATGTGAATTACTTTGGATTCTTTTCTTTGGCGCAACTGATCATTTCTGTAAACTAATGGTCCCATCATTAAGGTGCATTTTTATTAGCCTTAATCTACTTACCAATAACAATTCCATTCTTTTCTTCAGGCTCTCTCCAACTGACTTCCATGGACGTGTCCAAGATTTTGGTGAACCTCAAATTAAGAACAGGTCCAGGTACTGTAAGTAGAAAGGCATGACAAGGTATTGGACACAATACAGTATAAAGAAAAATAATTTAGAGATAGGCGGAAAAACCTGTTTAACGTATAAATAATATTGGCATTAACAGTATAATCAAGCCTCAGAGCTGTCTTTAGAAAAAAAATTTTTTTTTGATCCAACACCTTAGTAAAATGGAAAATCGTACAGTCAAACAATATTTACACTTGAGTAGTGATGAGTACAAAGCACAAAGAGTAGGTTCCAACCAATCCCCCCCTTCACACACATCCACACGCCTGCCATTTCTCATCTCATCTATGGTCTTTATGCCCCTCTCCCAGCAGAGCGATTAAGTTATTCAGCTGAGACATTCAATAACATGTACACACACGCACTCACACACACTCCTATACACAAAAGCCATCATCAAGTAAGAATTACACTCCCCGTTAACACTGCAACACACCGAGGACCCGATCAATGTCCATCAGCATTTATGTGCATTTATGTGTGTGATTGTGTGTGTCTATGCATACAACCAGTGTGTATGTGCACATGGCTTCATATAGCACCCCCCACTCAATACTCAATAATTGCTGCTCTCCCATAATGGCTTGCCCGCTTGCTGTCGGCTATTGTGTTTACTTGTCAGTGCACCCGCGTGTGTCGCTATTTGCGATGCCAAGTGGTGGGCATTGTGTTTATCCGCTGACCAATTGGCTATAAGTCATTGCATGCCTGAAAGCACATGTATAAATAAGTGGCACCTTGAATTTCAAAGTTTAATCCATCCTGTGTGCACTCACAACTGAAATGAAATCAAATCTTACATCAGCATTGCACAAAAGACAAAAAGGGAAATGCAAATCTATTTCAGTGTTAACCAATATGTTGACCAATATGTTGTGTAGCACGCTAATAAAATAGCACTCTAGAGTAGTTGTGTTCAAACTTACTTTGCTCAAGATGTAATTTTCATGGAGCCAATCTCCCGCGGTCTACATTTTTTCGAGGCCACTGACAAAGCTCAGTAGTTATGTATGTTGATGTACTTTTCGTCACAGTGTGCGCCAGTGAAGTGATCCCTTGCTACTTTATGGTTCATGTTTTGTGAATTCAACGGATTGCAAGGTTCCAAGTATTCCAAAAACTCTTTTTTAAATCGAAAAAATGTACCAAATTGAGGCGCGAGTATGTCGCAGCATGGCAAACATGGCTGATAGTTATAAGTCTTCTATGTTCTCAAACAAATGAATGATAAACGTCTCAATTTGAAAAGTGATCTGATAGTTATCGTGACAATTATCAATAGACTGATTTTTTTTTTTATTCTAAAAGCAATTTTTGTCATATTGCCTAGGTTAATTAACCCAACATGTAAAATTCAAACTGAGTTGTTAAGTACAAACATATGCCTAATGACGATTTTGTCTTTCTCCAAATGTTCATTCTTTTTATTATTTTTCATTCTTAACGGTCCTTCGTAAAGTAGTTCCGGTGTTAAAACAGTTCTTGAACTGATACTTGGTAATGGTCAGAATTGCAGCACAAGAAATAAAGGAAAACAATCAGAGCATATGTATGCTTAAGCACCAATAGTTCATAATAGATATAGTGTTTCGATACCCAACCTTAACATTTATGATTCATTATTGGAAAATGTCTATTTTTGTGCTCTGACGATTATGACAATGTCCCCAACAACACTAATCTGGTGAAGGGAAATCATTGACACTTTACCATAAAAGCAACCAATCACAGGCTACTTGCAGATGTAAACAGAAATACCATCTATGTTAATATCTATGCAGAAGACAGTTTTATTTATTTTTTAATAAAAAGAGTTGAGGCTTAATGCTGTCAGATGTTACTAAGTGTGTACACTCACTGTCCTCATGTGTTTGGAGCAGTGTAGGCGGGCTGCGTGGTCCATCTCCAGGTGTTGTGAAGCATAGGATCGAGCTAAAATACCAGGTGAATTTCTTCAGTCCGCTCACCAGGCCTGTGTGGCGCGAGCTGGGGTAGTCAGGGGTAATGGTTACCACGGTGACATCCTCAGCATCCTGTTCTGGCCAAACTAGCAACTAGAGCAGAGAAAGTGAAACAACAGTTAATATTTCAAGTTCATCTATAGTGCCATTAGTCTCTAATGAATTCCCAGTCAACCCCTCGAGGTTGTCAATAAATTCCAACTTTTCTTTTTTTTCTTCTCCCAACAGTGCTTATGCTCATTTAAGGCACATTTATACTTAAGGACTATTTAAAGTCTTAAGAGAACATAACAGAACAACACAGACTAATGAACTACTCCAAACTCATCATTAAAACAGAATTAGAACAATATGACCTCTTTTATTTTTATCTATGAATGAAACAAAAGAATAAATCAGACATGGACGAATGTTCCTTGGGTTGTAATTTCCATTATAAGTGTAGTGATGCTAAAAACACAATCATATGTTTTATGGCAAAGAGTATATGGCACTGGATATATTGTGCCAGAGATCTCAGTCTTTTTTACATTTAAATTTCCAGCCCGGTAGCTCCACCTGTCGAATTGGATTTCTTTACGGACAGTGAATTAGCGAGTAGGTCGATCTCTACCTCATGTGAAAATAGCATTCTAATGGAAATATAAATGATGCATTAATCCCATATTGCTGCTGGCTGCACATTTACATTTGTCGTTGTACTGCCAGCGGTAGAGCAAATCAAAGAAGTGACTAATCGCTTCTGAAGCGCAATGCATTGTGTTCACAGTGTGTTGAGATAGCTTAATTACACTTTGCAGGTGTAAACGATCAACGATTACATGAGCAAACTGTAGTGATAAGGCAAAACTAACATGTGCAATGAATAATTGGCGGGGGTTCCTTGCAAGCTCCCCCCAGGATACACAGCACTATTAGATTCCATCTTAATGCAGCATGGCTTTCTTTAAGCAGCCTCTTTGAAAGGCAAATTATTAATTATGAGCTACCAAGTCTGCAGCCGCCAGCATGTGGACAGCTTTAATCTAAAATGTCAATTGATCATCTCTTTTTTCATGGTTGAAAGTATGAAAAATAACAAACACAGTGGTACCTTAGGCTTAAGAGTTGAATTTGTTCTGAGACTAAGGTCGTAGCTCCATTTACACATTTTTCAAATCAATTTTCCGTGTCAAAATAGATTGAAAATGCAATTTATTATTTTAAAAAAGAAATGGATAAAATGTTATTATGGAACAGGAATATAAACAAACCAAACCAAACAGCCACCACGCAGGTGCATCACACAACACACAAAAGCTAACACAACAGGTCACTAGTCAGTTGTCTATGAATGACTGGTACCTCTACTTGGGAACGTCTACATACAAAAGGGTAACAAATTGGCTCAATGGAAAAATGTAGTCTCTGGCTCCACAGCAAAACATCAATAAACGTTTAGGATCCTTTATTTTATTTATGATTGGTGTGATAGAGTTGCTGTCCCTTTTTCTTTTATCACTTTGCTGGCCTTCTATTGTTCTGTTTTGCTGTTTTTCCCATATATTCTGTTATGCGCCCTAAAAAAGTTTCAGTTAAAAGAAAAAGCGGGCTCTGTTAGTTTTCACAAGTAGTGCTATTGCCCAGTTTACAACAAATGGCTGACATATTTTAAGAAAATTAGGAAAAGTCATCAAAGGCAATCGTGGTGGGATCGATAGTTCACCAAACATAAAATGATTTAAGATTACACACGTCTGTGTACGTATGTTTGCTCAGCTACCAAACGTTTGGCTCCTCCCTGAACTATGTGACACTCTTGCTGATAATCGACCCATAAGATGAATGAATGTTACATATTTTAAACAATGTAACATAGTAAGTGATTACAAATAGTTAGTTGTGAGGCTTTTCACAATATTCCATGGTTGTTCCTTTTTCTCACTTCTCTCCGAAGTAGATGGTGCTTCTCATTGAAATTTTAAGAGGAATAGGCTCCAGCAAGATTTTTTCCCTAGCCCTGATCAGAATACTGCTTTAGATTTCTAGTTTGGATGCGACTCAACATCCCACGACGGGCATTATAGTTTTTTTTTCTGAAAAACAGCAATCTACAGCCAAATAATACACTCCTCAAAAGAGACCATTAGAGAAAGAATCAATTCGATACAATTGGCATGACAACTACAAAATGCTTGGAAGAGAGGGTTGCAGGTTGTTTACCAAATCAACATTATAGATCCAAGGGCAGCAGTCTTTTTTGCACCCCAATGGCAAGACCACAATCGCTAAATTAAATGTACCACTGACCTCTATTTAGGGAGAACGCCGGTGACACCCGGTACATTCTCACGGCCACTTTTCTCCTCGCCTCAGGGTGCAGCACTGCAGCCTGCTGTGACGAGATAAGGCCTTCTATTGTTGTTTATTATCAGCAAAGTACAGTTTTGGGCACAGTTAGAGAGTGCTTATTTGGCACCCTACGCATCTGATGTTAGCCTTCCCTCCCCTTTTTTTGTTTTTGTTTAAACAGGGTGCCAAATGGATCATTCCCACTGTTGCTTAGTCACATGTTGCTCTGGACTAGAAACGTGGAGTAGAGTTCAATTTACTGAGTGTTGGCCACAAGCAAGTTCTGTGCTGAATCGAAATTATAGTGTTGCCATTTTTAACAGGCTCAGTTCACCTATAAAAGGCCAAAATCCACACGCCTCCCAATTGTGATTGTATTAGGGACAAAAGAAACTGCACATCATAGATGAGTTGACTGCACAACAGATGGTATCACATAGTCTAAAATGTGTCCAATGGAGAAAAAATGCCATCATAAAATATTTTTTTTTCTTTATGTGCAATCGGGCAGTAGAAAAACAATAAAAGCCACAATTAAAAATTCTGAATTTTTTAAATGCCAGTACTAGTTCAGCCAATCAAATATGACAATTTTAGATTGTCACATCTATACGTGTCATGCACTGGATACCCTCTGTAATATGGACCTGTTAAAGAAAGTAGGTTGAATTGTTCCAGTAGGTGAAGTGAGCATAATCTGAGTCCCACACAAAAAACTTTTAAAGGCAAAGACACACTTCACAGGGACAGAAACCATAAAGAGCACGTACCATCCATCGTAATCTGGATTTGAATCCAATAATAATAACTATGAGCCAACTGTATTGTTTTCCTTTTCAATTAAAAATTAAACAACCAACCAAAACCATATTTCAACCCACATTCCAAGCAGATACAGCCAGATGATTTAAATGGAGATTAACTTCATGACAGCAAATACTGTCCTGCTGTCCAAATGGTAGATATAGTATTGAAAGGTTAAGATTTATAACCCCTACAGATAGATCGGAAAAAGAGCTGAAAAAAATCAGAAGTGTGATGAAGACGTTTGAATCTATAAGTCTCCTATACGTCAAATTAATCACTGTCATCATTCATTTCAGTGGGGGACAATTTGCATTAATGTAATCGCAAAACTCTCAATGAATTACAATATCATGGAAGAATTTAGTAAGTCTACTCAAAAAAGTAAACTTGCAAGTGAGATTGTAGATTCATCACAAATTGAGCTATTTAATAATCACACTTTTTCTTTTCATATTTATAGCACTTCGAAAATCAAAAACATGCTAAAATGGAATATCAGGATACAACTAAAATATTCCCAATGTAAATTATGTACAACTCTGTTTAATTAATAGTTAGTCTGAAATTATAGAATGTAATGAACACTGCTTATCATAATTGGGTACACCGTTGTAACTCAACTGAAATTTCCCAAAGACTTTTACTTTCAGAAGCAACATTTTGAACTGCAAACTCTACTGCAAAACTTTCCCTCAGTAATACACACCTATAAAAGCATTTGGCCACAAGCTCACAAAATTCTCCTGAGCAAGATTTTAACCAGTGAAAAATTCAATTATTCATTGCACAGGGTTCGGGTGGACAGGTGACTATAAAATGGGCATTGACTAATAAGCAAACCCCTCAATATTTCTTGCAGTAAACTCGCATCACATGGATGAAGATAACCTTTCTTTAAAATGATAAACATTTTATAAATCATACAAAATCACGACCCGCATAATTACATGGAGGTCCAATGGGTTATACAATGGGTTATACTTGTAACCACAGTATTATTAAAATGTTACTGCTACAGACTCGTCTTTTAATGCAATCTCTAATTTTGGCATGCACAATTACTAGATGATTACAACATCACAAAATTCGGGAAAAACGTAATTTCATCAAATATAATTAACTTGTTTTATTTTTTATTTGCATTTTACCCTATGTGTGTTTTACCTTATATCCCTGGTTGATGCCGTTGATGAACTGCTGAGGTGGTGAATTCCATGTGAAGCGAATAGTAGTGGAGTTAATAGCCAAAACTTCTACTCCTTGTGGAGGAGCAGTGGGAACTAAACACAGAGACACAAATCTGATTTAGTTGCGTTTAGTTCACTAAGAAGATAGGGTTAGATCATGAATACACACCACATAAATGTATAAAGGTGACTAAAAAAGGGTTGTTACTATGTATGGAGAAATCAGTTTGATTTGCAAAATGTTAAGATCAATGTCAGTGCAAATAGGGATTACTTCTCATTTAGAATTATATGGTAATTTTGCATTCATCTATTTTGCATAGCATTGTCAGGGAAAAGATCAAATGAAGTAGGAGTAATGTAAAACAGCATTGCTGATGAGGACCAATGGTGACTCATTAAAAGAGACATCATCATATACGATGGCCACTCAGTGACAGATGGGATTTTGACTGAGTGGAATCTTTCTGTCCAGTTCCAATGGCATATATAGGCTTTTAGGTCAAAACGTGTTAATGTAGTTATAACTTATTTGACAATCTAGTACACTTCCAGGTGAGCCCCATCAAGAAGAAGGTATCCAGATATTCGATTATGCATTTTAAGTTGTTTTGGTTGATAAACATAATAATCACCCATACAAACTTTAACAATGATATATACACATTCCCAAATGAATCGATCTAAAAATGTTTTGGGAATGTGAAGTTATAAAATCCAGAGAAATATTCCTCCAAGCAAAGCGTGAACACAAAAGAAAGCTGGAATCTGGATTTGAATCCAATACTCTGGACTGTAAGCCAGATGTGTGAAAATGTATTGGTTCACGGCTGAAAGTGAATAGAGAGTGAGCAATTTCCATGACCTGTACTTTAGCATACTTTGACAATGGAATCCAACTAACTGAGCTCCAAATGGAAGCAAGTAATCGAGATAAATGGACTGTGCAAAATCTTGAAGCACTTTTTAGTTTAATTGTATGAAAGTAAAGCATGGGGATTAATGTTACTTTTTTTTTTTGGCCGCAAATATAATTCCTTTTGCTATATTTAAATTACACATTTAACAGTGCACTTCTATGATTATTACAAATATTATTGTTTGGCCAGAAACATTTTTACATTGACAAAAGTCTAACATAATTGAGGATAAACTTGCTACACCATAGTACTAAAAATGTGACCTCTAAACCTTATGAACTCACTGATCAACTTATGAGGTTCATATGAATCCGAATTGCATAAATAAATCTTGCTTTTACAAAAAAACACTATTTTTGAACAATTTAAAATATGACTAGTATTTTGATATGGACAGAAGCATGCCTTATGTTTACAGCAGAACTATTATTCACAAAGAAAAAATAATGACCAGTATATTGCACTTAACTATGAATTATAGAAAAAAGAAAAGCACTTATTCCATCAAAATCTAATCCAAAAAGCGAAGCAAAATTGGTGATAATTTGCAATCTGAATGAAAGCTTTGAAGATGAAAAGAGAATAATGTTTTGAGCAGACAGTGATTAAGTAGGCACGTGGGGAGACATAACATTCAAATGCTAGCTCATGCTCTATGAGTTATTGTCAATTTCGATTTTAAAGCAAAAAAAGCTGGAACTCGCATTAGTACAGCTAAGAACGATTCCTTCTTACATGGATTGTACGACAGTGCTCAGGCAGAAGACGGTCCAGCGGAACGCATCGTATGACACAAGCATGTTGAAAACGTTACAGTGATTACACGGTAAGAGGTTTATGATTTCTGAATGGGGAAAGTCATAATACATGGCTGATATGATGGGAATGTTCTTTTATATTACATATAGGAGCTCACAGTAGTGAGTAGAATAAAACGCTGGTGGAAGAAATTGGTAGGGAGGCAGAAAAAGGAAGAAAGGAACGAGGGAGTGAAGAAGTGAAAGAGCCACTGAGACGGAGATTAATTGATGCTAAAGATGCTCTCTTCCCCCCCTGCCATGCTGAGTGCACTCGTGGGGCCCGGCTTCTTAACCCTGGCAGCTCACAGCTCCAGATAAAAGACTAAACTCTGTCCTCTGGGGAAATCTCACTATGCATGTATGCCAGAGTGTTGGAGAGCAGCAGCAGGAGAGAAATACTATTAGGACACAACTTAACTTCACATAAAACAGAACGTGAGTCATCCGCAAACTCCACGCCCTTAAAATCACGTTAATGAGTCACACTTTTGAGTCTATAAATCTGTCTGCAGCTCTGGGTAATGACGACCAGGTTTATGGCCCGATTTTAATTACAAAATACTTCAAATGAAAAGCAACAAATTGAACTTCACATCTCTAATTGCCTCTATTTTTTTTACAACCTTGACCAGGATTCATCCTAAGAGAGAAACTGAATAGAAATTAAAACAACCAGGCTGGGTTAAGGAGGCAAGCACCACCCACAAAGGGCACTTGAACTCCCATAGAGACAAATTAAATTATGTCCAGTCTTTCAATCATGGTGAAACTTGTATTCTGTATTCATCTGTTCATCATATTTAGTTGTTTTCCTTGTTAAGGTCATGGGGAAGCTATCCCAGCTGACTTTTAAAGCAGAAATAGTCATGCTCATAATCACATCTAAATACAACAACAAAGAATCTGCAATGAACCGACCATAAATCTTTTGCAAAAGCTGTTGCACACGGATTAAAACCCACACAATCACAGGTAGAACATACAAGCTCCAATAAGGACTCCAAATTTTCAGACATCTTTGCTGTGATACAGAAATGATTATAAAAATTAATGTGTTGGACTCCTGCTTGCCCTCTTGTAAAATTAATAACAATCACTAGGTTCTGCAATTTCTCTATCCTGCATACCATCTGGATATTGAGCACTTCATATTCATGGCTAACAAATTTTATGGATTCATTCAAATCAGAAGTAGTTTTGGCAAAGACAGGACTTTTGTCTAGATGTAACTGCACATCACACAGTATCTCACACTTTGCCATTTCTGCAAATAATGACAACACTAAGAATGAAAGGGGAACACCTTTCAGCCCCATAAAATGTATAAGTTAGATCATGAACTCTGCAGCATAGCGTCATCATGTTTTGTGTTTGATCATATTAAGTACTATGGGTCATCCTCCAAGGTAAAAAGCATTGTTCTGTGTTTTGAGTAGTTTACGTTAATGGTAAAAGTTCCTAAAAAAACAAAACCAATTGAAAGAAAAAACATTTCATGGGATGTAATAAGTGAAAATTGAAAAATAATTTTAAAAGCACGCCATATTTTGGATTAAGAAGGTTTATATTCTTACCCCCTTGAAGTGTATATTCAGCAACAGGACTGCTGTAGTCGCCCAGGCCAGCGCCGGTGTAAGCAGCCACTTGGATCTGGTACTGGGTCCAGATGATCAGCTCTTTCAGCAAACAGTAGTTGGTCTCCGGACTGCTGATGTTCTTCTCCTGGTAGTCACCCGGAAGTCCCGCTAAACGGTACCTTTTTGTCGACAAGCGTAGACGCATACAGACAAAAATGATAGTAAGCCACTTTGTAATATGATGACTTCACTTTCTTCTTTTATGGAAGAATAAAATTTAATCTTTAGTTCTGGGGTCAGGAATGCATAGCTCGCAAGGGATATCTGCTTCTTTTGATGAGCGCACCTGGCTCTCTGTCGACAATGACTGCAGCTGACATTTTAAAAGGTGGAACTGGTTTGTGAGAACATTAACCTATGTGGCCAAACATATCATACTTTGCCCTGATAAAAACAGACAATATAAATAAAGTGGTACTTACGAAAATAATTGGTTCCAAAGAGTGGTATCCTAACTTGGATTCTTCATCAGTAAAAGATTTACATAATTTGTTCCACAATCTTTAATACTACCCCTTATACCCATTACATGTTATGCAACTATACACATTTTGTATGAAATATGTATAATAACTTTGGTATGTTGTGTTTAATAGGGTCTATAGTGCATTCACGTGCAATAACCAAATCATAGTTAGAGTACACCTTTGTGTTTCATTACGTATTGCATAAACAGCACATTGGGTTTAATGGATAAATATACAGTTGACCAGAATGGAAGGTTCATTATGCAGATTTTGAACAGATGTTTCTGTACTATTGTTGTGGAGTCACATGCCCTTACACAAGAAAATAAGACAGCAATAATATATAACATTTTCCATGGTAAGACTATTTTTTCTAGCCAAACAAGAGTGTGGTGCAAGCATGTGAGCATGAATAATACATTTGTGGAATCTGGAGAAAAAAATTTAAAGCAACTAATGTGCGACACTGAGGTTGTGATACAATTTTTTTGCCTTCCAAAAAAATGTGATTTGTTTTTAAAAATGAATACTAAAAGGCTACAGAACACTGTATTGTGGAAGGCAATTAGCCAAGCCGTTTTTATGGGATTCAAATAGTGGGCACTAATTATCTTTTACATGGCCTGGCTACTGTTTGTTAGGTACAATGCAGAGTACACTTTTCCTCGTTCCTTCCATAGTCTTTAAAACCAGTGCACGTTATTTCAGCAAGGACAATAACATGCTATACAGAGTACAATGGCTATTCAAAGCCTTTGTCCAATTGTACTGTCCATCCATTTATCTTTTTCTAGAGTTTGTCATCATTAGTGTAGTGGGGAAGTCGACTTTAAAAAAATGTTGTTTTTTTACCAAGTACACAGGGACAAACCTTGAAACCAAACTGACGCCTATGCATAATTTAGAACAACTAATGAACCACACATGCATTTTATGGAATCTGGAAGAACCCCAGATGACCTAGAGAAAACCAACAATGACAATGGTATGCATACCTGAGCATGTATCCTCTGAGGATGCCATTGAGCTGCGATTCTGGAGGAGGCTGCCACTGGACCATTATGGACTGGTTTGTGCGTCCACTGGCCACAATGTTTTTGGGGGGTGCGCTAGGAGCCTCCTCTCTCAGCATCAACCTGAGGAATTACAAAATCAGAAAAAGAACAATGTAATGTTTTTAACTAGAGTGATTAATTTATTTATAGTAACATCCATAGTGATCTTGCTTGTAATGCAAAACATGAATATCTCAAATTACCTTTGCCCAGAGATTGGAAGGGGATTGCAATTAAACGCTGTTTTAAGACTAGTGTGGCTGCTTTTCTAAAAACTTCTAAACTCTCTATGAACTATACATCTTAAAACCTTTTTTGAATTGGCCAACATTTTTTTGAGTAATTGCTTACTGTCAATTGAGTAGAAATGAGTTCATTTCCACCATACTTACACAGTGGTTGCATCTTAACTTTACACTTCCATGTGTGTGTGTATTTTTTTAAATCAGCGAAAAGAAAGCTTTTATCTCCAAAAACTATTGGATTGCTAAAAAAAATCAAGGCATCGTTTTTACTATACATATATTTATTTCGCAGTTCAACAACTCCCATGTTACAGTTGGGTAATTAAAGACTCAGAACCCTCCATAGGGGTATCAGGTGTCAATGTTTGTTTATCTGTATGTGCCTGGGCTCCACTATTAGATGTATCCTGCCTGCAAAAGTTAGCAGTTTACAAAAGACAATGTTTGCTCATGAAGATGTGTGGGATTTCTGTATTTCATTAGAATAAATCTGTTAACAACTTAAGCAGCTCTCATTTTGCATTTGTGCACTCATTTTTCCCATTCCTCATTGTGCTGTCACAGTCTTGCTGTGTCCTGTGTCATTGCAATTGGTATTTATTGATTTTTATCGAAAGACTGATATTATTATTGAAAAAAATGATTTGACAATAATTATTGTTATGGTTTTATCACCCTGGTTCAGTTTCAAGTGATACATTTTAATAGATAATATATTAAAGAGGCAAGTTGAGCAAATTACATTTAAAAAACAAAGAAAATCACCTGTCCCCAGCTTCTTTTTTCAGCTTTTCAATATACTGTGCCCCAATTTTGTCTATGCAACAAACCATCATTTTCTTTCCAAGGAAAGCATGTGGGCATTAAATAGTAGAGGATGACACAGATAGAAACTTCTGCTAATTCCTGCCGTGTGGGGAATTACACGGACACATTCAGAGATAAAATGCACATCTCTACTAGAAATCCATCTTCTTTTCCTTAATAGCAGAGGACAGAAAAAGTGTGACAAACAGCTTTCAAAGAAAATTATGAGCTTGAGTTCTGTTTTTTAAAGGCATACCGTGTTATGTATGTTTGTCTGGGAAAGCGCCTCTTCATCGGCTGGGTCTTTATGCCTCGAGTTTATGTGAAGTTAAGTCCCCGTGTTGAACCCACTCAGTATGAAATATTTACTTTTAAATGGTTTGGGCGGGAATTATGAGAAATCACAACATGTTTTTGCTGTAGGGTACAAGAGCTTGTGAATGTGTGTATACTTGTATAGCGTGGTAATGTGTATCATCAATTTCAGTCCAAAAAGATGAGGAATAGGCAAAGATTATATTATGTATAGCTCGAGTCCAGATGGCTCCACCAGTGGTAGAGCTTTTACTCATAAAATAGGCTGTTACCTAATCCAAACAAACAATAGAAATTTGACAGGCTCATCTTTAACATCAATGCACGTGGTTTCAAAAATACAGTCATTCCTCGCTACTTTGCATTTCACGTTTCTCACATTTAGTCCATCAAACTACAGTGCTCACAGGGCTTAAACAGACTAGTGGACTTTACTCGTCTAGACTCGACTGGTCTATCTAAATTTGTTACTAGTAAAGAAAAATCTGTTAGAAAACGGCCTAGAAGCCAAAAGTGCAGTCATCACCCTGTGCAGTTCTCGAGTTACTCAAAATATACTGGTTGTGAATGAGCCTAGTGCTTTACTTCCTTTTGCGAACTTTGGCTAGTGCAGTTAGAGCTAGTTGCTCATGGCTCAGAAGCCAAGAACATCTTAACTCAAGAGGGAAATGTGGCAAATCGTAATCTGTGCCAAGGAAAAGGCCAATCGGATGTTGTTCCTAAACTAAGCGACAAATGTGATGTTTGTGTAATACACCACTGATTATGCAAACTGAGCAGCTTACAGTAAAGCCACAGACTAGTCCAGCTCATGCTCTTTTTTCCACTCTGTGGCTCAATGGGTTTGGTATCCGTAATCACCAACAAAGTCAAGTCGGGTCAGGATTGAAGGCTGAGGGAGGTTAACAGGAAGGAAGAGGAGGGCAACTGAAGCTGAAATAATTGAGGGCAGAGGATATGATGGACAAAAGGTGAACAATTGGCAAAATGGCTGCAAAAACATGGAAGGTTATTGCACTGTTGAGGAAATTGAATGGTGGAGAAGACAGTGAGAAGTCAGCAGATGTCAGTGCTTAGTGGACTATCTACAATGGAATCTAGATTCTTCAGGCTGTGCTAGTGATTTGACCTGGACAAAGATATGCTAAATTTATCTTAATAGTACACTGTACTGAAAAAAGCCATGATATAGAAATACAATTTTTCAGACATTTCTGAAAGTGAAATTGCTGTTCTACATACATTTGTCATACAGTAAACTATTTTAAATTTTACTTTCTTGTAATTTGGATGATCTCTTATTGATAAATTGAATCCAAAGGCATTATCTTAGAACAGGTTGTCTCCAAAGCAGTTATCAGGGCAACCGTGGGTCCTAGTTTTTGTACCAATCCATCCCGCAGAGACAGTTTAACAAATGAGGTTACTGCTCAAATAAACAGCACCTGACTGCAGTAAACTGATTAGATTTGTAAGCCAACTGATTGGTGGAACAGTGTCCTCTCGCTCGGTTAGAATAATATTTTGCACCCACAGTGCGGCCCTTTGTGCAATAGTTTTGGGGCATTTGAAAATCTGAATATGACATAATACTACCAATAATGAAAAAAACAAGTTCTAAGCAGAAATGTAGAATGCAGAAATGTCAGTTGTGTGATAAGTACAGTATGCTCATTTCTATGCAGTCCACACAGATCCAAACCCACCACCTCTTAACTTTCAGGCAGATGTGGAAACCAGTCATACACAATTGTTTCAAACTCTAATTATGTTTTAAATATGAAAGACCAGATGTGTAAATGAGGAGCATGGATTCATGAGCATGATGATGGTAATCTCCAAGGTTAATCGAATGTTTCGAAATAAATCAAGTGAACTAAAACGTGTGACTGAACCAATTAATACTTCTTATGAACTGTCAGACATCTTGCAGTTGATGGCATGCGCACCGTCACAACATGTGTACACCCAACAACAATAAAAATGAAACTTAAGTCTAGCACCAAAGTCTGGCGATTGAACCTCTACATCAAGCGTCTGCAATATGAATGTCTACATCAATAATTGCCCAAAGAAGTTGGCACTGTGCTTTTGTGCCATATTATCAATCTGATGGTTTAAATAGGTTTGTCTTAGAGAAACATGTCACGTTCAAGAGTCTTTGCATGCTAAATGAGCGTGAAGGGGTGGGCTGACCTAGAACCTGCAAGTCACAGTGGTGGTTTAAGATGGGTGATTACCATTGCTGGGGTGGTAACCTTTGTATAGCATGTATAAGCTGATACTTTCCTCACAATAACATCCTTTCAAACAGCATTGCCTGAATGCATGTGTAGCTTGGATTTTGAAAATTGTAACAAGAATGGATTAATGGAAAATAGCACATATTTTTACAATAGCTTTCACTTGTCCTTTGCAGTTAACAAATGATCCAAACCAAATTTCGAACGAAAATTCCAGACATAGAAAAAAACAGCCTATACTTAGTATAGCCTGGTCAATAAATTACGAATTATATTAATTTCTTTTCATCACTAACTCTCAGGGCTAAAAGATATTGAAGACATTTGAACTTATTGGGCGTTTTGCGATATAATGCGATATTAAAAAGTGAGGATTTTTCACCAGATGATAGGAGTAGCTCTGTCTGAGAAGACTGGTTGACTCACCATAACCACATTGTATTTAAAGAATACAGTTTGATCTAGCCTGAGGGAATTTAAAATTGCTGTATTAAAACCGAGGATATTGTCAAGTAAAACAAAAGCTGGCATGTCGTCCAAAAAATAAAAATAAATAAAAATAACAACCACCCATGCTGTGGTGGGAATATTAACACATGCATATTGCAATGGCACTGTTCAAACAATAAATTGTGCTATTTATGCTATAGTAGATATGTTAATTTGTAGATTTGTAATAATGCCAATTTCTTTTATCATTAATATGTTATTTTTAAGGTTTTAAACAAAGTAGTAAACAGTGCCATTCCTACATTTGTGTGCATTACTTTTAAGCAAGTTTTTCCCTTCAATGCAGCTGCTATGCAAATATAGTTAATATAATAATAGAATATGTATGTCTCCTTTCAATTGGGCAATTTGCCATCAATGTCCTATGCCACCTTTCCATTCTGGCCACAAAACTTTTGGTCGTGTCTCTACTTTAGATATGCTGCCGAATCCATTTTTTAGACACTCGTACGCATGTGTTGCCATGTGCCATCTGAACTACACGAAATTAAAAACATCTTGTGTGTGGCCACTTTCGAAACGAAGGCTGATGAAGAGCTTTGTCCATCTGCTCTGACACGCTGACCACTGATGACTTGTCCACATGCCAGTCTCTCATTTGGGAGGATCAATGCACTCTGTTTTGCACTGCTTCTAACAACCTATTTTATGCTCGGGAGTAGGTGGCCCAGTGCCTGATGGAAAGGATACACACGGTGATGGGTAGGAAGGAATTGCTGAAGATTGGCAATCAACAAACAAAGGCTACGTCTGTTCAAGTTATTGCAAAGCGGACAGAAATTAAAAGTGATGCAGCTTAATCAATCTACTACTAGCAAATTTAGACTACTGGGGTAATCATAACTCATTTTAAGCTAATAAAATCAATGTTGTCCATTATAATGGCATCAACTTTTAGGTCTCAGAATATTTTTTGGCACATCCAAAGTAAAAAATATTTTGTTATACTTGGGAGGCCTTGGGGAGGAGTGGTTAGCTCGTCTGTCTCACAGTTCTGGGGTCCTGGGTTCGAATCCAAGTTGTTATATGGGTCACAATAAATACCTATATGGGCAAAGAGCCCGAGTGCTTAGTGAGGTTTCAATCCCAGGTTCAGGAGCTTCCTGTGAGGAGTTTTTGCATGTCCCCCCCACGCTTGCATGGGTTTTCTGCGGGTACTAAGGTTTCCTCCCTCATCACAAAAATATTCATGGTAGATTTAAGATTAGTTTAGGGCATTAAATTAATGCACTCATAACATATTTTCCCTATAATTACAATTGGCAGCAAATCCCTTGCTGGGGTTATATTTGGAGAAGCGACATCTGGCATTTGTCAATGGCCACATCTGTGGTAATATACGTGTGTGTGCGCGAGTGTATGTAGCACATTCACAAATATCTCACATCAGACATCAAAAGCACAATTGTCCAGTCAGTGTTCGGTGCCAAAAACACACACCTGCACAACAATGGGTGTTTTTTTAAGGCCAAATCGAGGGTCCCACATTTGCCAAAAGATACCCCACACACACACAAATTATAACATTTCCTGGCAGGGAAATAATACACATCTCTGAGAATAAAAAAGCAACAAACTTTCACATTAGAATGTAATGAGAATTTCAATTCCGCGTGGCGAGGCGCACGCCCAAACACAAGAGCATGTCCTCTCTATGGGAATGATTATGATTATTATCCTGCCTTTTCACTATTGACATATGTGTCAAAAGAAGTACTGTGTATTTCGGGTAGCAAATTGTTTTCACATGTTCAAACCCCCGCCCCCTCCAAAAAAACAGTAAAGTGCCTTGAAAAAAACCCAGGCCACTGAGTGATCAAATGGGGTGCTCTTACCGCTGCGTCTCTGCACTGTACTGACCCCTGCCCACATGATTGACAGCACAAAGTCGGAACTGATAGGTCCGGGCAGGTGTTAGACCACCCACTGATATGTTGGTCACAGTGGGATCCACCTCGGACAGGTAGACTTTCCATGGAGAGTCTGAAAATACGAAGGGAAAAAGTAAAGGAATTTAAAAATTGAGAATGTCAGTTTTGCTGTTTTGGCATCCCTAAAAGCATGCAGATAGATAGAGAAGACACCCTTCACCTTGCAAGCTACATCTGTAGCGAGCTGCACAAGCAAATAGGTTGCTATGTTGATTCAATGAAATTCTGTTAACCCTTGATTTGGCGAAATACTGGATTTGTACATTTGACTTGCCTGACCCACCACTTACAAGCAATGGTGCTCTACAAACCTTTTAGGTTTAGCAGTGTGGATCTACATTTGAGCGAGCAAGTGTGCAGAGAATTGTCATATATGATGGCATATATTCCTCATCATTTGAACTCTTACAAGTAGCACACGAAAGGATGTAAAATTAGATAAAGAAGTACATACGTATGGAGTATTTTCATCAAGCTATCATTGCCATTGTCTGCTTTTACATTAAGAAGCAGGAGACAGATATGCTATTCTCATATCACTGGCCATTGGTGACTTTATTTGAATGACAGGCATAATGTGGAGTGTATAAAAATGAAGCCTTGTCAGGCACCATGGCAACAAAGCTATTGAGTGAAGTATAATATGAATATTATTAGCAGAAACCCCAAGCATCTAATATGTCATTACTACGTGTGATTGCACATATACAGAGCAAATATATCCATCTCTCAACATCAGTAGGCTCTCTGTATTCAGCCCATTCACACGTTTTTCCTTCTTAAGATATTTTTCACGATAAATGGAAGCATTCAAATAAAAGCTTTTAAAAATGAGTCCCTTGCGTTCTTCTAAGAAGTGAAGGCATATTGTATAAACCTACACAATCTTCTCATAGATAGAAATTTTTTTTCCAGCACCTTATAGTGCCCTTCAGAATGCCTGGAGGGAAGTCTCACTTTGTAACTCAATAGTTCTTATGTTTGGAAATTCTTACCATTTAGTTTTTCTTGTTGTTGTCTTTGTTCTTTATGAAAATACTAACAAAAATGCTATTGTTATTCATGGACAGATCAGTATAAAATTTTCAGGGGAAAGTTTTAGGTATCCTCGAGCTGTATTACTTTTTTGTCTCAGGACTGAAAAATTGCATGAATGGAAAAAGTTTCTACTCCAACATTGTTCATAGATTGATATAAATGAAAATTCCGTTTTTATAGTACAGGTATGTGTATGGAATTATCCGGGGGGTCGGAGTAAGACTTTTATGATATTTTGCCTCTGGGCTGATTAATTATATTAATATTGGACTAATAGTAGCCTATGGATTTAGAGTTATCCAATTGAGTTTTAGGTAATGACTAATATTTCTATAGCTTTATTCATATAATATGAATAAGATTAGAACCTAAATCAGTGGTTCCCAAATTATTCCAAAAAGGACCGCAGTTGGTGCGGGTTTTTGTTCCAACCAATCTGGTATCTTAGAATTGCAATCATTGGATTCCACTCAGGTGCTTCTTTTTATTTCTAGCAGAAACCTCATTGGTTAAACTGTTTGTGCTGGATCAGTTGGAACAAAAACCTGCACCCACAGCGGCCCTTGAGGAGCGGTTTGGAGACCTCTGACCTGAATACTGAGAAAAATATAAATTGGGAAAAAAAATAACTGACTTGGGAGTTTTCCACAATACAATCTTGCCAATGTTCTGTCTTGAGGGAAAAAAAAGAAATATATGGTCCCTCAAGGCGTACACAGATGGTTGCAGCAAACTTCATTAAATTTGGTCAGGTCATCATTGATTTCTTGGTTATTATTCTTGGTTATAGGTGGAATTGCACTAATGGAGTGGTTTGCTAACTGCCAATAACAGCCTAACACTAACTGCCAAATTACACACATGGGAAAAAAGAGGGAAGGGAGAAGAGAATAAATGCTATCAGAGTTCATGGTTACAGAGTTGTTGCAGTTTCAACAATTGAAATTCAAGGCTTGTTAATACCTTTTTCCAGAAAACCTAGAACAGAATTGAATGACAAAAACATAGAAATAATACGACCAATCTCACCCAAAAATCAGTAACATCTAAATTGTAAGACCAAATACCATCCAAGAAAACCCATGTTGCTATGTGTGCAACGGTCAGGAGGGATGTATCTATTTGAAAAAAAGAATATTGCAATTTGGAAATATCATATCTAGCCCCATAGACATATTTAAGTGCTGAGTTTATAAAATTAACTTTCACAGAAGTTTTTTGCCAAGTGTTTCATTGTGGACATAACGGAAGGAGAAATGAAATCATTGCAGGCATCTGGTCACTATTTTCCTCAATCCTGATTTTGCACCATGTGCCATCTGAAAGTGTTGCACCCCTCTGTTACAAACATCTGTGCTGACAGACAGACAAGAGAATGCAAGACAGGGAGAGAAACAGTGCCAAAGAGAGCAAGAAAGAGAGAGAGAAAGAGAGAGAGAGAGAGAGAGAGAGAGAGAGAGAGAGAGAGAGAGAGAGAGAGAGAGAGAGAGAGAGAGAGAGCTGAACATGTATAGGCAGCATGGACATACAAAAGCAACAGTAATATTCCCCATATGACGGCCTTATAAATGAATGCATGTCAGTTCCTGCTAGACAGTAGGTAAACAGCTGTTTACTGCTCTGGGATTTTGACTTAGCCTCTTAAACCCAAATGTATACGTACTGTTCTCCGAGAGCTCCAACAGATAGTAGAGAAGGGGGGAGTTGCCATCAAATGGACGTAGCCAGGAAAGCAGGACTGAGCGTGAATCTGAGTCATTGAGAAGTGCCACCAACGAGCGAGGGGAGTGTGGCAGCTCACTGTGTAATAGAACAAGGTAACAAAAGAAAAGCTGTTACATTTAGACAAAGTTTTATCCGGGATATGTTGCAAAGGTATTACCCTAAAAAATGTGTTAAGATTCTAGGATAGACAAAAGCAAAAGACAAAAGGATACTTTGCTGTGTGGTAAAAATGATAATTTAATTCCCCCACCATATCAATGACAGCTAAAGCATGACTGTCATAATTCTCTAAAAGAAAATGATTGACCTTTGACTTTCCCTGCTTTATCTCCATGGAAAAATCATAATTGTTAAATGTATTCAACACAGAGGTTGGTCCAACCTGAGATCCTGGCATTGTAGCTGGAATGGAACCGTAGGCAATTGATGATTGTAAACCCCACTTATCGCCTGAAAATCATCTTAAGGTATCAGAGCCAATGAGTTAAAGTGCTGCAAAAACAGATGGCTAAATGATTGTGGTTTCCAACGATCCCCTTGTGTTGCTCTCTGAACATCAACCCCAGCCTTGGGACATTAACTTGTCTCTTTTTGTTGCCGCTTATAAGTCGTTCCATATTTTAACACTGAAATGATTGTGAGGATGATGATGGCAGACAGATGAAGGAGATGTTAAAGGTGGCAACGTGCCGGGAGGATACAACAAAGAAGGACGAGAGGAAATGAGATTGATGTTTTCTCCTCAGAGCTGACACGACAGGATTAATTAATGGATGAGCATAGAGAATGTTGGAGGATATACCTTTGCCGAGGCTACGCATACACGCATGCAAACACCCACACGCTCCTCAAAAGTGACGAACACATGGATGGGCCTTATGAGAGTTAACCCAATAACCTGCTGGTAATTAGTCTGTCTCCTCAGCAGGCGGCGTCTGTTAACCTCCATGACCCAATGATAGCGAGCTAACGAGAATGTCACTCTCACACACGCGCCAAAGTCCTAATTTACCGTTCGTGTTTTTTTTATAGCCATAAACATGGAGCCACTCAGCTTGACACATAACCTCACTATCTTCACAAAGAATGCAGGCCTGGATTTCTTGCTCTCCTGCAATTTTCATAATATAGCTGGCTCGAGTGGTTAGCGAGTCGGCCTCACAGCTCTGGGGTCCTGGGTTAAAATCCAAATCACGTCCACATGTGTGGAGTTTGCATGTTCTCCCGAGGTCTCCGGTACTCCGGTTTCCTCCCACATTCCAAAAAATGCAATGTAGGTTGATTGGACAGTGTAAATTGCCCCTAGGTATGGTTGTCCTTCTCCTTGTGCCCTGCGATTGGCTGGTCACCGCTTCAGGGTGTACCCCACCTTTGACTCGTAGTCACCTGGAATAGGCTCCAGCATCCCCCGCAATCCTAATGAGGATAAAGTGGTTCAGAAAATGAGACGAGATGAACATACGACTGCTTATTAATATTTATGGGCTCTATCTACGAGTGTTCTATCAAGCGCCACTAATGAGTTGTTGTGGGTAAAATAGGCTTGCAGCTACATGTAATATTAGTAACTCGTCAAGGAGGAGGAACTTTGTGACACATTTACACATTAAGCTCTCTGTAAGTTTGAAAAAATATGAAAAAAAAATACTGTACGGATCCCAGAATATCAGAACAGCGGGATGGATGTGCTAATACTAGCTCACCATGTTACCTGCGAATGTACTCTTTGAATGTGTTAAGACGCAAGAAACTAAGCCATCTTCTTTTTTGTCAATCTGCCGAAGTCAGTGCTCTTATTTAATTTCTGATTATCCCAGCTGACTTTGGGCACCCGGAAAGGAGGCGGAAAACTATTTACGGTCACACTCATACCTACGGGCAATTTAAAGTGTTCAACCAGACTGCCATGCATGTTTTTTGAGCGATGAGAGAGAAAACCAGAGTACCCAGAAGAAAGCCACGCAAGCCCGGGGACAAAATGCAAACTCCACACAATGAGGACCAACCTGAGAACAAACCCTCGACCCAGCTCTGAAAATGAATGAATTATTTCACAGTTGGTGGTACTCCAACTGCAGTATCGTTATTACAACTATCGCACTATGTTCATCCACAAAGCTTTCAATGTACTGCTGGGTCAATATTTCTTTCTTGTTTTGTTTGTTTGCAGTTGTTGTTATGAGGGTAAGCGGTTTGGAAAATGAAGTTAAAACACTGGGTAGTAGGTAGGGTAATCGGGGAATGACTAAAACTATCCCTGATCAGAATTTGTCAACCTAGAGGGCTTTGAATACTTTTGATAGAGTGGAGCTTTGTAGCAGTCTTATGATCCATTTTAGGATTCACCATGGGAAATGACATGATGGTGAGCTTATTGGTTCTTTTTGGCTAGAAGTCTAACTTTTTGCCCTTTTTCAGTAAAAACTATTTAATCTGCCTGGCACAATTCTGCTATTTACAATTGTCACATTAGACAAAGCAATAAAACTTGCTGTTTTCTGTATTCTGCTAATAAAGTCTTTCTTTTCTGTTATTAGGTATGAGTATTGTTGGCTTACATGACTTCCAGACGCACAGAGCGGGAATCGTTGCCAGCCTTTGAGATCACAGTGCAAGTATAATCCCCAATGTCACCTGACCATGTTTGGCCTATGGTCAGGGAGCCCTGGCGTACGGCGACACGCCCACCACTGGTGGTAAGTATGGGTACGCCGCCTCGGTCCCACCTAAACCTGCAACAGCAAATATATTTTAAAGTACTTCCTCATAGAGAATGGGGTGCAGCCATTAAACTGAATGTGCTCTCACTTTCAAACTAACAAGCTTGTACCTGATATTGACTCTGGGGTCATGTGTTGCGTTGCAGGCCAAAAATGCTGTGGTGCCTTTAATTACACGCAGATCAGATGGGGGAACAGAGATGACAGTCCGACCTGGAAATAATATAATGATTAAATAACAGTCTAATGGAGTAGTTGATATCTTACAGCCATGCATGACAGTACCACTAGAAAACAAAATATAGCTCTGAAGGTCGCAAACTATGGACTCTTGGACAAAAACTACTGTGCTGTCCAAAAGTTGCTGAGTCGTTCTTGGCCTATGCAAAATGACATTATTTCTAATGCTGTTGATCTAGGACTTAACAAAATTACCCATTAAGAATGTATAGATCACTTTTGAAAAACTTTGTCCAGGAACAAAACAACACACAAAAACGCTTCTCCCTCTTCGTCATTCTTGCGTGAAAATATATTTTTTAGGCATGAAAACATCTGAGAACCTGTGCATTTTAGATTACATAAAGAGAAGAGGGAACAAGTAAATCCACAAATGTGACAAATGTCCAAGATTCCAAATAAATGTGTTAACATGATGCGGTGAGCATTCCAAATATGACCAGTGAAAAATCAATTCGTCACAAATAGAGGCATGAGTTAGTGAAGCAAAACGGTAAGAGGACGTGCTTTATCTGCAGGAAACAGACACCCCTGTGCTCGTTGCTGTCTCGAAAGTGCTGAGTATATTGTATTCAATTCCAGTCATGAAAAGGGAATAAAAATGCACGGGTGCACAAGGGGTGTGAGAACGTCACTGGCTCATTCACTGTGGATGCGAGTGATTTAGATGAATCACCCTGCAAAGAAGCATTGACGGCGAGCATCCCACAGCCGCAGGCCTAATCGAATCCTGCAGTATTTAATGTGAAGCTAGCAGAATAAATGTAAAAATGAGCCAATCGATACGTTTAGCGGCCACTCAGTCGTTCTCTTGCCTGGCCAATCAGATGATTTATTCGCTATCGCATCTCCCCGTGACATCGATCGTCAATTGCACGGCTGTTTGCTATGCTGAAATAATTCCACTGGACAGCGACGGCTTAATTAGAGTTCCACGTCCTTTGGGCAAATACCAAATACATATTGAAGGATTTCACGTGGCTGCTCCCTTGCCAAGGACGTCATGCCCCTCCAAGTTTGTCATGTATTTTATACTATGCATAAATGTGTATTTCCACCAACTTTTCAAGGCCTACTGAAGAAACTATCTTTTCAATATGTTTATTACAATATAAAGCATAAATCATAGGCTTTTGTAATCAAGGTTGTTTCGTTGATTGTTGGCATTCTACGAAACACTGGTTGCGTTTCATGCATTTATTTTTATCATGGCCAAAATGTTCGATTTTTGTCAGTTTGCTCTTTTGAGGAGTTAAACAATAACCGACTTTTAGAAAAAATTTTAGAGGTTGTTTGTTTTTAGTCCTTCTGTCTAAAACTCGGGGTGTGTCTAGAACTCGGGGTTTGAATATTGCCTCTGGTCTTTATGTGTGGAGTTTGTATATTTTCACCATGCTTCTTTTTTTCCAGGTCACATTCCATTAAAAGACATTATTTTCAGCAAAGGTTAGTAGGGAAAGCCGTTTTAAACTTAAATTTGCAAAACTTTCATCCTTACAATTTTAAGAAAAATTAAGTTATACTATTTTTTTCTCTTTAAAAATAGATCATAGGAACATGTAGAACATGTGACACTATATGGCACGACAAGCAGAAATTCTGAAACGACAGATTTTCTGTGTCGTGAGATTTTGGAGACACCAGATCGGAACTCTAATTTCTCCAGGTCGTGTCTGTCGGGCCAAAATCGGGCTTAGATCATTTAGTCTGAGCTGGGCATAAATCATACTTACTCCAGACAGTTAGCACGGCTGTGGCATTGATAATCTTCTCTAAATTAGAAGCAATGCAGGTGTATTCTCCTGAATCCTGAAAGTTGACAGGCTGAATCTGCAAGCTGCCTGACTGCAACAGGGTGAACCTGGGAACTTGCACAGAACCACTTGCTAAAATCTGCAATCCTAAAACACAAATAGGAAGACATTTAAACTATACTCACAGTAATACAACATACTGTAAGACATGCTATATGAAGAAGATATCAGTAAGGACTTTTAGATCCGGACAGAATTAGTGTTGACCGACACGGCTGAAATTCTTGTGATACTAAATAAAGATACAGAATTTTGGAGGTTTTTTTCATTAACTTTGTATGTATCCTTATGAAAGACATGTTACCTTTCCTCCAGGTGATGGCAGGCTTTGGGGCGCCACCGGTCTGGCATATAAATACAGCTGTGTTCCCTTCAGTTACGGTTGTGTCGGATGGGTGCACAGAGAAGGTGGGGGGCACATCTGAAACAAAGTAGCAGATATGTTGTGAGCAAAAAAATGGCTGAAAATGTTGTGGTGCCATAGCAGAACTAAAAAATGAATGATTCTAAAACATGCATCCCTTTTTTGCAGTGCTTAATACAGCATTTTGCCAATACTTTGTAGAGCAGGTAATACATTTCGATGCAATTAAAGCTTTTATTAATTTTTTTCACACCCTTTTTAAATACATTTTCCACAGGATTCAAGACCAGAATTTTGTTCAAATATGAACAGAAATCTCAGTAAGAGATTCTATTTGTATAAGTCAGTTCAGATGAATGACAAGTGCAAAGAATTTTTTTTTGTTCTAAATTTCTTCCGCTACAATTTTAACTAATGATGAAGAGTTATTGTGATTTATTTAATAAAGGGTTAGTAGATAGTATTAAAGAACATATACATATTCATGTTATTGAGCATATAAAAGGCTAACTTCCCTCTTTAGTCACTTGTGCAGGTTAAAGATAGAATCAATTAGGCATAGAAATAATGAGACATACAAACAAAGGCTTAATGGAGAGAGAGACATGATTGTACAAAATAAACTTACTGGAGACAAAGAGCTGTGCGTGGGCTTGCGTCTCTCCAGCGACATTGCGAGCAAAACACTGAAAAATCCCGCTGTCCCCTGGCTGCACTCGGCGCACCGTCAGGCCTGTTGCACTGTTGATCTTGTAACGAGGGTTGGCTATCATGGACAGGGGCAGAGCATCCTTGTACCACTCAATTCTAGGTGGGGGCACACCTATCCACAAGTGAAATCAAACAGGAACATCAGATTAGTTCAGAGCTGGGGAAGGAAGCATTAATACTCGAGGAATTACCTATGGCTATTGGAATTTGCAGATGGGCGATACATTTTTTATTTCATTTAAAACAAAAATGCAAAAATCAAATTTGCCCGGTACATTACTGGAATAATGTACTGTTTAGTAAATAAAACATGTTATATTACATGGTACAGTTACTTCTGTTTCATAGGGTCTTAAAAGTTCCATCAACATTCAGATGAAACAGTAAATGCCCTACTTTTCTCAAACTGAAGGTATGACAATTTTTTGGGGGGGTACTTTGACCTCAATATGTATTTTTACCAAGGCAAATCCCGAATGTTTCCAGGCACATACACAACCACTGCATGACTGATTTGTTTATTTCGAATACAATTAAAAACAACATTTGACCTAACAGCTCTGCAAACCCTCAACAATCTGGCTCCCTGCTCTCTTCTTCTATTAATATACATGTAGACATAATGACTGCTAATAATATATTGATTGCAGCCTGTCTGGGTGGCGGGGGCAGCTGACAAACACTGAATAAATTATAGCAGCAACTATCTACAATATGAGCGCCAGCCTACCTGACATGTGTCAAATGTGATGGGCATGAGGCTAATGTAATTACCCATAGCTCTCCATACTAATTTGCACTATCTACGTGTGGGTGTCGTGAGTGGATATTCCATGGTAAGTATAACGCACATATTTGCCTCGATCCTATGGTGTCAAACTTCCCACAAACAGGCATAAAGTATTCTTTATCCCCTCTATGCCTGTCACTTTCCCTACGAACGTCCATCACTCTGCTATCACCCCAAGGCACCCAGCCCATTTAATTATATACCGTTGCAGGATCGCCGTAGAACGTCAAACTTGCTCACCAGATGCGAGCGAAACAAGAATTATATTATTATTTTTTGGTTAAAGTCGTGTCTGCTCCTACATATTTAATCATCTTCACATAATCTACTTTCTAGCAGCTGTCATGAACAATGGGCTTTGGTGTCACTGTGTTAATCTACTTTTTCTGCAAAATGACCTTATGGTGTTCACAACACACATTGCATGACAATCAATGAGAGTGACTGTCAAAATGTTTGGAATTTGTGTATTCGACCCGAAACATGCCACTACACAACACAATAAAACAAAATATGCTTGTGTATTGTATATGTTAACAATTAACATCATCATGAGTATAATGAGAAATGACAGTTGCTCAATAGTATGAACGGGATTTGCTCTGAGCCAACTAGCTACAGGGTTTAAAGTTTCAAAGGGTGTCATCATTAAAGAAACAAAGACTGGAGGAATGTGACAAAGTAAAAACGCCTTAGAAATCAATGATCATGGATTAAATATCTGTCAAACAAAGTACTAAAACATTTATTGTTTCATTCAATGATTCATTTTCCGAGCCATAAGGCTGCGAGGGTGCTGGAGCCTATCACAGCCAACAACGGGCAGTATGCAGGGTACACCTTGAATTGGTTGCTAGCCAATCAGCATACCCAAAAATATAGTTTAGCATAAAACTCAAAATTTGGTAAAAAAATAAAAATAAATAAGCCTCTTTTGATAGGTATATTTACAACAACAGAAGGATCAAATGTGTTTGTGGTAATAAGAAAAAGTGTGGTGTTGAATCAAAGTTACTTTTAGTGTTGGCCTTATTCATTTCAGATAGAACTGTTAACCTTTATACTAAAAATTCCTTTGTTGAGTCACAATGGTAATCAGTGAAAAGCCCTTGAGTAAATGTGGCGTCATTGTCGTTCAAGTTCATTGGCCGACTTCACATTAAAAAGAACATCACCTTGGAATACCTAATGCGCAATTGGAAAAATATGAAAAATAAAACATTACAAAATTACCTGTATTTGTTCAAGTCTTAAAAAAGTATAAATGCTTTGGGTTGGCTTCTTTTCCAGCTGAAAAAGCACAGCAGCAAATGACATTCCGAGTAGCCAAAAATAAAATATTGTGCCTTTTGACATGTCAGTAAATGTCTGCCAAAATGTTCTAAGACCCCGGACTATCAAGTTTAGTTTGAAAGGTATCAATTCTAATCTCCCTGATTTAAAGAGCTCCCAATGAGAGAGGTGCTGAAGTAGTGTTGACATGCTGTTCAGTGGACAGCGACATACTAGTCACAGCTGAAGAAACCTTGATAAAAGGCACTTTCTTGAAGTTTGGGACACTCGAAAAAATTCTTTCACTGCACCAATTGCTAAACTAAATGATATCTCAATGTATGTTTGTGTGGAACTGTAGTTTACAACATTTTCCCCATTTTCACAGAACTATTAGAGCTCTTTACTGGGCTAATACACTTTTTCTAACTCCTTAAAACAAGATAAGTGGCTGTTTTTTTTTTGTACGAACAAGTGGTGTTGAACAAGAGCCAGGTATGTAGGCTGAGTAGTTAGTACTGAACCACAGCAAATGTACATGTATGCATTTGAATATTACTCTATATGTTTACTGTTTTATTGATTATAAAATCCAAATTAATTATGTATGAACTCAAATGCATGGCAGAGCTAGACTTTAAAAATTAGAGACAACCCCCCACCGCAATTCTGAAATGGGGGAATAGACGTGGGGGGCTTTCTCGCAGGGCCGCCTTTGTAATGTGTGGGTCCCTGAGATATGTTTACAGTGTTAAAATATATCAACACTGTTATTTTTAGTTTAGATATTCAGATTCAGGGATATTGTATGCCTAACACTTTCAAGCATTTAAAGGACTCTATCCAGAATTCAAGCATTTTCAAAACTTGAGAACACAATAGAAAAATCGAAGCATTTTCAAGGATTTCAAGGGTCTGTAAGATCGCTTCATTTTGTAACCACTTGTCTATATAACAAGATCACGAAGAAACTCAAGGAGAAGGAGAAAAAAACTCTCAAAATGACATTTGGCTTTTGAGACTGCAATGTTTTAGGAAATGCTTAGAAATTGTAAAAGGAGATAACCGCCATATGCAACGCACCTGTGGCCAGGCAGGGAATATCCACATTTTTGTCGATCTGAGAAAAGATTGTCAAATGAGGCTGAGCAGTCAGAGAAGGTGGCTCTGGAAAGAAAAACATGAAACATGAGTTAAGACTTCTGCCAATGTACAATGCACCTTCATAGCCAATTAAAACAATTTCTCATTACGGAACATGAATATACCTTGCATGTAAAATGTAATGTATTACTTGAAACATATACAGTAATAGCCTGAGAGGGAAAAAAAAGAATGGCTTATTAGGTCATTCAGCAGCGGAAGAAAGGAAGTCATTCAAAGAATTGTAAAGTGGTGTTTGAACACCAAAAACAGCTTATTATTTTGTGTTTTTGGGAAGGCCCGGCTCACTGTTTTAGGGTCATGGTTTCAATCCCAAATTGGCTCTCACTGTGTGGAGTTTGCATGTCCCCCAGGCTTGCATGGGTTTTCTCCGGTTTCCTCCCACATCCCAAAACCATGCATGGTAGGCCGGGGGAGATTCTAAATTGCCTCTATTGATGAGTTTGAGCGTGAATGGTTGTTGCTAGTTTTTTTTCCCTCTTGTAGTCAGATATTATTTTTTCCTTTATGATGTTTTTAGCTAAAAAAATCTGTGTTTTCTAAAGGCAAAACAAAGATGATTCCTTTTTAATATAACCACCTCTTAACGGTTTGTCCCCATAAACATTTTTACAAAAATATTTAATACCGTTTAAACGATGACCCTTCTGTATTTACTATTTTACCATCTTTTTTAAATGTAGTTGTCCTACTTTTCACCCTTTTCATAGATGCTTTATGCTTCTTTGTAAATCTGTGTGCTCTGTTGTCATTGCTAACCCTAGAGTAGGAAGAGGATGAGTGGCACACTTCCATTCTAAAATCAAAATATAGATAAAAAACAAATCTTCAATTGTGCAGAATCTGAGCAATACATATAAAAAGAGAGTAAGTTTATGATGGCGTACAGGGAACTAGCAGCTTCGACATTTATTCTATTTGACTACAGCAGCTTTTAAGTTGTGCTTTTCCTTTAATGCACAAGAGGCCCGTCTCATATATTTATTGAGCACAGTTGCAGCCACATGTGATTTTGACTGGAAAGCTATTTCATGAAGGAAAACAAGACCTAGATCATAAAATAAATAAATAAAAACAGAAGTTTGTTGGTGGTGAAACTGACAAAACTCGCACATTAATCCCCATTCAGTCAGGTGAGTTTCAAGGACCAAGACACATATACACAGGCAGACCAACACACGCAAAACCACCGTTTTGTTGTTATGGGTTAAAACATTCTTTTGCTAGCGTCCCACTTGTGTGGCAGGAAAGTAGCGGGAAAACAACAATAGATCTATTGTTGTTCGTGGAGGCAACACGTGAAACCCCATGTCATACATATTCCGATTAGTGGGCAGAATAGAAATGGGACTGAATAATGAAGACCTTTGAGGCACTTCCACTCAGATGTACACGTACACAGTAGAAACATTAATTTCAGAGAATGTGCACCCAATTTATTCACAGTGAAGCCTAGCAGTAAATTAAAAGAAGTAATATTTGTTAAAACATTTATTAGAGCTCCATGATAATGCATAATGTGTGTGGTGGGGGAGGGGGATTTTGGGTTATGAGCCATCCCTGGCCCTGTCTTGAGCCGTGAATTTTGATATTGTATAAATAAATAAATTAAAAATAAATAAATAAAAAACATTGTGCACCACAAAAGAACCAATACATGACAGAAACTGACTGGAATATTTTTTTCCCTGAAGAACATTCATTATTGTATATTTCAGGGTTGCCCAAACTACTGCCCTGGGGCCACCAGCAGCTCACTTCCATTTTTCATGGCCCACAGAAAATTGTGAAAATATCATTGAATGTGGCCCACAAAAGAAAAATACATTCAAGCTATATTAAGCCGTCACCGGCATGGGCAATCATAAAAATAAATGCATTGATTTATTTATCCCAACGCTTATCCACTCGGGTACTGCTATTACTGTGACACAACTTTAGGAGGGCGGATTCGCTGCCCTGATACAAAGTCACGTCATAGCCACATGCAACAACGCCAAGTGAGAGAAAAATAGGGACTGTATCTACGGTTGAACTTGGACTATATAGATATCCGGGGATCAACCTGGGGTCCCAGGTGATTTTGTTGGGATTGGTACACTACTAACTGTGCATGCATTCAAGGGATCATTCAGAGATTTCAGCACCACCTCTGGCGGTCAGCAGGGATGAAATAGAACTACGTTTGCAAATTGTTTGCATATAATAGTCCTTGACAGCAATAGGAATGACAAGAGTTTGCAAATGTAGTTATTAGATAATTTCTAGTTCTTTTAATCGTCGTTCTTTGCATTTTTATGGCAAACTGGATCACCTCCTTTGCGGTGGCTGTTGTAGAAGTACAGCAAGCATCTGGTTTGCCTCATTGTTGGAGTTTGTAATGGGTTTTGTGTGCTCTCTAAAGCATAGTATAAAAATGGCTAACCCACAACGGCAGGTACAATATGACTACTGAGAATTCTATCGGCCTCGCTAGCATGCGGTCTGCGTTAAGGCACTCCCACACTCCGACAATCACGGTTGATAAAAAAAGACGCTGACACGCGGGTAAGAGAGAGTGGTTCATCGATCACACATTGGCTGCCAGGGTCTATGTTGTTTTCTATTTACACACAAATATCCCTACAACCACCACTTGTGACGAGAGCTCCTGCGTGACTGCTGCCAGGTTTTTTTTTGTTTGTTTTGTTTTTGCTTTTCATTGCATTGATTTGTGACTCAGGGGAACAGAACTCATTGAGCTGACAGGCAGACAGCCATGTGTGTTCATGGTGCCATTTTGCCATTACATTTAAATCAAAGAATTGCCTCCCATCCTCACAGTAGTGCACCAATTTATGTGTGAGGACATGTTCTTGACTTTAATTTATCGAGGGAAAAGTGATGTAGCTGCAACTGTCTCATGCTGGACATTTAATAGCATCCATGTGAACATTTACACTTTCTAGAGACATGTTACAATTTGATTCAGTCTTGGAGGAAATGCACTCAATTAGTTGTATTTTTAAGACTAATGTTTGGCTTTTTGAGGATACCATTGATTGCAAAAAAGGAAGGACATGTGAGCAAACCAGAAAGGCATTGTTTGGTGACAACCACAGAACTGGAAAAATACAAAGAACTAAGTGGCCCATATATGGACGGTGTTAAGTCATTCTTTTCATTATAGAAAAATACTTGCCTCCTGAACACAATCACATAATCTCAAGTTGAGTGTTCATGCAATTGTGGCAATTAACTCAAAATTTGCATTTCACTAGAATTGGAGCATTAAAAGATGCATTTTTATCGTCCACCATTTTCAGTGCAAACAGCTATTTTAAATCGTTCAATTTCCTTGCAACATTTTCCAGTCTTAAATTTTTTTCCAATTTGGCAACAACGAAAAATATCAGATTTTTCTCATGGTTAATACAGTAAATGTTATGATATATGCGTCTTTGCTCACCGATCACAACAAGGTACGCCTTAGCCTCGGCCGCTGTGTTGTTGCCGAGTTGAGCTTCACAAACATACAAGCCACTGTTCAAGGAAGCTGTGGTGGGAATCACCAGCCGATGCCCACTAGCCACGGGATGACCATCGCGTTTCCACACTAAAAGCAGGCTGTCCAGATCTCTGAGAAGGAGGAGAACAGAATGAAGTGACAGAAGAGAACATATTAAATGCATCACTTTGAGTTTCAATGAGGCGGCAAATGAATGGTGACAGTGTATATCGGAGGAGTCACAACTTGTCTGCATGAACCAGCTGGAGATCAGAGAAGGCTTTTCCATGAAATGAGACTTATAAGCCTTATATTAAACATTCATCATAATTATGAAAGTCCCTCATATCGTGTTTTCCTTTTAAATAACTATGATGCTCAGCAAATATGTATAAACTGTGCTATTAACAGTAAACACAAATATCTGCTCAATTTGCATTGGAAAACACAGAAATCCATTAGTTATGCTCCCAAATTAGGCAGTATTTTATTGTTAGTTGGTGGAGGCTTAAATATTTATGGCTATGCTGTAAACAAATTACACTGATTTAACGGTGATGATTAACAGTGCTAATCTAAATCAATAAATGTTCATTTTGTTCATTTATAATCAACCAGAAAGAAAAGCCCTTTACAAAAATGATGTTGTTTCCTGTATTTGTTTATTTCTACCTTCTTAAAGGGTTACTCGAGAACTTTCTATTTAAACTTTAGACCATGGCTGTCCAAACAGGTCCCCAAGGGCTGCAGGTTTTCATTCCAGCTGAAGAAAAGGATATATTTTCACAAATCTGGTATTTTGAAAGTATTATCAGAAGAAACCGCATTAGTTAAACTGTCTGTGCTGGATCAGTTGGAACAAAAGCCTGCACCCGCTATGGCCCTTTGTGGAATAGTGCCCTAAGCTATTGCTATACACCTGAATAATAACATATTGGTAGCTGGATGCAGGATTTTAGTCAATCGAAGAAAAAAAGGCATTTATGTGACAGTGAGAGAACAACTAATTTGGTTTTCTGAAGCCAAGAAGCAACTAGTTGGCAATAAGGGATCAAAACCGAAACCGGAATTGGTGACTATTTCGGAGCCTTTGGTGCAATCATACTTGAATGAAGATGAGTGCTTGTCAACAATGAAAATGAAAATCAGACATAGGCATTGTCGTCATCATTGACTTGACAAAACGTGTTTGACCTCAAAGCCTATCGATTGGAACAGACATCCAACTCCGATGATCAAGTAAACATATCAACCGGCATAGGAGATGGAAGAGGAAAACATTGCCTTTATGATTTTGAATATTAGTAGGTGTAAGGGATAAACAATGGGTTTTTGTGATGCATATAATGATTGATATGCAAATAGGTATATTGGGTTACAGTTTATTGCCTACCTTACATTTTCTGGCGGAAGTTTGGGTCATTTTTGCAATAGTTACGGGAGAAGGAATGGTCAACAAGATTTTAAAAGTGCTCTCCAACGTAGTTTATCTCCCTGAGGTTCCCACAATGTCCCAAATGTGCTTTGCATAGAGAAGCTGTATTTGACAGTTGCCTTTCAAAACAAATTCCACCTGGTGCTAGGAACGCCATGCTGTAACTATCAGCAGTCATTAAAACTACTAGCCTGTCTCTAATTTATTTTCCACCTACCCTCTTTTCTCTCACTTAGCCTAAGGGACCCAAATTTACTTAACAGACAAATTCTACACAATATAGAAAATCACTCTTGTGGGGAAAAAGGCAAACAGGATGAATGACTAGGCTTGTGATATTGAAAAGTAATGAAGTGTGGCCTCGAAACAGTGCAAACACCTCGTGTGACGTTGGACTGTGGTCCGGAATTTTTTTGTAGCGCAGTGAGGGAGGTAGATTTTGATGTCAAATTGTGTCAAAACAACTAGACAGATTGAGACTAAAGCTTGCTTTCATGTTTTAGGTCATTACAGAGAGTAAGTTAAGCCTAAAAAAATGGAAGGTACATTTTTGGGCAGTGTAGCTCATTAATATTTTTGCATTATGCTGAACCGTTGGCACTTGAACAATTGCTACCAAGACATACATGTCAGACCATGAGCCAATATCTTAAAAACACTCCACAAAGACTCACACATGAAATAACAATATTGATTAGCATTCATAACTTGGAGATTTTTTGCAGCCAAAAAATGACTAATTTTAAATTCCTAATTCCCATTCAAAACTGTTAAGAACTCAAACAGAAAGAATCGTCATGCTGGGCGGTTTTATACATTAATTATCTATAATATACAATGAGGTATGAGCTTTGTAAAAGCACAAATTAATTAAATCACTCTTGCCTTGGATCACTTTAGATGTGTATGTCTAACAAATGATGTATCCAGTCAATACATCTATGGGGAGAAAGTTTAAATATACCTGGCATTAGCAATGCACTCCAGGGTTGCCTTGTTCCCTGCAAGGACGGTTGTATTTTTAGGTCCGATCACAATGGCTGGAAGGCCAACTTCTGTCTCAGAATCTGCAATAGAGATAAAATTGGATCACAAAGCAGTCAAAACCTTTAGAACCACCACTATTGGGCTGGGTAGTAAGGATACCTTCTAAAAAAAGATTACTTCTCTCTGTACTTTTCTGCCAAGTCTATTGAATAACAAATATATTTAGTGTTATATATATATATATATATATATATATATATATATATATATATATATATATATATATATATATATATATATATATATATATATATATATATAATATTATATTATATATTATATATACATTTTACGGTCCAAAATGACTCAAGATAATGATTATGGGCTTCCCAAAACTATATCCCATCCGGGGGAGTAATGATGAATTGCAGAGAGTGTAACGCTCCGCATGTGTTACAGTGATAACATGAAAAATAGTACACTGGTGTGCGTTAAGAGTGATTTATGTCCCCAATGGTAATATAAATGGTGGCTTGAATAAGAGATTATGATGATGATGTGTGTGTGTCTGAGGAGCGAGGGAGATGATTTATGACCCAAATGGCCTCCTCTCACATAAAAAAACAAATTCCTATCACATCTTAAATAGTTTAATGTGCTCAACAAAATTAGTATGAAAGGAAGTAGGGCCTACACACAGTCACACACATGTATGACTGGGACTGGCACAATGTAGTTATGAATATGCAGATTTGTAATCAGTCAGAAATAGAAAAAGCACAAATTAGAGAGGGCAACTGTTTGGGTTTTGGTGAACATATCACAACTGTGACAGGGGTTGGATGGGGATGCAAGCATCAGAATGTGATGGATTGTGCAAGGGTTTTTCTTGGGTTGGGGGTGGAGGGCGGTTGGTTAAAAAGCCAACGCAGATGGAGGTGAGGAAGGCCTTTCATCTCCCCTTTGAAGCGAAGGACCCAAAAGGTGGTAATTGACTCTATGCTCTTTAGTTTTCCTCCTACTGGCTGAAAAACATCTGACAGCCAAAGAATCATATCCCACTGTCACATGAAATAAGACATAAAGCAGGCAAATCACTACGCATGCACAAAAAATTTCACCCTCACACACATAAAACATGCCGCGGCGCATTATCACCACCACCCAAAGATGCTCTAACCATAGAATATAGGTTGCATCACAAATCAGAAGATAAGGCAAGTCACACAAAGAGAGCACTCTCTAGAATAACAAAGCTCAAATGTTTAGCATGTTTTTTTTGTCCCCCATAGAAATGAACGGATGTTGAAATAAATTGTATCTCAACTCTCTCCATCTTGAATCTTTCATAATCTGAATAGACTTGTAACATTAAAACATTTATAAAGGAAAATGAGTTATATTATTTATTTAAAAAACACTTTGAAAAGAGGAACAGGCTACAAATGAGGTGGAAGAAAAACCTAAAACTTTGTAGACCAAAAAAAAAATGCATAAAAATGACTGCCATACACCAAACCTTCTGACCAAACCCGAATATGTCGCACCATACTCACACATGAAGAAACGAAGCAATCAAAAGTGCTTAAACATATCGACAGACACCAAGCAATGTGATCAGCTTGTTGAAAAATAGTGTCCAAGAAGTTTCCACATTGGGCTTCGTGGTAACATGTATATGTGCAATGTTTTAAACTTTTGTTCATGGGGCCAAATAAGGCCCATAAAACAATATGTCTTGCTGTCATTGTTAGGCTTATTTCTTTATTTTATTTTTTTCTCGTTGCTACCTTTTCTGCGGTTCATGGTCTTAGTGATGGTAGGTGCTGAGTTGATAAGCAAATTGAAGTATGAACACTTGTCAACATACATTAGGTCAATGGAAGTCGTCTTCCAACAAAGTAACCTTCACCCACATCAGTTCAGTAGGTGAGTGATGTCACAAAATCCAAGTCCTTTGAATGCCTTAAATATAGAAATACGCTATACAAGTAAAAGTCCATTCACGATTTACTTGTTTTAAATCTAATTCCAAAGAGGTGAGTGAAAACATATTTTGTCAAGCTGTTACAGTCCTGCCATTCTCAAAACCTGCCAAGAAGACAAAGGTTAAAGACCAGTGGAGACATTTTCAGTAAAGTAGGAGATGGAATGTTTTTCCTTATGCTTGCACTGGCCACCTTTCACCCTTTAGTCATTGCGTCTGTCCCCTCTGTCATCCTGGTTTGGCCCCAAATATGTATGGGTGAGAGCTGATACTGTGTTGGGTCTCAGCGGTCGTGTGGGTGAGATGTTGTTATGTTATGTGATGTTGTACTGTCTACAGACCATTAGCAAATTGTGTATCAATGAACATCACACCTGGCTACTGAAACTTTACCAGAAATATCACGATAGTTTTTCTAGTGCTATAGTTAAGTCCATTATAGTCCATAGCTTTATTCAGGATGGTTGTAACGGTGGATACATCTATTTATTACAAACACGTACACACACAGAACCTTGTCATCGTACAAAGGCTGACATATCGTACATGTCATAATTTGAAAAAATAAAAATAAACGAGAGATCTCACATGTGGCAGGTGAACAAGATCGAGGGTGGTCATTAAGAGAAGGTCGGGAAAGCAGACATGGATGGCCATGTTAAACAATAATTGTGGCCCCAAGTAATGCACTAAAGGTGAGACAGCCTGTTAGCTCAGACAGAAGGAACCAGACAGAATCCCAAGGGAGAGTGAAAGGAGGCGAATGAAAGTGAGACAAAATGTATCGTAGGGAATATTGCAGATGGCTGTGGTGCCGCCTGAGGAAAAGATGGCGGAAGAGTAGGAGAAATTAAAATGCCATATGGATCTGTGATCTTCCTTCCTGTCTTAGCTCGCTAACAGTTTCTCACTCTGGGGAAATATTATTTAATCTTGTCAGGATTGTATATTCTGTCATTCGCCGAATCTTCCTTTACCGTTTGAGCACCTTCCAGTTTAATGTACGCAGAGATTATGGAATAAGTTTAAGAAACAAGTTATTTTTCATTTAATACTTCTTATGTGTGCCAGGTTCAACGGCTCATTGCAAATATGGGGAGATTGCTGAGGTTTCATTAAAATAATATGTTTTGGATTGCTCTTAAGGGGAATTAGAAACACCACTTGATACAACAACCTTTTAAAAACACTCAACTTCAAGTGAAACATGGTTGCCATTTGATTCAAGTATGCAAATAATGTCAAAAATAATGTTTGAACACTAAAAATACCTTGCCAATATTTACAGCCATTGAGTTGAATGACTTCAGTTAAACACACGCATGGTCATAGCAATGATAGTTGAGAATTATTTCGATATTAATATCATTACGGCTTAATACATAGTGAATCAACACACTCAACCTTTGGGATAAATTTGAACCCAAAAAGGAGAGTCACGGTTTGTCATCCAAAACAGTGATTGACGTATGAAATAAAGGTAATAACATTCTATAAACTCACTCTTAATCCGCGTGAAAATAATTAACAAAACACATTACCCTGTTAAGTGACAGAATATTTTCAAATATCTTCTAAATTATGATAAGGATGTCACTTTAATTCATAAGTCACGGTCTGTGCAGTGAGTACTTTAGGCAATATATAGTGTATAATGTCGTATTTCACAGCACTTTAGCGGTTGATGATGGAGAAGAACACAAGGGTCCTTTGTATGAGAGAGTAGATGCTATTTGGCAGCAAAGAGGCAGTGACACATTCCAATGGTACAATAATGCCATTAGTGCATCACTACTGATGACAAGCTGGAATGTTGATGTGGAGACCCCCACAAGTGTGTGCATGTGTGTTCTATATTTGGCCAAAGGAACAAAGATCCAAAATTAAATCAAGGATAGGAATGATGAAACAAAGTAAATGTGTGTTTGTGTGTGTGTGTGTGTGTGTGAGAGAGAGAGAGAGAGAGAGAGAGAGAGAGAGAGAGAGTGAGAGAGTGAGAGAGTGAGAGAGAGAGAGAGAGAGAGAGAGAGAGAGAGAGAGAGAGAGAGAGAGAGAGAGAGAGAGAGAGAGAGAGAGAGAGAGAGAGAGAGAGAGAGAGAGAGAGTGATTGGTATGTAGAGGGGAGGGAGCGAGAGGGTTTTTATGGGAGAGAGGGAGATAAAAGTGATTCTGTCCAGATTACAGTGTAATCCTGCTTTGAATGGATTCTCTTGGATTACATCTTGTCCTCTTATTAAATCTGTCACTCACTCAACACTCCAGTTAGACTCTGGGAGTCATCCAATGTGCGAGAAGAAGAGAGTTTTAAGTCTTTTAAAAAAAAATTGTGAGAAACTCGTGAGCTAAGAGAGTAACTAAAGGATGCACACGTACATTGAACAAAACAGTTACTCCTTACAAAAAGTTTAATTAAGTGAGCATGTTTGTTGCTCATCTTTCTCCACTATTAATTATAAAAAGTCAAGGGAAAAAAAGGAGAAAATATAAAAAGTATTAAGGTTATTATTTTCCTCACTGCCTTGAGAATATCACATGTGAGTGTGGGAACGTGGCAACGATTTGTGCATGTCACTGCACTCATTAATGCTGCACAATGACAGCTAAGTGTCAGGGTCTGACTATACTAGCCTCAATCTCACTACATCACTACGAGCCAAGATGACCAAGATGAGCAATGCTGTAAATATATATTCATCCCTCGCCTATCATTTGCCAAAACCTTCAGACTTCTTTCTGATTGAGAGGAAGGAAAAATATATAGGAAACTTTTTTAAAATGCGTTTTTGAATATTCCATTATTTAGTACTTTACTTTTACAAATGTCGGTCTCTCTCTCATCTCATTTTCTGAACGGCTTTATCCTCAATAGGGCCGTGGGGGGTGCTGGAGTTTATCCCAGACGACTCCAGGCCAGAGGCTGGGCACAACCTGAATTGGTCCAGCTGAACTCAGGGCACAAGGAGACGGTTAACCATGGACTCTCACACCCATACCTGGGGGCAATTTACAGTGTCCAATCAGCCTACCTTGCAAGTTTTTGGAATGTGGGAGGAAACCACTTTGCCAACAGGCTGCCCTTCATTTTAAATATCACCTATTATTTTTGTGTAGTAGGAATAGCCTATTCCAGGTGATTTGGGGGAAAAAGCAGACAACCTAGATGGGCTGAAAGTCATGATAAGGCACACACCAACTGTTAAGACCAAACCTCCTATCTGAAAATACAGCAGATCGATGCGCTTGTCAAAAGTCTGACTGTGAGCATTATATCCCTGTTGTCATCATCCGAAGTGAAATACATTAAGGGAATTTTGCCTTTCATCCATCAATATGAGGACACACAGCCATTTACACTGGGTGTGAGTGCTTTTGTTGGTAAGCACAGGTATCAGTCTGGTGATGCTGTCAGAAGACATTGCCCAAATGGAGCCAAGTGAGTGTGTCAGCTTCAACATGCGACAACACTAACATCCTGTCACTTAAACAACATGGGAAAGTGCTATCTGATGGGCGGCCAGCTAAACCTGAAGGCCATCGTCTTTAAAATCAGACCCAACAAGGTTTCATTTTACCAGGAGCTTTGCCTCAGGTATCATAGCCTAAATGCTACAGACTGACTGAATTATTGGTGGGCCAATTGTAGATTAAATGGAAGTAAACAAAAATAATGTCAGGTTACAATCCTTGTCTTTAAAGTGTAATCAATTCAAGTTCTGTTTTTATTGAAGATAAGTTATCCTAATTTTGAGAATTCATTCATTCATTCATTTGTTCACAGGCCCAGGTTGAACGTGCAAACTCCACAAAGGTAAACATGGATTTGAACCCAGGACCCCAGAGCTGTGGGGCCGATGTGCTAACCACTCGCACCACCGGGCGACCCTTTAATTTTGAGAATTTGAGAATCAATTTAAAGTATATACATTAATGTTTCTCTAGGTCAACAGAGTATATCGCATGTGTATTTCAGTCATAATAAGGGTCTCAGCCCCAAAGGTCCCATAAAAGTCTGACTAATAAATACCCTGCTTAGCATCCACCAGTCTATGTGTGTTCGTGTATTTGTGGGTGTTTCATGTCCTCTCTGATGACTGCCTGGTTGACCTTGGTTTTTCTTTGTGGTGAGCAATGAGGTCAGACATTTCATAGCAATTAACGGTGCTGTACGTAATTTACTTTCTCATCATAATGTGAGCTGAAGCGACAGGTCCAAATAAGAGGTCGTGTCGGAGTCCGTCACCATGTATGATTCCATAGTACAATAGCACTGAAGGCCATTACATATACTGTTTAAAAAAAAAAGCACTTATAAAAAATGTTTTTGAACTTCCATTGTTCGTTATAGCTGTTAATGCGCTGGTAATGGGCATACCCAGAGAGAAAAATCCTCAGTTTGGTAAAAATATGGCTCATCCATTTGATGTGATCCAGGAAAACAAAGAGAGACAACAGATGGATATCTAATGTGAATGTTAGATTTACCTGGTGACCCGCGGCTCTTCTTGCCCACTGTAAGCAAATGGGTAAAGAGAAAGAAGAGAGAACATAATTAGTTATAATAAAAATGTTAGGTCAGTTTTGAATCAGTTGATAATCTGTAATTCTTGTTGAAATTCCTCAGTGTTTAATTACATTATAAGAAAATCGAAATGCAAAAAATGAAAGGGAAGAAACAAAAGTGCTCCATTTTGTTATTGGTTTCATACAGTCTATTAAACACCACAAAAAAAAAAAAAAACATCACGTCCCTCTTGTCGCTTTCAGTGACCACTGCCACATACCTAGTAGATTGTCTGGCTTTAGTAATGGATTCCAATGATGTTTTGTTCTCTCAAAATTTGCTGTGGCCCTGCGTCCACCAATACAGGATATTATTTATTCTTTGATTTTTATATACTTGTATATTCCAAATGCGTTCGTGCATCATATCCCTTCAGTGAATATTGGACAAAGGGCCCATAAATTTGATTCAGATGAATCATATCAGAGCAGGTTTACCAGTTCTGCCTCACTGCTCTGAGATTGAGAGTTCAATCCCAGGAGGAAATCGACCTTCTTGTGTGAAGTTTGTATGTTCTCCCCCAGGCTTCTGTGGGTTTTCTCCAGGTATTCTGGTTTCCTCCCTAGGTATGAGTGAGCATGTTTTGTTGTTCGTCTCAGTGTTCCATGCGATTGGCTGGCCACCAATTCAGGATGTTCCCTGCCTGCTGCCCATAGTAGGCTAGAATAGCCTGCAGCACCCCCACAACCCTTGTGAGTGTAAGTGGTACATACTCATATGTACCAAGGGGCAATTCAAAGTGGAGGAGAAAACTGTGGTTATCTAACATTGTTGTGGTTTGGTAAAAGTGTAGTCTCTCAAGAACTATAGTGTTTAATAAATAAAATAAAATGATTGAATGTTTATTCATTTTTCTTTTTAATTGATTCATGGACGTTGCCAACAAGCATATATTTGTGTCAGGATCTGTGCCTATCATTTGCCAAAAAACTGATGCAAACACGTTGGAACACACTCAGTTTCACATGACCAATTTAGATGATTAAAAACATGATCTGGGTTAAAAACATCAGCATCAGGTGTGGCTGAAAGCATAAACCTTACAGAAAACTGTCAAGTGTGGTCATGTGATTGAATGACGCAAAAAGTGTACAAACTAAAGTGGACACGCTTGAACAACATGCTGACGTGGCTAATTAGAGTTTTACAACCATGCAAATCACGAAAAATATGTTTTTGTACAGAGATCAACAAAAGGATAGGAATGGTTTAAAAGTTATAATTTAAAATTCAATCACTGGCATAGACAAATAAAGTGGGAAGCTCGTGCAAGATGTAGTGCGATTCTACACAATCTCAAAAGACACTGATAATAGTGAACATCATTATCTTTGTCAAGGTAGAACTTTGGATAGGCTGCCTCATTAGTGGGTATGGTCTATATACAGTAAATTTACTCAAATAAATTGTAAATGAATAACCTTCAGTCCTGAGGCATCTGATCGACATGATCACAGACTGTGTTTAAAAATAAATATGTACAGATGTAAATAATATTGTTACAAGTGCTGTCTAAGATTCTCGAATGGTGTCAAAATTGGGTCACCGTCTGAGGAAGCACGCAGGCTTTGGTTTGGAGGCATTCAAGTCTGTCTGATGCTGATTCAAATTTTTGGGTCACACAAAGTCTTCTTAAATTGGGGACACAGAGAAAAACTGCGTACTCCAATGTGATGTTTGTAACCTTTACCAGCAACAAGAGTTTTAGGTATGTGTCGCGCAAACAAGACTTTTTTTTGTCTATGCAATTTGAATTTAGTTGGATCCCTTGTGAAAATATTGGTGGGCTCTGGTATGATTTGTATTCATGAATTCAGAGAATTGTATTAAACTGCCCAAAGCACCTGCAGACACCAGGTCACAAACATGTCCTCATTGTGTGTGTTTGTGTTGTTTTGTGCTACGGTAAGGCCTCTTTTAATGTGTGTGTGTTTCAAGGTGTGTTGACCGGAGTCCCCACAGTGACTAACCTGTTAGCTGAGGTGACTTTAGAGCCCTAAGGACACACATACATACACACAGACACCACAAGTAAATGTCCTTTGACCTTGGTGGCAGCCTCGCTTAGTCACCAATTTTTATAGCAGAGCTTTTGGGAGTTTCTTTTTCCCTGATGTCTCCAACCTCTAAAAAACCCTTGCACTCCAATTTACCCTGTCAATCTCGTTGCAGATCCAACTTTGCCTCTCATCCTACTCTTCTCTCGTCACATTTGAAATTCATCTCAAGCACCATACAGACCTAGTTTGGTTTCCAGCACAGACAAATTTATGAAGGCTCACACATGTAACACACAACTACACATTTTGGGGAGCCAATAACACAATGGTAAAATAATAGGCTTGCAGCAGTTTTTGACCTCTGAGCCCAGTGATTCCTGCAGGACACCTATTCATACATGGGTCTCCCTTTGAAACATTGGCCAGAGAAGAATAACAGCTATTATTTATGCATAGTTTATGTATAAATTGTTGAGTGGGGTCACATACAGAAGTTTTCAGTTTTTGTATTATGGTTTCTAAACAGTTTTCCCATTTCTGCTTCCACACAAGTAAATCGTGATGACGGTATTGTACTAGTACTTATTTTTCAGACCTTGAGATACTACCAACGCTTGGCCTTTTCCTGTTCCCATGCAAATCATGCTTTCCAGCACAAGGAACATACATACGCACAGAAATTCAGTCTATCAAACTTATAATATGTACAAAACTGTCAAGTACTGTTGTGCAGAGACCAAAGAAAGAAATATTTGACCTTCAGGGCAGTATTAGTACTATCATAAGTTAGTGGATTTTCGCGCCAACCCAAACCCCACCACAAGTGTTCTAGAACTGTGTGGTCCAGTTATTAAGAGTATTTGCACTTTGAGATTGTGTTCTTGTGGATATGCTTGGTGCAAGCGACAACATGGTAGGCTAAAGGTGCACTTGTACTCTGCTATGTATAAACTAGTTTATACTTCCATCAAAAAGTTGACCATTGGCCTGAGGCAATTTTCACGGTACTGCAGTTGAGGCCAATACAGATTTGACACAGTACAACTAAATGTGAGGTGGATGTCAAAGTGTTACATTCACAAATGCCTGTCTGTGTGGCTCATAGTTCCTACAGCTGATGGTAAATTAAAATAAAATAGAAAAGTCATTTCAAATCATATAGCAAAATCAGCCTGCCACTTGGTGCAGACTTACGCTTGTCTAGATTTGGAAAAAGAATGTTTTAAAGTCACATTTAACTGAAGATTTCAAGATACCTAGATTGTGCTGCCATATTTGAATAATTTCACACCAGTGTGAGGGTATTTTTTAATTTGGGCAGACTTCATGCTGCGTCATTTTGTCCTTCAAGGAGGGACACACCATTTAAGAACATTGACTACATAGACATTTTTAAAGTAAACAGTAAGAAAAAAAAGAAAAAAGAGTGTACATTGAGAATACCACTTGTATAAGACCTGTTAATATATCTTTCGAAAGATGCCATATATTAGAGAGTAGTGACAGTTGTATCGTGTTTATTTGCCATTTAAATGTATTTATAATTTCCCTTCATTTAGCAACATCTTGTGAGCCAAATGTAAAGTGCAGCATTGTTCTAAAGGCTTTATCTGGCGGCACGACACCATATGGAGGACAGGGAGCAACAGTGACCATCCGTCCTTATCTAATCAGGTGCTTTTCTCCTTATGTTCTTCTCTAGAGATTGGCAAGGCAATCCTCTGCATACAGCTTACTGTTTTATTGTTTCACCTCTTTTATATTTATGTCTTACGATATTCTTAATGCCTCATTCATGTCCAGTAGATACAAGGAAGAGAGCGTTGTAGACTCTCAGCACAAGTATATTTCTTGGCATGTAAGAGGATATTGAATTTCAAGTGTACCCATAAGGAAGGAAGGATATTTCAGCAGGGTAATCATGACTCTTTGTGTATGCCCTCCACTTTTTTAAGCAGTGTCCATTTAGAGACATGGGTGGCAGGCATGAGACAGATCAATAGAAGCCGAGATGGCTTTGGCATTGCTTTGGATCCATGGGTGTTGCTGAGACTAATATACTTTGGAAAAAGGAAAACATGGAAAACATGACTGCATGCACCCCTTCAATGATCATCAAACTATGAGAACTTGCTATTACAGAAGTGGAGGTGAAACCCTTTTTATATGTATCTATGAAAGTATATGTCTTGCGTATTTACTTCTGGGTGTTGTTCATTTGAGAAAATGTACTATTAGTTTGGAATTCAATGTTCACAACACAATTTCTCATTTAATAATTCTTGAAAATGAGAAGCATGCTATGTTGTTAATAGCATGTGTGTGTATGCAAGAGATGTTCATAGGGAGTATGGTGATGATATGGGGTTGTGGGCCACATACAGCCTACTGTATTGTTTAATCTTGTTTGCTGAGCAAACATTATTAACTAATTGGCTAGCATTAACAGCACGGGCGTCAGATCCATTTTGATTGGCATGGCTGGCAGTGATCCTTTCCTAGTAGCATCACCAAGATGTGTTAAGAGATATGTAATATGTGTAATATGTGATACATTTAATAGCATTTTTTTTAAAAAATGAAAGCCTTGTTATTGGTCTCATTAATTGGTTGGGTGTATGTCTTTTTTTCAATTTAGGTGGTGGGCATAGAATCTTAAGAAAGCCCACGCGCACGTGGGGTGAACATACAAACTTCACAAAGGAAGGCCTAAAGGGAGACTCAAACCCGTGACCCCTTGACTGTGTGGCAGATGTACTAACCACCCACTCAGCTATGCTGCCAACAAAGTTGTTTTAATTTGTTCTGCCTGTTGATAACTCCCTTTCTAAGCATTGCACAATCACTGACTTCCATGTATAATGTGTTTTTGGGTCTCTATACGTAATGTGATCACTCATGAAACCCCAGTCCTCCGGCAAGAACAGTTGGGGTCCACATCTGATTAATGGCCTAATTGATTAAGTGGCTAAGAGATTGATTGTTTGCTTCTCGCCATAACAGATTCATTAGAGCGTCAACAGATCAGAGTGGTCTGATTGCAGCTGTTCCGCCTGGCTTGGGCAGCCAGGTAATGGAAGGTCGTATGTCTGTGGATCGCAATGTGGCCACATTTAACACACTACTGCCGTATGAGGCATAGCGTATGTTTTTACAGAAAGTGACAGAGGTAAGAAACATGGACTATATTTGGATTAAAGGCCCTGTTGATCTATTCCTGTTTTCAGCATCCTTTTCAATATTCATTTCACACTCCATCTCCCTTTTGTCTTCTCATTTTTATCCTCAAAGAACTGGCATCTTTTTCACCACCACGTCATTTTGTTCAAAGTTACCCCATATTTTCTGCACCCCCGACATTCTTTTTCATCGCTTTATATCTTTTTTTTCCAATGACTTTTGTGTTGTTGTTGTGTCTCTCTGTAGAGAAAACAACATTTAAGAGTGCAGAACAATTGGTCTAGAAGCTCTGATTTGCTGTGAAAGTTCAAACTGTAAATATTCTATAAGAAGGAAATGAATGTAATAAAAATATCCATTCATTTTAAGACCACTTCAAAATACTTACACAACTTTATCATTGAAAGCACAAAGTTTGTAATGCATTTTATAAAACATTTGCCTGTAACGAAGTATATATAAGCTTGGCCATGCTATTAAAGAATGCTTTGTTGACCTTTGGTTATGCACACATTATTATTATCATACTTGCTTTCAATGAAGTATACGTTTTGCTCCTGAAAGCCTTGTTTATTCTAAACAAATAGTTGCCATGCCGCCCAATCCAAGGCTGACAAAAGTACTCCACCATGGACGCTCCAAGAGGCTTCCTGACGCTTCGCTCCTCATCTGTTTTGACTTTTATGAATGTGTTTTGGTACACATGTACTAGAGTTTCAACTCACATGCACACATACATAAACACACTCAGACGTCTAAATTGTGTAATCTACCTCTCCCTTTAGAGTTGAAAAGACTGTGTAGTCAGGGCCACTGAATGTAATAAAGCGACAAAAAAGAAAAGTATAAGGTCAGAATGGAGTTCGGGAGCTATCCTCAAGGGTCATCCTATTTGCAAGTAAAAATTCAAGAAAGTGTTTTTGTGAATGTCTAATGGCGAGGCTGACACTTGATGCTTACAGATTATCTTTAAAATCAAACAACGACCAAACAAATAAACACAGAGATGCGCCTCCACAATCTGGTATGTATGATTTGTTGCAAATCAAGAAGCTGAATTGATTCAGTTGTCTGATTTTTTCTGATTATGTTCACACGAGTTTGTGAGCACTCAATCAAGCAAACTCCCAAACGCTACTGAGCATGTGCAGGGCCTGAAATCTGTGTTAAGGACATTTAAACAGTTACCAATTCCTTGGATGTCTCCTACCCCTTTGAACTGCCATTTATGGGGAAAATTTGAGCTGTGTTTATTTAGTAGCCAACTATTTCCAGCTACTATTGTAATTGGAATGTTATGTTCACTATGCCTAGATAAACCGATCCTCTGGGTCTGTTTCAGAACAAATGCTACAAATGGGGCAGGTGCAAAAATACCCTTAATCTCAGTTTGGACTTCAATAAAACCAATACGAGTGACAACATTGTCAGGAGTGACAACATACTGGAACGGTTAAGGGACAAGCCAACTCCTTCCTTCAACCAAAAGGGTTGTGGGGTTGCTGGAGCCTAACACAGTTGACTTCAGGCGAAAGGCAGACTACACCCTAGACTGGTCGTCAGTCAGCCATGGGGCACACAAAGAGACAAACGACAATCAGTACTTACAATCATACCGCCACCAGCAAGAATTGAGCCCACGCCTGTCCACACAGAAGTCAGGCAAGTGAACCTTTACACCAGGAGGCGACACGAATGAGCCACATCACATGGCGAATGACAATAATGATGCTCAACACTGCTTGGATGTCAAGAGAACCTTATGTACTAATTCTTTAGTTCAAATGGAGGTGTGTTTTTTTCTATTTCCAAATGGAAGTGAATTTTTATTTTTATTTTTTTCTGACTAGGTGCTTTTATTTTATTCCATTGTGGGCTTAATGGTTGCAGCTTTAGTGTCTGGCAAAAAGGGCAAGCTAATTACATGTGAGCCGCCGTGGGAGATGAAACAAGGAGAGAGCTAAAGACTATGGCACAAGAGAAAATTGAGAACGTGACGGATTACGATAGAGAAAATAAGGAACGAATTGCACTCCCTCCACAAAAAATTAAAATACAATAGAGAGTCATCATTCCAAACACATTCATTTGGCTTTAATGGGATTATGAAGAAGATAGAAGGAATTCTCGCAAAAAAAACACAATCATTATCCTAAATTGCAGCAATAAAGAAAATAATGAGATACATACCAAGCCAATCATATTTTGGAAAAAAAGACAACTATATGTATATTAACAAACCGCCTAGGTCTTCTCAATGTATGACTAAAACTGTAGACTTTGCCAGTCATAAATAATAGATTAATTATGTTAAAGAATGGCTTTGATTTTCTTAATAAAAAAAATAGGCCACTTAAATACTGTCTGTACACATCACAAAAATCATAACTTCTGAATTTTTCTTATTGAATAAATGTCACATGCTGCATATTGCTGCAATGATAAGGATACTGTTATTGGGAGATGCCCTAATATGGCACTAAAAATGCAGCTATCAATATCAACTAGTACTAAGAATGTACCAAGATTTTGTTTTCAAACATCGGCTGTCGTCCCCATCATGGCCTCTAGTTATGAACACTGCGGAAAACAAAGCAGTTCTTTCAACTACAAAGAAGAAAATGAAGAACACACTAACGAAATAGCTAAAAGTTGCTGAATATTTTTTGTTAGATGAAATAAAGACAGTCAAGTCTTGTGGTGTTTTGAGACACGCTCTAACCATACATATGAAGGTATGAATCGACAATTTCTTGAGGCTCAGTTACTCTTCATGCATTCTTCTCTCTCTCCATCTCTCACTCTCCCTTTCTCTCTCAAGTGAACTGTGCATGTACTTTTTCCCTTCCTCAGCACCTCATTATCTCATGTTCCACCCTTCCTTTAGCTTTCTTTTCTTGCTATGTGCTTTGACACGCACCCTCATCATTCACTGGCACGTCGGCTTGCCTTTTCTGTTGCGACAAATGAGCATCTGCAGACCGGCCTGAAACTCTCATCTAACCTGTTACGCAGAGCACACCAGAGGAAGCAGCAACGCACAGACGTGAGGAGGAGAATTTGCATGCATAATAATATTTCATTTATATTCTGGATACTCTGCAAGCATTTATTAAAGTCCTGGCTTTACAAGCAGAACCCAGTGATACAAGAGAGTGTAGGAACAATATAATCCTGTCTAACTGCTCATTTTGGATACGCCTGACAATGATGTCCACCAAGAGCAGAAAGCGGAGATGTGTATTCAATTCTACTTTTCTTTTCTCCCGTTTAAAATCAGAGGTGTTCACGCAACCCAAAATGAAAAGAAGTATGGTTCTGTCACCCAGTCGCCTCTTAGAATACAAATGAACACTTTTTTTAACGCATTGGTTGAGGATTCTTATTCTTATTCTTGCCATATGAGTGACGAAGTCATATCCCTCCATTCAAGAATGAATACTGGTATAATCCCGTTATCTTTTATCATCCACCATGAAGCATGAAGTAGCTATATAACATTTTCATTTAGCACTGAATTATCTGCTTTTCGTTGTTTTTGAGGGAAAATCTATCTTTTTTTTTTCCATTTCAGTCATAATGTAAATGGTCCCCATAATAAAGAATAAAACAAGGTGAGCTCCAGTTGTTTTACAACATTCTAGGAAGTATCCTTCTCCCTACCAAGGCAAAGAAAAACAAACACAAATGGTCCACTCACAAAAGTGTTTTGAGTGTTGCAACTAAAGAAAAAACACTAACATATGTGTTAGATAATCCTCTCTAACCGAGAAGTAGAACCAGTTGGCTGCTACTCAACAAATAGGCTCCATTGCCCCATCTTTATTTTAGTCAAAACCATAATTATCATTATTTTTGTAAACTGATCCACATTCAGCTCTGATTGATGACCCCTGTTCTAAAAGGATGACTTTGCACCACTTTCTTATGTTGGCTTACACATGCTCTACTTCTACTTTTCAAAAAATTAACAACGTAATGACAGATTTTGCATTTTCCAGCTGCTATTCCCGTTGACTTGCACACATATAACAACGCAGTTCCAGGAGAGGACAGCGGCATGCCTGGGCGCAACATAAAAAACAAAGAGCGACTTATCTGTACGCTTGACACCGCATTCAGCATCCATGAGCGGCTTTATGTTTACTTGTGCATTCAGTCTCCTTCAAGTAAATCTAAGCACGCAGTAGCTTGCATGTGTGCACGTGAATTAGCTAACGTCAAAGGCAGATAATCTTCTTTTTCAGTTGGCATGCCTCACAATAATGCTGCATTATATTACACCGAGCAACCCCCTTCAGCTATTCCTAACACTGCTCTACCGCTTTCTCAGGTGATTCAAAAAAGGATATTGATCTATCTGGTTGGTTTGCATAATGCCACGAGACGTTGACGGATACAAATAAAGCCATATGTTGAGTGCAGTCCATTGCTTTTTAAGCAACTGAAATAAAAATAAAGTTTATCCAGGCTTCACAGCTTGTTTTTCTCTGTGGCCTATACACCCCACAGCTCATAAAAAACACACTAGTCACAGTCTTGTTTGTTCAGTTACCTGGTCTCCCACTCTCTAATTGCATTTGTTTTCTATCAAATTATTGTTGAGTGTTAGCCTTTGTGAGCGGGTGTGCGCCTACACGGATGTCAAAACAATACATGTGCATGTTATCGGTCTTATGAAGGAAAACTATACAACAGGAAGGAGGAACGAAAAACATACAAAAGGAGTGACACGGTAGTCATACCGTGAGCATATTGCTTGACAAACCGACATACAGTGCATGACACACTCCCATCCGTCACTCTGTCTCTTTGTCTCTAGGTTTGGATTTTAATTATAGAATCATGGAGAGAGACAAAGACGGCAAAATGAGAGTGCTCAGAGGCGGTACGCATGAACGGAGGTTGGTTTGATCCTTCTGCAACTGCAGTCAATAGAATAGTATTAGATTTTAAACTCACCTAAAACAAATTCTTTAAAAAATTCGAACAAAAAGTTTAAGTCTATATTATTTTACCATAACCCCTTTAATTAATAAAAACTAATTAACAAAATAGTTTGAGGCCGCAATCAATGAGTTGGATGCTTATTCAACTTTCTCTTGACCACACCCTTATGATTTGTAATTGTACATCTTCAACATTCACAATCCATCTCTACTGTTCCCTCTGCACAGTCGATTTTTTCCTCTAATTGTGTTTTTCATTATTGGATCAGAAAAGTGGACAGATCATTTTTAACCCCAGCATATACGATAAAATAGTCTTACTAAACCTAGCATACATTTACTTTATGAAAATAAGCTTTGACAATAAAAAAACAGTCTTACTAAATCTAGTATACATTTAGATAATGAATATAAAACAATCACAAGCATCGTAGTCTTTTAAATGTAACCTATAAATGAACAAAAATCCATAGATTTATACAATACTACATTAAAAATCCCTATTAAAAATAACACAAAATCAGAAGGGTGTAAAATGGGGACGCAAATATTTTTACCATGTTGGAGACAAATAAACTTGGCGCTGCATACAGTAACAAAAGGCTACGTGGGCACCTCATTAAAAGTCATTTGAGCAGAATTTAATGTCACTGCTCAGTGCTATCATGCTCATACTGTGTCAGAAGTTAGCTACTTAATTCAACATCCAATTTGGAACATGTTTTTTTTCTTGGGGTGGGTCACTCAACAATTCAGAGGCAATCACTGAGCCGTGAATCAGTAGTGAGAATATTGCCATGTTGACTGTGGAACATACATGCATACAAACATACATGCATACGTACGGAGGTTCCACAGTCAAGAGGTAGACAGTACTTTCATACGATCAACAAAATCAATAAAAAAATACACTTGTATTCATACTACAACCACTGTGCAATTCTTCCTATTTTTACAACTTAAAATACATTGTCACTAGCCAGTTTCGGTCTAGCAACGGCCAATATAAAAGTATTTTGACGGACTGTCAAGGCCCCTTGCAGCGAAGTCAAAATGCTCGCAAAGCCCTTTATTGTGTTCACACAGTTTTTACACGCGGTCAGAGCCAGTCAAATCTAGCCAGCCATCACAACAATTGCAGAGAACCCTGCTGCCAACCTACTCTGAGGAGGGATTTAAAAAAAAAATAAACATCAGAAACTAAGAAGAAACATTACACCTTACAGTAATAGTAAGATAGGGAACAACAGACAAAATAAGCACCTGCTAATATAACACCATTTATTTGCATTGCTTTAGCTTATAAACACAATATAGCAAGCTGTTGGTGGTCAAAGTGAAAACTTGTGACTTAGTTTGGAAAATACTGTATACATATACAGTAAGTTCAAGAGAGATGGCCCCGGTCATTTTCCCCTTAAAACAATGCAGTTGTACTGTCCCATGTGCAGCAAAACACCCCCAAAGAGGATGCTACCACCCCATGGTTCACTGTAGGGATGAAGTTTATGGTAGGGTACTCATCATTCTTCTTCCAAAACAAAATGACCAAAATATAACATTTTGGTCTGATTTGACCACACACTGGGACAAGATGAGTGTGACAACTGCAACCAAGCTTCCAGCAATACCTTACCTACTCGCTAACACGTATGATGTACCACATGCACACAAGTTGAGGAAGACAGGGACATTACAGTTCACGTCCCACAAAAATCACAAGGACAGTAAAATACCTTCAATTAGACGCACTGCAGAACAACTGGGATGGGACTTGGAGCAAACCACACACACACAGGCAGATGGGTACCAACGCACACATGCACATAGAGAGCAAGATTCAGTGATGTGGAACGGAAACATCTGGTCGAGTGGGGGGGACTAGAGATGGAAATAAATCCCACATTGGTGCACAAACATACCAACAAATATTGTCAACAAGAACAGACGTTCATACATTCACATGTAATTATTATCAAATACTCTGAAATGTTCACAAATTATGTAAAATAAACTCTTGATCACATTCTAGTCTTAATAAATTTGGCAGTAAAAGGATATTGCACTGACTGGCTACCATTGATAGGTGTGACCTGCCTTTCACCCAAAGTCAGCTGGGATCGGCCCCCCGGAAACCCCTTATGAGTGCGTTTGATGAATGAATAAATGACATTGCAACTAAACACTGTGTATAAATATAAACTAAAACAAGTAAACACCTATGTTGGCTAATTATTCATTTTGTTTATATCCTTACTCCATTTAACCAGTGAAGTTAATTGACAATGTTGTTAGTGTAAATAGCTGTTTGCCAAGAAGAAAGTAAAATAAATGATTCAAAACAATCAGTGGAATTTTACATGCTATCCAGGGTACCATGTTAAAATTAGATGGGTTTTTTTTAAACATTTTTTAACACATCATGAAGTGTCATTTGAACATTGTTACATCTTTAGGAAAGTATGCATGTGCTATCTGAATCTGAGTATTTTGAGCAATTTTCTTGCAGTTCAGCAATCGTTAACAAGCATGACATTAGCATCTTTGCTCTAGAAAAGATGGAGGCAACTGATCAATTATTGAGGATAACGTTGAGTGCTATAATCAGTGTATCAGCATGTACTGCTGGCCACTGCTATGAGCTCCCCTTTCTTCTGCGCCTTTATCTCCACTGTTTGATCCACATCCCTGTATCTACAATGTGGCTACTTCCTTCACCTCATCAGTTTAGTTGAAGAATCACATTCAGATCACTTTTTCTAGGAGTGTCCATGCTTATCGTTTTCCCTTTTTCTTTGTATCTTTACTCTCCTAAATGCTCATCTAGTCTTTAAGGATATCCAAAACATGTAGGGCACCTCTTGCTTGTGCCTGTTCTGTGTTTCTGTCTTTCATGTACCTGTGTGCATGCCTGTCTTTGGGGAAATTTTGTCTAATGGTCTGCAGAAGAAAACTACAAAGACCTCCAGCATGCTGAAGTGAAGGGAAAGAGGCACACCAACATGAAGGCTACGCTGCCGCTCGTTTGATTGACAGACGGAGGTGAGTTGTGTGCTTGCGCACAGAAAGGGCTTATAGGAAGCCTGTGTGGACTTTAATTAATTGCACTAGAGAGACTCATCTCTTACCGCTTACACGAAAGGGAAAGCCCTTGGGCAATAAAAAGTTGGTCTCTATCATGTAATAAACAAACTAAAAGAGAAAAAACACCCATAGGGTTTTCCCCATTAGGGTAACAGTGGTAAACTGAATCCAATACTCATCTGATTTTGGGTTCACACAACCTGCTCTGGTCATGGCTAAAAAAATGAATATGGCAAATAGCTTAAGGAGCTTAAAAGTAAACTAAAAGGTACAACAAAAAATGCATCTAATCATCCCTGACGAGCAATAAGTGGCTACTAAGTTGTCCCTGAGTAAGATTCCAGATGGCATAGAGGACATCGGAAAACCATTTTTTCTATGTTATGACCCTCTGTGCCGAGATGAAATACAGTTTGAACACGCTTCTGTTCTGTGTGCAGAGAGCTCTGGGGGTAAAATTCAGGTGTCTAGTAGAGACAGCTTAGAGACACCAGCACCTTCAAACTTGAGCAAACTCACTGGATATTTGCCGACCAGAAACTTCTATCCCTCCAATTTTGTACAAATAATAACCCAGCAACTATAGGTGTGAAAATACATTTGCGGAAGTCTGTTTTAAAGTTATATACAACCTGCCTTTTGCCCAATTCAATTGAGATAATGAAACCCTGAACAGGTTAAGTTGTAAAGAAAAAGAATATTTTGCTGTATGTTATTTTCTAATTTAGTGCATTATTTGGTCACCAAACAAAGATGGAGGAATTACAACTGGCATCAATATGGCTGGTTATCAACTCACCTCAACAATAAATGCTTGCTGTTTACTTGTATCAGGAACCAAGTTTAAATAAAGGTAAAAGACCACACCCCAAAAACCCAGGTGTCAAGTCCCACCTTTGACATTCCAGGTATAAAATATAGATAACTTTCATCATTTTTGTGCATTTTTGTCATTAAACTCCACATTTACCAGTCCAAATATGATTGAAAAACAACAGGAAATAATTTAAAAGTGGTCTTAGAGGATCAGTTGAATTAATATAGTTGACAGATGATTCACTTCTTAATTTTTTCTATTTTTATTTATTTTTTATTAAATGCATCTGGACACTGGTATATAATGGCTGAGCAACATCGAAAAAATACCAATTACTACTTTCTACAAGGGATTTTTGTCATGTATTGGATTCTATGACCCTCTTTGTCTTCCTTTTAAGATAAATGGCAAACTTAAATGTCCCGCTAATGCTGACAAGATAAGGCTTTTGGTTTGTTTTCCTTTAGCTCAAACTGTAGCCTTGGACAAAGTTGGGGGAATAAATTACCTCTCTCGCAGCGGCATAAACTTTCTAAAATTTGCTAGAAATTAAATGCATAATACAATGTCCAGAAAAAAACGACTAAAACAATTAAAAAAGACGTTCCTTTACAAAACAGTCAAACAAAAATGTATTCTTCCACCAGTGTACCAGTATCCTACCATGTGGCACAATGGATACCGTAGATGTTAAATTTATGGCCATGTACTATATTGTCTTTGGCATTAAAGTGCTGCAGGAGCTGTTTATTTTAGAGCTGTGCTGTATTCTCAGTGATTATAGTGTGACCTCTCACTATGCTGCCGAGCCGCCATCAATTGTGCCTGTTCTATCTCGAGAGCAGGCGACAGCTAACATTTTTTTTTATCTTCAGCCGTCTCCAAGGCACTTGTAGGAAAAGCGGGCGGCCGCATGGAGATAATGGATCTGTCAAGTGTGCAGGTCATGTGGCCGGTCACACCCAGCCATCTAACAGGCTGTGCAGATTAGGTAAATGATTTGGACTGTCTATCATCAGAAACTATGATTGCAACAAACTGTCTCTCACTCACTCACTCTCTCTCTCCCTCACACTTTCTCTCGATTTCTCTCTCACCCACATACACACAAACACATACATTTAATGGTTTACTTGTGCATAGAAAAAAAAAAAGATAAAAAACTGTGAAGTCTCCAGCTGCAGCCCTGATTAGATATTGTCATTCTGTGCCCAAAGACTAACTTCATTATTTCCTTTTTGTGCCTGCCTCCAATAATTTTATGTTCTCTCTGTTCTTTGCAGAGCGCAAAGTTAGAATCAAAGTCAGAAAAAGGAGACTAGGAAATAGGTGTTAATTTATTCGGGCACCTTTGTGAAAAGATAATTATTTTATTTTATTTTTCCAACAGAAAGCTTGGAAGAAGACTTAAATTCACATTGCATATGCCGTCTGATTAATGGAGAAAAGGTGGAAAAGGCAATGGGATCTCATTCATTGTCAAATGTCAAATGTGACAATAAATCAGACCACTGCATGAATATTTGGTAAAAAAAAAAAAAAAAAAAAACCTGTTCAATATGTTTCTTCCATTGTCGTCCCGAAGTCAGCTGGGATAGGCTCCAGCAGCCCCCGTGATCCTTGTGAGGATCAGTAGTTCCGAAAATGAATGAATATCCGGTCCATGCAATTAATTTGATTTTCTATTTATTCCTTCCTAACACACACCTGTCAATATGTTAAGGAAGTGTTACCAGTATATATGTTGTCATTCATATTTTGAAGCACTCTGAATTGACAATGAGACACAACCATTCACACGCAAGGATGTAGAAGATGCTTATCTGATGGGACTTGTGGTGGTGGGTTTCACGCTGATTGGAGTTAGGTGGAAGCCTGGCCTACTACAATCCCTGAGGGGCATTGGCGACTCACTTTGAAATGCATCAGTTGCCAAAATTGGTTGCGGTCTCTGCCAAGGCTGCTGGCCTCCAGATGGGGAAGTTGTTGCGCAAGCTGGATGCCGCGAGTGACCAGGCTACTGGGATCAACCGCAAGCAGGATGCGACGAGTGACAAGGCTACTGGGATCAACTGCAAGCTAGTTGTGGTGCTTGACCTCCTACATGGGACGGATGACTACAAGATGAGGATGAGCAGCCTGGCATGAGAGAGGCCAGAAAAGGCCCATAATTTGACTGAATTGGACAATGTGGAACCAGAATGCATTACATTGCATCCAAAATATTATCTTTGGCCTCAGGAACCCATTTCTTAGAAGGGAGTTCGTCTCAGCTCAGACCCTGTCCACTCCTCTTTTGCTCCCCACCACACAGACTGAACTTTCACACATTCCCACTTGCCTAATAATCATGTCCTAGGATATAATTCCTTCTCAGTCCATCTCCACAACCCCCCAACACTGGCAGGAGGATGTACAGATATGTTGTGCATCATAGTCCCTAGGACTGCCCAGGTCCTCATGATGGATCCCCTGTCGGACTATGTTTTCATCATCAGGGTCCCTACATGTGGTGTCTGGTGCACTGTGCTTTTGATGTAGTTTTTTTTCTTTCTTGAACCAGTCATTTTCCTTAGAAAGGGAATGAAATGTCTTTTTTTCTACAACCCCCCCTCCTAATCATTTCCTTTTATACTGTTCTCCGAACCACCTACATCTCGAAACGGCAGAAAGCTTGTCCTGTATTCCCAATACGAAGTATGTTATGTTATTATGGTCTCGTCCTGGCTGTACCTGGAACATAATTTTGATGTAGAAAATAAGGTTCTATTCTCTTCTGTTCTATTATAACTGCATCATACAGATTGAGGGCTTCAGATGTTCTCTTCAATAAAGTATTTTATTCTAAATATGTTATTAAAATGTGAAATATAACTATTGCCTCTTAAGAGAAAATGTGTTTTTCTTTGAAAGAATATGTAGTGTTCTTATGACTTCACTTATGTTTTGACGTAAATGATGGAAAAAGAAAAAAAACCTTCCAAACTGTTTTTTCTCTTTCTTTCATTCTTAATAACAACAGCTATTATGCTTGTTTTATAGAAAAAAACAGGTTACATCTGAGAGGAAAGTTTACTGTGGGAAAACAGAAGCTGATAAACTGCCACAAACATACACACAAAAGTAGTCATTTTACGATCTGAGTCTTATCAGTAAAGTCTAACTACGCCCTCTTACCAATTCTTAAAAAGCACACAGGGGAACACTTCATGCTGACAGCTGTAACAAGGTGCTGGTGTGGGGGTGAGTGTGTATTTGTGTGTGTGTGGGTTTGAATGTTTCTATGTGACAAATGATGCCAAAGGATACAACCCTGTAAAGAAAATCTAATTAAAAGTCTATACAGCCACAGGGGACAGAGGCAGAAACGGGCTGCCTCTCTTGCTCTCCAGTGAACACCTGAGCTGAAGGAGTTGATAGAAATTGTAGTCTATCATCTCACTCCCACAGAGATAAAGAGGAATGTTAGGGGAAACCATAGTGCTAGAATAATTCTGGGAATGTCACTAAAAGTTCCTGCGAGTCCAATTTCATCCTCATAAGTATGGTGGAGCCACACTTACGGGATGAAATGAGAGACCTGTGCAGTCTGACGAAGGTAAAGTGAAGATGATGAAAATGAAGATTTTATGCAGAGGTTATTCAGAGCATTATTCCACGTCAGGTAATGCCTCTTTGTCAGATTTGAGAGGCGTCCAAGGCGTAGCAGAAGCCTCTGGGTGAGCTTTTCGGTTTAAAAGAACATGGTGATGAGGAGTTGGGACTGCTGTTTTCTTTTTTATACATATAGTACATCCCACCGTGAAGAAGATTGTGAAATGCAATGGCTATGATCATGTTGTCATCAATCTACAGGACTATTTGTTGAAAACTGCAAGCGATATGCCGAATTCTCAAAGTAAGACAACGTTCTTTATCCCCATCGTTGTCATCCTGATGACATTACTCTAATCTAATTCTGCCAGACGATCTTTTTTGGGCCTTCTTCAAGGAGGTCACAGCGCTTACAAGTTTCAGTTTTTCATTTCGGATATTTAAGAAATATACCCCCCAATAGACTGATGCCGCAGAGTAGCGATGGATAACATTACACAACTGACTAAAACCTTCAAACAGTTCAAGGTGTTGAAGAAGCATGTTTGTAATTATTCCTTACCTGAAATGCTCAAGTAGATGGCAGGACTGGTCACGTTATCGCCTGTCATCTCATTCACAGCTTCCACATGGTAACGTCCGGCATCCATTATGGTAGTTGCTAGGACAACGAGCTGATTCTCCAAAGTGATGATTCTGTGAGAGGCACATAAGAAAGTTATATAGAGAGTTACCTCTACTGATGAAATTAATTAGTTCTAGAACTGGTTTTGTGACTTTCATTTTTTTTGTAAATAAAACAATATCAAATATATAAATTCTATGATTCGTGAGAGAAACCCTGAGATTTTAGGCCACATAAATAGAACATGGAGATATGTGTAAAACTTATTATAATGTCTACAGACATTTTTTTTTATGTAGGCACAGTTTGCGGTGGTATGTGAGCAACAAATTGCTTGGCAATTTTGTTTAAAGTTAAATGAAAGGGGAAAAAAAACACAAATTAGCGTATTCAAAGTTTGCTTAGAAGCTCGAGCATATAATATGTGAAAGACGCACTAGAGGATAATTAACAAAAAATTAAAATGTAATTAGGATAATAGTCAGCCATTACTTATACTAACATGGGCGATTCAGTTATTTTGTCAGCAAGGGATTGATGAATTTTAAAAGAGGGTGTAAAGAGTGTGTTACAATCCACAGCACTTTGTGAAGGGGACTGGATAGATTGAATAAACCCATTCGCGATCTCCTCACAGTGCTTTGTCAAGGTGTAGCATAGCTGGTTTGCTCGCTGTGATTATAGCTCCAATGCCAAAAAGTAGTGGTGGTTAAAGTGGCCTCACGAAGCATCGTCTGGAACTAATAACGGGAAGTGAATCTATCGAATTCTGTACTGATTTAAGTTCTGCTGAACAAGTGACAGACAGAGCCTGACATTCCATCCCTACAATCCATACAAAATAGAATAAGATGAACAACTGCTACATCACATGTATGTATGTAGATATGTACTCTGGAACTAGATATGTACTTCCAGCAAAAAAATGTGTACATATTTGTGTATGTAACGATCTCAAACAGGTGCATCTCAGTTAGGATGACACATGTAAGATGAAAATTTCACTTGCCATACAGCAGGGTGTTCAAATACTTGTTGTACTGACTATGTGTTAAGGCTGTACCATAAGTGAACAAACTATGAAGCTAAAATCTATTACGTGAGTTTTAGACTGACTACAATGTTGCACAACGTCCCTTTCCCCAAAACTCGAATACACATACTGGATTAAAAAATGCCTGTAGCTCCAAAGGACAATGTCCTCATAAAATCATAGAATTAATGTACTTCAAATGTCTGTTTTTCCAATGAATTGTTTTTTGTAAATTTGTGGATGAAAGTGAACCATGTTCAAATCCTCCAAAAGTGAAAGCCGAATATCAGTGATGAGCTGAGAGGAACACATCCATCGTATAACAAGAGCTTTTTGACATACACTCAGACCAACACACACCCGCATCCAGAATGTCTCAGGTCTAATTTTATTCTGCGTGATTTCCCAGGAGGGGTTAGACAAGAGTAAAAGGCTGAACACGTTGGCTAGTATTCTACTTGAGCAAGGCATTGTTTTAACCTTGCATGTTCTTTCGAGCCAAATCATTTCTAAATTCTCTGTAAGGGGTCTGTAATGTAACGTGCAGCTTCTTAACTCATTATTTGCAGTGGCCAGCACCATATTTCAGTTCAACATTTGTTTTTCAGCAGATGCTGATTAATAAATGGACAGTGATATTTTCTTCTTGTCTATCAGGCGCAAGGCTGGGGGTTTGAGAGAGTTCACGCACAAGAAGTTAATATTCAAAAACAGAAGCACTCTATGTGGGACTTCTAAGAAAGCAGTGAGACCAATTAAGATAGAACATTGTCTTCAAATTCATTGAGCTTAAAAGAACATGTTCTTTTTCAGTGTATTTTCTTCCACTCTCATTTGCATTCTTCAATTTAAATGTACCATTTGCACGTGAAATTACCGACAATGACACAGGCTGATGTTTGCAGTGATTCGCTTTGCTCGTTTGTTTCAAACTGAGAGGGCAGAGGCTTGATTTCTTATTAAATAAACGAGTAAACGCATAGATTGCTCTTATCGGGAGGAAATCAGCAGAAAATAAATGAAATGTCCCAATGTTTCTACAGTAGCCTCAGCAGCAGAGATTATTAAGGACACCTTAATTCACCGATGTCAAAGTGGCGGTCTGCAGGCCAAATTTGGCCCGGCGCATCATTTTCTGTGGCCCAAGAAAGTTAATGATGAGCAATCAATACCTGAATATGACCAAGATACTACAAGATACTCCCAAAAACATTTGACATCAATTCACATCCTAATAATACAGCAAACTATTCCACAAATTAACACCATCACAAAATTTGATGTAAGATGAGTTAAATATAACTATGAAAGAAAAAACACATTTGTGATAAAAATCTTTAACAGTCAATTTCCAAATCATTCAAAAAATCTTGATGCAAGGAACTTACATATGTTAACATTATTTATTTTTTTAGAAAAACATTGGTGCTGCTACAATGCAATGAAAAATAAAGTCTCCTACTAGAGTAGCAATAAATTACTCTCACTGTCAGTCATGAGCATGCTGTCTTCTGCTGGTTCAAAATTAATGCACTTAGAAAATTATATTTCCGCAACTCTCATACTAAACCAAAGAGTGACACAAAACAATGTCACATAGCAATAATGAGCCTGCTGGAGCTTATCCAAATGAAAAGAAATAATAGAAGCAGGCTGCCAACACATTAAAATTGTGCATCAACTATTAAGAAGCACAGAGGCTCTCTACTTGGGTATAGAGCATTAACAGTGATAACACGGAAGCATGCATGATCGTTGAACTCGCTAATACGGAAATATGGACCTACACAATCAGGTTAAGAAGCCCGAGATTTATTGTTATTTAGTGTCTTCCCATCACCAATGTTTGTTCATTAGTTGAGACAGCAAAACGTGTATTGATGAGCTGCTATTGGCTGACGAGTAACCCCACCAAATTGTGGACAAGGCTGACCAAATATAGGAGCAGAATCATTGCTTTGTGTAGGGTGAGTAGTACTACTATTGTTCAACAAGATTAACGTTACAACCTGCATGCTTGGCAAACCCAATTAGGTTTGTTTCAGAAAAAATAGGCGGTAACCAGACTAGAGGAAGAAGGTACATTTGGGGATTTGGGAAAAACTTTCCAAAAAAAAGGATAACAAAGAAGGAAAGTTGGTTGGTTTGATGTATGAATGTATATACAATATAAAATATCATCAAAATTCAAATGACTTAATGTCGACCAATTGTAAGCATTTGAAAGCTGGGCAATTCATGGCATATTTTTCAACAGATTAGTTTACTTTGAATCAGTTGTTTGTCTGTTTAAAAAAATCCTAAATTTCAAGAAAATGTACGCCTCATAAGAGCCCTACCCCTTTATCTCCTGAAAGGACAATCATGTGGCGTATCAGACCCAGCTTCATAGTCTGGGTCTTAGGAGGTTAGAGTATTTGTGACACTGGTGTCACTGTAGGTTCTTATGTTAATATATCCAAGCCCTCTGTTTATGTCTTAGTTCTGCTTCATAAATCCCATTTTTTTCCTGGCCTTAGAAATATAGGCAATATATGTGACTGCAAATGAGAGCAATAAAGAGGAGAGAGAAGAAGTAAAAAAAAGAAATATGGTAAAGGTTACAGCAGTAATGAACCCAGATGTGTTTGTGGGATATTTTAACAGGCCCCTTCACTGAGTCAGAAAACATTTTATTGCCATCTACCCCTACACTCTGCAGCTTTGTGACTTGTAATTAATGCACTGCTTAAATCACCCCCTTTCTTCCTCAATCACCTTTAGAGCTCCTTCAAACCCCCACGCCGCCACAGAGAGGGTGACCTCGCCATCGTGGCTCTGTGAGATAAGGCTGACATAAAGAAAGCACACAGGTACAACTTCCTGATATACGTACACACACTGTGCTCTTCAATGCCAAGTGCAGTTTTTTCCACTCTACAAGAAAGAAAATATTTTTCTTCTGATAGTCATCCATAGAAAACAGCAAAACAATGGTGACAGGACAGATTTAATCCAGATGTTTTTTTAAATTCAAATTCTAAATTTGATTATTTTAATGTACGGTAGTAGTGATGAAATAAAATGCACAAGATTTTTCATAATGCAACTTGTGACTCCCGACGGAACTATTAGGCTCAGTGCTTGGTTTGACATCTTCCGATAAGTATTTATAAAAGCAGTATTGTTTTCTTTTTAAAATTGATAGTTTCTTGCAGATCTTAAAGTTAAGATCAGAGAGGTCCTTCATACTTTTGATTTGTATTTCACCTAATGATATATTTTGACGCTCTTCCGCAGCTTGTCTGTCTTCTCTTGTTTACTATTCCATTTAAACACACTTCTTTTAAAAAGTGATCCTTGTGAACAGTATGAGAAACCACAATTAATACGAGGCTTACAAAACATGCTGACTGATCTATGTTCTTTAAACTGAATCAATAAATGTTTTAGCTATTTTCCTGGTGGAACAAAAAAACAAACTCAAAATTGTAAGCATACTCTAAAGTTATTCATAGCGCTTCTGTTGTCTGATTTAAATTATTTTTACTTTATTGAATTTCTTGGAAACTGTGGAAACTCAAATATGTGGGCTCATGTTTAACTGTTATCCAATCCTAGCTCACACGTAAGAACAAATCAAGAAGTCATTAACCCTAACTCTCTGTGTTTCCAGCTTTAACAACTTTGCTAAGTGAGTCTGTCACTGCACTACTGAAGAAAATAGCTGTGTGTGTGTGTGTGTGTGTGTGTGTGTGTGTGTGTGTGTGTGTGTGTGTGTGTGTGTGTGTGTGTGTGTGTGTGTGTGTGTGTGTGTGTGTTGAGCTGGGTATTGAATCCTCGTAACAGATGAGCCCTTGGGGCTAAATTACCAAATTAGATTAAGAAAATTAAGAAAATGGGTCTTTTAGTCTTACCAAGTCATTTTCTAAATTTCATTAAGAGTCAGGCATTCATCTCTGAGGCCTAATCATTATTCCCTCACCTGCTGCATAAGAGTCTGCTTCATCTCATGAAACATTTTGTCATATTCGTAGGAACTAATAAATCTCATCCTCTCTACAAAACGTAATCAGAGTGCCTTTGCGTCAGATGTCAACAAAGATGGGTAAGAGCATGTGGACTATCTGAAGCAAACATGTCAGCCTGCCAGTGAATTTGAATCAGCAAAAAGAGCTGACAGGGCACTCAAATAGAAGGAAGGGATAGTAAATCAATAGAAGTCCGGTAGAATTCACACGGTGACACTTTGACAGCCTCTGTTTTACCTGACGGGCACTTTAACGGCCTTTCTCAAAGCATGGGTGGCCTTGCATTAAGTGCAAACTGTACATGCAGATCCATATGGGAGGTTGTTTAGAAGGAGAGCAAAGGTGATTAACACGTCACTCACTGAGGTACTTGAGACCATATCTTTCAGTGGGTTTAAGAATTAGCTCATGTCGTGGCCAAGCAAGTTCATTTAATTAACTGCCAAGAGTACATTACATCTTTGGATGAATGTTGTGTGTGTTTATTTGTGTGTGTTTGGTGTAGGCTAGGTGGGGATTTGTTCCTGAATTTGCAAGAGAATGGTGGGTGGGGTTGTATTTGTCCAACATCCATATTTTCTGTAGAGCCTTTTGAGTTTGATTTGTTTAATAAAAGGGACATTATTGCGAGTGTTTTTCAGAGGTAATGTGTGTAATTCACATTTATTGAATGAATGTACTATCGAGCTAATATTATTTTATTAAAAATCAAATTTATTGAGCCCCAAGGTTCTTATAATTAAAATTACTGCAGAGAGACTGAAAAGTATATAGAGAAAGTGTTTTTGTCTGTGTTTTGTTTTGTTTTTAATATCTGGTAAGCCTTTAATAATTGATGCAGCATTTTACAATGTATACATGTTTAGCTTGACCTTATCTCATTTCATCTCATCTCATTTTTTTCCTAAACTGCTTTATCCTCACAAGGGTCACGGGGGGTGCTGGAGCCTATCCCAGCTGACTTTGGGCAAGAGGCGGGGGGACACTCTAAATTGGTGGCGAGCCAATCGTAAGGCACAAGCAGAAAAACAACCATTCATGCTCACACTCATACCTAGAGGCAATTTAGTGTCCAATCAGCCTACCATGCTTGTCTTAAGAATGTGAGAGTAAACCGAAGTACCCGAAAAAAACCCACTCAGGCCCAGGGAGAACATGCCAACTCCACACAGGTGGACCGACCTGGATTTGAACTCAGGTGCCCCACTGTGAGGCTGGCACGCTAACTACTACTATTGTGCTTAGATGTTGGATTGCATAATGAATATTTGTGTTCTAAAAAGATGATCAGTCATTTAGCTAATATTTGCTTTAGTCCTATCAAATGAGTAAAGACAAGATGATGCAGAACAAGAGGAGGGAAAGACGACAAGCATGCTAAGAATGAATTACCGACAGTGACACGAAGCGGACACGCGAAAAAGCCTGCATTTCTCTCACGGACATTGAGTGATCGGCACAGACAAGAGCAGCTGCTCCCTGGCAGGCAAAAGTAGAGGAGCACCAAATCATTAAAGCAGCCTTCCACTTAAATACATGCAGACACCGGCAGTTTAAGAGATAATGGCTTGTGCAACTGACTTACCATTTTCATTTTTATGAGAATGCTTTGTATGCAAACCTTTCAAAGTTTTGAGAACAATGAAGTAGTCTCTATTGCAGCAAAATGCATAATGTCTTCAAAGAGAGGGATGAAATGCATTAGCATAATTCATAAAAGCAGGCTACTAATGTGTTGTGTGTCCCAGCATGGATGGGTGGATACTATTGTCAAAGCGATGTGTTAACACTGAGCATGAGCATGTTTTTCCACATCTGCATTTTTAATATCAGGGCCAGGAGTCCTATTACAGTCAAATAGTGTTCTGTTTGGAGGTGTGTTATGTACTACCACAGGAAGGGTAATGAACAAGGTTAATGTCCTTGGTACAGGCAAAGAAAACAATGAAATAGTTATCCATTCATAGTGGAACTTAACCATAACTGGCTGGTTTCCTTCCACATCGAAAACATGCAGTGTAGGTTGGTTGAACCCTAAGTATGACAGTGAGCGTGAATGGTTGGGGGTCCCCTGCCTGATGCCCACAGTTAGCTGGGATAGGCTCCAGCAGCCCCCAGACCCATGTGAGGATAAGTGGTTCGGAAAATAAAGGAATACATAGTATTACTCAAATGTGTCTTATTCCTTCCATTTCTGTAGCAGTACTGTGCATGAGAGTCATGTGAGGATATGGGCAGTTACTCACAACATTATAGTGACAGAAAGGTTTTAAGTGAGTTAAAGCATGCAAATGCAATGGAATGAATTTCTAGATAAAAGGCTCATAAAACTGTTACGATTAGTTCAGGTTTTATTCACACAAGGAACGTCTACAATTTGCCTTCTTAGGTCCAGACCAAAATACAATGAACCTGTTTTGGTTTAGTGCTATCTTTTCACATTGCAATTATTGCAGCACTTTCAGGACTTCAAAATCACCTTAGACATGTGGAAAGATTGTTTTATCATTGAACAAAAAGGGCTCGGGGCGGAGCTGTGATTCTAATTAAACAACATTTTCTATATTACCTGTGGTTACAGAAGTAGGTTATGTGGAAAAAGGTGTATGGTTTTGGAACTGGTTTGTACCACTGTGCAGACACAAATTGGCTGTTTGCTCTAAACCAGGGTTCGCTGGTTCGACCTAATATGTGAAGATTGGAATGTGGCGTAGATCACAAGATTTTGACTTTTCATTGGTATATCTGTTGGGTGTTATAGAGATAGTAGGGCAAAAAAGTAAATGTTTCCGATGCAGTTTGACTGAAAAACGATTATTCCTATTTTTTGTATTTTTTTTTTCCTTAGGGAAAATTATTTAATATTCAACTCATGTACTGGAACAGAGACACTGTTCAAACTTTCAGGTTTCACAGAATTTGGAAACGTTTGTCGCATCTGTCTCATGGTATTTAAGGAATTCTTTGTTCCCACTCTTTCGCCCGCCTTCCAGCAGAAGGTCCCTTAAGCGCACAACACAGAGTAAGCTCCAGTCCTCAGGGAGCGTCATTAAGTGCAGCCTCAGAGAATCACCACTTCTTCTTTTAAAAAAGTTTTATCTTACAGCCGCATTGTGACAGTAAATATTATCTCATTTGGAACACAGCAGCTTTGCAGGTACATGAGTGTGATGAATTAATCAGATACCAGATTTTAACAAAATAATTCAGACTGAAATTGTGTCAGCCACAACGCATCTATAAAATACTGCAGCAGATAAATTTATTACGAGTGGTTATTTTCTCCTGCAGTGGTCTGTGGTGTGGCTTCAGGGTAAGCCACTTTGTTAAAAGTATGTTTTGTCTTACAGAATAAGACCATAATAGATGGAGAGATAAATTAACTGTGCTTATTTGATATCTGAATTTATACTGTTTAGCATTAGTTGTTTACTTTTGATTAAACTTAATGTATGAAGTTGAAAATGTTTTTTTTATTTCCATCACTGTTCTCTGCATTTAAAATGAATTAAAAAACATTTTTTATATTTATATATTTACCCAGTAGGCTTCAGCCAGTACTAGTAGAATAAATTGAGAATGGTAATGTACAGTGTACAGTACATTAATTAGTTATGGGAGATTACCAGAGCGGCACAGGGAATAATAAAGGTGTGAGACGTTTTTAAAAATTGAAATGTTACATATACGCTATAGTATATATTCACTTAATTTGGGTGGTTATGGAACAAATTTACCATGAAAATTGAGGGAATACTGTATTATCTGCTATCTGACCAACCAAATTAAATGGTAATTAATTATGGCTGTGAATGCTATAGTAGTACTGGTTTAAATGGAACCTGACTGACTGCCTATCAGGAGTGTGCACCACCACTTGGCCAAAGTCAAGGCTCCTGCTCATGAATCAGGATGCGGTCTGACGAAAATAATTGTATATATTATTCATGTGGTTGCTTACCTCCTTGTTTTAATATGAACTAAGACTGGTCCAAGAAGGAGCCTAAGCAATGAGCAACGACAAATTGTTTTCTGCATTGTAAAGCATGAATATTCATTGTGTGAAAGCAGGCACTAAAGTGCTGTCTCCATCGTGCTATTCTGCTACACTCTCCGCAGACAATGAATAATATTACTAGAAAATGCAATTAATCCAAGCATAGCAACCCCTTATTCCCTCCCTGGCTTTGTCACATCACTCGCGTATTACAATCCAACACACCTCCCCTATATCACCTCCCACAGCCACTATGCAGTAACAGTGGTAATATTAAAAATGAAACAAGTCAAGTGATATTATTTTACTGTAAAATGCATGAAAAATTAGGTATGGATGGAATAAATCAGAAAGTATTAATTAAGTGTAGCTATCCACAATTTTGGCCAGGCAAATTGGAAACTTGTGGGCATTCAGTCAGGAGTAAAATGTGTTGGTGAATGATTTAAAAGTCCAGAATGTGCTATTTACATGCAGCAAACCCAGATGAAATAAGCACCTCTCATTAATATATGTCCCATTTTCAATCAAGGGAATCAAACAGATACTGTAATAATCTGAATTCAGAGATGCTATCATTGTAAAACAGTTTTTTCAAAATGATCTCACAATCTATAGCCTTCCAGGAATATACTATTCTCAGCCATTTTCTTTTCAAATGGCATCTGCCCATGCATTTCCTCTCCACATTAGCTTTGATAAAGGCCTTTCCCTTAATAAACACGTCCCTGTTTTTGAACAAATTGTCTCTGTCCACTGCCACTATGGGGGCCATGTGTCACTGGACAAAAAGAAAAAAACAGGTAAGCAGATATACTTAGTGCTCAATGATGAGTGTTGGCGTAATGCTGTTGAAAAAATGCTATAAAGAGATGAATCATTGTTAGTCAGTGGAAGAGGGCAGTAACCTGTTTTGAGTATAGCTCTACCAGTTTGAATGAGTGGATGTGATGTGGTTGTTGGCGATGTACTGAGGAAAAACCTTTTCACTGTTTTAAGGTCTTATTAGCTTTTGTTTCATTATACATATTAAAAAAGCTGGCTATCCCAGCTGACTCGGGTGCCCGAGGCGGGGGACACCCTGAATAAGAATAATCACAGGGCACAAGGAGACGGACAACCATGCACACTAACACCAATACCTCGGGACAATTTAGAGTGTCCAATCAGCCTACCATGCATATTTTTAGGAATGTGGGAGGAAACCGTATTTCCCAGAGAAAACCCACGCAAGCCCGGGGAGAACATGCAAACTACACACAGGTGGACCGACTTGGATTTGAACCCAGGACCATAGAGCTTTGAGGCCGATGCGCTCACCACTCACACTATTAGGCCGCCTATTATGTCACCTTGTCATCCAATAAGGTCATTGGTGGCTTTTAAAGACCCTGAAATTATAAAGACGGAAGGGCTATAACTTGGTAGTATGCTGCAGAACTACAAAGAATCAAACATTTGCCAAAAATAAATAATTTGGAAACTGTGATGACTTGGTGAAGAACACACCAGATATGCACAAAAGGTGAGCTTTGAAAATGGCCATCTGTTGGCATACAGCATATTTGCAGAATTTACCAAAGACAGCTGCAGGTAAAAATGATAAATACAAAAAAAAAATTTAGGGGGCACAAATATACTGCAACCGCCAAATCTTAGACTATTCTTATCTATGGTTTCAGCCATATGACTCCCCCAACCCCAAAAGCATAAATCAATCCCAAAGGTCATTGCATGTGTAATAGATAGAATTAAAGGTGGTAACTATATTTAGGTCATGTTGCAAAATAAAGAGGTTTTTCAACAGATATTTGGAGGTCAAATTGAACAGGGTATAAATGAGCAATTGTGGAAAAAAATACATCTCTTTGAAAGATGAGGTAGTAAAAGGGGAAACGGGCAAGTTTACAATTAAGTGTTTATTCAGGTCTTTGACACTACATTAGAGGAGCGTAGGGAGTTATTCAACATTAGAGAAGAGGATGGTAAAAGAATGGAGAGAAGACTGACACAAGTGGTAAAGGTAAAGAATTAGATCATCAAAATGATGGAAGACGTCCAAAAATCATTTAGCTTGGGATGGTTGTTTTATCCGATGAATTAACAACTGTGTAGAACAGATTGATTAATCAAAGTTTTTGCATGGTTTTCCAACCATGCAGACTCAAGCAAGGGCAGAATTATGCTGATCAGTACTATAACAGTACCATGAAAGCAGGAGTCAGCACTGTCAGCAAGAGCTTCTTCCAACATTATAAGCTTTGAGTTTACAGGCTAATTTTAGTTAGTCACATGTAAACAGATGTTAACATCTGTTACACTATCCATAAACAGTATCTAAAACAATTGCACCAATATTTGGATCAGCGTAACACTAAAGTGGAAACAGAAAGAGCTTCAACCTTAAAAATAGAATAGAGACTACCCAAGCTAACTCAAATATGCAACTAATGACTTAACTTTAGAAAGTATTCAATGACATTGAATCAATGCCTTATAAAGAATTTACTGCATAGATGTCTTGTATCAAAGATATTTTGGAAGATTTGAAGATTTTCACAGGTCTTATTGGAGCCTTCACTTCCACACGACAGCAGAAAGTACACCAGAAGCAAAGCCAAATTGGTCTGTGCTCTGTCTCCATTTACTCTTAATTCTCATCATTTTATTTGGCTAAAATGCCACATTAAGAGGCAAGTGGAAAGGACCCTCAAATGAAGATGTACTGCAATGGCCTTTTGTCCAAACATGCCAGACGAGGCGGTTCTGGGGAAACTAATGTAAGACACATTAATAAAATTGAAAAACAGCTGGCTCAAAACCCAACACAATAGTGTTTGTGATTAGTATAAAATTAGCTTTTTAAATGTACTTCAAATGCTTAGAGACACTCTGATTTGGCCTCAAACTCAGTATATTAAAACGCATAACACAGGAGTCGGTTAAAAGAAGAATAACATATAATGAAAGGCCTATAGGTTTGCAGATACAAGTCTGGCGGTGAAGATGCAGAATACATTTCAACAAAAAATAATGTTGCTCTCTGTTTGGCTAAACATTGAGAGAGTCAGATAAATCCGGTGAGTTTATGAAAGATGGATCCAAATGGGTGGGTTTGAAAAATGTGAAAAATGATAGCATCTCCAATATTGATGAATAAAACATCTAGATAAGTGAAAATTACATAAATGGCACTTAATGTAGCACAGAAGTGCAGTAAGACAAAAAAAAATCTTAATTGGAAAGTGCCAAGTTTCACGCTTTAATAGATTACTCTTTCCTATGTAGGCCAAAAAGTTGTCATCTTAATTTAAGATTTAGTTATTGTCAAATTAGGGAAAGTGCATCTTTATCTGTACACCAAATATTTACTCTTCCTTAAATCATGCCCTAAAAGGGTACCAAATATTTGCTTGGAGATACAAAATCCATTCACTTTTGCAATGCTTGCTCTCATTGCTGGAACCTATCCAAGCTAACTGTTGACCAGCGACAGAGTACACTCAGAATTGTGTTTGCAGTACTAGCAGTCCTTGGAAATGAGTTTAGACATGTTGGCGTAAAACTTACAGGGATCCAACACATCATTACTCCATGATAGGATATGTTACGAAATCTATGGAATATCAGAAGTTCTAACTTCAATTACAGGAGAAACAGATTGAGTACTATTTCCACATATGGACAATTTTCAGACTTTAATGTACCCCAAATGCATGTGCGCATGTAGAAGGGAGCAGGAAGCCCCCCAAAAATGAAAAAAAGTCGTCATTATAATTAATATTATACACTCTTCATTGTTTCACCTGTTTGTGTTATTTCTGTAAAATATAAGACCACCAAGTAGTCATTGCTGTCCTCTATTTGAATTGCCTCATAATGTAGTATGATCCTACTAAATCTGTGGTTTAATAGAAAATGTAAGTAAACTAAATGATGTCCTATGGAAGGACGAGTTGTGGTATATGTTATTATTAGCTTTGCATTATGGGGGGCATCAATTACTTCCACTTATCTGCTATTTGTAACTAGACGGAGTTATTATAAATGAATGAATGGAGGGTTATTATTTTACAGTGACCTCTTGAAATATTAGGGACTTTGCTTTGGACAGGCCCCTCTTTCAAACATGATTGAGTGAAACACGGATATTTCACCCAAGTCAAACAGGAGCTGTCAATTGTGTCTGAGCATCACACTATTTGCCTAATGCAAGTATGATCTAATGCTTTAGCAAAGGAAACGCACACTTCCAAAAAAATGAGAACATTTATGAAAAGGAATCAGAACATGGGCAAGCAAACATTTGACATATGGCAATTTTTTGCAACCAGCTTTAAAATGCTCAGTTTGTGTCCGTAATCTCTGAAGTAATCAAATCATATCATTGGAAAAAGATTCACATACACTAAGCTTCTACGACTCCAGAGATTACGTTCCAGACACAAAGGATTGAGAAGAGCTTAAACTCGTAAACTCCACACTCATTTCCTGTTTTCAAGTGCACTGCTACCAACAGCTACTGTGATCCCCTTGCCCTGCTACAAACTCACACCCACCCTAGACCATGTGGCTGTCACGAGAGAGGAGCACTATCAACATTGAATGGGTGCCAAAAGGATCTGTTGTATTTGCGATATGTGGTTGGATTACACCGATATTTCTTTCCACGCTACACCATTTCCATATTTTACCTTGCCGACAATACACACCCACTTGCACCTGTTCCATAGATTCAGACACCGAGAGAAATAATTCTGTTCAAAGTGCAGACCTTTAGTGTGTAATGAAAGCGGGATAATGAATTGTCTCCCCCTATTAAACTGGTGTGTGACAAATTAAAACAAATGAATGTCAAAACACAGACAAAGAGTTATACAACATATGCCTGGCCTCCTGGCTGAAAAGGTAGCGGTGAAATCACTGTCATGTCCTGCCATGCTGCTGCATAGATCACTCACTGATCAATCATGAGGAAGACTCTAATTCTCGACCTCCTTGCTCTGTTTTTTTGAGGCCTTTTCATCACATTCACTTCACGTCCATCTGCCACAGGCTTCAGACCTAATTAAAGGCAGCAGCTCCCTCTAAACTGTCCAGGTCTGCGGGAGTCACCGCTAAAATATGCATCAGTGTGGGTCGGTAGGGAAAATCACCCCAAAGTTGTTTTCATCGCCTGTGGCAAAAATTATTCCGTCGATTGAGAGTCAATATGTAAAGAGGAGGACTAAGATTCGATGGTGAATTGGGGAAAATCAAACCATTGTTGAGGGCTGATGAATTTGGAAATATTTAGAAGGGCCTTATACCTAAGTTGGACTCGTTGTTATGATAGCAAAATATTTTGTAACTTTCAGGGTCTGCATTCAATGAATAAGAACATTTAGCTTTTGCTCTCAACAAAATGGGTTCTTATACAAGTCCACCTCCAAGAATATATTTCTACTTAGATACAACATGTGAACTGCTGGTCATGTGTAGCCCCATGTCTATGTATGCAGTGTGAGATTGAGGGCAGACAATTGAGTGTAGAGATAAAGTACAAGCTGTTGGCAAAGGCTGAAAAGACAGCGAGATGGAGCGCAAAACAGATCAATAAACTTCATAAACGACATCATCAGCTTGGTCACAGCCAAGATAGCCGACCGCCAAGCGCCATCTGGCCTCATCTCACCGGACCGCAGGACCAGCCAGCGTAACCTCACTCAAACACACGCACACAAATACAGAACTGCAGACAGTCAGTAAGATTAAAGTCTTTGCATGACTACACATTGAGTGCTTTTGGCCAGGTAGTGTATATGTGAAATTGATCTTTGGAGACACATTTGCATTGTGTGCTTGTGTAGGTGTTTTTGGGCGTTTGTATATGTGAGTGAGTAACAAACATTTCTGAGTTCTTTAAAAGTACATCCTCGGATGTATTAATGACCGTAAAAGAGACAGTGAGAAGAAGAAATGGGATGGCAAAAAGAAATGTGGGGGTAGAAATGCTGAGATGTGAATAGGGGGTGGGGGGTAAGTATGGTTGAGACAAGAGGGGCGCTAAGAAAGGTGCAAATTAATCTTAAGAAAGTTCAGAGAAAATGCCAAGAACAAGTCTTCAAATGGTGTGAGGCGAGTGTCTGTGTGCATGTGTGGGCGGCGAGCCAATCGGGGATTTTATTTTAAGATGAAGAAATAAAAGTTTCTGCTCAGATTATTTTCATGCTTGAATAGGCAGCAGGAAATAGTGTCTTAGAAGAAGAACATGAGATTGTGACGTGTGTCATACTCATCAGAGCTCAAACATGTTACCAGCATTACACAGCTGTAGTGATTACAAAACCAAAACAAAATAAGATTTGCCAGCAAAATAAATGGACAATGACTGCTCAACAAGTAAATACAGAGGTACCTTTTACTTACGAATGCCTTAACATATGAAATATACAGGTTACAAAACGCCTCAATGGGGTTTTTTGTCTCAGGATACAAAAGAAATTATGTTATGAAAAGTGAAATCACAGAAATTCAAACATCCCCCAAAACATAAACGCACTTGTATCCTGTATTTTACTTTGGATTTGACAGAGTTGCTCTCCCATTAGCAAGAAGGCAGCTGCATTTCCATGATGATTAAAAGCTTGCCTAGCAGAGCCAACCTGAAGATATCATATTCTAGCTGGCCCAATCAGGGTAGCGGCCACCAGTGTAATGGGGAAACGGCGTGAAATTGAACAGAAAATGGCGCACTCTAGGCAGACGTGACAAATGTGCGAGGTGGAAGGATTCTCATATACGTAGTATGTTCTCAGATTAAAAATAGAGTACAGTAATTTGCATACTCAAATTAAAACCTAAATTTCTTTGCAGTTGAAAAGCTCTTTAAACATCAAAATGTTTGACACTTGAGTCCAGTTTAAATGGAATGATTTAAATATAGGTGTATGGAGTATCTGCAACTCCTATATACTATTTATATTGCTATGTGTCACTGCTGTTGGCAAAGACGACGGAAGGAAGAAAAGAAAAACTGGAGAGTAAGCCATCTAGTTTGCCCTTTTAACTGTCTGTCCTTACTATCTCTTACACAACATTTACTCAGCAACAGATGAAACTGATCCGGAATCATTACGGCTGAATAAATGCACAGATTGATATCCGAATAGTGTGGCCTACTTGGATTTACAATGTGATGATAATGTATTCCCTTTGTTTTGTGACTGTTTATTTAGGTAGGCATCACTTAGTTATTCACTTCAGGAGTTCATGATATTGTCAAGGACATTTTGGTTGCGGAGAACATGATTCATCTCCATCTCTTTTTTCTAAACCAAATGCTTCACCAGCAACATATGAGGCATTAATTGCGGCTCCCGAGTCCCAATGTCACTGGCAAGCTATTGTATGAAAAATCTACATTTCATATTCCATCAAATAAAACGGCTAGTCCATTGAGAGAACCGTTTCAGAAACACATAATGAAGAAGAGCCTGCATTCAATTTACACTCCGTAGACATCTGTCCATTACGGAATATGAAAATGGGGGAATATGAAGTTGATCTGCTCCTGTTTCCACTCTTTTGGTTAGATTTTGAGTGGAGACACTGTGATGTGGGTCATCAGTCAAGGATGTCGCTTTGCTATGTTTGCCAAGTTTTGAAGGCGTTGAGCCCTAGGTTCGATAGCACTTCTACAATTTACATAAACATTGTGGATCGAAGCTAGCACGTTATCTCGTTTACAGTTGAGTGCGTATAATTGGAAATCAATTTGTTTTTGTAGAGTTTTGGTTTGTTTGTGTTTTCTACAAATCACTTCAAACATACATTTATAGCATTGGTGTTTTTACTGCACAATTACATCTTCAGCAGTAAAATCTCAGTGATCAGTATCTTTATTTTACGTAACTATGGCATATTGTAACAATGTTCAGTTCTAGACAAAAGGTTTTAAATTTTAATTATACATTGTAATAAAAAAAGGAGAGTGGAGGGAATTTGTCTTTGACAAACTGAAGAGTGAAAAGTGTTTCAAGGACTTTAGGTGAAACGAGAGACACATATTTTGAGATTTAGCAGTAATCAATACGCATTCAAATGGAAATCCTTAACTGAACAGATAAAACAGGAGTTACTATATAGCTTCACCTTCACTTCAAATTGTTATTTTACCGAAGTTCAAAGCTGAACTCTGTCATCAAATTATGAGATAATTAAAAGGACCTATTCTATTATGGTAAAATTAAAATAATAAGTCTGTAAAAACCTCACCTTACATTAGTCTTCCGTTCTGGAAGCTATTGATAGAAATGATACATGATAAAAATGAGTTTATTTGTTAATGACCTCGTGGAGTTTTGGGGAAGTGCTATTAAGGATTAAAAAAGGAGCAGACTGGCCATTTACGTGCACAAAGAGGCCACAGACAATTTTATTACATAGCACGCCCGGGAGCAGTTAGTGCTCTTAGTGATTAGATATGCCGGCACCTGACAGCTTCCCATCTTTCACCAACGAATACGTTCCAACTGCATATTTTTATCCAAATTAATTCCAGAGGCAACCAAAATTTTCAGGCTACATAGTGGTGGCTGGGGGGAGTAATATGAAGTGAAAAAGGATATGCTATCTTGCCTGCTTATAAACAAATCAACATGTTGCATGCAGATGTCCCTGGAGTTACAATAGCAGATTAAAGTAACCTTCAACCACCTGATTTATATCAGAAGTTTGCATTGAAGGACTATGGATTTAAAATACACAAGAAGATTAAATGAGTATGTAGAAATAAAAAATAAAACTACTTAATATATAGAAACAGCATAGTGTAGTGCAGTGTTGTCCAATCTTTAATGAGCTGCGGCACACTTTTTGCATTGGAAAAATCTCAAGGCACAACACCATCTGAGAATCTTCTCATTTAAAACTATGCCGCCTATACTAAAAATACAAAATCGGGTATATCGAGTATTCTCCATCTCACAACCTGATAGGGAGGCGATGGAAGAATACATCACATAATCCCCGGCCACCGGAGCCATCTGTCCTTCCTTTTCCTTGGTGGGCGCAGGGTTTATTTTCGTAGGCAAGATGGACTTCGACTTGTGACCATTCATCAACTACTGAGCCCTAAATGCAATCATTGTAAAAAATAAATATCCTCTTCTCGACTCCCTGTTCACGCCCTCTTTTCTGGAAGATTGAACTCCGAAAAGCTTACCATCTCATCCCCACCCCATTTTTTTTCATATAATGCCTACACCAATTCAAACATAAGTTAAAAAGTCAAATTAAAATAAATTAAAAATCATTAGGTGGGTAGGCAAGTTTAACTAGAGGTACTTACATTCGATTGTTGGGAATAATCTTGTGCCCATCTTTGAACCAAGTGACCAAAGGTTGAGGGAAAGATGCCAGGGGAGGTGGGTTGATGACAGCAGCATGGCCTTGGCTAGCTGTCGTTCTCTGCTCTGCACCAGAGAACCTTCCCATAACTAGTGAAAGAAAGATCTTGAGTTGCAAGTCATAGCATTGAGGCTCTTTTTTACTGTCACAGTTTCTATTACTCACAGGCCACTTGCACCTCCGTTCCCCGGTGAATGATGGCTCCCATCCTGTTCCTTACTGTACATTGATAAAGACCAGCATCCGTCCTCTGAAGTGACGGCACAAATAACCTATACAAGAGACAAAAAGGATGACAGCTAAGTTTATCTGGAAATCCAATCTTATCTTGGAAAATGAAGGTCATACAAGTCCAAAACAACAATTACCAAATTTTTGGGACTATAAGGTGGTATTATTTCCCTTTACTTTTAAAGTGCAATGAAACTTGTATACAAATCAACAGTTTGCAAATAAATTTGGTGTGTGCGGCTTATGATAAATGGCAACTCAGTGTGTGGTGGTGGTGGCGGTACATATAGAGAAAAGCAAACTACGTATTCACGTTCACACCTACAGAAAAATATGAGTCTCCAGTTAACCATGTTGATGTCACTGAAATATGGGCTCAGGAGTCCTTCGAGACTAAATTTTTTACTAAGAGTGATAAAAATGTTTCACTAATGTCTAAAATGATGTTTTATTTGATAAATTTACAATTTCCCTTAACTCCTTTGCACCAATAACAACAAATAAAAAGCATTTTTACAATGCATAAGAAAATGCAGAACATTACAATGAGCTTGATGATTGCTGTTTGGTTCTAAAGTCGCAGCTTTACTTTTTGGCACTCATATGCCAGGCTAGAACCCACATGTTTATTTTGTATGGATATTTCCCCCGTAAGAGATTATCAATGGCTTTTAAATGGACAGGCATTCTCTAATGGCAGTTTTGGCTTTAGATCCAGGTTGCCACCACACTGGACAGACTCACCAATGCAAATATGCACACTAACACAGGCGCACAACTGGTCATCGCTTAGGGGCTCATTATGAATAATAGGGCAGCCAAGTACTTAACTCCCAGGCTGTCAGTGCATGATGCCAAATTGTGAGCACAACCCCCATACACACATACTTTGGAATGCTGTATATGCATTGTTTGGATGCTGGCATTCCTCTTAAAAGGTTCATATAACTCACTTTAATCAGGAATAGCACATAACATAATAAAACAGTAGCTCTTCCTTTTCGGTTTTTATACGAGGGTCCATTACATTTCTATTTGACAAGTGCAGCAAAGCTGTCACTGTAGTTTTTAATCACCCTGCAACTTAAGATGTTATATTTCTCACTAAACTCATAGTTCAATGTTGACAGTTGCCAATCAATAAAATTATTTTGGTGACACAGTCCCAGCCTTGCTTGCGAGGCCCAATTCTCAAAATGATTTAGAGTAGGTTCAGGAGCTTTTATTAGCAGTGGCAACTTGGAATCGACCTGGTCTTGTGCTCAAGCCGGAACACTGGGTGGGCTCAGTGTTTTTACCATGTGCATCTTAGAACAGAGTTTGGGGAAGAAAAAAAATGGTGTTTTTATCTCTTATTTATATATTTTTTTCCCAGTTCCTTGTATTTTTTCACAGCAATGGAGCATTTGTAGCAGTTGTATTGTTTTTTATTATTACTTTGAGTCTTTAAAAATAAGGGGAAAAAATTGTATAAATGTTATATAAATCTCCAAGATTTTTTTTGTCAAAGACGGTCTGTTAATTTGTTGGCGCTGAGAATACTCAGTTGTGTTGATGCAGTGACTAAAAGATGATTTTCCATTTTCATTTATTTTTAAATTCACTCTCATAACCTTTGATATCATTCTAAGTGCAATACCAGAATGTCATTTTTCAAACTATCTTAGTTGACCTGTATATTATCATGTGAAATATGGTTGCTCAAAGAATGTAAAATTCAAATCCCATATTTCTTAGAACTAATATTAACAGAATACAATGATTGAATTAAAAAAAATAAAAAATAACTACCACAAGCAATGCATGAAAAATGGCCCAAAAGTCATGCCACATTCCTACCACACAAACACGCTTACACTCGAAACAAGTAAAACGTACCTAAGAAAATAGGCACATACTTTTTATAGTTTCCATACCTGGGTAATATGTCACTGTCTTTCTCAATTATCTGTGTGGCACCCCACTTTAATTCCTGGCACAATCTCAAATACTGCACTAGGCTTTAATATTAGTGGCATTTAAAAATGTCACAAACAGCTATTTGAAATTCTGAAGGCACCATTAAAATGTTTGTTATTTTTTCTAATGGAATACACTTGATTAAATTATTGTTTGCTGCGATAAACTATTCACTCTGATTGACCATTGGATAAGTGGGTTGAGAGATTGATTTACCTAGTGTAGTTAAAGGTTTGCAATCCTTGGGTGAGATAGATGCCTGACATCCATACCAATGATGAAGAGATAACCATTACCATTATATACTAACCTTGTACATACATTCCATACATTTTGGGGGGGAAAAGTTGCTGTTTATCAGTCTTTGATTCACCAAAGGTAAAACGTTGCATAATCCTATGGCTTTCCGTCCCCTCCCATGTTTGTTCTCACATCACTTGTTATGTATTTTGACAGCAGCACAAAGACGACAGACACAGCACCCTGCCAATCTGTCCTAGTGTCGACCTCATCAAACTATAGCTACCAGACTGTTGCGTACTGTCCAAGGTGTTACACAGCATCACCCGCTATCTCAATTTCACACTTAGCTGAGACATTCAGATCTTCTAAGTTTGTCAGCGTTTTAAATCATGATGAAAAAAAATTAAGACACTGCAACAGTTTTGCCAACAGGAACAGCTTGTCTCATATTAAGCCAAACAAGGGAGATGGTGAAAGAGGACAGAATTTTGAATAGCTATTCCTGTATTTGTCACCGAGTGAAAGGAGATATCTAATGCATTTTCCCCACAATTAAATTGCAAACAATGTTGACGTTTATATAAATCCAATTTACCTGTCCTGCATTTCCATCATGACCAGAGGCTTTGCACATATAGGAATGGCTTTTCCCTTTTCGGGCACTTTTTCATCTTTTAACAGGACAAGGGCCGAGCAGCTGCTGCCGCGAGTTCCTGGTCCGTGTGCCTACATCCATCATTGCTTCTTAAGTGTTTTTAAGTTGTCATGTACTTAAGTGCATGTGTACATATTTTGACTCGGCTAGTACTCACAATTCGACACCTTTGGAAAATGTCTTTGCATGCAAAGCAATGTGCATATGTCTCTACTTATTTAAAAATCCACATGTAGAATGAATTAATTTTGTAAGTACAATATACTATAGATACAAAATGGTTTTGTATGCAAAAGTATTTATTTTTTGGGGGGGGTGGGGGGGGGGGTTCTATTAACTTCCTACATGGAAGCCAACAAGGTCAAGGCAGCTAGTTGACGTCAGCTGACCTGTACTGCGGTGTCCAGTCCGTGATGTTGCTGCTGTTGAGAAACCAACGGTACTGCATTGGCCAACTGCCACCAGCCAAGCAGGTCAGCACCAGTCTGTTGCCCTCCAGCACCATTTGTTGTCTCAACCCGAGTCCTCGTAGGTAGGGTGCCACCTCTAAAAGACACCAAGAAACATGTTTTTAATAAAATGCAATAAAATGTACTTTAAAAAACAAAACCAAATGGAAAAATATATCATAGTAACTGAAAGAATTCATTGTGGGGGGGGGGATAAAGCAGTTCAGAAAATGAGATGAGAGATGAAAGGAGGCATTATTAATACTCTATTTAACAAGTAAGACATACACACAAATATACCTTAAGCAGCATTACTACTACTAGTTGATGATTTGAATGGAAGTTTCAAATCAAGGAATGCAACATTAACAAAAAAAAACAACACACATACTGCATACAACATGCTATATATTCTTGAATAAAAAATGAATCTGCTTTGCGTTCCCCTTGAAGGTCAAAAGTGTTTCACCCCAAAGCCTTTTTCCTCATTCTCAGCAGCTTTCTCATTCTGTCTCTGCTACATTTACTCCCATACTCCTTTTTCCCAGTGGAGCTCCCAGGGCCACATTTACCTCCCCTTTCGCCATTTTTGGTCGCCGCTTCTACTTTGGATTGATAGCTGCCTTCGCTGTGCACGCTAGGGAAATGTTCCAGCTACACTTGATATATATGTGAGCATGAGTGTATGTCTTAAAGATTGTTGAGAAAGACATGGAAACGGTCAGTGGCGTTACCGCACCTCCAAGAATTAGTTTTGATACTCTGGCTACTTCTATCATTTTTGAACCAGTGACATGACTCATCTTACTTTGCGTATGTTTGTCTGTGAAGCAGATTTGCAACCATAACAGTTTATTAGGCCATGCGACTTGGCTAAGAGAGGAAGGCACAGTAAAAATAGAAGCGTGTTCTTTAAGTGCTCCCACCATTTCACTTATGTGCACTTTCTTCATAGACCGCTCCACTCCTCTTGGCCCTATAATCCTACCTTAAGCTTTAAAACCAAAATCCATTAGACGAAAGATGGAGATGGTTAACGTTAGCAAATATCTGAGAGAAGTTTGCTGTCTTTGTCACTTGCTGTCAACAAACCTTTCTCAGACCTTATGCCTTAAGCACCTATCCAACTAATAAAAGACCTGAGCCTACTCGTGGCTGTAACTGAACTAGGGTGCACCGTAACTCAGGACCAGCCCTGTTCTTGTCACTGTTTGAGCAAAAGCATCAACTAAAAACATGTATTCCTCAAGTAGTTAGCAATTCTTTGGATTATTGTAATGTGTTCATGATTCAAATTTAGCAATTTTATTGCCAAAACATACCCATTGAAACAGGATGACTGGTGATGCAAGGAAAAACATACAACTATGCACTAGATGTATAAAGGGACATAAATTCAGATAAGCCGTCACCTGCAGCACCACAGCAGGACCACAGAATGGTGATAATTACCAAGGGCAGTGTCACAAAGTGTAGGTTAATTACCAAATCATTTTGTCAAACTAAAGTATTTGAATGATAACCCCATGCAGTATATACTGCAATGTATAAGACAATAACCACACAAAAACAACATTTACTGTCACTGTATCAACTGTTGTCATACTAGGTGGAATATGGCATGATCCAACATGTGTTAACAATCCAAATAAACCATTCAGCATCTCTATGTACATTTTGTTGGAACCTCACAAGTCCAAATTTAGTCAAATTCATTTGAATGTATTGCATGTATTATTATATGAATTATGTCCACAGTAATGACTTTGTTTTCTATCTTTAGCACAAAATTGTGCACAATTAAACCACAACATGCACGTAAGCATCAATTTCTGGACACTATAAAGTGTTATTAAGTATTATTAGTCAACTGGACTATAAAGTTTAGTTGACTAATAATATCATCAAATTCCAGGCCTTCTGCATTGTGAGGGTTTAACGTGGTCAGCGAAGGATTCAAACCTCAAAATTGAGACATGAAAGATTTACAGTGTGTATTAAGTCCACCGATTGTGATGGCAAAACCACACAAAAGTGATTTTATCCACAGAAGAAACCATGTGGTGTTTAATTTAAGTAAGAGAGGTCACTATTGGAGGGAATCAACAAAGCAAAATTACTAAAGCTTCATAAAGCTACACCCCTGTCGTGTTAGATCGCTGATAGAATTGACTGTCAGCTGTGATGCATACTGATTGGTTATCTCACCACACACATACCCATTTTTGCCGCATGTGGATGAAGGGGTGAAAATATGTAAATCAATTTATTTTATGATGTCTAATTTAACTTTTAATAGGCAGTAGCAATTTGTAGGGCTAAGCACTTTTTTTCCTACCTCAGAAGACGACTTTTTGATTACTGAGTGGAAATGAGTTCTAGTCCGTTTTGATCTAATAAATCTGCCTGCACTTGTTTTAATAGGCATTTAAAACATGCAATTACGCTGCACAGTGGTTGCAAAGGGAAAAGATTTATGATTTAATATTTATTTTGCATGTTAACACCTTGCCAAAAGAAGTTGGGGTAAAAGGCAATTAATGAGACAATACAAGGTGAAGGGGTTAATGATGATGATAAATTAGGTCCTATTCAGATGAAGCTATACAATGTGTCCATAGCCAAGATTTCAATGTGCTGTTCATGGAACAATTATTTATCATGCAAATCATACACTCAGACCAATATTAGCAACAATTTGAATCATTGTGGCTCCAAGTAATGATTTATTTGACTTTTTTAGATTTAAATATATATATATATATATATGTATATATATATATATATATATATATATATATATATATATATATATATATATATATATATATATATATATATATATATATATATATATATATATATATATATATATATATATATATATATATATATATATATATATATATATATATATATATATATATATATATATATATATATATATATATATATATATATATATATATATATATATATATATATATATATATATATATATATATATATATATATATATATATATATATATATATATATATATATATATATATATATATATATAAACATACATACACATATAAATACACACAGAAAGAGTTTCTACCTAAACTCATGATTATGTGGTCCAATAATAAACACATACAGCAAACTTGCTGACTCGTGAAGGCTGAACAAGGTGGGGAAACTATGCCACAGGCTTAAGGATAAGATGTTCCATTCCTGGATGAGCGTAAAACAATGCACACACAGGAACAAAATGTTTCCTTGGCTTGAAGCTATGATGACACATCCCCTTTTCTTTTACAGCAAATCCCAAAGAGAAGGTTGGAGGCAGTGCCAATATGTTGCTACTATTATCATTAAAATGCTAACAATAGGAAAAGTGTAACAAGAGATTACACATCCTTTCCCCCAGACCCCCGGTTTCCATCTGCGCCGCATCCTATCACACTCTATGTGAGCGGTGACTGATAGCTATCAGATCAGACCCGACAGGTGACGGACTGATCCCCAGTTCCCTGTTCGACAGATGTCAGAACAGAGCAGAAGTCTGCAGCAGAAAAATGAAAGCAGGTGCATATGCACACAAGCAAACTGTTGTTGCCAGAATTAATCACAAGTTTGACGGTCAATTTTAAAGCCTGCAGTGGTCCCTTTGGGCATTAGGTTTTTTTTATTTTATTGTATTTTTTTTAATGCGTGGCCACAGTCCTAACTCGAAACACTCATACTTCTAATCACGGCTGTGTTTTAGTATGGCACTTGCATTAGTTAATTTTGAATGGGCTCTATTATATATACACCTCTGCCTTAGTACCTTTGCTGCAAATAATGAACATGTATAAAAGCTATCTGTTCTTAAGGCATTCATTCATGCAAACATGCTACTATGGAAATGTGTATTCATAAAGTATATCACTAATTACGAGAAAATGAAGATTCTGACCATTGCATTCAATGGCATTCATTAATATTGTGTTAAGTGCATGTTCGTGTATGTTTATTCGAAAGAGATGGAAAGATAGAACAACCAAGAGAGGGAGAGGGGAGGAGCCATCAGATGGAAGCGACTGTGATCAGTGACATTTCTCTGAGATAGACCACCCTGCAGGGCACATATGCTCTGCTGGAGGACACACAAAATGCTAGATGATACTGTCAGCTCTGATCGCCTGATGAGGGTACATCAGACACGAGCAGACAGTGGGAGATCCGAATAACATTTTTTTAAATGCCGAATATGCTGACTGAACGGGTGTAGCACAGAAAAAAAAAGTTAAAAATGTGTATAATCTTCATGCATTCATTAAATTATCCCTATCTTGCCTGACCTCTTTGGAGGATAATTTAAATTCAGTTTAATTCACCTGTCCTACTTTCTTTAATTTTCTCAACTCTTATAATTCAGTTTATTTATTTTACATAAAGGTGAACCGGCCATCCCTTTCTCACTTACTTTCTTGAGTGTGAAAGCATCCAGGCACCAATCATATCGACTCTGGGGTAACTGCCACTGGCCTGACCTAAGGCTGCCTGCCTGCCACTGTAGTGATTGACGAATTGTATCCTCTCATTCATTATTGAAGGTGGAGATCGCGAGTACGGCGCCAAGGGGTATCACCATTACAGAGGCAGAGCAGACGGCGGTAAAGTAGTTGGGTGGAAGGGAGGTCATCTGAACAAACAAGTACAGACGGCGAGAAAAGAGAAGCAAGATGCTCTCACAAAATAAAAATAGCTGGGTACGATGGGGTGGTGTCCTTAATACCTCTACATTGATGATTTAAAGCAGGGATCTCAATGGCTACAGTGGATCCTGGTTTTCTTCCAACCAATACATAGTTTGGAGACTGGTGATATAATGATTATGGTGCTAAAATTGTTATGACTGACAATGGAAAGTAGTGGCACATGGTTGTGTTTTGACGCTTTTGAAATACATATTTGACATTGGTGAAAGCATCCATACCTATTTGAATACTTTTTCTTGTTAATTCCTTGATTTCTTTAGCATATTAGAGTGTAAATGTTACTTCATTGCACTTTACTTAGTGTATATTTTTACCATGTTCTGCTACATATGAATACATTTGCATTTATTCACATTGTCCTGTTTTTCTCACCATAATGAATCATTTAGGCAAAACTGCTCGAATGTAGATCATTTACTTCCTACTTTAAACGATGTGCAAGCATCTTCCAATGGCTGACATCTTGTTGCACTATGTAACACAACCCAAACTACCTTTATGACGAGCTCCTCTGGGATTCAGTCACACTGTCTCAGTGAACGTACTGTTTTTTTCCAGTTGAAGTCATCAAATTAAGCGAAACAAAGATGTCCTTCCAAAGTAAAGAAGGACATTCCCTTTTCAATGTGCTTCTTTGAATTTGTACAAGCAAAAAAAGAGTAGACTTCCTTTACTTAGAAGGCCAACTACTACGCCAGCACAGATGTTTTTGGTAACAGCAAACAACTGTTACTGATAAAGAATACACAGAGGGATGGCATTCTCAATATTTAGAATAGCTAATTGTTTTGGCTTTTCATTACCTCCACAGAGCTATCGCATTAGTTATTTTTTTCTATTTTTAGATGGAATTTTTTTTCAAATGATAAAAATTGCACTTTTAAGGGGTACATTTTTAAGACAGCTTCACAGAATATCTTTTATCAGCTTACTAATACCACTGCCCTTTGAGAAAAACTGGCACTATGCTTGTTTGCAGGTGTGCTTGCACTCTTGCAGAGACTGTCAAGTCATTAACTGCAGACTGCCTTCCCACATTTACAGTGTGTTCAGTTGTTGTTCCTGAGATCTGGACTGTCTCCACATTACTGCAAGCAGCTTGTTTTTCGACGACCATTCACTCTCACTCATACTTAAGGGCAATTTAGAGTGTCCAATCAGCCTACCATGCGTGTTTTTGGAATGTAGAAAGAAATCAGAGTACCCGGATAGAACATACAAACTCCACACAGGTAGGATGACCTGTATTTGAACCCAGGACCGCAGAGCTGCGAGCCCGACGTGCCAAGCACTCAAGCCGCCTAGGCACCTGAATATCCCATGTGTTCCTGAATCTAAAAAAAATAGCAGCAATGGTCAATACCTTATTTCATCTTGCCTAATTATAACACGTAATCTCCCACTTTTCCCCAACAGGATGAATTGCATGCCTACATTACATTTCACACGTGTTATATCCGTATTCAGTCAGGTATGCAGAACAGACCGAGACAGTGGAGCTCATGAATTGCTAACAGAAGAGACACAACAATTCTCAGATTCACATAAAATGGTCCTCTACCAACAGTGCCTATATTGGCTGCCGGAAAAGATGGATGGAGCAGAAAGAGTGAGAAAGTAATGCAACAGAAGTGTGGGAGGGGCAAGTAATCAAAAGTGAATGTGAGAACAGCAGCAAGTGCGAAAGAGGGAGAGTGAAGAAAGCATTGCTATGTGAGAAAAAAAACTGTAGATATAAGAAGTTATTGGAAAAAAGAGGGAAAAGTAATTTCACATGCAGCCAATATGCCAGTCTTTTTGAAAGTCTTATCAGTTTGTCTGATAAACAAATGTGATAAATGAATAGGGGTCTTTTCTTCATCAAGCATGGAACAGAATGTACATGAATTTTTGGTTGGCATGTGAGGGTGCAATGGTAGTGAATTTGGTAGAACTCCTGAAACAAGAGGAGCATTGTGGACAAGTGGTTGGGGAGAGGTGAAGTATATTAAAAGGAGGATAATTTTAATCTAGACAGTCTTCAACTTTGTTCTTTTTTTTAATCTCTCTACAAGCTATTCCGGAACATCATTTTTTACGTAATATCAGGAGATATAGTAATAGGTAATATTTGGAGAAAAGTCATAAAATGTGATTAAAAAGATTGCATTACTTATTTTTGCATCACTCGAACTGAAAGTTGTTCAGGGCCCGCAGACATTAAGTTTTGGTGACATTAGGTCAGTGTGAAAAAGTTGATTTTGGAATAATTTTGGAGGTTTAAGTGATTCCTGCTGAAAACATGGATAAAATGTACTATTGTTAATAGAAGCGAAATAGTTTTCAACTAAAATATTTTCAGATAGTGGAGTGGCTTGGGATTTTCTCAATTCAAAAAGTGTGTCACAGCTTAAAAAAAGTTTGGAAAACACTGTACTATTATAAAATCAAATGCATTTACTTGGCCAGCAAGACAATCTACTTATTGGTACATCTAAAGTAACGTTGAACCTTAAACTGAGAGATAGAAAGACTTCAGTCAGACAATGCTTTAAAGATTACCTAGCGGGTTTCAATAGAAATTTTGCACCAAGGACAACGCTTCCTTGCTATGCTGCGGATAGCAATAAACCATGAACCGTCAACATTTTTGAACCGTCGTTCTATTTTGGAATAAAGTACGCTTTGCAGAAGAAAACATTTATTTCCCACTGTAAGGAATCACATTTATCACATTTAATAGCTGTATCTAGGGCCCAAAGAGAACATGCGAACTTCACGCAGGAAAATTGCAACCCACCGGGAGTTAAACCTTCGATCTCAGAACTGTGAGGCACGTTAACCACTCTATCACTGAGTCTGTGCTTTATGACATCTCACTCCTTTGTGTTTTGTTTCTCCCACTGAGCTTCCAACAATCAAACAATGCATTGAATACTAATACTAAAACAATTTCTTTAGGATGTCACAGTAATTTATCTTTAATGGCAATAAACACTTAATCGACAAAGTAGTCATAATGTGCTTTACTACTAATTACCTAATAATATATGTATATATATATATATCTTTGTATGTTTTATTTTTTTATTATTCATATTTTTTTTAAATATCAAAAATAGTACCTGTGAATAGATGCTTTCCACAGATAACACAGCAAGATATTAAAAAAATAACTACCCTTGCTACAGTCATAGACAAACAAGATGTTTATTCAGTGGAAAGAAAGAACACATAAAAAGACAACAGGTACACTAGTCTGCATAAACACTTCTTCAACTGCACGCCTAACCAGTGGCGTGTTTGTACATTGACTCCAAATATCACACAGCAGAGTCGAGGTCTAATTAATCAAGCTCATCGGCGGGGGGCTGGCAGATCATTCTGCCCACTCTGTGGTCTCTCTTCCAGGCTGTTGCTCTGCAGCAGTTTGTGCACAGTGGAGGAGTAGAGAGTAACTATTGGCTCAGAATGCTTTCTTTACATCTCCGGCTGGTACACAAGACTTCAAGCCATGAGAAAATATGTAAAAACTGCCAATCAACCTTGTAAATGAAACCTCACATAGGAGGGAATCAAACACTTCACATAACTAATATTTGGGTTTTCCTCCATCAGAAATGAAGATTATGCTATACAACTGCTTAGAACAATTTTGAAGTATAGAACAATGAACCCATTTTCAATATTCCCTTACAGAGTCCACGCTCATGTCTTCCCTCACTAAATTCATGTATCTTCTCCTAGGTCGACCTCTAGCCCTGCTCCCTGGCATTTCCACTCCTAGCATCCTTCTACTAATATAGGCCATAGCTCCTCTCTGTAAATGTACAAACCTCCTTTCGAATCCTGTCCAACATGGTCACACACAGGGAGAACCTGAGCATTTTCATCTCTTTTACATCTAACTCTGCCTTCTATATATTCCTCAGAGTTACTGTCTCTAATCCATACAATTTGGCTGGCTTAACCACTAACCTGTACACCAGTGTCCGTAACCACCGATCCGTCACAGACGTAAATATTATTGTTTTAAATCTCACGGACATGAGGCACCACGATGCTTAAGTATGGGGGTCATAGGCCAATGGGCTCCACCTCAAGGTTTCCAGATCACAGACTCCAATCACTCCATAAATATTACACAATCAGTTAGTTCAGCAGGAAATTGGCTCAATCTGTCAACACAACTACACACAGATGATGCGTGTGTGGATGTGCATGGGGATGTCGGCCGAGCCGTTCCATATAAGAAAAGATGTTTCATAACAACAAATAATTGCCATTATGCTTAGGACTTTTTTGCTCTTGTGGACATCATACCTGCCGAATCAGGCTTAACTAAGGCAATCAATACAACTTGACTGAATTACATTTTCACCAGAAACAGAAGAGTCCTTTGTGCAAGTTTTTCTTTAACAACCGCACCTCACTCACTAAGCATTTCTTAGCATCTTGAGCAGACTTTCGACATTGACCTTTCAAGTCGCCCTTCAATCAGCCCCTCACTGTCCTCCAACCCCCACCATTGCCCGTCTCGACGGACACGGGCACTTATCAGCGTCCCTCTGTCTCTCACACCAGTGCGCACAACAGATGCGCACACACGGGGTGACACTTCCTGTCTTCACTTGACAGGCTTTTATATCACGTCAAGCCATCCAGACCCACCTCAGCTATGCCCCCTCCTCCCACCTGACCCCACGACCACACCATGATGAGCTATGGGACAATCTGCTCTTTGACAGCTAACATGTTACACACACACACACAGACACACACCCACAACCGCACACCTCCACATGCGAGCACTCACATACCGTTTATCAGAAAGGCAAATTCATTGAACACAAAATAATCGAGGGCAAGACGCAATTTAACGTATGCCCGCATCAAGTGCAAGGTCTGGGAATACGATACAAAGACTCTAGCAGCCTTTTAACGGGAGGCTTTGTAACACATGCTTGTCATAACAGCGAAATAGTTGCTCGAGGGCTTGGTGGCGTGAAGCAATTTCAGTCTCGTTAGACCGAGTACATATTAACCTCAACTAAACATCAAGCACACAAGCCCACTATGTGTGCAATTCAACTGTCAAATCACACATTGACAGCGTTGTATGGGGTAAATCACTCATAAGGAAGCCATACATTCTTTTATCCCACATGATATGCGACCAAGTGGGATTGGACTATCATTTAAGGATATCCCATTTCAGAATATTAGCATTTGGTAAATTCCAGACATTACATTACCAGAGTTTGGCGGTGTTTTTGTTTGTTTGTTTGTTTGCTTTATTCACTAAAACAGTCTTAACTTGTGTTTGGTAGTCTCTGTATTTAAACTGTCAGGGTTTTTGTTTATTATTATTATTATTAATTTGTCTGCAATATGCTTGGCCTTGGTATTACAGAATGCTCTGCTCACCCTTTGTTCCTCTTTATTTGAGTGTGAATTTGGGAATGTCAAAAGGCGAACCTGAAAAATACCTGTATACCACTCAATTTGATTATTTTATTTGTGATGAGTGAAATGACTGCTGAAATCAACCCATTGACTAAAATATGAAATATGCAATTTTTTTGTGTTTTTAAAACTACACCAGGGCAAATCTAATTGAAATATCTGATCCTCATTCACGTTGGGTCTTTTAAAAGGAGCAAACTGAATAATGAAATTAAAAATGAAAAATATTGACCGTTACCCAGATATTGCTTGCATATAAACAAAGCTAGTCGTAAAAAGCTGATGCTCTTTGATGGTAAAATAACAAACACGGCTTAAAAGAGTACCTGTAAAGCTAGCTCTCATTTTACCAATTTACCAAAAGGTCTTCAAAAATGTAGACTGATCCAACTCAGCTGAGCTGTGAGCACAAAAAAACCATTGCAATCATTCCATCCATAAAAGTCTTATTTACGAACACACTCACGGCATTTATTCTTCTCGAGGGAACCATGATGAAATGATTGTCCTGCTTCAAGCAAAGACGGTTTGGCTTCTCTCGTTGCTCACATTTCACTTAGCGTTTTCCCTTCAACTCTCTGCTGATCAAATGTCATTGATCACACCTGCTTGTTACATGGCTTTGTGGCTGGCAACTGGGCAATGGTAGGCTGGTTGAACACTACATTTCCCCTAGCTAGTGTGTGAACGTGAATGGTTGTTCGTCTCCCTGTGCCCAGCGATTGGCTGGCCAGGGTGTTCTTAGACTGGTGCCCATATATAGTTGACAGATGTGTAGCACAAAACCAGAATTATCTCACCTCCTGCAGGTTCAAGGACAAAAGTCTGAATCCAATGAAAAGTCACACCTTTAAAGGCCAAAAACACATTTCTGGAGTTGGATGGATTTACTAGATGACACCATGACCTTTTCCCAAACATGTGTTTCCTTTTCAGTTCAGGCCTCCTATCCTCCGGTGCTCATCATAGTCACAAATCCACTCAGTGTCTTCATATGTCCTTGGTGGCTTATGCTAAGGACAAGATGGCCACAGTCCCATTGAATACATTTCTCAGAATGAACGTTTTGTTTGAACAATTGTATACTTGAACTTCATACATAAAATTGTATGATTGTAAACTCAATTCAACTCGTTACACAATCATGAGATGTTTAGCAGATTATTTTTGCTTGACTGGTGGCTTGTTGGTTTTGTATTGAACAAGGACTGTACTTTGTAGAGAACTAGCCTTGTTATGTAGTACCAACTTGTACTGTATTAACTACTTTCTTCTGATCGTGTGGCAACCTTTGAGGTGATAAGCCATCCAGTCTTCAGAGTAATAATTTTAACTTCATCCCTACACCTGTTTGCTGATCTTAATATCGATCACTTTTTATTATACCCTCATCCTTCTAGCGCTTTTAGTGCAGTAACTCTGTAAACTCCCTAGTCGTGAGACTAATAAAATACTGTTTTATAGCTTGATAACTGTTAAATCACAGTTACTTGAAGACAAGGCGAACAAACTGCATATCTTTAATCACTTTTTAAATCAATTAGACACAAATTCAGTGCGTCTTCGTGGATACAGAGCAAACCTAATGAATAGTTGTCTAAGAAAGAAAAGCAGGGCGACCCAGTGATTAGCGTGTCGGCCTCACATTTCTGAGATTGTGGTTCTATCCCAGGTTTTAACCTTCCTGAGTGGAGTCCGCATGTTCTCACTGGGATTGCATGAAATTTCTCCAGGTATTTCGGTTTCCTCCCACATCCATAAAACATGAATTTAGGTTGGTAGAACCCTTTATGCGCTAGGTATGAGTGTGAGAGGTCATTGTGCCCTGTGGTTGGCTGGCCACCAATTCAGGGTTTACCGCGCCTGTTGCCCGAACTCACCTACGATAATCTCTACCATAAGTGAGAATAAGTGGTTAAGAAAATGAATGAACACAATATCATGTAGATAAATAAATGATAGCGAAAAGGAGGAGCAGTTGAATGGTCCACAGGAAAAACATAAATGCAAAAGCAGTGAATTAGAAGTAAAAGCCCTTCCATTTCTCTGATTGTTACCAATTACACGCATGCAAACTACTGTGAATTATAGTAGCATTAGGCTTTAGGCGTAATGCAGAAACTACTACTCACGTACTAAACAAAACAAGAGTGGGCAGGCCAGGCAAACAGCTATGGGTCTTGCAGAGCGTGGGCGACGTGGCGAATGGTAAATGGAAAGGGCATGACAGAGGCCATTGCCTGAACGAGTAATGCTATGGGTGAAGGCCAGACAAATATGGCGCATTTAGGAAGGTTAAAAAAAAACCTCAAACATTAATTCAAAAGTCATTTCTCACGCAAGTGACCAGCTGTGTCCGAGCAGATACAAACCCACGCGCCCCTTCGATTCAATCACGGCAGGTGCCGTTTCACCGGTGATGCACAATGAATCATGGGATTGATGATGCGCCCTAGCAAGTGGACAAGTAATTTCTACAGGCCAGGAGATGAAGGGAGGAAGGAATGGATGTTGAGGGCTGAGGAGAGGACAAAAGAGCCAAAAGCAAGGCTGAGTTAAAAGAATAGAGTGAACTGGGAGCAGGCCATAATGCAGCTACCTTATCAAACTCTCTAACAGGACCACAGTATCCCGGAAAACTGAAAAAGAGTGGTGGATGCAACTTATCACAAAGTGTTCGATACACTAGAGTTTGACCTCAGCACGTTTGCGGGAGGGTAGTATTGTCTTTCTTGGAAATGAACAATCAACATTGCACCAGTGACTCTTTTTGTATCTTTGGTGGCAGTCAATGTTCTAGTCAGAACAATAAAGCAGCTTCCCTTCAACACCGGAGAGAAGACTCTCTTTGGTGTGTCAGAAAGAAGAAATAGTGATGAAAACCAAGGACACAAGAGTAGAAAAAAATGATAGCTTCAAGGAGGAACAGTGATAAGAAAAGACAAATGTAGTTGAAACCCACATAAAGCCCATCCATCTATTTGTCCTCTTATAGATTAGAACAAGGTCAGGATCGTATCCCAGCTTGGCCACACAGTTTTGGGGTCGAGGTTTTGATCCCAGGTGTGTCCTCACTGTCTGTTTGGATGTTGCTCCTAGGCTTGTGTGGTTTTTTCCTAGGTGCTCCGGTTTCCTCCCACATCCCAAAAACATGCAGGTAGACTGGTTGACCATTACATTTCCCTTAGGTAGTGTGGGAATGTGAATAGTAGCCCGTCTCAATGGGCCCTGCAATTAGCAGGCTACCAATTCAGGTTGTCTCCTGCCTGGTGCTCTGATAAGCTCCAACATGCCCCCGTGACACTTTTTGGTACAGAAAATGAATGATTTCGTATTTGTGCAGCAACTTCACCACAAAGAAATTAGAAACCTTTAAATCTGAAAGGTAATGTACTAATTTAATTCTCGGTATGTAATATAATTTGGTTTTACACTACACATGCTGAATGTTCAAACAATTGTGTAATTTGTCAGCAACTGTCTTTTCTGATTGAAATTCAACATTGGTTAAATAAGACTGCATGATTTCTGTGACCCTAATGAAGACGAGGATCATATTAAAATAAAGACGATGCCAGCATAAATATCCGAATCAGTGATTGTTGTGATGATTTTCTTATCTTTTAGCCCACTCACCAGAAATCAGCTAACGTCGATACTAATCGCCATTAAAATAATTACTGCAGATTAACATTTGGGTCTACGGGGCTTTATGATGGGAATGAAAAAAAATATTTAAAGAACCCACATTGCAATTCATCACAGCAAAACAATTAGTGCGCCACCAGCAAGTGATCTCAGAACTAGACACAAACTCTGAAAGACTCCAACAGATAAAACTCATGCCAACAAAATGCCATTTGAATAGGGTTTGCAATCCTCTTGCCAATAAAGTGCCATTTGAATAGGGTTGGCAATCCTCGCCAAGAATGCTCTAATGCACTTTTTTTGCACTGTCAAGTCTGAGGCTTGGAATTTGAGCAAATTGCACACCACTGAAAAAAAACGGTCTATTTCAGGCCTTTCCTGAAAGCTTTGAACAAGGACACCGGTGACACAGGTGGTTGAGTGGGTCATCCCTTAATTGGAGTATTGGGGGTTCGAATATGGCTACTGTTTGGGCCCAACGTTGTTGCGTCCTTGGGCAAGACAGTTGAACCCAGTTACCACCAGTTGGTCTGATATGTAGAACACTGTGATGCATGTTGGTAAAGAGGAGTAATATAAGTATAATTGATTAGCTTTGCTTAAGTTTCAGCAGAAGAAGCGACCCTCTCATGGCTCTATAGTTTACTGAAAGCACATCTTGAGATAAATCCATAAACCAATAAGACACTATGGACACTGAGATATAATTCAAAATGTGTCTAGTACATTACATTTTAAAAATTCAAATACAAATCTATTTCTAATTTAGAGATGCATACGAGATAACATACTTAAAACCTCAAATTCAGCAATTGCACGACAGCAATTAAATTATATTATTACCCTGCTTAGCATGCACCAATATACAGTAGATGTCAGTCTTCTCTATTAAAATGATTAAGACCTTGAAGTCTGTTAGGATGCAAAAACATTCTATTGTGTACGAGTTAGCTGCCTTAAATTCATGAATCAAAATGCTTTTACTCAGGAGCTGGGACATTGCCACTGATTTTACATGACCATGGGATGTAAGACATAACCACTTAAAGACATGCATTCACTATTAGAGCCCTCAAATATGTAATGCATTAAAATATGGCTTACCTAAGGATGCAGACATGTGCAGGTAGCCAGTGTCAGGAGAAAGAAAGATGGAGAAAGAAAGATGGAGAGAAAAAGAGATAACATTAGCTTGACATGGCAACAGAATATATTGTAAGTTTCTTCTTCTAAAAGACACTGTAAAAGAGAGGGACTTTATACTACGATACAACAAAGTGAATTATCAATGTGTATAATGTACCTATTACTTTTGAGTCTCTAGCAACCATAAAATGTAAATACATTTTAAAAAAACTGGAAAATGCTTTGAAAGGTTTGGGGAGATCTTTGGGGACAGCAGGAAAGACGAGTTTTGGTTGACATCAATTGGAAATAAATAAAAGACCAATTGCAATACACGCCGTAAGTGGGCTGGTTGAGGATTCAAATGTTTAATCATGATAATTGCATAGCATGAAATCCTTGCCGGTTTTGTTAGCGCATCTCTCATTAAGTAAGTAGACTAATAGTAAATCAGGGAATAGCCTAAAAATATTCACAAGTTGTACCTGGGCCTTCGTGGGTTTTCTCCAGGCACTCTGGTTTCCTCCCACATTTCAAAAACATGCATCCTAGGTGGGTTGAACACTCTAAATTGATATGGCGTGAGTGTTTGTACGTCTCTTTGTGTCCTGCAATCGGCTGGCCAACGATTCAGGGTGTCACTCACACATAGACATCTCTTTTTTGTTCCCCTTCTTCTCAAAGCAGGATAAAAATTAAAAAACTATGCAGTGAACACACCAAGGCAGTGCAACGTTGCCATTTGAAACAACACAGTGCGTTTACTAGAAACCTGTATTCGGCAATTCGCCAACTTGTGTCTCACACTAACTGAACTGGAAAATAAGTCTCCCTCGCGCACACTCACACAAAAAGACCTTTCCATTAACTCTGCCGATGACATATTAAATGCAACATTTTCGCAAAACTGAGCATGCTATCAGGGTGTAATTATATTTTTCTCAAATGTATATGCCACATAAATTATATATGTGCTTGCTACACTTATACTTCCCACAATGTGTCTGGATGAATGGGAAAATATGGGTTACAATATCCTCCCACATCTTCAAAGAAAAGAGTATTACTATCCTGCCCCCACATTGCCTGTCTGCATGCACCCGCCCATCTATGCTTGTGATCAATGGGACAAAGGCCTAGGAGGACTTCCTGGGTGGCGGAGAGGTGGGACTGGGGGGCTACTTTGGCCCAAGTGAGTCTTCACTCTAGCTGTTCTGTCAAGCGGGAAAACAAGCGAGAACAAAAGGTCAACTACATCCTTGTGGTGCTTGAGTCTGATCAAGTCAAACCTGTTCCATATCTTTGGCTCTGCTGCACTTCAGATCTAATACAAGTACATTCAAAATATAATGAGGGGAAAATAAAACCTTTTCATTGTCTCAAAAGACTTCACTTACCAGCCATAGCAATAATGGTAGTAAGTGCAACGTGTATCTATTTTAACTTTGAGAATTAACTCAACATTATATTAATTTTAATTATGAGATGGGGACATTTTAACAACTCCCTGAAATTGCAATTATTTTAACGTGAAAGACACTGATTCATCTTAATGATGTTAATTCTGCACTTGCCGTTAAAAGAATCCACGGGTATAAATACTTGTAAGCCCTAATAAGACACAATTGGTCTGTCTTCTTGTACTAAAGTATGTTATTAGAAACACATAAAAGGTTGGCATAGATTTAAAAATCTATAATATTCCATACATATTTGTTCTTGCTTAAAAGCTCACCCGTGCAGTTGGATTAAGATATATATATAATTGATGTTGTTTCAATATGTACGTGAATATGTACGTGAAACCAATGAAATGAAGCAATTTACATAGTATTAGCCATTGAGGTTCAATCCATCCTACCATTAACACTCTTAAGTGCACTACAATACATTTACACAAATAGTGAAATAAGAATAGATCCCTCTAGTTTCCTTTTAAAAACAAATTGCATCTACTGAATACCAAACCGGGGATCATTAAAACAAGCTCTTCCTCAAATGAAGTTCCACTGGACCAAACCAAGTGTGTCTGTCTTTTATAACCGACAATAGGGTGGTTAAGCCCTCATCTTGATGTGATTAATCATTAATACAATCAAAACACTTTAGACAACATTGCAGAGGCCTAGCCTTGCAATCAAAACAGCCTGTCTCATCCATTCATCATAGTGAACCGTCTTGCCAACCTCAAATATCTAACCACTTTACAGCCATCTGATGGCCAAGCTAATCATAAGAAAGAGGCAGAATGTGCAGACGTGGCCAGGCAGCAACCATGTGGTTGAATACAATATTGGAGTGCAAAAACAGTAATATTGTTTATTACAATTATTAACAAGCAAAAAAAGTGCAATATCCCAAATTACTTGACTAGTCAGTGAATTAATTTAGATTAGATTAGAAGTTTATTTCATCCGGTATTAGGGAAATTTCTTGGTTGCCGTAGCAAGACAAAAAAGACATTGCAGACCTAGGTAATATCGTAAAAACAAATCGTCCGATTAGTCGATAAGGTCAATTATCGTTAGTTGCAGCTCTACATACAATCCAGTAAAATGTTCTTACAATCTCATCTGGCTCCTATGGATGTTGTCACCTTTGACCAACTAAGTGTTTCTTAATGTGTCACCGCAGCAAAAACTATCTTATTGCTTGCCATTTGAAAGCTTGTTTCAGATCTAGCATCAACAGAGGAAGAGTTGTTAAAATTCTATATTAACTTACTCGCTTACATCAGACAAAAATTTTCATGCTCGTTCATCACATCCTCCGTACATCTTTCTTCCTCACTACAGCGCTTTCCCTAATAAGCAAGAAAACTGAGAACTCTGTGTACCCCTCAAGGAAAGAAACACCTTTTGTGCAACAAGGAAAAAAATCTCCACGCCATCTTGTCTGGAAGGTCTTTCTTCCATTCTTAGGCTGATCTCAGCCTTTACTGTCTTTGATTGATCAGAAGGGAGGTTGGACTCTGTCGGGCAATGAGCACATCAAAAGTAATATACTAGAATTTAGCTCAAGTGTGGGTGCGCAAGTTTCCAAAACATGGACTAAGCTCTTCTTTGGGGGGAATGTTGAAGCTATATGTTGATGTTACACTCACTTTGCTATTGCAGTGACAAGATCTAAAGTGAGACTTCCACACACATTGCCCAAGTCCAGGTCAGCTCAGTCTTTGCATGAGACATGGGTGACCCGAAAAATCATTTCACATTTATTTTAGCATCCCTTACAACAGTGGAGGCGGGATGCTGGATGAAATGATGGAGAATGTGAAATAAAAAGGCAGGTGATGCTAAAAGTGTTTTGCCATCCCTGAAGCAAATGCAAATATAGTCACCATAGCACTAATGCATGAGCACACCAAGCACAACTCTGAGAACAAGGTAAATGTGTGTGTCCAAGTGAGTGGGTTGGATCTAAGTGCAACCTTATATCATTATGGATGAATGCCTGCATTGCTGTAATATAGTTCTTATCTATAGATTATGCTGACTTGCAGCTATTAGGAACTTTTACATTCAAGGCAGCAGGGAAATGTATCTAAAACTACATATGCTGTTTATCATTCCATTGTCTGTCTCTGTGCATAAGCCAATAGGAGTATATAAAGCTGTAAAACGAGCAGACGTGATGTGGGGAGTGGTAGATAGCTGAATTTAATGGAGGAAAGATAGTTGGGATGTCACCATTGATAAGCAAGTGTGGCAGGCAGAAAGAAAGTGTTAGGGAAGGATGATACAGGGAGATGAGCGGATGGCGCAGGCAGACACGCGACGGCATTGACAGCGACCCTCGATCAAAAGCGACATAATAAGACTTGACGGAACACGATGTGATGGAGGGCCGTGCAAGGGATGCTACTCACCATTGAAACAGACAGGGTGTGGATAAGAATTATAATGATCAACAGAAATCGTCACACCAAATCAGGCAGGCCAACAGATTCAGAGCTCACACACTTGTTCTCCGATACCGATATTACAATTGTTCTGTTATGATCAGCCTGTGAGGCATCTTAACAGCAACAACAAATATAAAAAATTAAATAAAAAAGACTTGAAGCCTATGTTTACCCCATTCTGTAAATGTCTGTTGAGTCCTGACTTGTTTACTTCTGAGCTAAACAGCGGACAGTTGCTCACCAGATGATTATACTTTTTTTACTCCATTTTCTAGTTGTGAAACTTGAGAGCAGAAAAACATTTGTTCTCTCACTTAAAACATGTAAAGTAAATCCAACCTTATTGATATAAAGACAGCTGCCAAATGTCAAAAATCATATTTCATTTTGTGGTGGGTAAAGAGAATTTTCCTACTTTTGACCCTCCTTCCTAGTGGCATTTACCAGCGACTCGTACAAAATTAAAGCTCAATGTTATCTAACTTTCTAATAATTTTCAAATAGTTTGCTTTTGAATTGTTAATTCTTGCAAAGAACTAAAAGAAAAACATAAACAGCAGAAACAAAAGTTCTGTTTCAATTCATTTTGCTCATCATTATTTTTTTTGGACCGTTAAAGAATCACTTCTTACGAATGTGAACCAGTATATGTTTCTAGAGATAAACATACAGCAGCTCACACTAATGCAATCACTCAAACCACAAATGTGTCAAAAAAAGCATACATGCCGGCATACTTGATGCTTATACGTCTGAGTAGTATTGAATATGTGTCTAGGATTTCCTGTGTTCCTCAAATAATGTGCGTGTAATACGTGTACTTGTCCAAAGATGGGGAAGACAGAAGGAGAACCTTGCACACTATTGAAAGGTCTCATATGCATATGCATTGCATACTAATATAAGAATGGTCAAAGGGGTGCAGGATGTGATGGATGAGTGGGGCAACACAATCAATTTCGAGAAGCAATTAGGAGATGAGGCTCAATTCTGCAGTTCACCAGCAAACATAGTTTATAGTTTAAAGTTATAAATCACATTTAAAGGCTCTATATACACTTAACTTCAAGTTGTCAGCCCCTGATCGGTGATGTAATAACAGGCTTGCAAGTTAAAAGCCACAAGATTGCAGGCTTGAATCGGAAAAGTGCCGACAAGAATAGTCTATACCCAGGTAAAAGCACTCTGGCAAAGTTGGAATCGGATGAAGTAGGTTTAGGATGCAAGTGACTTTGCCTCTTTGTTGGTTCCCATGCCTATTTTATGAGTCACTTGCATTCTGTGTCATTACTATGAGATGGAGAAGCTAGCAAGATGTGCTAAAATGACCACTCAGTCCGCTCACTCTGTTCCAATTTCAAAAGGACAGTTGTTAAATCATTGAGATTGAAAGAGATGCTCTAGTGCTAAAATGGCTGTCAATTTTGTGGGAGTGTCCATAAAGGCATATTAGAGATATCGGGTGAGGAGTGTGAACAGCTCCTCTCAAACCTTTTTTTAGGCTCAGCAGGAGTGTAAAAGATCTCTCGAGAACTTGAAACAAAACTGATGTATAAAATGCACATTTCTGGGGATTAAAATAGACCTAAAAATGCATGAATTGAGTCTAAATTTGAGTTGATATATTACTTTCGGGGGATATATCCTACCCTCTAGAAATAACTATTGAAAGCTTCAGCGGGAGAAATGAGATGAAAAAAATACAACTAAAACATTGGCTGCAACAGTAATGAAACTTAATTAAAGAGGACAGTGCGTGATGCCGCTGTCCCTTCATGATGACATTTGTAACACTGTAGTATACTGTCCAACAGAAACATGGGATTTAAAAAAATTTTTTGGGTTCTGAGTTAATTTTACAAAGAGAAGGACTATGTGTTGTGGCTCAGCAAAGTCCAATTAACCGATGTCCGTGAAGTACGCCCATCCCCACGTGATAGGGGGCCTTTAAAGTACACCAGCGGCTGTTTCTACCCTCCCTCTGTTATCTATTATAATTTGTTCTCACTCATTGTGGTAGGCTATATGAAAGTGGCTTTCAAAGTTTACTTCTCCCGAGATGTTCCTTTGTGTAATTTAAGCATATTTTACTCTGCGATAAGCACATTGCACTGTAGTTTTTTGGATTGAATATTTTTATGACAAAGAAATAATTTTAATTGCTCAAAAATTCTTTTGAAAAAGCTTACACAGCCCTTTTATTTTAAAAATCATTCAATCATTAATTCATTTTCCGAACCGCCTATCCTCACAAGGGTCACATGGGGTGCTGGACCCTATCCCAGCTAACTGGGGGGGGGGGGGGGGGGGGACCCTTAAATGGTGGCTAGCAGGACACGAGCGGACGAACAACCATTCCTATTTACGCTCAGGGGGAAGTTATAGTTTTCAACCAGCCTACCATACATGTTTGTATGACGTGAGAGGGAACAAGAGTACCCGGAGAAAATCCACACAACCCCGGGGAGAACATGCAAACTCTGGGATCGAACCATCCACCCCAGAACTGTGAGGACAGAACACTTTTCATTGTACACCAGGCTGCCTTTTTTAAATCATGTCTTATTAAAAAAAAAACTATTTGTGTTTAACTAATTATTTGTTTCTCAACTTTAAACTGTTAGTCCAAGGGCCGACGGAGCTGAGTTTTGTATTTATGGTTGAGTTGTCTAGATATGAACATATTCTTGAAATATGACATTTGCCTAAGGCAACAAGCAACATTTCCACATCCAAGTACAATGCATATGCGTGTGTGGGTGCAATTTACTGTCTGGGATTGACAAGATGGTTAAAATTGGGCAACTTTTTTTGTACTTTGCAGCATCTTAATAAAAAATGTCTGCCCATATCATAGCGCAGATCTACAAGCAGTTCCTCAACTCCAGTATCAGCTTGTGAACAACACAAAGCTCTTGACACTATCTTCTCTCTAGTCATTCACTCTCTCTTGTTGTCTTCCCCTCACAAGTCAGTATAAAAGCACAGCTTGATTGAGCTGCTTTTTGTGCCACGATAAAACTTTTTTCAAAATAGCATGTTTCAAAACAAATGAATATCAGTCTAGGAAGTGTGATTTATTTTCTATTACTTTTACTTTTGGGTGGGTTGGTGGATTATTTATGTAGTTGATTAAAAATGAGAAACTTGAAAAATATTGTACCTGTAGCAGAAATCAGGCCAAACTGCAGATGTAGTGAGACAAAATGGAATGGGTCCAAAAGTAGTGATGAAACAAAGAGGTACATGCAATCTCATTAAGCTAATGCAGCCATAATCAATTAACCAGCCCCTTTTTAACATGATTCTCTAAATATGATAGCAATGCAGTTAAGAATCCTTTATAACACGAGCTTTGCCTTTAAACAATGAGAGAGTATACCGGTGGGGTGCGGCCTGTCTTTATGTATGATGTAGTTCTGAATGGTATTAGACGCAATATGCAAAATGGGTGATGAAAATCCTGATATTGAGGAAATCCTTAGCATATATTACTTAAAGAACTTTTAATGAGTGTCATCACCCACGTTTGATGTACAGTCAGTTCAACAAGTATTAGAAGAGCCTGCTATATTGCATGTTCTCCCACTTAGAAATCATGGAGAGGTCTGAACTTTTTATTGTAGGTGCATGTCCACTGTGAGCAAGATAGTCTAATAAGAAAAATCCAGAAATCACAATGTATGATTTTTTTATGATGTATTCGTGAGATAGAACTGTGAATATGTATTTGAACACCTGTCTATCAGCTACAATTCTGACACTCCAAAAGTCCACACCGACTCCATATATTATCCTGAATCAGATGCACCTGTTTGGGCTCACTGGCTACATGAAGACACTATTCCACCCCATACAATCAGTAAGCAAGACCAAATCGCTCTAAAACTGTGGTACTCAGCAACAGACCAAAACTTGGCTTATCTAGAAAAGATCTGTGTAAAAGAGTGGGCCAAAATCCATCCTGCAGTGTGTGCAAACCTGGTGAAAAAATACAATAAATGTTTGACCTCCAAAAATGCAAAAAAAAGCTACCGTACAAAGTATTAACATTGGTTTTCGAAGGGGTTTAACCAGTTATTTGCAGTTGTACCATACTAATATATATTTATTTATTTTAGAAAGAAATCCTACAATGTGATTTCTGGATTTTTAGATTATCTCATTCACACAAGCCTAAAATGAAAATGTCAGACCCGCCCATGATTTCTAAGTGGGAGAACTTGCAATATATTAGTGTTCAAAAACAGTGGTAGCTCTTCTTACAAATGCCTCTAAATATGAAATTGTCTGGTTACGAAACACACTGATATGTAAATGACCGTTCCAATAAATGAAAACAAAATCCAAGTTACAAAATCCCCAAATATAAATCCATTTCTCTCATTTTTGAGTGTTGCTCCCAATTTTCATGCAAAATTGGGACACTGATTTGATTTTTAAAGGGTTTAGTTGGTAATTTTTCAGAGGACCGTGCAACAAATTAGAGAATTTACATATAGAGTACTGCTCTACTTGTAACAAATCCAAGTTATGAAACAAGTTCTGAACCCAATTAATTTCGTCAGTAGAGGTATGAGTACACTTATTGAACTGACTGATATCAGAATGTACTTTATTTGAAATCAAGCAAGCAGCATCATATACTATTTTTCCCTTATTTTTGCTGCTATAATGGCGGTCTGGTGGACAAGTTGTTAGCACATTGACCCCACAGTTCTGGCATTGGGGGTTTGTTCTCGTCTTTCCTGTGAGGTGGTAGCATGTTTTCCAAATTTACAATGGGCAAACCATGAAATGAAACATAATATTGTGACCTATTTTGCAAGTGATCCAAGATCAATGTGTCAAAGCGCAAGCAGCTCGTTAACGTCAGTGTGTTAGTCAGTCCTACACTTGAACATCTCGGGAGAGCCAGATGCACTCATCAAAAGGTCCAGTTATGCCTGACGAGCAATAGTATTCTAACTCCGGATGTAGACAGTCAAAAAACAGCGGTTAGCGCGCCGGCTTCTCAGTTCTGGGGTCTTGGGTTCAATCCCAGGTTTGTTTTCCTGTGTGGAGTTTGCTTTTTTCCGCCCCACCTCATGCCCAAAGTCAGCTGGGATAGGATCCAGCATCACCACAACCCTTGTGAGGATAAGCAGTTCAGAAAATGATTGAATTACTATTTCTGTGTAAGGGATCATTCTACAACTCGAAACACAAATAAGCTGTTGAATACAAGAGGGAAAGAATGGAGGTGGATTTATGGCTTAGACCAAAGTGATGTGAAATGACAAAAGTACTATCAGCCAGACAGACTAGATGACCTCCTGACACCTTGGTGTCAACTACACGTAGTCTCTATTTGACCAGTATTTTACAGTGTGTGTGAATGTGCATGTTTGACAATGAAATATCTACCTGGTGATGTATCCATTCCGTGCACATGACCTACAGATTAAATCCCTTTTCCAAGAAAACTGATTACCCTTTCACAGCAAAGATGGTCAGTCACACACACAGTTGCACACCCCAACATGCACATACACAATCAAACATGAACACAATGTGTACATCTGCATCATTTATAATATCAAGAGAGTTCACTGACCTCTGCACTCAAAGCATATATTATGCAATAATCGAAGCATATTTTAACACAGGCAGGGCAGTGATTTAAATTCTCCCACTACCTTTCTCTTTACTTTCCTCCATCTTAACACAAGTGCCCCGTTATCTTGCAAATTATCTTTCAACAAACAACAGGTCAGGGGAGTTTAGGTTAAGGATGAGCAAAAACAAAACTGGACTGTCATCATTCTATCTTAAAACTTTGAACCGCCACAGCAGCATCTTAATTACAAACCAAACACTACATTAGTTTGTTCGTTCATTCATTTTCTGAGCTGATTATCCCCACTAGGGTTATGAGTGAATAAAGTGCAAAGAAGAGGTTACTATTCAAACCAGGCAGCCTGTTTGCTAATGACAAATGGCTTGACTATTGTATACACAGCCAGATGAGGAAAGGACTAAAGTGCCATTGTTATTTAGACATGATATTTAAAAGAAATAATAGTTCTGACGAATATTAACACATACCTGTCAACCTCGGCCAATTACTCCCCTTATTAATGATTGCAATTCCCCTTATTAAGCGATAATAAACCGTACAAATGCAAGGCGGAGTTTATGGTTCAACACAGCCTCGGTTTACCATCTTTGTCCACAACGTGTTACGGGCGTGTAAAGGTAATTAACATCTACATGACGAGACTTTGTGTTCTTTTTCTGGTTATCCAAGGTTTTCACAGCTTGCTGCCTATGTTTGAGGTAGAAGCAAGTACAACACACTACAAGAACCATCTGGGTTTTTGCCGAAGACAATTAAACTTTGCATACAAAAATCCTTTTGTTCAGTGAATGTGTTCCCCACAGCCACGCATCTCAGTCACATCGAAAGGCACAACAACATTTATGAAAACTATCTACAAATTCGGAAGAAGTGTATCTTAACTGCTAGGCTTCGTAGCTTAGTGTGTATTGAGTGTTTAAGACATGAAAACAGGCCGCTCCGAGAGGTTTTATGGAAATTTTACATATTTATGATTTCCGAATATTCACGGGAATGCTCCGTGCCTCCTTACTGCGAAATACAGGGGTCCATGGGGTATTTTCCAAAAATGTGAACCATAAAAAGGTAGTCTGATCATTTAGCACTGTCCTTTGTGATCTGACTAAGCGAGAGAAGAGCGCTCCATCCAGAGGCACTTAGACTCCTCCGTTCTCTCTCTTTCAGTCATCCTGGCAAATAGCATGCTGAAGGGAAACTCCTACAGTTACAAAGCAAACATTCACTCCAGCCTTGATTCCTTCTCTTTCGTAGTTGTTAACTCAACATGACTTAGAGCCCCATAGAGGATTTTATAGCTGTAACTGAAACCTGAACTGGTATGTGTATCAAAGAGCTCCTGTGCATGCATGTTCCATCAGGTGCCCTCACTTGCCGTGTTTTACTGAGAGTGTTTTGTGTCCGCACCCTCCTCAGAGACCGCTATCTGATCCATTGAGATGAATGGCCTGTCTGTATCTTCTCTTTACAGCTGACACTATCAAATAGCCACTGCCATTCTCTCTTTGTACTCCACTGCCCTACAAAACCACTTTGCCTTAACTGTTGCACACCTGTTTCGTTATACTCTCATTTCAAACCACATTTGTTGTTTATGATCAGAGCCAAGCATGACTGGCATTTTATCTCACAGATGTGTGAAGCAACAAAGAGAGGCGAGAGAGAGGAGGTAATCGAACAACAGAGGATGACACCTAAAGGATGCCGCTATGTGAGGCCAGCATCTGTTGCTGCAGGGCAGATACTGTGGTGTGTAGGGTTGTGGTGCTGTGCATGTGTGATGGGTCAGGATCAGCTCTGACAAACCATTTGATGGTTTAACTCCTCTACATCAGGGGAGGAACTTAGGGGGGCGAATAGCGATGCGGTCGCACCCAAACCTTGGCCTCCATTCCCATCGGATGATCGTCTTGAAAACTCTATCAGCACAAGGCCTCAACGTTGTCCCCCTAGAACCGCGACATCACGATGTGTGCATGTGCAATATTTTCATCATTAGAGGTCATTGATCTCTCTTTCTCTTTCCACAACCTCTTAAGGCTGCCTTGCATGACATAAATGAGCGGCGACAGCTGCTTGTTAACTGATTGATTGATCTTGGGTTTTTCAAAAGTATGCTTGTATAGTTCAATTCAGCACCTTTGGTTTTATAGGATTCAGCTGGTGGCTCTTCTTCCAACTCAGCGGAGTTTTAATAAAAGGAACACATATTTGGTTGTTTTTACGGTCTATGGTTGTAATTGATTTAGTCCCTATCCATTTAATTCGATAAACAAGCATCATGTTCTGCTTCTTGATGAGGATGATTCTTTTTTTTTCGAATGCACATTCGTGTTCAAAAAGTCAAAGACAAAGGAAACGGTGCAGTAAATTATCTGATACAAGGAAAAACTGAGTTCTTGGTGCAGCATTCTGAAATCTTAGTTGACATCATGCAAGGCTAGCATTTCGCCATATTTGAAATTCAGCGTCTGATTGGCTCACCTCTCTTACTTGTTGGTCCAGGTTTTGTGTTTTTAGCTATCTTCTATTGACTGGTTTGGTTCTGAAATAAACGTATTTAAAATATCCCTCATACATTGCATTCGTTCATATTCACATCATACTTTTGTCATGTTGTATGTAAGTATTCGGAATCATTTTTGTCATTTTAGAACTTTTAACTGATATGGCGTGTTGTGCCCAATCTTCTGTGTGACTTGCTCCTCAGTACAGAGTGGGAGGCTATGCCTCATTGAGAAACATTAGCAGCTCAACTGGGCAGCAAGACATCAATAAATCACAATGTTGTAGCTCATAATTCTTCCAGTGTTATGGCCTTTATATACTATGAGGAATATAACAAATATGTGGTGAATCTTGAAGGCAGCCATCGCATCGTTTGTTATACGGTAAAAATTTGACGGTTTCCAAGCTCTAGTATCAGACAATTTATTGCTGCATGCTGGTTGGTATAGCACATCACCGACAAATGACTAAATACTGAAGCACAATCAACTGTTATTTCAGGACGGTAACAGGGCAGGGTTAGGGTTAGTCAATAGCGCATCGGCCTCACAGTTCTGGGGTCGTCATCCAACTTGTGCATGCAAGAGGATGATACCTCTGTCCTTGTCAATGAACCTAGATTTAAAATTGAAGTTTAACATATTAACTCAAAGTTAGAGAGGTGATTTATGAGCTCCGTGTGTCATTTTTTTTTACCTTAACAGTAGGAACCCACCTGGGATCAAACCCACAATTCCAGAATTGTGAGGCCAACAATTGTATGGATCACCAATTTCATTCAGGTATCTAACTAATAGTTTAGTTAAAGTTCATATAAGATATGAGATAAATATTTAAGGAGTGGAAAAAAAGTTTGTCGTAACTACGGAAAGTGTGCAAATAAAAAAAATGCTGGGAAAATTATCCATCCCTGTAATGGGTACTGCAAATGCTAAAGTCAACCATTGCAATTCAGACTCTTTTTTAATGTAATGCCCAGGTAATTTGACCAAGTGGTAGAGACAACTGCAATTCGAATCTGATATGTTACTTCTTGATATGATGATTCAACTGATGTTGTAAAGAAATTCTAGATCTATTTGGAAATCCATGGACACATTTTCAACACTGCTCATGCTTGTCAAGGTCCAGGAGTCCTAGAGTCTATTCCAGATGACCTTGGGTGAAAGATGGCCTGTATCCCTTAAATTGTGTTACACGCAATACAGGAAGAATCAGCCCAATAAAATAAAAAGAAGCTGTCTGTGTTTTCTGGAACTTTATCACCAGTGCAGTCAGTTAAGTGTTTGTTTTTAAAGCTGGTGAGATAACCAGGCTTAGCAGCCCTCATTTCTTCATCCAGCCAAATCTCCTTCAATTTGCCTTTCATGTTTCTCTTCCAACTAGTTTAACTCAAGCTCTGCTTTAGCTCCTTAGGTAAAAGCCACGGCCCATTTTCTTCCATATTTTACCATCCTTAGCGGATATATTAGTCGACAATATAATTTAGAAAAACAGCAGTAAATGTCTAAATACAGTTTACGTTTTCAGAGCTTTGGATGAAGAGGTATCAAGCTGTGTTTGGGAGATAAAAGGAAGTCATTAATGATTTCCACCTCTTAAGGCCCTTTAATACTTTGGATGGGACCCTGGCCAAAGGTCAGGGGGAATAAGTGTGTGTCTACTCGATGTGCATGTGTCTGTCAATCTCTAAAGATACACATGGATGTGGTCCTGTAATTCTATTCCTCCACCAAGGATAACAGATAACCAACATTGCAATCAGATTTGAGAGAATTTAACATTATTCAAGCAGCAAACAGCTCAGATACAAATTAAAATCAATCCTTCATGACCACAGACAAACATTTTCATCCCGATTATATTCCAGTCTAGTACTTTATGTTATTATGCCTCTGTGGCACACACTAAATGTCCACTCAATTATATTACTGTTACACATTATGTTTACCTTAGAAAATAGCTTATTTGACTTGCCTTATCTACTGTCATTTGTCCTTGACAACATGTTAAATTGACACGCATCATTGTCTTTCTTTCTGTGCATGTAGAATGTTGCTACAAAAATGATACAGACAGTCAGGGGATTGGGATATGGTAGGATAAAAGTGGGTTTATAGGCTCATAATGTATCAGAGGGCTTTTTGATCAGCATTTAGTGGGCTTAACAGAGCTCTAGATCAATACAACTGCAGATAAATGCATAGATCTGCATCTATTACTGCTCACCCAAACATTTGAAAGCCATGCACTCAACCTTTCGAACGCACAAATCCGCACATAATACCACAAAACTGTCACACACTGGTATTGTATGTACATCGTATGGTATGAATGACTGACATTGAATTGGTTCACGTTATCTAGCAGGATTATTTAAAAAAAAAGTTTAAAGTCCACAAAATACTGTAAAACAAACACACTAAAATAATCTCTCCAAAGTTCATAAACGTATTAATGCTTTGTCCTTATACAATGAATGTAATGTTAAAAAAAGGAAAACTGCAGACAATGTCAGTAGAGTTGTTTTCGTAGTTCTGAAGGTTTGACATTTCAAATTTGAAATACAAAAGGCCGGGTCTAATTATTACTTTTAGTTTTAGATTGCGACAACGAGATAACTATCAAAACTCCCTGGGTATTGTGCAAGTTAAGCATACGTTATTTACACAATCAGTCTCTTTATTATGTGAAACAAGCGCATTTGATTTTAAAGTAATGAAACGTATAACGCGGCTTCATGAAATGATTGTGCTACTACATAAAAATCGCCCACAGTTGGCAGACTAATTCCCACACGGTACACTCATCACACAAACAAGGAAAAAAATTCCCAATCAGATAATTTCATGCTGGTTTCATGCAGGAGAAAAAAAGCAATTTATTAAGCTGTCTCTTAAGAGCCAGGCATAAACGTAACTGTGACAAAGGACTGCTTTGACACACTCGCTCAAAAGGAGACACTTCTTTAACTGCTTACCCTTGCTCCCATTCGTAGAAAAACAGCCACCACAACTCTTAAAATAGCTTCCTACAGAGTATCAATGACCAGGTGAATAAAGGAACTAATGGAACCTACAGTCTATTATAATTTGATGAACTCCAAACTGACATTAACAACCGTTCCATGTCTGACACAAGTACCAACTGATTTCTGGGGGAGTTCTGTTGCTATAGCTACCAGGGGTCAACCAACTCCTAGTAAAAGGGCCCAAAACTGCTTTGACCTCGCTCTGCTGACCTCACTTGGATTACTTATTTATTCATTTATTATTTATGTGTCTGTTGGTTATTGTTATTTGTGCACTTTGTGGTGAAAGCCTTAAATCTCATGATATGTGTATGATGACAATAAAAGCATTCAATTTAATTATTTCATTCTTTGAGGATTGCCGACAATCCCGGAGGCACTCTTGAAAACAGTGTAGTGTAAGACAAAGAATAATAAAAAGAATAATCAATAGCAGAAAAATTGCGAAGAAGTAAATTTGCAATAAGTGAAGTCGCAATAATCGAGGGAAGACTGTATCCATATGTAAGATTATAGCCAAAGGCTAATTTCTATCTTTAGTCCCTTGTACTTCTTGCCTAAACTCAGCTCTCAAATATATCAGAACACCTACAACCTTATTGACCACATTAGCAATTTAAAACATGGATGGATGTAATCATAACAATAAACAATGTCTTACTGTGTACTAGGTGCGCATGCCTCATTGTTCTAGACCTATGAACTCCGTGAAATTTCCAAGTGACATATGCAATCTACCTAAAATAAATCAATGTGCACAGGATAAACTGTTTTCCCCACCATTATTTAAGGCGTACAAAGGTGTGCACACAACCGTATAAAATTTCATTTCACTAAAACCCATATTAGTATTTACAACCTGCTTGTGAAAACAGGGTTCTGCTTAATTAGATTAAACAAATGCGTGCGTGTATGTGTGTGTACTCATTTACATGCACCAAACAACAGGTGAGGTGTGGAGATGGGCCAAGATTCCAGAAAAAAAAGACGCAGGGAGAGAGACTAGACCTTCATTTTATATTCATGGACGTGGTGTAGATCGTTAGCTCAATAAATTAGAGTCTTGCGGCTTTGGATATCACACTGCCATATGTCAGAGTGAGAGAGAGGGTGAGACGGAAAGAGAAGGGGAGAGAGAGAGAGAGAGAGAGAAGAAAAAGAACAGACTGCAAGAGAGGAGAAGAAGAAAATATGCCTGCTACATTAACAGTTAATGAATGCACAGAAGTGTGAAAAAAAAAAAAAAGAAGAAGAAGAAGCAGATGTGATGCCGACGCGGGGAGAGAGGCGGGTGATAAAACTGGTGACCACGAGAGAAAAGCTAATCCGGTAATGTTGAACTCAGAGCCGTTTTAAGCACCGAAGAGCTTCCAGCCTAGGGCCTTCAGAGCTCCCTCATACACTAGTGTGAAGAAAAAAAGAACTTATCAATTAATATTATAGAAAGTATGTATGTCTGGATGACCTTATTTTTGACAAGGCAAGAAGAAAATCCCAGACATCCCATGTAGTTACATTAAAAGCCTTAGGATCAAATCAAATCTTTTCAGGATGTCACCCATATCTAATTGTTGTTTAGATTTAAGAATAACAAAAATAAGCACCTGACTGCAATCCACTGATTGAATTGAATGCTTTTATTGTCATTATACCAGTATAATGAGATTTAGGCTTTTACCAGGTAGTGCACAAATAACACCAACAAACAAACCGACAAATAAATAATCAATGAATAAGAAAGAAGGAAATATTGTTTAAACACAAGTGGATTGCACTTGTAGAACACATGATTGGTGAAAAGATTCCCTCTTGATGGGTTGGACCCAAAGCCCAAAGCTACAAAAGGCCCTTTGTGGAATAGTTTGTCTACCCCTGAGCTAAAATATCTGTGCCGGAGAGGTTTTAATATTCCTACTTGTTTTCCAGATGGAAAGTCACATTGCTACTTGCACACGCTGATTCCCATATTAACACCGGCAAACATGCTGGATCTTCTCGAAACAATCAAAGACACCCAAGAATAGTAAAAGTGAAGGGAGCCCACCATTACTGTAGTGTTGCAATGTCTATTAATAAATCCTAAAGCATACACGAGACACAAAGCAACATTCCCACCTGCTTTTAACTCTCTTGTGTCTCTATCACCCTCTGGCTTCACCGTCAATGTGGAGAAAAAGTAAAATGGGAACTACAAAGTGGAGCACAATCTGTTCTGTGCTGCTGGTTGATTTCTTAAGGGGTTACCATTTTAAAATAAATTTCAAAGTTAATTAACTTGTTCCAAGTTTAAACTGCAGTTATCATAAAACCTTGTTAAAAGGTCCTGTGAAGTCATTTTCATGTCTCCAAATCCATTAAATGTGTGAAGTGCAGAAAACATGAACATACTGAGAATATTGTGTGCTGAATTGCTGTATTATAGGGAAAAAGTACTACATTGGACTTCCTCAATGAATAGCCTTATTGTGTTAGTGTGTGTGCGTGCATGTGCATGTCTGTGTGTTGGCCCTTATGTACTAATATGGCAAAAGTTAAAATCTATATTAAAACCTGGGTTTATCCTGTGTGAATTAGACTTTTTTACTTTTAAGATTACTTAACTCTCCTATCATTACACAAAGAGCACTCATAAGTCATTATATTCCAACAATCATCATCTATTGAAAAACAAATTTGTGAATATATTTAAAGGAACTTTAATATACTCTAATGGTGATTATCGGAACTCATTATTTTTTAGATAGTTTTGTTTGAACTGAAAATGGATCACATTTGAGGTGTTTAAATTTGAAAAATTCCCCGTCTTATTTGTTTTCGGTATACTTGCTTGTTTTGGAAGTCTGAATTCCCATATGAAAAAGAAAGCAACATTTTCATCAAGAAAAGTCTAAGCCTTAATAAATAATGTGCATAATGAGCAATAATTTGATGTTGGTTCATTCATGCCTGTTATCTATCAAATTTGGGGTAGAAATTACCAGAAACGAAAGCATCCTTATTTGAATTTTAGAGGTCTTCCTCATGTATTATTCCTTTTCTACGCAAACACGAACACAGATATACACTTTATTCATGAGTATCCAATTTATTTCTCTATTCATTTCCGGCATTTACCTGTAAATATATAGATATATTCCAAAATAGCACAAAAATAATTCCTCTGAAAAAAAATTCTAACTACAGATTTTGAATAAATTGTAATTGTACATAAGGTTTGCATATTGTGGTTAATGCATAATTCATTATAGATATGTTACAGGAGAAGAGCATTCTCACAATATTTGGATTGGAAAACATTGCAATTATTTTGTGCTTATTCTGGTGCTACTTTTTCAGCAGAAACTTTTTTTTGTTGGATCTGTTGGAACCAACTTGCATCCACAGTGGCCCTCAAGGACCGGTTTGGAGAAAAATCCTATGGATAAATAATTTAAAATAATTATTTTTACTATTTTTAAATAATCCAATGTTATTCCAATGAATACTTCTCTTATATCACAACCTCTCTCACTCTAAAATTCTTTCTTTCCTTCTTGTTTGAGAGTGATCGGCAATGTATGTCTTTAAAGGAAATATAAAAATAAATGCAATGGGTGAAACGAACTGTGAGATTAAAGCAACCCTCCTTCAGTGCCTCCCATTCTGCCCCCCTCCTTTCTTTATTATCTGAGAGCTGTAATTAAAAAAATAATCTTGGGTTCGCACAGTGTTAACAAGCTATCTTAAACACCCAAACACGCATGCACACCCAGAACTGTATATTTGCTGTGGTGTTGATTGCTTGATTCACAATACCACCGTTCACACCATTTTTATTGAACTTATACTGTGCTTTCTCCCTGGTACAATTCTCATGCCAAAACCTACCTGCAGCCCATTTAGCCAAAATATAACTGTCACAATTCATCCCATAAGGACAATACTTGTGAAAAAAATTCTACGAAAGAATAATGAAAGGTCAATATAACTTGGCCTATTATTTCAACTCTGATTTTTACCAACTGTCCATTTTCTTTTTAAATTCCAGTGTTTTGCTCCCGAGACAATACATTTTTCCAAAAATCGTCAAGTGTTGTGGTTTGATCGAGTACTATATCTGACTTTGAAAGAGTTATGTTGATATGGGTGAAATATTAGGGGATAATTGTTTGGCTTTGCTCCAGGCAAACAGAGGGCATCTGAATTCAAAAGAAGCAGAGAGAGCTGTGAAGAAGACTTCACATAGAAGCATCCACTGTGTGAACAAAATGTGATTGATGATAGAGGATTGGCTGTTGGTTTTATGGCTGAGAATACTAGATCTCCCAAGAAATATTTCACCATATTCTAACAACCTTCTTTAAATGACAAAGGTTTGAGCGAGACGGCTTCCACACCATTAAATGTGTGGTCCCCACATTCTAAAGACATTCAGAATAGGCTGGTCGAACACTCTGAATTGCCACTAGTTATAAGTGTGAGCATGAATGGTTGCTCCTCTCATTGTGCCCTGCGATTGGTTGGCAGGGTGTCCCCTGCCTGGTGCCTGTAGTTAGCTGGGATAGACTCCAGCAGCCCCGCGACCCTTGTGAGTATAAGCGGCTCAGAAAAAGAATGAATGAATACTGACCATCTTTTCATCTGGGTCTAAGGGCCAAAGTTAATAACTTTACCTGTAAAACCCTATGGATGAAGCTGTCATATTGTTCTAAACATTTAGAGGTGTGAATTGATAAAAAGGTCCTTTGCCATACTGATTTCTACTTTGTGGGCTAAAAGAAATTGCATTGGAGAGAGCTAAACTGATCAGTGCGAAATGCCACAAAGATTTGGCAGTAGACAGAGGGGAGCAGCTTTCAAAATAACTCAAGATCCAGATAAAGATGACCATGCTTTGCTTGTTTACTAATTAAACAATGAAAAATTCAAAAAAAAGCCAGTTGGCAAATGGAATTTATGGCAACTAGTTGAGTTTTGCTTGACTCTCATTACACTGCTGTTGACAACCGCTAAATGCTCATTAAAAAAAGTCTGGAAGTCACTTCTCTGCCTGCCTTTTTGGAATTACTTACTGTAGAAGGAAATCCAAAACCCATACTGCTGTCGCTTTGTCTAGATAAAATAATGCACTGTGGAAGACACAATGGATGTCAATTTCTTTGTGGTTAAAGCGCTCAAATTCAAACATGCAACTCTTCCTTCAACCAACTTTAGTAGGTACAGAAATGCAGCATAAAACTCCCAACAGGAACTAACAACTTTAAACTCTACATCTTGATTCCAATTGTGACGTTTCAAAAGGGACAGATCTACAAAAGCTTTGTGAACTTTAATCTGACGAACTATGTTCGCCCCCTCCTTCCGTTTTATGTTGTTCGAATGTGTAATTTGTTGGTTAGTGTGTTGTGGTTGCTCTTATCCGTTGGGAGATGTTGTAATGTTTGGTGTCCTGCTGCGTTACAAGGCTAAAGAAGATCAGGCATCAGCTTGATGAGTACAAGGACTACTGTTATGAATTAAAAATGGCTGAATCACAAATTCCTATCATACATTTCACACCATTGTACAACCTATTATAAAACTTCTTTGAATATTTGTTGGTGTTTGGACTGGAGTTATTTAACTGTTTAAAAATTAATTGGAGGACAGCAAGTGCATTACATGGTATTGGAGATTAGCTGAGCTTTACGGTTTTCCCATGCTTAGAGAAATTAGAACACTGAGCCTAAAAGCTGACTGCTCTTGTAACTCCAATAACAAACATTTTAGGATTGCTTGCCTAAATATATTCCATTTAGCAGTTTTGGGCTTGGGTGTTTATTTTTTTTAAATTTGTCTTTAAACCAAAAGGTGCTGTGCAATAAATATTAAATAATCAACTGAAGACATCATCAACATTGGCAAGCAAAAAAACAAAAAATAAAAAAAACTTGGATTAACCCAAATTAATAACTTTGATTTTTGCAATTTTTGCAGTAAATTTGCATAGAATGGGGAAACTCCTTGATATCAAGTAAGAAAAATATTGCAGGGACATTGGGTTAACTATATGTTCAATAAGGGTGCTGTTTGTGCTAAAGTATTTATGAGGCATTTAAAAATATAATAAAGAAAAGACCAGTGAGACTTCAATTGGATCTTTCAGTGTGTTGGTTCGGTGTTGCCTTGCATCTCACAATTCCTCCTTCTGGCTGTGTTTGGCTCTTCTACTGAACTTTGGTCAGGAATTAGCGTTCACGTCGCATCAGTGACCTCATTCTTTGTGGTGGTCTAGTGGTGTAAGTGCAGTTTAGACTTACTGAATTTTTATCAGATGTTTTTATCATCATTGGTGACAACATTTATTTGACGATAATTATGGTTATCATTTTATCTCCCAGGTCTATATACATAGACTAAATGGTAACAACCATGCATGCTGCTTTAAAACAGCCCTCAGATAGTCTGAGAAAGGGAGAGAGGGAGGCAAAGGAGGTAAAGACAGAGAAAGGGGGATGTTCTGGAGTTGGAGTTCTGTGTAAAAAGCAAAATACAGATAAGTGCCCGTCTTCTATTACAGTTCTTATGGTGTAATTATGCAGGGACTGTGTATAAGTGGTTAGTGAAACATATGATTTGCTCACCCACTATTTCCAGCTACCCGCATTCCTCTGATTGCCCGACAGAGGTTGACTAATGAATACATAGTACATGATGTCCGGAGACTTATTCTGGTCTGATTAATGTGTTTTCCTCCATGCCAATTATACACTGATTACACAAATTAACAACTCCAGGTCCCCATAATCACTGACTGCTCAACAATGTCCCCCAAACCCCCATCTTCAAACACAAAAACACACCATCTCTCTCCTATAAAAGGTACTAGACCCGATTTGTCCTTCTATCCTTGCCCCAGCAAATGCTGCTAGGCTTGGCAGTTGTTAAAACCTGATGCGTTTAACTGCACGCGGCCCCAGATTGGGTTACTAACCACATTCACCAAACACACTACGAATCTGACTCATTTGTTCTCTCTTTCCCCCGTCTCTCCATTTCTTTCTCTCTCTCAGTCTCTCTCATCAAAAGCTGGTGCCAAAGGATGAAGTTAATGGATCACCTCAATGGAATGGATCCCCTTGCATGAAAAGAAAATGGGGACAGGGGTGTGTGTGTGTGTGTGTGTGTGTGTTTGTTTGTGCGTGAGGGAAGGGATGGGGGCAGCAGGCCGGCACACATAGCAAGAGGCAAGTCGGCGGGATAAAGAAAAAAGGAAAGTTTGTGTGTATTCGCAGAAATGTGGAACCGCGGTGAGAATGATGGAATGGAAAATGAGCGTGAGTTTAGACCAAGACGTAAAATGAAAGGATCAGAAAAATCTCCTTAAAATTTGGAGAATACCACAAATGTGTGTCTGTGCTTCATGTGTGCAAAATAAGAACTGGCCCAGCAGTGCTATGAAACAAGCCTTATGGGATAGCTGCAATAATTACTTTATCAAAGAAAAAATATGAAAAGTTTGTGCTTTTAATGACAAATCAAATGCAATTCCAAAAAGCAATGTTCCACAATGTGCTAAAATGCTCAAAGACAAAAGGTAAATAGTGCACACACACACATACCTTTGATGCGTGTGACATCTTAATAACCCAGTGAAGAAGACAAAGTGATTGTGCAAGCACTAATCAAGTCAATTTGGCAAAGAAATATACGGAGCAGAAAATACAGTCTCTAATGGAACATGAGTAAACACAAAAGGCTCACTGGCCTGGCATGTGTACGTCTGAATGGCAGAGCTGCATAATGCTTAAGCCAACCCCTACACGTTGCCTTTGACAAGAAATCATATTTCACCGTAAATTTAGAGAAGCTCATTCATTTTCTGAACCACTTTATCCTTACTAGGGTCACAAGGTGGGGGTGCCAGAGCCTTTCCCTGCTGCCTTTGGGCACGAGGTGGGGAGAAACCTTAATTGGTGGCCAGCCAATTGCAGGGCACAAGGACACCAACAACCGTTCACGCTCACTCTCATACCTAGGTTCGATTAATAGTGTCCAATCAGCCAACCACGCATCTCTGGAATGTGGGAGGAAACTGTAGTACCTGGAGAAAACCCACGCAGCATAGCAATGATATAGTATGCTGCAGCAAATGGAACCTTGTTTGGTAATGCGCAAAACATCTTTAACCACGACAGTTACAAATGGGCCTTCTGTAACTGCAGACTGTTGGTTGTTATGATTCCTAATAATATACCAGTGAAAAGGTGGCACGTAAAAAAAAGCTTTGACAGAACAAAGGCTTAAAGTAATAGGTAAAAGTATCATCCTAAACTATATAAACATGCACAGTGGGACCTTAACAGTCATCCATCGGGGCTGTTCCAACCTTTTATTGATTGAGATTTAAGAGATAACAGAAACCCACTATCATCATAAAAATATTTACCAAATGTACAAGAAAAGGCAGCATTTTGTCACAAATATAAGAGAGAACATTCCTCCAAGTAGTCAATGAGAGACACAGCTGCTAGACAAATACAGCTATTCAGGGCTGTCAATCACCAAAACATACCAAAGTAATTTGGGGGCTTTTAATAAGACCCCTCAACATGCACATTACGTCAAACATTGTACTGCTTAGTCAGTTTGAATTTTTTAAGTTTCTTAACTCTTTGGCTGTCAGAGAGGGCCTTTGACATCCTATCCATTTTGAATGAGAGGCCCGACAGTGATATGCAAAATATCAAGTCTCATCATCATCTCTAAGATATATCATTTTGTTAAAAAGAAAGGTTTTAATTCAAATGTATGAAATCCCTAAATCACAAAATATAGATGCTTATATTGGTAGTGTGCGTGTGGTTCCAATTTCTAACACATTTTAACCATTTTATGATTAAACGGTTAAGTTTCTTTGCAAGGAACAACCAAAACATTGGCCACCACAGAAATTAAACTGAACGGAAAAGGACATACAGAGTGAGGATGCCGTACTTTGGTGACGTCATTCAGTAGTACTGTAAAATTATGGCCGACAGAAAATTGGAATTAAGTTATTAAGAGACACAAGCTATATTCTATACACAGCAAAAGCCAATAGTTTGGAATATAAGACCAGATGACTTAGTATATGAGGCTCTGTGTCTGTCCTGCTACAAACACTGAGGTAACCTGCTCCATGGTGCAATAGAGAAGAGTTTGCATGAACAAGCAAATGGGATAATTAATTTCTCCTCTCTACACACAAATGCATTCATTTGTTTGCTTTTCTCTCCCCACACAAATGAAATAGTAAATCTGGGGAAAGAGGACAGAATTACTTAGTTTCAAGACAGCAAAATGGGAGAAGAATTGGTGTGTTAGGATCTTCTCAGTTAAAGAGTGGAACATGTACTAAGGGAGCAGAAAAGCAAAATAATGTCCAATGATGGGATAAAAGAACAGGGTTAGCAGCTGGAAAGGAAAAGCTTTGCTGAAGCCATTCCATTAACATCAAATTATTTTCTTTCTTTAAGGACATCATTCAGGACTAGCAATCTCAGACTGCCTCCAGCCCACTCCTTCCTTTCCAGGCCACTTTCACAACCATCCATCTCTTCTTGTGACCAAAATTTTGACACCCTATACTCTCTTTAATCCAGTTTATTAAAGCTCTACCCCGTTTGATTACTTTCCTTCTTTGCACGACATTTTCTCATATCATTTGTCACTATTTATTTTTCTCATTCTTCCATCAACATCCTCTAATCAACATTCTATCAACATATCAAAATAGCTTCGTTGAAATCAGGAATACTAGCTTAGTATCCATGGCAGATCATATGGGTTTGAAATATCTAAGGCATACTACATTTAAGCCTGTGTTCAACCAGTTTGTTCCCTCTAGGCACATTGTGATGGAGTCCCTATAGTTTAGTACATACAGGTAAGGTTTTTACCAAATAAAATGTGGACTCCAGACACCTTTGGGGCAGGTTTGAGATGGGTTGAAGCTGCCTCGTTACAAAGTCAGTGCGTATTTTCCTGTTCAAAACAAATTAGGTAATCCATTTCCTGAACTAAAATATGTAATTCTCACACACACACACACTGCACAGTATGCTCACATTATGTACCCGTCTGTATCTGTGGTTCTCAGTGCTCTCCCATTTGTTTTTCATTATTATTTATTTTAACTTAAAATTGTTTCAAAACAATGCTGTGTGTCCAAAATTAACAGCATTTGGTTCTCCCTTTGGATCATTGACATTTAAGGGTTCCTATTTAAAACACGGCCATTCGTTACAATGAGCCCTGAATGTGTTGTATATTTGAAGTACTAATCTGATTTAAAATTATTATATTTTTCAGTAACAGAGTCTAGCTTGCATTTCAAACAATAACCATGTCATGTATACTGGACTGATGCGAGTGCACAAGAAACAGGCACTTGCATTTGGTTATGGACTGCAAGCACCCGGACACACATGTTGCACATGCCAAGTCTGGAGCCACCTGCCATGGCAAAGCCCTCCTCCACTCAACATCAAAGGAATTGGTTTACAAAAAAAAAAAGAAGAAGAACCCGGGCCAGACACACATGCATCAATTCCTGCTTATTCCTGAGTGACATCAAAAAGGATCTTTTTCCCCCCTTTTCTTGGAGCTTATACTTTAGAATTGATAGACACACAAGCGCACACATCCTATGAATGTGAAGCCAGCCTCCCCCTCAAACACCTGTAGCAGATCAAACACACCACACTGTAATAATGCACCTGCAGAAGGGTGCAGCTTGTGTACTGAACAAGCAAATCACAGGATTTTAATACATAATGTTAACAATAACGCAAATGAAACACTTGTTTTGTTGTCATCAGAACCTCACTCATATGCAGTTTACTCCGCCGAGGCAATCTTCAAACAGCACCGCTAATACAAAAGCCTTTGAAAAATATATACGCAGACACTGAGACATGAATTTGCCATGGGCAGTCAAAAATATTATTAAGATGGGGAGTTCCAAGATGGGAGCATGTACACCTGTCATGTTTTTAATATTCATTCATTTTCAATACCACTCATCCTGATCAGGGTCACAGGTTTCCAAATCCTAGCCCATCAAACTTCTGTTAAAAAGTTTGTTTGGCCTTAAAACAAGTTGGAAACATTTTTATTATATAATTTACAAACATTGAAGTTAGCCATCTATGCCAACATACAATCACATTATTTCCAGTTGTATACTGAAGCAAAATTTCGTAAGCTTCTGTTTGTGTTTCATTATCGGTGTTAGAAAATAATACTGCGGCGCAACAAAGCCATTTTAGCACACAGTAACCTCACATTTACAAGTGAGCTGAATTAAAGAAGTCGCCATTATTTACCATAGGTGTGTCTGGCTGTATAAGCACAAAAGACTCACTGCATCCTTCTTTGTGGACCTGACTTTGCATCACTCATAAACACATAGGTGAAAATATTCTATTTTCTCTTTTTAAAAGAATGGCTGTCACGCTTGATAAACTAGTGAGCATAAATTTGACATCTCCCATCCTGCATGAACCCATACAACAGGCTACAGTTCTTGCACAAACATATAATCAGAAAGACAGAGACGCTCATAGAAATGTGCAAAGTGTCGTGGTACTGTGGAAGCACTAGAAGCTTGGTGATTTGTTCCCGCTGACAGACAAGAAATAGGGGAGTCAACCAGGGACCTCACTCTCTCTTAAACCTGTTTAACCCCCCGCATCTATCATAGACTCATACACACTGCTGCCTCATGTGTGATCTCTAGCCCTCCAATATTCAAACTACTTGATTGGAAGGAATATACACTTGTATCGCATTTGTAAACAGTGAAAGGATTAATGTACTTCCACACTGCCTGATCTTTAAAGTCCAACAGATCCTTAATTTCACACCTATAGTTATTTCATGATTTTGTCTTGTGCACATGGCTTCCATCAAAAGATGAAGTTAAAAAACAATTCAAATTTAACTACAAGAGTGTTGCAAAGAGAGAAGGTAATTGGGTGTCGGTGCTGGAGTATAATTACTTGGATGAGGTTTCTAAATTACCTTCATCTCATCAAGACACACTGAAGCAAATTTTCACATTGGGTCAACAGTTTGATAATGATGAACAAGTATTGGCCAGCTTCAAAAGTACATTTTGCCTAACCATAAGAAGTACACCGTACAGATTTTATTCTGAAAGTGGTCAACGAATTCAGTCAAGCAAATATTTCATTCTTGGTACTTGCTAGTACAACAGAAAAATGTCAAAGTTATAATAAAGAAAACACCAAGCACTACTACTATGGCGTACAAACCCTGGTTTAAAAAAAAAGAGAGAACTATGTGATGCCTCAGATAACCGAATTCTGGCGTCACGATTGCAAGAGTACTCCTCAATGCGTATAGTATATTACTGGCAGATTTTGTATCAATTAATGGGTTTACTATCAATACAGTCGTATATCTGGCTTTCATCAAAAACCCATATTTAGTCTCATCATACGTTTTGTTACAACTCTAATATTTACTTCATTTGATGCGCAAGGGTCAACACTTTTTGGCAGTCGTGGTTCATTCGCCCCAACCTCGATGCAGGCAATCTGGGATCGTTCCTGCTCAGTGGCGCTATGATTGTGAGTACAAAGGGTTGTCTGTCTCAACTTGTATTCCCTATGAGTGACTAGTGACCAGTTAAGAGTGTAATCTGCCTTTTGCCAGAAGTCAGCTGGGACAGGTTCTAGCACCCTGTGACGCTGACCAGGCTATGCAGTGTAGGAAATGAATGGGTTGTTTACCATGACTAATCACCTTTTTTAAGTTGCCTGAGCATACGTATGACAGCTCCTGGCTGGTTGTAAAGAACATCCCTTTACTCACCCGACCTTGTTGCCTGTAAATGTTTCCACTTACCAAAGCACAAGTCAATGAAGGAAATTCGTTCTAAAGATGAGGACAACATCTAGATAGCTGTGAAATTGAAAAAGAGCAGCATCACCACTCAAAAAAAAATCCCAAATGTGCATGAAGGTGTGACTGAAAGGGAAAAAAAAATGCATTACATATTAGGGGGATGCATGAAAGAAAAATGTGTTGCTTTTATAACTATTTTTGTGACAATAGTCCTGTATTTTTTCAGACATACCACATATGGCTGAATTATATTATTTCAAAAATGGGATGAACAGAGGCACAAACTGCAATTACCTTGGCCAAGGTTAGTAATATTAAGATCATCCAGACATAGTTTTCATTATACATTTTCTACTAATAAACCATTATCAGTATTGCACACTAACCAGGACAGCTGTTACGAACCTAATGATCCATGTTACTGTTGTTATATTAACATCAGGTGACTTTAGGTGTCTGAGTAATTTTACATGGACCTCTGTCAGGGCTCATAAAAGAATGCTACCAAATTAAAACAATGGTGTAATCAATTTATGGTGCAAAAATCCCAGCTTCTTTCTTGATGGCAGCATTTTTTTAAGGATTCATCCAGCTTGCTGTATTGAAAATGATGTACACTGGCAATTAAACATCCCATTCTCAGGCAACTTCCTATCTGAATGCAAAGCACTGAATGAGACTCTGTCAAGTATCCATGCTGGAAAAGTAAATCAGTCCAACAGCTGCGGGGCTGAACCCACTCAATGACACGGGGGCAGTCGGGAGGCAGCAGGATAAGTTATGAATAGACGGCGAGAGAGCAGAGAGGTGAACAGATGAGAGACAGGGGGAGGGCGAAGGGGGACCAAGGAGGAGAGACAGTAAAACGCTGCCGTCACTTAAACTCTAAAATGAAAGATCGATGAGCTTATTTAAATGTGCTCCCTGAGACGAGGGTTGGCTCATATAGAGCCTTGCATTTATGAGGGTTAGGACATCGATTGACTGGAGGCTAGTGAGAGGAAAGAAGATGGTGAGATAAGTAGAATCAACTTTTGAATTTCATTCATCTCTACCTAAAATAAAATGTCCACATAAAAGGTTAAGATTAGAAGGACACCTAAAATGTCTGGTTTTTGATCCATGGCACTATCAATTCAATCACACGCCATCACCAACACGCTATTGGGGTCCTTGTCTTCCATCTTATTCCATCTAACAATTTTCAACTCATTATTGATACTCAGACAAATAGTATTGTAAGGGGAGCAGACATCATGATAATTAGGAAAAACATTTGGATTTCCCCTAAAAAAAGTATGTTCAATGATTTTTGCATAAAATGGAAGAATAGCCAGTTAAAGAGAAAAAAAGACGAGCAACTGGCTTTGTTGTTTATCGAATTATGTCTCTGGTTTTATGCAGCATACAAAGGCCTTTTTCATCCACTCTTTGCAAACGACAGAGTACCGTCGACAAACCCATTCATGTACGTGTTGAGGAGGCTGTACCTACGCAAAGGATGGTGCACTGGCATCCTCAAATCACACTCTGAACCACACTTCACCAGGATTTTGGCTGATTACTCGGCACACACTTCAATGGCACGATACGGACCACAACACAACTAATTAGAGGGGCTGGCGGAATTGGGCCATTTTGGCACACTAATAAGTTACGGCTTAGGGACAACATATGGACCCTTAATAAATCTACTCTTTTAGATGGGTTGACCGTACTCTCCCAAACTATATTTAGGCTTTGATTTCACCACGTTTGATCGATTAAATATTGCATGGCAGATAACTGAAATGTACCCTGTTTTCCGTCTTCTTTGATATAACTGAATGACTATAAGAATAGGAGATACAATGAAAATAAAGCAGATCTGACCTTGCTGAGGAAAGCACTTAGTTTAGGCAATGACAACGCATGAATTAATATCAATATGTAGTTTGTGTTGCTGATTAGACCATGACATTGCATGTGTGGGACTTTGGAGCCACATCACCCCTCTGCCTCACACCACCCTCAACATCCTCAAGATCCAGGATAAATGGTAAAGATAGAAAGTGTACAAATTGGAAAAAGAAAGTACACACAGAAGAGCTGTCATACCGCCATCATCGATTAAACTGCTGGCATGCCGCAGAGCTGAATTCCCCATTTTGCCAATATACCATCATTTCCAACAAGCAGCCCCCACCACCTCGCCTTCCTCCACAGCTTTGTGCTTTTTTTTCATACTGACATTGACACCTTCGAACACACAGATTCTCTGAAGGTTCACAAATAGCGAAACCCCACACCACCCGGGCACCTCACACATTCCTCCAAATCCCTCCTCCTCCTCCTCATAACCCCAGATCTCATGCCTTTGCCCACCACGCACCATCTGTGACCTAAAGAACATTTGTGTGCTGACACGGGCTTGACCTTCTTCTTTTTGTCTTTGTGTGACACCCCACCACCAACTGCCCCCCACACCCCTCAACCCAGACCACCAACCGGCTCCCACCCCCATCACCACATAGACACACACACTTGTCTCCTATTAGTATATAAAATGACAAAACTCATACAACCAACCTGTTCAGGGTAGATGAATAGCACAAATGTGTATAACAATTACAGTTGGGTATCACAGTTCCGGAAAAAAGATTGAAGGGATGAACATGGAATTTGCGTGAACTGCAGTTTTGTATTGTCTTTTTTGCTTTGGGTTCAAAACAGGGTCTTCGGTGAAACAGGTCATTGACTATAGAGGGATTATCAATGTTTGGATAAGGTAACTCTCTCCCCAAACAGATTCACATGCACAATACCTTAATCCTGCAGACATCCATAATGCATAACATAATTGTCCCAAACAAGGCTTGAATTATTGTTGTAGAATGAAACTTGAAAAATAATGGCAAGCATCAACCGTGTTCTTATTTATCATTAGCATTTTGTTTTGTTAAGAACTCTGCTTCCCAAGTTTATATCACTTGCAGATTAAATATTGTGGGGACATAATGCATAAATCATTTGCATTTAGCAATTTTACAATAAACATAATGTATGAGGATATTATTTTTGCATTTGTGTGTTCTTATTTACCTTGGCCATGCAACATGTGGCAGCTGCAGCTGAGAAGGAGTAGCAGGTAAAGAAGAGACGCCCGTCTGTTCCCCAGCATCATCATCTGACTCCTTGTAGAGAATCCTTCAACCATCTCCGTGGAACCACTGAACCGAGAAAATTCCAACATACGAAACATCGGGCAGCAGTGTCCAGTATTGCTAAAGTAGTAAACCCAAAATCCCAGATCCAGAAGTTCTGGTGCGGTTAACGATGGGTAACTTCAATCGGCCACGGCGTTTAAAAAAAAGTCACCCGGAGGACCGAAACCACTGAGGCGATAAGATTTCTAGAGTGCCCGGTAATGTGGACGTGTTCTGGCCGAGTCCGCGTTTACCATCGCCCGGCCGGCGCACCTCGCATCCACGTGGATTGATCAGCGTGGTGAATTAAAACATTTCACAGCATAGTCTTATAGGCTTACTTTCTTCCATCGATCGCTAACTCCACTTTGTCCAATGCTTGTTTTATTGTCAACGGGGAATTTGTACCGCGGATCTTTCCGCTGTTGTAATAAAAGACGTAAATTTTACTCGAATTAAGCTTCGCACCAGGGATCGATTCCGTGATTGATTCGGAGAGGAGCCTCTTGGGGGGGAAGGGTTCAAGTGGGCGTTACTATACAATATTGGCACTGGCCGGGTAAGTTAGTAGTCCGGCGGGAGGAGGTTTCACTCTCCCCCGAAGAAGTGTCGCCTTCTTCGGACGTGCTTACCGCCAACTACCGCTGGTACAACAGGTTTGCATTAAACCAAACGAGTGAGATGAAATACCTTGTTTTGGGGGTCTCCAGTGCACATCTGATATTTCTTGAGCATATGAGAAATGCAATTCCGTGTAAGAGTTTCTTAGAAGAGGATAAAAGTTGCTTTTTTTAAGCGGTGTGGGAGTCTTAGCTCTTCCGCTGCGTCAGTGTGTCCTTTGACTACAAGAGCCGCTGTTATCCGGACTTGTCATCGGTCCTCCGCGGCAGTCCGTTGACTCGCAGCCGCTTGAGAAATTTCTTTCGGGCTTCTGTCTTTTGTTTGGGCTTGTGGTTATCGAGGTTGACGTTTCTTTACATCGCTCCGTCCGACAGTACTCTATTGAAGCTCGGTGCAGACTGAATGAAGAGACCAGCTCTCTCGCGAGCGAACACCTGCCACGCTCCTCGACGCACACTTGAGGGAGAGATAGCTCCTTATTGTAGCCTCTTTACTCAGTCTTCCAAGATTTGGGGATTTCAAGATGGGAATATTAGTCTATCTCCCCCTCTCTCTCTGTTTTACTCATTCATTTAACATACAGTCCGTCTTTCAAACAGTCAACTCCATCCATCCAAAACTCTAAAAGTTCCATTCATGAGCATCAGTCGTCGTTGATTGGTCCGTGCCAAACACGTCGGTGTTCTTATTTGTCAGTCTGAATGATGGGGTGGGACGAAAGAGTGCGCGTGATTGCGTGTGCGTGTGTTCGCGTCTGTGCGTGCGCGCGTCTGTGCGTGTGTGCGCGTCTGTGCGTGTGCGCGTCTGTGCGTGTGTGCACGTACGTGCGTATGTGCGTGCGCGCGCGTGTGTGTGTGCGTGCGTGTGTGTGTAGTATTTAGGTATATATATAAACACACGCAAACATTTACACACATACAAACACACATTTACAAACACACACTTTGATTCATTCATTTATTTTCATTTCCACTTTTCCTCACTAGGGTTGCGGGTGTAGTGCTATTTATCCCAGGAGACAAAGAACCATTCACCATTGGAATGTGGGAAGAAACCAGAGTACCCGGAGAAAACCCACACAGGCCCAGAGAGAGCATGCAAACTTCACACAGGTGGACCGACCTTGCTTTTAACCCAGGGCCCCAGAGCTGTGAGTCTGACGCGCGTGTCAGTTTGCATGTTCTGCTCGGGCCTGCGTGGGTTTTCTTCGGGTACTCCGGTTTCTTCCCACATTCCAAAAACATTGCACACTCTAAATTTCCGCTGGGTATGAGTGTGAGCATGAATGGTTGTTTGTCTCCTTGTTCAGTTCGCAATCCTTGTGAGGTTTAGCGGTATGGAAGAGGAATGATTTGTTTTCAAATGTAGCTCTTAGATTGGGTCACACTTTTGGCCGGTGGGCCTTTTATTGAGCCAATGAGGGTGAAGACTTTCAGGCCTTTGCTATGACACTCTAAGTATATGATTAGATGTGCTTTTTGGGGAGTGTAGTGTAATTAGCTTTGTGATTACACATTTTTCTTTTGTAAGTGGTGCTTGTCTTGATAGTGAGGATGGCACAATAAGAGGTCTAGCCAAGGGATTTTCTTATTCTCCTCATCCTATTTAAATAAAATATAATTTACCAAAACAGACTCAGTGAAGCACCACTGGTGGTCCTGCAGCAGCAACACACCAAATAACAGCCTAGAGCTATATCTTACTATTAGTGAAAAACTACTTTCCAACACGGCAAGGGTCATTAAATAGCACATTAATATTAAAGCTTACAACACAGTGACCTTATCTTTTATTTCCTCGATAAATCCAGATAGACTTCCCCATCCCCGATTGGCCAAATAGTCTCCTCACTTGTCGAGCTGTACCCAACATACTCTCTCCTAAGCACCCTTACCTCATCTATTGCTTTTTACACCAGACTCATTTCATTCAGACTACCAAATTGCTACTTCCTCTAGTAATGTAGGTATACTGCTTTTTTTGCTGGTGAGATTGCCATGTTTGGGGCCAAACCTCAGCATTTTCATTGTTCTCATTCATTCAATCATTTGGGCAACAAAGGGGAACATATTATGGAAGTTTTACCTTTATTGGCTGGTAGACAATGAAAAAAAACAGTTTGAGTCTCTAGAGCACGGGTCTCCAAACCGGACCTCGAGGGCCACTGCGGGTGCAGGTTTTTATTCCAATAGATCCAACACAAACAGTTTAACCAATGAGATTTCTGCTGAAAAAAGAAGCACCCGACTACAATCCACCGATTACATTTCTTGGATACCAGATTGGTGGAAAGGTTTCCCCTTACAGGGTGCAACAAAAACGGTGGCCCTTTCTAGAATAGTTTGGGGTCCACTGGTCTAGAGTAAATTAAACAAGTGAATCCTAATCCTAAACAAAAATGTTATGGTTACTTTGTAAAATTGATTTTTATGCTGCAGGTATTTTTAGTGTTTAACTTTGATCTTACATTTTCATGAACCCGAGGTTTGAAATAAGGAATTTAATTGAACTAAGTATTTAAAAACAACTATTCATTTTAACTATCAAGCGACAGTCATTCATATATCCAATAAATATTTAAGGGAAAATCAAATGCACAAGGTTAAAGCAGAAGAGACTTGAGTATAGAAATTCAGACTAAGTGACATTCATCAAGAAAAATGGAAAGAGCCTTTTTGATTAGGTCAGTGTACCATATTTTCTGCACTGTAAGGCGCAACTAAAAGGCTTCCGTTTTCTCAAAAGCCGGCATCTTATATATGAAGCAATCTTTGTTAATCATTGTATGAAGTTCCCTTTAGCACAGCTCCATTTAGTTAGTGCATAACACAACTCCTAAACACTACGACTACATCTCCATCTCGTAAATGTATAACACAATCTACTACTAATTCTACTACTACTACCACCACCACTAAGACTACTACCTTATATATGCAACACATTTTAAGCTAGGCCATTCATTGATGGTGCATATTTATAATCTGGTGCACCTTATAGTGCGGAAAATACGATCATTTCTTTAACATTTAGTACATTTCTCACAGAAGGTTCCAACAAGACCTGAGAGTGTAATTCTGAAACCAATTTTGCTTTCAATTACCCGTGTACCTCCAGCAATTACCTCTTCATTTTCTACATTCAATGTCTCAGTGGCTAACAAAAAAAATGCACCTGAACCTCACAATAATGTATTTCTGTACAGAATATTGCTTATTGTAATTTCATATCCAACGGTGGGCTAATCTTGGACAAGATGTCTTTCTGCTCCTATTTGATGCAACTCGCTCACATATATTCTCCCACAGACAGAAACACAAACAGCCATGCTATACCTTTCCACATTAAACTGCCATGATAGGCCTGAGTAATGCCGCCAATCTGTTTTCCTGCTGAGATAAACATCTGAGCCGTCCTCATCTCTTTAACACGTTAGACCTGGCTAATGAGTTTCGTCCTAGTACTCAACATACCTTTACGTGCATGCACACAAAAAACACACAGGTACACCCCCCCCCCCATACAAGTCTAGGCAAAATTAATGAGTGGCTTCCTGCAGCTTGAGCTGTCATTGTGGCGCGGGGAGATAATGTCGATATTAACTGACCTGTCATAGTCGCTCCACTGATAAACACAGCAGGGAAGTGGATACAAACCAGAAAATGTGTGTATTCTAATACATCATTGTTGAGAACCTCAGTTAAAGAAATCTTATCCCTGTTGGCATAAAGCTGTGCATGTGTGTGCTTTAAAAATGTTCCTTTGCAATACTAATTGTATTCTGGTGACATTTCAGAGTACATCTTTTCAAATTTTAGGGATTATTCCTAATGTCATATATATTTTTAATTAGCTATCTGAGGTCAATATTAAAAGCCAGGATCAACATTAGCTGTCAATTAACATAAGATTTATATGGTGCATCAGAACATTTGACCTGAATATATAATGTTAATAGGCGGAATGGTGCAAGAATGCTTAGCATTTCAGCCTCACAGTTCTGAGATCGAGAGTTCAACCCTCGGTTCGGATATTCCTGTATGGAGTTTGCATGTTCTCTAGTTCATGCATAACACAACTACCAACCACTACAACGACATCTCCATCTCGTGGATGTATAACACAATCTTTTACTACTACTACTACCACCATCATTACGACTACTACATTATATATGAAACACTACATTATATATGAAACACATGAATAGAATGTGAATATCTGGATAGTGGGAAAATCTGTAAAATATATCATTATATTTAGACAGTTTCTTAGGCAAAAGATTGTTACTTTTTTAAAAACAGAATATATATATATATTTGAAGCAAATTTGTCAATAAAAACAGACACGTCTCACATATAATACACAGATTTAGAAAGAGAAAGTACAACAGTCACTGGTTATATCTTCTTACTGTCTTATAATGAAAGACTTGACAACCATATATTTTGTGTATTACTTGGTATTAGGGAGTTAAAATCTTTAAATGCAGGCACTGTTCCAAATTGAGCACGCCTTTTACAATGTTGCCGTGCAGTCCAACTCACTCTTCAGAGTCTAACTTCTATCACAACTGCATTTTGCAGTAACAGACAAGAAAATTATCCCCAATACAGAAACTTTAGGATCCACAACAGTTAACTGTGTTTACAACTTTATATCAACATTTTTTTCTTTCCAGAGCCTCTGGTGTTTTTTTTTTTTTTTACCTGACAAGTTTAAAGGGGGAGCTCTCATCTTGATCAGAGGTGGTGGTCGAGGACATGACAAATGAATCCTGTCGAAACATCGGGCAAAAAACACTCAGAAGAAGAAAATCTAATACATAGTAATTTGAGGACTTATATATTCCTCAGTTTAAAGTTTACATGTAAAGCATATTTTAAGCTATCATTGTGAAAGCCCATTCATTGTGTGGATGTATGCAGCTGTGTTTTTGTATTGTTTAGATTCATAGCAGCTTAGGGTGATGCGGTACTATTATGTTTCAAGGAGAGGAACTTGATCCTCCCCAAAAACCTGTGGTTTCACCAGATATGCAGGTTATTCCCTCAGGGGCCACGTGAGGGTGAACTGAGGGTAGCGGGAAAGGCTTTCATGTGGATGGCTGTACCAAAAAGAACAAAAAGAAGTAGAAATTGTAAGCGGGGTTAGGTCACACTAGTATTGGTCTAAGAGCGACAGGGACAAGGATGAAATACTCAGGGATAACTTTAATACCAGTGAAGGAAAGGGAGAATGGTGAGGGAACCTAATGTCATTCAGTAGATCAAACAGAGATCTCAGTGTGAAAATCATAACTCAAACTTGTGGCTCTTTTATTTGGATGGCAGTTGGAGAGAAGCAGGTGAGAAACATTGCGAAAATAAACCTGCAGTTCAATTTGGGAGGATGTAATAAAATTCACAGCGTGAACTGGGCACCAAGAAAACGTGGTATAAAAGGCACACAATGGACAAAAGGAAGTTTGTTTTGATAGCTTTTTTCTTTTTTTTTTCTTACTTTTATAAGCTTGATCTTAACTCCTCTCAGGAGGGTGGGGGGAGTGTCTTTTTGGCAACAAAGTCGACAGCTAAGCTGGACCTCTGCCTGTGGGCCAGCTCCTTCCATGGATGTCCGTTATGGCGAGAGGGAGCCTCACAGTCTGTCCCAGAGACCTGCAGTGCGTACATCTGGGATTTTTCTGAAACTCTTCCAAGTGCACCTGTAATCACATACAATTATCCAGCTCCACACTGCGATGCAGAAACGTCCTGAAAACAAACTACCATAGTTACAACCCGTCCGGGACTACAATGAAAACTTCAAAGTGGATTCTTTAAAAGATTAAATATATATACCTTATAACCTAGAATCAAACAATCTAAACAAAATGAGGTTATCACAATGCAAATGTTTAAATATAAAGTAGACATATACCTAAAACGCCTTTAAAAATGTAACAGCTGTTCTGCGGATATTCCTCACAACTATTTTGAATGTGGAAAAATGCAAGGTGTCCTCGTTTACTGTGTTCGAGAATGTACTAAACTGCAAAGAGAGTTGTGAGAAATCATGTGAAGGTCATCAGGATTGATGCACATGAACCAAGCAAAATGGTTTGTACTCTGTATTGACCCAAAAAAATTCAATTTTTCAATGTTTGGTGCATTTGAATGCACAGCCTCAAGTTGAATGTGTGGGTAGAGGTAATGAAAAGCCAAGTCATATTGGAAATACAATTGACCAATTTTAAAAGAGGAAGGCTGAGGACTCCACAGAGCCTCTGTGGAAATACTTTAAGCAACGGGGTGCGCAGCCACCATCACAATTTGTATTTTTTCGGTCTTTGATCTATTATTTGGTCTATTGCCTGTGTCTTTAAAATAATACATGAGAAAATAACTAATGATATAATCACTGTCGGTCTGATACTCCATCTGGTCAAATAATGTCAGTATAAAATGTTTTAATGAAATATCGTGATGCCATTTGCACGTCACAGATTATCAATATGCATAATAATTATTTTCATAAAATAAATAAAATTATTAATAGTTGATTACTTTGGTGTAGCATTCTGTATTTTAATCCCATATTTTTACCCGTAGGTTAGACGTTAACTACATTTTTTGCAATATATTGGCGAGTATAGAGATGGAATTCATGGATTGAATTTGTGTCAGATAAAATGTTCTCTTGTTTTCCTCATAGTTTTGGAGCTTCAAATCTATTCCGGCATGGTTTCCATCCTCAATGCGCGATTTTTGATTCTTTGTAACAGTAATGATTAATTCATTGTGAACTTATTCCCTGCAATATCCGAGTTAGCCACTCGGCCTGTGCGCGCACGTTTCAGACTACTAGTGTGCTGGGGCACAGTTGAGGTTGTTTATATATTTATTTCAACTCTGTATTTACTTTGGTTTCCTCCCACATCCCAAAAACCAGGGTAGGTTGGTTGAAAACTAAGTTGCGCTGAAGTATGAGTGTGAGCATCAGGGTGTCCCCCACCTGGTGCCCTTAGACAGATGGGTTAGGCTTCCGCATCCCCTGCGACCCTAGTAAAAATAAACAGTATTATATGTGGTCTTATATATATATATATATATAATATTTTTTTAATAAAGGCTATCAAAAATTATACAAATATTTTTTTTAAATCTAAAGGTGAGGCATTTTGAGTAAAAATTGCGGTGGGCGCACTGGCTTAGCTTTTCCTGCGTGGCAGTTTTAAGTTGGCGAAGATGACTAACGTCCTAACAGGTTTCAATGGCTACATACATACAGAGAATTGTGTTCATTGCACTGCAATGTCTAAGAACGGCATGAAATGGAAAGCAAAAATACTCCAAAGTAAAGATTGTTACTTGAAAACATGAAACTGGGTCACACATATTTCAGCATACCACTGTATACCGTTAATTGTTACTAACTTTTAGTCATATTTCAAAATCCAGGAATCTAAAGCTATCAATTATAAGACTTGAGAAGCGCTAAACCAAAATACACATTAATGATGAGGGGGGAAAAGCATGAACTAAGAATTTGTGTTTATTTATTCACTGCTATAAGTGCATGTAGTGCTGCAAACATTTGTACAAGTGGGCGCCCCTGAGGCATTACCCCGCCCCATTGGTCTTCTGGGTGTGGAAGGCCTACTGAGATCCCCCAGGAAAAGTGATGACATACCCCATAGGAGGCACAACATTAGCTTTTAACTCTTTCATCCATCTGGCCCTGTGCTCTTTATCCACCATTGTCACAATTCAATTCCCCATAGCTGTCAAATCCTGCATACATTTTCTCCTCCCCCTGGAGTTTACAAACTACTTTTTATTGCCCCACTTTTGACAGTTTATGCTAGTGCTTATATTACTTAGTGCTTTTTCCCCTTGATGTTACTTCTAGTCCTTCACTTAAATGTGCCAGCAAATTTGTTCATTTTAGATCAACATATTTAATTAAATTAATGCAAATCAACTAATATATACACAAAGAATGCAATTAAGAGCCTTCCCAGACTAATCAAAGGAAATACCCTCTTGAATATGAAGTAAGTTCCTCTTAGAATACACACAAACACATTAAACAATTTTGGGAGCGAGTGAAAATAAGACTTTACAAGTGAGAAAGGTTTGTTTGCTCAGAAATTCTTCAACACGCCGTGCTATTAATCTGTTGAGTGGACAGTATTGTTGTACTATTACTATTCTATTTATATATTCATTCATTCATTTTCTGAACCACCTATCCTCACAAAGGTCGCACAGGGTGCTGGAACTTATCCCAGCTCACTTCAGGGCCAAGGTGGGGGAGCTCAAAGTGCTACTGCCCCTGAGCTTTATACATAATCAATATTTGACTCCTAAAATAAGTGTCACTATAAAGAATACAGTTAGAACATGACAAATATAAAAGAGATAACAATATAATACTTATAAGAATAAATCACAGATAATGGATTTACAATGCACATTTTGGTCCCAAACCGATGGTTGAGAATTGTTGCCCCTTTTTTTCTTATATTATCAATTTTCTATTTTTTGATGCACATTGAGTTGAGGGTCACAAGAGAACTTGCAGAATAAAACAGAACACATATTTGTGTGTGATAAAGCAAGAGAGGAATAAAAATTAAAAAAAAATCACAACTCTTCAGGTCATGGCACATGATTTACACTAGTACATGCATGCCCTCACACATTTTATCCAGACATGCATTCACCTGGCTGAGCTAGTAACTGGTGCATGTACACCTATGACATACATTCCACATGGACATCTGTCACAGATGAATTCATGACATGCTGTCAACCCTGCACATCTCCTCTTTCCTTCTCAATGAGAAAAGGACACACACACAACACACACAACACACATTCATGCATGCATGGATGCACAAAAATACGCTCACATCTTCAATACATTTGTCAAAACCAACTATTAGTAGATTGGAATGGTTGTCAGTTATGAGACAAGGTGGACCATATCACTAAACAGCTATATTTGCATCTACAGTAAAAAACAAATCACAGTATGAAAGGGACAGAAAATTATTTGGAAGCACAGACAGGTGGGCAAGTGGTTCTGGGGTCGAGTATTCGATACTAGTTCGGTCCTCACTGTGGGGAGTTTGAATGTTCTCCATGGCCGTGGGTTTTCTCTGGGTAGTCCAGTTTCACCCTCATATACCAAAAACATGCATGGTAGGTTGGTTGGTTGAACACTCTGAATTGCCCCAAGGTATGAGTGTGAGCATGAATGGTTGTCCGTCGTCTTGTGCCGTGCGATTGGCTGGCCATCAATTTAGTGTGGAGTCCCCCGCCTGATGCCCATAGTTTACTGGGATAGGCTCCAGGGCCCCCCATAACCCTTGTGCTTCAGAAAATGCATGAATGAATGTTTTACATAGGTGACCTGGGCTTAGGGGATTTTTCTCTCATTTCACTTTAACATTCATAAGTTCTACATCACTTCAAGAATTCTAGACCGTATGCCCCTTTGTTTTTTTCACCGTCTGTAACTTTTAGTATATCCTTGAAGTAAGAGCCAAGAGACCTTTGAAGGCCGCATCAAACGTGGTAAAGTGTCACACGGGTGACTTTTCCCGAGTAGAGGGTGTATCATATACTTTTAAGAAAATGTCAACATCTCTTCGTTTCCACCTTTTTTTTTTATCCCCGTTTTAACCACTGGTTCACAGTCAGAGCTACACTGCCCCCCAAAGGCTGGCTTTTCTTGCATCCATCACAGCAGAAAAAGGCAAGATGTGACAAAGACAATCCAAACTTAATTTTGATTTGTTTAAAATGAAACTCAAAAAATGACTTATAAACTTTTTGATGAGTTCATTGTTCTCTTGTCATCTTTTGAATGTTTGTCCCTATGTAAACCGACGCTACTAAAAATGGCAATTTAGTACTCGGATTCTTTAAAACAGAGGAATGAACTTGTCTTGTCAGTTTTCCCAGATTATTTTCTTACTTCAGACAGATAAAATTGGAGGAAAAAAAGATAATTGCTAGTTGAGACTGGCTGGTGACAGAGTGGTTAGCACGTCCAACCTTCGTCTGTAGAGTTTGGATATTCTCTTAAACGGATTTTAGTGCGAAAAAATGAAATACATGGTAAAATAAGCCAATAGTTTTCATATATTCAGATGATCAAATGTGAGTATAACCCAGATTGTCCATTCTACTGCAGAACTAAAAAGTAAAAACCCAACCACATGATCACATAACTCAGATTCTATAAGTGGAACTATGTATAACTGACGAAGTAAACAACCAACTATAAAAAAAATCTCTAAAAGTGAATGGCAAATGGCATACATGTTTGCTCACATGCAACCTTGCAAGGTCACCTGAATGAATCACTGCCCATATTCAGCAGATGACCTGACCGCTAAAAAAATCACCAAGCGTAGGATGGTTGACTGGCGACTTAAGTGCATTTCCCACGCAACCAACCACTGGATGTGTTCATACAAATTGCATGCACGTACACGCACACCCACAAACACCCACACACACGCTGTGGCACAGCTGCATTTAAAAAACAAACGCTCAGAGAGAAATTAAAAAAAAAAAAGTCAAATCACCTCGTGGCTGAGCGGGCCGCTGTTCCACAGAGGTTACCCTCAGATTTGGATGTGACATACATGTATGTTTGTGTTTATGGTAAGGAATGAGAATGTAAGTGAACAAGGTTTCAGCTGCGGATAAAATAAATCCATTCAATAGAAAACACGTTTTCCTGCCACACATAAATGTTCTACACAACCCCCTTCCCCTGTCTCCTAATGGCTTTGGGGACATTCTTCAAAATGTTGCATATTTGAATGCCGTGGTCGTGCTCCCATTTAACGTAGTGCTCTCTTAAAACCTCTTGACATTATTTACCGCCATTACAAATGCTGCTCTACCTCCGTTATTATAAAGTTGTTGAAATGCAATTCAGCTATACGTGGCCAAGCACAGTTTGTATTGGATGGGATAAGAGAAGCAGTCATGCTTCATCATGTTCTGCTGTTCACTCACTGACTAATCACAGGGTCCATGTCAGGGCTGCTTAAAGAGAGATAATGCTTTTGAGAGCTGTCAATCAGAAGAATCCAATACCACTCTCAGGGAAGTAGTTGGAAATTCGGGTCTTGTTTCATTACTACAATGATACAAAAATGACACTGCCTTAACTTTCTAGACAAGGTCACAAAGTAGAGGCTTTTAGTTTTAATGCTCGCTCAAAACAACCAGGGTTTCACTGATTACTTGCTGGATCACTATTGGCTCCAATATGGACCTTAATTAAAAAAGGCATTAACCGTGACATGACTGTTCTTGTTCAATCTCCACAACAATATCTGGCCGGGGCAGAGTGGTTTATTGTCATTGGGAAGAGATAGTATCAAATTAGTTCTGTTCGTCACCATGTTAAATCAAAATAAGATATGTAAATGGGTTGGCGCAATATTTAAACTCTGTAAATTGAAACGTTAAAATCAAATATTGGTAACAATTAGGGGGTGTGGACACTCGACTCTGGAAAATTTGAATGAGGTTTTCTTTCTTTTATTGAAAATATTATGACTTTACTAACTTAGCACCAATATTGAGAAAAGATAAAAGAAATTGTCCTTTGTCTGTTGTTGTATTATTATTATTAAAAACTTTCTATGTAAGAATGCGAATACAATTTTTCTATCTGAAATTGGCTACAGCTCAGTGGTGGCTCTAGTCAGGATACGTAAAAATATTTTTTGTCACAAAACTTAATATGTTTTGCCAAGTAAATCAATTTCAATTATTTTAATTTCAGACGAAAAAGCAATAATTGAAAATCATTGCAATATATTTCAACTCCCGCTGTTAAATCTTTTCCACGTTTACAAAAGAAAATCTGTGTTTAACTCACTAATATTAAAAAAAAGTCTTCTTTTTGGGACAAACTGTATTTTTAGTGCTTTTGCGTCATTTACAATCCATAAAAAAAATTCGAAAAATTGACATCAGATTCGAATAGACATACAAGTGGTCTTTAGTATATTGACAATGGCAGTAGTCTACTCTCAACAAAAGTAATCAACTGTGCTTTGTTTCCACCAGTTGGAATTGCTGCGTGGAAACTAATCTTTCTTCCATTTGTACAACAGAAAAGAGAAGACTTCTATGGGACATTCAAACAGATGAATTGTTAATTCTCTTTCATTCCCCATTCAGATGAAAACCTTGGTGAGAACATTTATCTGTATTGTATTGGATCCTATTAAGTCATTCAGGTATTTTTTTGTATGTCACAATCCATTACAGCTATTTGATGTCTTTTTTAACATCCAATTTCTCTACAATACTAAACAATGCTTGTCAAAAGCATGCCTTCCAGAAATCATATTCAAAATTATTCTGAGTATGACAGTGCCTTTTCTAGATTATTGCATTACTCACTGGCTTGACATTGAAGTACATCATTTCCCGAGAAATATTTTTTGAGTATATTCATCCACTCTTGGATGCTTTGTACTTTTCATCAGCATGGGACATTAGGTAATGCAGCATTTGCCTCAAAGTGACCAGACAAAAGGTACTGGGCATTGCTTAAATGGATGAAAAGCAAAGGACATGAGGCTTCACTTTGCCTTTATGTAATATTATAGTCTTGTACCGAAACATGAACAATGACAACATTAACCTAGAATCCACAGTGCAGGTTTACAGTATTGGAATGAACTAGAGAAGAGTGTTGGCTTCTAGTTGGGCTCCTTATCTGTCAACCTCTGCTAATTGCTCCCCTTATTAATGATTACAATTCCCCTAATAAAGCAATAATAAAGCGTACAATGACAACACAGCACATATTAACTCACATAGGGCGCACTTATAAGTCTAAAATTTTCCCTAAAGTACGCGGAGTAGCCAATCAAGCAGTGCACCTTTTGCATGCACTAAATTCAACTTGACTGTCTGGGTACATTGCTTGCTGATGCATTGTATTTAAATAGTGAGAAGGTAAAGTGACTGACCCACGTGGGCATATCATGCTGAAAGCATTACACCATTAGCAATTGGCAATGACGTTTTTGTCTGCTACCAGTGGCCAAGACGATCCAGATTAGAGCCGAAATGGGAAGACAAGATCAGTTTTACAAATTACGTACATTTTTTTAAAACATTTTCTTTCCCGTATAAAAGTTGTTATACAGCGCACTCAATTTGATATGATCAAAATATCATAAACTACGGAACAAACGTAGAAGTTGACTGGTATGCTCACCACACATGGTCATAGTTTACAATGGTTGCCAGTCCTGGCGCTGTTAAGCATGGGGGAATCAGTGGGGGTTGGGGATGTTGTCCCATTGTCCGTCTCTTGGGAACTGATCGGACCACCATAGTGGGATGTAATTGTAGTCAAGTATCATTATTGTCCAGCTATTGTTCTATTGGTGACTCCTCTTTCCCAAATATGGTCTGTCTCGCTGTCAATCCTCTGAAACCTTTTTCTGTTTGGCTGCATTTCAATAAACATCATAAGTATAGGCAATTACATAGCATATATATATATATTTATACTTATGTAGGTTGACAGCCATTCACCATGTCACTGAGAGAGAATTGACTGCTTAGCAGTAAATGACACCACCCCCAGCCTTCGCTCTTTTTTTATGGCCACTGGTGAATTGGCCACAGTCAGGAATGCGCTCATGTTAACTCTTACAACTACGGATTATCTCTATTGAAAATAACCCGCATATTTTTCAGAATTGGGAATTAGTTGGAGTACCCAAAGAAAACAATCAGAGAAAAGACAAATAAAAACAAACCTTGATTTGAATATAATTATGTTGGAATTGATTAATTGCTTTCAGTTATAAATAAGAAGACATGACACTTTGACTCGCTAAAATCCATGAAAAAATAAAAAAGGCAAACTAGGCCTTGGACAAACCACTTGTTTTCCCTCTATTGAAAAAAAAATAAATGAATAAAAAAATAAAAAAATCAATCCATCTTTGGTCATAGTATGGAAGGTGATGAACATTACCATTCCATGGGCCCATTCAAATGCTAATGCCATCGTGTAATTGTATTTCATCTTTTCTTGTATTTAACCAATGGGATTATCTTTTTGTTTTGTTTGCTGTAACTATTGTTGTATGTGTGAAATGAACTCAGCTTCTCAGGGAAGTAGCCTGCTGGCAGAGATTAGTTTACATCATCTTCTTTTCATTCTCCTCTCCGTTTCTGTACTCTCTTGTAACACGCACACACTGGTAAATATAAGGCAAGAGTGGCGAGACAGATGGAATCGGATTAAGTATATATGTATTTTTCCCCATTCGTGGCTCGGTGTCACCTTGTGCTCTTCTTAGAGTGTTGAAGGATGAAAGCACGCTAAGAACAAATCACAATTGGAGTAAAGGTAAATTACACAGGGGAATGGTTGTCATGGATACAGAGATTAACTCTTTTCAACACTTGAAACGATGCTATTGTGTCAATGTGTATGGCAAAAAAAAACTTGCTTTGTATGTATTACTACATTTACACATGCATTTATCTCAAGTTCCACTTGGGAGTCAAAGCAAAAAATAGTTAATGTATATATATATATATTTTTTTTTTTTTTCAAAAATGTAAACAGTAAAGTACTGGAAAAAACAAACAAATAATGTAATTAAAAAAAAGAAATCAACTAATTACTTTGCATTCTTCATAACATTTTCTTTGTGGAACAAAAAACAACAACAACTCTGGCCTTACCATAGTGACAACAAAATCCTTACTGCCATCTACTATAGTGGATATGCAATTAGACTCAATTCTAACATGGCCCACAAAACAAGCATATTCCCAAGGGTCACACGCAACCCTTCTGGCATCACTGACCCACAATTTGTGAAGCACTGGTCTACTCCAATGGTTCTCAATTATTTTAGTGAAGTAAGACCTCAATGAATATTTAGCTCTCCGAGAAACATTCTCAGTGTTCAACAATAAAATACATGTAGTCAGTCAAAATGTTCAGTGAAAATAAATGCAGAGTGTAACACTACTTCACTTAAAGAAAGAGTGAGATTGTGTTACACTTAGATATTCCTAAATATTTTAAATACAAGTGCTGAATTTTGAACAAACAGTTATTTTAAATCCATTCATTCATTTCCAACACCACTGACGCAGAGTGCACACCTGTTCTGTCAATTTCAGTTACCCGTCAAAATGTGCTCCAAAGCAAAAGAGCATGCGCATGGCCATAACAATCCCCAAGGGTTATCACACCTAAAATACCCATTAATTTAAAGTAGTATTTTAACTCTGACTCATTTGCCTATTGTCATTGCTGCAAGTGAGTTTATTTTAATATGTATTTATTTAATAGTGCCGTTTGACCACTAACCAACGTAAGCAATTGGATACACATGAGATCTAAATAAAATATTGATGATAGTGCGAGATGATGGCTGCGCTCGAGTTACTGTACTGATAACAACGGGGAGCTTACTTCAACAAAATTGACAGAACACCAGCAGATTTCAGGCGAAAGGCGAGTTACTGAACAGGTGTATAGTCAGTCAAAGGGCAAATACAGGGACAGACAACCATTTGCACTCATAATCCAGCCGCCATTGACAAAGCTTTTTGCTTGCTACCTTGGGGTTGAAGTCAGTCAAATGTATCATGACACCAATAACACTGTCTGAAGCCTTAAATGGGAATATTTTTTTAGCTTCATATTGAATACAACTGAACTTCAAAAATATATGTTCTGGCAAAAAAAGAGAGTTTTAATGATTATTGCTGTCAAATTCTCGTGAAATGGAGCTTGTCTACCACAATTTAAAACTACTAATGTTACTAACGGAATATATCGTTTACTGTAAATCAAATAATAATTGACAAAGTAGAAACCAGAACAGACAAATGAACATAATGTTATAAATAAGTAGGAACATAAATAGCAGAGTAAAAACCAAGATCATATACAAATTAAGGAGTCAGGCAGGCAAAGAATTATCAGCAAAAATATGGGTGAAACAATTAGGAAAAAAATGAAGTACTAATAGACAAAAAAAAAACAATAACAACAACAACAAAGCCTAGTTTCAGAGCATGAAACCTGGACTGCAATAATAATAGCTTTTATTTGTTACTTTTCCTAAAATAGGCCTATTTAAATAGATGACGCACACAAGGTCTTCTAGCAAGACCAACATTATTATAATTTGTTTTTAAACGTAAACAAGACAAACAACACCATAGAGACCTTTTACATCAAGCGGTAATGAAATGGCGCTTGTAGAGAAACGTTTAGAAAGGTCTGTTTTTGTGCTTCTGTCAAACATGGTTTACCCACAATGACTTTGACGTTGCTAATCTATTCTTCCTGAAGAGGACAGTTGTGCCAAATGTAATGAAATTCCTTACACGCGTTCCTGAGATATTGTGCACACAGGAGAGGCTTTGGCCAGACGGACAACCTAAAAAAAAACATAATACTCCTGGATGGATTAGACAACATTGAACGACATTAAAAGTCTCCTTAAAGGTTACACAAGGGGAGTAAGTAAATCATTCTGGCAATTCGTTCTCTGCATTTGGGTGTATTGCATCCTCGCATCCTTCTCAAGCGATTCAGTTGGGAAATCTGCCAGCGCAAAAATGAAAATGAAAAAGAATTGAGTGTTGCGCAGCATGACAAACGCTCACTAACAACTAAACGTTTGACTTTGAAAAGTTAGGACTTCTGTCTTGTAAGAGATTTTGCATCTACTGACTTTGGGTATGGCGAGAACCTCTTTTAAGGGTATAAAAGTTACTGGATTTCATATGTCCAGCAGGGCAGAATACCCGTTTTCAAATTTGCTTGCTTGTGGGCACCCAGGAAGTGGGCAAAACCAGGTTTTCTGGGCTATGTTGTTTGTTATCCAAAGTACAAGAGTATATGAGCAGTAAAATCATTAAAATGTTGACAAGGGATGATTGTTTGGAAGGGAATATTTTCACAAGATAGTTACTTTATCTTACTTTCTCGAGTACATAGTGGACTACTAGAATTTCCACACATTTCTTAAACAAGTGTGTCATACAACAAAAATAAATAAATCCCACTATTACCCACCAACTGACATGGGGTCATATCCTTTCCTTAAATCCGCTTTTGCCGACTAAATTGTGTCATGACATTCACTTTCAACTTAATACGTGAACCTAGAAGAATTACAACTTGTCTATTTCCAACAAGCACAAATAACTTTCTTTAGTCCTCTGTCTAATGCTCATTTTAAGATATAATGAGAAAACTATTTTTGTTTGGGAGGAAATGAAGACATATTATGGTGTATTTAATTTACAGATGTCCATGTGCTGTAGAAAGGTGAAAGTGGTAGAAGTGGTAGAAGGATAGGGTGAGAGTAATTACACACTAGCCATTCAAGAGATGCAAAAATTATAGCGTTAATGATTAAATCACAACAGTATATCGATGTACGGAGATATTTCATTAAACAAACAAAACAACAACTGCTGCAAGGACTGCAGAGTGATAGAACGAAAATGAAGACTGAAAAAGAAGTGCAAAAATTGTCTGTTTGAAGGGTCCCTCTTCTGAAACTGAATTTTATGAGATCTAAGCCCTAAATTACTCCATTAATTGAATATTTACTTGAATAACAGTCATGCAATATTTTCCACTAACAGCCCAATCGCATTTTGGATTAAATGATTTTGGTGATTGGATGCAAAGATTGATGGGTAAACCAAACCAGGTCCATTTTAATGCTTGGCCTCTGACCTTTTAAGCTCATTTTATTTATTATTGGGTCGCTGCTCTTTCCCTCATTCATGCTCCACTTACCCTCTCCCACAGTATGTTTATGTGCTTTTATGACTGTCTTTATCATTCCCAAGTTGTTCTCTGAAGCTCATATAATGTCATTCCTGCACTGCCATCCTTTCTCACCATTAACGGCAATAACTGTAGCCTCTGTAGTGTCTCCACACCAACTGTCAAAGGAATGGTTGTTTTCCTGTGATCCCACCTATGGTGGTTCATCACACCGTTGGGATTCTCAAGTTTTTTCATATCACTGTATAGCATCATTGAATTAATTAAATATTGCCCACATTATATCAATTGTTCCCAAGTCATCCTTGAAATAGACTATCCCTTCTTTGGCTCTTCCAAAGCTTTCCTATTTTTTGTTGCGGTTTGGGTTTTCCCTTGGTCTTTTGTGATTTAAATCAGAGTAGTATGTCAGAATTCTTTAAATGTGGGATAGTGAAGTCCATTGAGAAATGTAAAGGTTGGCTGTGATTATGCTGTTATTACTTAAATTACAAGTTATTTTACTTTTCCTATCTTTCCCCAGAGATGCACACATGCAGACGCTATTGAACACATTGTGTTCTTCCACCTATACAAGACTGTTTCCAAGGTTTGGCACTCTGCCTCCTCGTCATTCCCCTCTAACTCGTTCACTTGTCTCCCCATCCATGTCTTGATCTTCCTATTGGCATCCTTTCTTTCATCCAGCCACTCTGAGCTCTCCATTTAATTATATTGTATGTTTGTGTCCCGGTGCATATTTCTCACATATTGCTGGCTTCAGGGCATCATGTTAACTTTTGCAGATGTTAACGTACTGACAGATACAGAAGTATTTAAAAACTCCCAATAGGTAGAGCTGCCGGGTACCTTTGGTTCAAATATTTCCCTTAAAGCGATACTCTATTTTTGTTACTAAAAACTTGTACAACAGAATAGAGGTGTTTTCAATTGTCTTTTTTTCCAGTTTCCATGGTGATCTGTATTGACACAAGTGGTAATTGCAGCAGGTTTTGACCGTACTTTTTTTTTTTTTATAGGAACAAAAGAAAGAACTTGAGGGGGAAGATGACTTTCTGGCCATACCCTGGTGGCCAATTTTGCTGGAATACAAGGAGCCCAAGAGGGTGAAGGAACAAGATAAAAATCTAGTATCAGTATGTTTAAGCAAACAGACATATCACAGCAGACATTAAGCTCTCAGCAATGCCTAAAATACAGTATTTCCATCCATCCTCTGTACTGGTTACCTTATCTTAGAATTCTCAATGTAGTGATTGAGGTGAAAATTCCACAGTTGTAACACTGAAAGAGCTGGTCAACACCACCCTTTGGCCTCACTCTTAGTACATTTTACTTTCTGGTGGCATACTTTCTACACCCCATATTTATGTAGTGATCAAAATCAGGTTGTTATATCATTAGTTTTCCTTTTCAGACCTTGTCAGCAGTCAAACATTGCAAAACATTTCCATGCATTGGAATTATCACATGCTTCAGAGATTTGATTTCATGAGTTCATGCACTTGTGACAAAGATGATCCACATCAATCCAGGCAACAGTCAACTCTTCCCGAACACAAAACCCCCCAGCCTCTAAATTCTATCACTATAACATGCAGCTATGAACAACTACAACAGTGACACATTGATTTATGACTGCCTGAGTTAACTTTTTGGAGTGCACAAGAGTTTTTGTCCATGTCAAAAGTCAGGCTATGGCCTTTTCTACTAATTGCAATCTTTTAATTCCATTCTGGAAGACCAGAGAGCAACACATTACAGCATTTTCACCCGAGACAAGACAATTGCATGAATTATGGTCTATGCATCCTTAATGGATAAAATGCTGTATTTTTGCTTTATCGTGGAGAATACATTTTAGTCATGTACTTAATGCGCAATTGAAAATGAAGAGTTTAGTCAAGAATGTCACCTTTTGTTTTGTTTTTCTACTGAGAAAATTTGAATGCTTATCAAAACTTAGAATGGTATTCTCGACCATTAGCCTGGGTCATGTTATTTTCTCAGGATTGAAAAGAAAACAAATAAAGTATATCTATTATTTAATCTCTAGGACTCCATATTTGCATAACTCCTGCTCAAAAGAGGCATTGGCAAAACATTGCATCTAAATCCATAAAAAGAAGTATGACACCACTAACTCATCCAAACTTAGAAATCAAAATAAAAACCTAAAAATTGTAAAATAATTTCCTTTACCAGTTTCTTTTCATTACATACACAACAACCTGCAGAGCCAATAGCACAAACACAATGAAAAGAGTGGTTTTCTCTTTCAGTCTGAAATGTTCCTGCATGGCATGGATGACTGCCATTTTAGTCAGTGAATGACTGCTAAAGAACTTTGTAAATGCAAAAGAATATGATGTGCCTGCATCCAATCTCAATTGACATTGAATTAATTTTAATTCACCATTTTTATTCTAATGAGTTGAATACGGCTTCTCCATTTTAAAAAAAATATAATGATGCCGCACGGTGTCTTTTTAAATCACTAATAAAGACCTCTTCATAGTTGGAATATATTGAAGCTCAAACCAAGGCTGAGGGCTTGCAATCTGGGCAAAACTCACAAACCTATGTGAATGAAACCTGATCCAAATCTTCCTATAACTAGAAACAGAACTGAAAAATGAAAAAAAATCCTGATTTTTTCTCTGGTATTAAAAAAAAAATCTAAACAGCAAAGACTAACACAACAAAAAAAGAATACAAAGACAAATATGAACATGTGACTGACATGTAGATTGGTTCTTGTGCTTAGAATGCACGTATGTGTGTAAACGTGAATATATTGTATCTATGGCTTAACATTTCATTTCTTTCTGAGAATTCTGCACAACATGACAAGATGCTCAGAGTAACATTATTTACCCCTCTTTGCCTGGAAGGATGACTGCAGCAATGGATTGCAATAAATGGTTGCAATTCAATTTGTATTTGTCAGATTAATGGATGAAAACATGATGATCAAGTGCAACTGAGCAAAAAATTGTGCTATCAAGAAATATCACTAGGAACCTACATGTAAACATGAAAGACTGTCCACTATTTCAACAACAGATTGTGCATATGGCATCTTGACCAGCATTCTAAAAACAATTCTGTTAAATCAATACGATAAATATGCAAGACGTACTGCTCTATTAACCAAAAGATAAATAAAATTGTCAAAGGGCAATATTGAACTAACCTTGGTTATGTTTCATCAGCGTGCGTTGCTTTGTCTCTGGTAAATAGGATCCTTGTTTGAGTTATCTGGGAGTGCTAACAAACACTGAGACAAAGCTTTGACTTGCATTAGCCTGGCGGGGAAGCTTGTGCTCTATTGCTGGGATTTCCACAGTATTCCACCAAAGGCTGCAGTGTGTGCAGGATTTCATTCCAACCAAACAAGACAACACATTTTCACCAATCTGGTTTCTTGCAAATGTAATCAGGTGATTGCAGTCAGGTGGTGTTTGTGGAAACCTCATTGGTTAAACTGTCTGTGCTGCATTGATTGGAGCAAAATACAGGGCCTACAGCGGCCCTTGAAGACCTCTGCTCTATGCTGTATGCATCTACTGCAAAGATACTTCTCCCTCTCACCATAAGTCTTTTGTCAGAATTTATCATTTTACTCCTCGACCAATCAAAATGAGCAAAAGTCCGGTTGCTGGATGTCTCTAAGAGATAATTCACTCGCTCTTCCCTAGGCACTCATTATATCCAGTTGTCTGAGGTTTTGTGCAGGGTTAAGCATGTCAAACAGGTTCATGGTGAGGGACTATAAGGAGTCAAACTAAAAGAATTTTAAAAAATAAAAGAAAAATTCAGTTTCAGTACATATATGTGTGTATACACACACATATATATACACATATATATATACATATATATACACATACACATATACACATATACATATATACACATATATACATATATATACACATATATACATATATATACACATTTATACACATATATATATATACACATGTACATATATACATATATATGCATATATATATACACATGTACATATATACATATATATACACATGTACATATTTACATACGCATACGTCTTGTTTTAATAAAACAAAAGCTGAACTACTACGTTTGAACAAGTGAGCATTCCTTAATGTGATAACATAATAACAGGAAAGTCACATTAAACAAAATTTCATGAGAAATTAAAAACAAAACAGTATATTTCCATATACACTCACAAAGCACACAGGTTAAGTGGACGAAGGTCTTCTCTTTGGACCAAACAACCCGAGATGCCGTTTACAGTAACAATTCTTATCCACTACTTTAGAGTGATATACTGTACTGGCGTGGGGCAGGCTATAAAACCTTAAATACTGTTTCTGACCAGTGTTTCAATCACGGAGGGATCTCCACACACGCATGCGGGAACGCACAGAAAGGCGCACACACAGACGTGGATCTCAGCAAAGAGAAGATTACTTTTCCTCTACTGTGGAAATCAATAGGAGTGCTCCATCGCTCAAGTTAATGCCCAACACCTTCTGCAACAAGTCTGCATGTGTGTATACTCACACAGACACACGCGCACAAACACCACCAAAAACACAAGTACAAAAACACACCCAAGTTGTGATTGTGTGAAGGGCTGTAAATATTCATTCGATTCTTACAACAGACACTGAGAGAATAAAGATGCGTGTTTGAAGAGTGAATCATTTTACAAGACAAGAAAATTGATAAATGACAGTTTTTTTGCAATGTCCTTTGCAACTACACAACGTAAAAAAAATGTGTAAAATGAATTTTAACTGAAAGTGGGCTGTAGAGAAACTCTTTGGATCTACAAATGAAAAAAAAAGAATACTTTTTCATTACTTGCCCTCAACCTCAGTTGTTGGGGAAGCATCCCTTTTTTATCTTTCCCGGTTTATTCTTATTTTCAATTTACCATGATTGCTGTGACAGAAAACACAAGAAAGCCGACTGTAAAAATTCTACAAACAAAAAAAGCAGGCAACAAACACTTCCTACTGGCCCAAAACACTGGAAATAAGACCAGTAAATAAACTTTAATGCATTAAAAAAAAGGGATGATATTCTGTTCAAGCCACAAAGATGTAATTATTTGTAAGAATTGAATGTGTTTATTGTAACATTAACATGTTTTCCTTAAAAACCGCAAACAGTGTTGTTCCACAGTGTCTACAGGAAAATCGTGGAAACCCCACGCAACCCTTTTGTTGTAGCATGACAAAAGGACATACAGGAAAAGCAATAGACTTCAAAATTTGTTATTACCGACAAATTCCCATAGTTTAACACCACCATATTCGTTCACCAAGCCAATAACTTCCTACCGAAATATTGGTTGGAGTAACCAGAGTAAAGTGTGAGAAACAACATGGTTTTTGACAATGTTGTTTTCTTTATTCTGTACTTTCGGTCATATGTTCACAATGTGTGACATTTGCTGATGGGTCAAGTCGTTAATCAGCCTGCATCTTAACCATGTTTGGTTGTTTCACTCATGGGACATGCTGCACAATGCAGGTTGTGCTATAACTGACCGATATTGACTGTTTAAAACATGTGTAGTCATATATCAATGTTCATTTAAAAATAGTATTATATGTATCATTTAAAACTATTATATTGTTTTATTATCATCTAAAAAACTAAGATGACATTTGAAAAAGGATGCCGAATACAGCACTGGAGCTCAAGGACATCCAAACTTCAGAAATATAGAGAATAGCAGAAGAAATGTATTGATGACAACAATCATTAAATTTGGCAAATTTTGGTATTGTACAGTTTTAATGATAGTGAGGTTACTTGGCAAAAGAAAATTGCTGTTGATGCAACTCATTCATTCATTTGTGGAGCCCAGTTAGGAATATTTGTTTACAGAATCACAGTAAGGTGATCTTCTTTTATCGTCATTTGACCAAAAAGACAAAACAACAGGCTATATCGCAAAATACAAAGTCAGATGGTCATGTGAAGAAGCGAAGAAAAAAGTCATTGAGGACAAAGGAGAGGGAGGAGAAGAGCTATGCCCTGTGACGAGATAAGGCAGGCTGTTATTGACCTCGTTGTAAAGCACGGTGTCTCCCTGGGTGCGGAGTGTGCAAGCAATTCTCTCTTTTCATCAATAGCGCCATTTTCACAGCACAACAACAGGGTGATGAATGATGATTGATTTGTGTTTAGCCACTAATTATAGCATATTCTGGCAATGCTGGAAAATAGACCATAATTAGTGGTCGGGTGGGAGGACTGTCTCGTCACCCCTTTTACGTTGACGAGTCAGTACAAAGTGGCAAAGTTGACTTCCTATTCCTGCTTTTCTATTGCTCCATGAGATAAAAATCTAAAGTGCACATCAGGGGTGTCAAACTCATTTTATTTTGTGGGCCCCATGGTAGTTTCAATTTCATCTGGGGGGCCATTATGTCTTCCAACTAAGCTGCCAATATTAATTGATTAATAAATTGACAGCTTTCTCGATCGTGCCAATTGATAGATTATTTTTGGACATTCAAATTAGTACAAATTGTTTGTAATTATTGATTTGAAATGAGGAAACAGAAAATAATCTACAATCCTCATTTGAATTCCATCATAAAACAGAAAGTTGGAACTCATTATTTACTTTCTCGGGCCACACAAAATGATGCGGCGGGCCAGATTTGGCCCACTGGCCGCCACTTTGACACCAGTGATGTAGACTATACGCCGCATGCATAAGTGTTTATATATTCATGATCTTAACTGAAAGACTGCATTTGGTAGGTCGAGGTCTGGTCTCGGACTCGACCCCCAGTAGACTCAGTCCTACTATGAATTGCAAATGTCTTGATCTTGATTGACTTATGATTTCTTGTTTTGGGCACGTCTCAGTCCGGTGTTGATTGTGGTATCATGCACAACATTGAGAAACTGCTTGGAAAAGGCTGGACAGCGTCTAAACTTTAAATTTTTCTAAAATTGGTTCCATGGGAATACAATTTGGGAAAGGGAGTTTATCTGTCGTGGAGTTTTTCATTGCATGTTTAACAAATTTCTCCCCAGAAGCCATGTGTGGGATTCTACCATGCTTAACCATTTTGCCTAATCAAGTAGGTAACAAACCCAATTTCACCCCAAACAATTTTCCGCCATCAATTTATTTCTCCACACCTGAATTCATAATCTTTGGGTTTTTGTCTTGGCCCAACTGTGTTCTGAGCACTCACAAAGAAAGCATAAATATTGAACAGAATTAATATTCAGGACCCGTTTGTCTTACAGGCAGTTTAGGTAGGGAAAAGAAATCACTCTCAACTGACCCCAAACCAGAAGATTTTCACTCAGGGAAATCTTTCAGAGATAGATATCCAATAAGCCGGCTTTTGCTGACTATGATCAAAAGGGAATAAAAATGCTGACTTCCATCCCAATATGGATGTGTGCACCTATCCTAAATCACCTGAGGCTCCAATGAGTGAGGATGTAAAAACCCTTCATTGTTCTTTGACCGGTCTTTTGCTCAAAATTTCAATCAAATATCTGCTGAGGAACTAAAATCTGGCTAGCCAAAGCTGGCATTTTCTCATTTAATTATTTTGTATATATCATTACCAGTTAAAAATGATAAATCAATTAAGTTGTATATATATGTATATATATATACACATATGCACATTGTGCTTTGTTATTAGTTGTTGAAAAAGTGCGCAATGAACACAAAAAGCCCAAATTGGATGATTTTGTGTGCTAGTACTTCTACTAAATGCAAATACATACATACCCCAATAGACACCAACACAAGAAAATACCTGTTTTCTTCTTTTCTCTTCGTCCTCTCTTCTGTCATGTTTCCACAGTGTGTATTAAAGGTCATGTGGCACACTGAAGGCACTGCAGGTCAACGTTTGCAATTTTTGTGGGTGTATGTGTGCACGCATCTGTGTGTCAAAAGCACTGAGCCAGAGTAATGGGTTTGCCCAGCCGTCCGTTGCGGTTGTTTTGCTGCTGAAAAAAAAATCCAGCAAAGCAGTGTGAATGACCAATTATGCTCAGGCGTCATTGGCACACACACACACACACACACACACACACACACACACACACATATACACAGACACGTGCACTCACACACGCATAGTAATTTAATGCATGCGCGAGATGCATTCATTAACAATGTTATCCAATCCAGTTACTCAAGGTGCAAGGTGAACGTATTCGGTAATCGTTTCTTGTTGAACTACTATTGAACAATTCCACATTAACATGCTCCTTGTCTCTCGAGTCACCAAGTCTCACGTCA